>NC_092323.1:6332500-7012831 GCF_036785885.1 Coffea arabica | reverse complement strand
TTTTCTGGTATATTATATTAATGGAATTTTATTTCGTAGACTTGTAGTTCTGAATCTGCCATTTTAGTATGTAATTATGTATAGGGTTTGCTTTTAACTGCCAATCTTTTAATGTTTGCTTTTCTGCTTGTGATTTTCATGATACGTATCGTGACAGGGCGAGGACACTGACAACAAAAGATCGAAAATACAGTTGTAGAACAGCAACCTCAAAGCTTACCGTTTACTCTGACAAAAAAGAAAATTGAAAAGAGAAATATCACCTTCATCTTAATTCGGTTATATGGCCTGTGCATTCTATAGTTTTTACGTCGCATATGTTTTTAGTTTAGTAGTATTGTTATTTTCCCGCTGAACGTTTAAGCATCTAATTCTATACAAAGATAGGTATTAGGGCAAGCACAGGATTTTTGTCATCCATTTTTTTTTTTCCACTTAATCGGGAAATCTGGAAATGCCGTGTTATAAGTTTGACATGGGAGTACTTGACAACCTTATTCTTTTTTTTTTTTTTTTTTTTTTTTGAGCTTATGAGAAATACTTTTTCCATTCTTCCGTTAGGCCATGCGCTGGTTTCAGGGCTTTTCTCTATTACTGCAAGGAGATCGTGGGGCAAAAATTTGTTTAATTGTTAATGTTTATCGAAATTCATGATTGCTTGTGAAATCCTCTCTCTCTCTTCATGCTTCATATCATATTCATCAAGAAGGAATATTGTTTCACATAGAAGCACATAATCAAATGGATACCTTTTTTTTTTTTTTTTTTTTTTGAGGAAATACATTCCTTGCTTTTACTAGAATTAAAGTGATTCTCGACAATCACAAAATCATGATGCGTCCTTTATTCGCCTGCTGTAGGAGCTTAATCCCCTTGGTTTCTGTAAATTTGCAATTTTGTTTTGCATATCAACATTTTGTCTTCGAAAGATTCAGATATAAGAGTTTACTTGCTATAAGCTAGAGTTAGCATATAAAGAAATGCGTATTCTTAAGACATGACGAGACATGTATTAAGAACTTCTTTCAAAGGTTTATACATTTGCGAAGTAAAAGTTTTCCTGCGTGTTCATGTACTTGTGTTGAACTTCTCAGATTATTACCCGTGTCATCACTCGGAATACCAAGACCTAGTACCTTTACTACTGAAGCCAATATAATAGCGAGTAATGAGGTAGTGTTCTTTATCTGTCCTGGGACAGAACAAACATGCAAATGAATTTCGTGTTTTGTTAGTTCATAACAAATTCGAAGCTATTCTTCCGCAGATTTTTTGGGCAACCCGCGTCTGGTTCAACTTAATCCGGGGCACACGACAATCTTTAATCTTTTACATTAAACTTGCAACTCAAATAGGGAAAAAAAATCTAAAAGTTAATATGTATGTGGGTCAAACGCCACTAAAATGGCATGCTCAGGAAAAATGTTCACTGATGTCGTTTCCGGTGTCAACTAAAATGCTGTCATCACAAACTTATGTTTCCCATGTTTATTAGGAAATAGCAACTAATAAATATTAATCCATCACTGCCTTTTCGCATTCTAAACCAAGAAAAGTGTATTACATTGTATGTGTTGCTTCATGATCTGTATATTCTCAAGCTTCAACTGCAGTCTTACGTGGTGGAGTGGTAGGAATACGGGTGCAACATTCACGAAGTAACTTTAGATAAGAACCTCATAATTACTCTTAGGTCAACGACAGGACAAAATTTTCCTTTGATCCCATTGAAAACCGTAATGCATGCATGAGTCTGTTTCCTTAAAAAGAAAAAAGAAAAAAGAAAAAAAAAAGCAGCATGATCAAATGCTTTGCTGAATAGATTCCGATAATTTGTTGAATGTGGAAAACAAGTCCAGGGGAGGGAAGATCAATTATTGGTTCTTTAACTAGTTAGCATCATTAGGGACAAATGTCAAATAATGTGGCCGAGACCATTCAATTTGGAACTTTTTCCTGCTGCCAGCCCTGCTAGCTTTGGCTTTCTGCATTTCCAAGGCAGGGAATGGAGGACATGTCAGGTGGAAACGGAATGTTGTAAATGTCTTGGTTGTTGTGAGGAGAATTGTTTTAAACAGGACTAGTTTCTGAAGCACAACTGTCGTCCTTTCATCTCTGGCTTGTAAGCAGGAAAAATGCCAGATTAGAAGCTTAACTAGGTCGGTTTCAGTTCAACTAATCCTATATTTTCCCCACATCGGATTAGACCATAGTTCTTGGTCATACTACGATGATGGGTCGGGTATCGGACCCTGATCACCCCATCATTACACCCGCAAGTTTTTCTGAGAGTCAGGGATCTATACCACATAATGAGAAAAGATTACACCTAATTGAGTAACCCAGAAAAAGAAACAGAAAAGAGCTGTTACCGTAACATGCATTTTTAGTAGCAGACGACAGGCGATCAGTGACGGTGCTGCAACGGCATGTGGACGAGTGGATCAGATATCAGAGCCTTGGAGTCTTGCTTATAATAACATCGCGTCGTGTTCTCTCGTCTTTATAATAATTAAAAATTTTTTTTTTGCGGTTAACTTAATATGGGCCCAAAAATGAAGAAGATGCCCAGACGCTTTGAATTGGGGTATGGATTTGACCAGTGGCGACTGCGCATTTTCCTAGTACTGGACCATGCCCAACTTAAATTTCTGAGCGCAAATTCTGGTGTTTTTGTCGTCCTCAATCTCAATATCCATTAGAAACAACATTCTTAAGATTGGTATCCCTCCTTGAATCGTTTTGAAAGTTATGATATAAAAAATCAATATTTTATGTACTTAAAATTTTATTATTCATGAAAATATATGCAAACAAAATTTGAAAATGCAATTTTACCAAAAAAAAAAAAAAGAAGAGTAAAGCTCTTCACATTAAATATTTAATTTCTAGCATTATATGCTAACAGATAAAATTTCAAGTCATTCCAAGAATTTATTTTTCTTTTTTGGCTAAAAATTTTAAAAACAAAATCATCAAACTAAATTCATGAAGTATAAAGTATCTCTTAGTTTATATATTATGTACTTACATCTCCAGAATTGCACTAATGATTTAATTATAATTTTACAAACTCTAAAACCAGTATTGAATTTTGCAAAATTAGATAATAAAATCATATGATTGTAAGAGCAATGCAATGGGTTTCGAAGATAAAAATCCTTTATTTTATTTGTTGGCTCATGAACTCACGTAGATGGATCAATTTTTTATTCCTAAATTAGCAAAAATTCATACTTAATAAGTATGCGAACCGCGAATTGTCTTATTATTATGACGACTCATCAATCAGATGATACATATCCTTTTAAACAACTGTTCAAGGAACAACCAACCCTTTCTCTCACCCCCAATCGCCGTCAGACCTAACCCATCATTTGTTCCATTGATGCTGTTATTAAATTTCCAATCCTTTTGCAAAACAAATATAGGAAATCCACGATCGTGAATGAGTTATAAAACTGATGCATCATCTTGTTTGGTGGCTAGTGCTGAGCGTAAAAACGTATGATACTGTGTGGTTCCAAATTGAATTCCAAACTGAACCACCAAAAATTAATCAGGTGCGGTTGATCATTTGATTATTGAAGTTCGTGCTAATCAAGATTTACCTCACCCACTGCACCAAACACTTTTGACCATCTGAACGTGTTCTCTTGCCTAACCGCACCATCTTATACACTCGAAAGAATGTCAGTCCTTATATTTTTTCGAATGAAGAACATTTGATATATACAGATTCCCATGCACGCTTCTTCAAAGTATCAGTAAATTCATCAAGAAGCCATTGATTACGTTACAAGAGAGAGGATCAGGTTTTTCGAGTTACTTGGACGGTCTATCCATGTTTAGAAAGATAGCAAAAACTGGTGGTGAGCATCAATCGCTACTGGGAGTAGTAGATTAGAATTTAGAACACATGTTGGGGCGTTCGCCTTTGCCCTCTGGGGAGCTGAAAAGCGTAAAATTAGTACAAATGGGAAGATCGTCGGGTTCTTTAGTAGAACAACTTTTGCTTCACGGCGACGTTGACTTTGAGTTGCTTTGTCCGTTCCTCACTTTGCAGACAGCTTCCTCTTAAAATTTGTTTATCAAATTCTCGCAGAACACAGAAACCCGAAGCTATCCATCTCCAGTATTCGTGATATTCCATCTTGGCTCTTGCACCCCCAGTTAGTTTGTGCATTCCGCCACATAAAATAAATTAAAAAAAAAAAAAAACTGTCCCGGCGGATTTTATACAAAATGTAACTTTATACAGACACGGTTGGTTGCAGGAAGCAGCCGTTCTTGCCCCTCTCTCTCTCTCTCTCTCTCGGGGAAAGCATACTTCAAGCCCGTTGGACCCTTGTATTTTGGTGCGGGCCAAGGCCGTGAAGTTTTAGTAAGCAAACTTGGCAAGAAGTCCACTACATTCTCTACTTTAACTACTTAAAAAATATATATATATGAGCACCAAGTTTAGTTTATTCATTCTACGCTTTTCTAATTATTGTCATCTTTTTGAATTTCAATTATTCTTTGTTATATTTCAGTACTGACTCAAGTGTTGAAGACTGCTTGAAAGTTGTACAAGTCCAAACAACGTTCCTCCCTGCGTATATCTCTTTCGGGCGTACCAGCCATTCAAATTCATTCCAAGTGGTAATAGTTTATTGGAGCATTTTCCAGAAACTGAACATATGTTACCATCAACGCGCGACATTATTAACGAAGAATTAATTGGTCTTTGAATTGGACTTCCTAATAATTTCGTTTCAATTTAAATCAAGTCAAACAAAGGAAGAGAACAAGATATACTAGATGCTTGAATGGAGACTGAGAAGTTATCCACTGGCATACGGTGAATGAATTCTCTGAGTACTCCTAGAAAGCTAGGCATCGAAAAATCCTAGCTAATGCCCTTAAAGTTTACTCTCTGTCCCACTATCTCAGATATAAAATTGGTTGCTAGTAAATTAGAAAAAGAAAAAAAAGGGGGGACCAAAAAAAAGAGAAAATAATAAAAGTTAAAATTAGTTGTTGATCTATACATGAGCATGACACGGACCGTCATCATCTTTCGTTTGCATGTATACTTTTTGAACGACACAGTTTTATACTGAGTGTGTTTGGACAGCCAATTATTTGGCCAAATATATTTGCTGACATCACCATTACAATTTTCAATACACCTTTTTATCTTCCCAATTACCTTTTTATCTCACATACATCACATCACAAAAAGTGCTACAGTAAAAATATTTCAAATAACTTACAATCCAAACACACTCACTATTTTTTTTTTCCAGCAATAATAATATTGTATAATCTGATGATTCTGATCTATCCTATTTTATAGAGAATAAAAGTTTAACGAGACTGTATAAGAGATTAACAGGTAGGTATATAAATCTGGCTAGATAAAAAATATGATCTGACGCCAAATTTAAGTTTTTTCACCGCCGGTGAAGTTCGAACCGACTTACGACCAAAAGCTTAGTGGTTTTGGCTTACAGCCAAAAGCTCAGTGGTTCAGTTTTATACTACTATCATGACAAAACGTCAAGCAAGTAGTCCCCAGCCCCGAGGCACTTGGCAATTGTGATTGGCTGATCCTTTTAATTTCAAGTTTGCGGTCCTAGCATTTCCCATTTGTATGAACAGAATTTTGACTTCTGAGTACGCTATTATGGAACAGCCATAATTATGGGACCCTACAACATTGAAATGGAGCTAAAGAAGAGAACAGAAAAAGCAAAAGCAAAATGGGAAAGCACGAGGGCAACAAAACAAAATAAAGTAATACTTAGTTTTAATAAAGCCAATTATTGTTTTCTATTGTTTCTTGACTGCAAAGTACCGTCTCAAGCATTTGCATATTTCTAAACGAGAGCGGAAATCTAATCTAGGGCAAGAAAGAATTTATATACTACTACTTTATAAGGGATGTCCTATCATGTTCTGTAATCTGTTGAACTTTTATTTCCAAGTCTCCAAACACCAAAATTTGAGGAGTTGCTTAGAGAAATTTTACTATGAGGGAGCCACTACTATTAGCTCTTCCCTGGTCAAGGCTACGAAGCACTTTTAATTTGCTAGTAATATCAAACCTTCTTTTTTTTTTTCCCATTGAAAGAACATTCAGCTGAGTACAAGTTATGTAACTAAAACTGAGGGGTAAATCTATTAATTCTAGAACCGGCATCCAACCAATCCACTTAGAATCTCAGAGACTTGCTAAAAGAATCCCATAACTACCAAAAAGAAACAGAACGAGAACCAACTAAGCCGAACTTTTATATTCTATGCTTCCTTCGCACGATCTCTTCCATCTTAATAAATTCCAATCCTTACGCACGCATCAATTCTTTCATGTAAACATTCCCAGAGAAAAAGTGATACAATACGATACGATTTTCCACTAGTGGCTGGACTGCTGCTTGCTGACTACTACTTTGCTTCGAATTGAAGCGACTGTACATCTTTTTTCCCAAATTTCGAACACAATTCAATTCCTAGAAGCTGTCCTTCATAGTTTACAGCTCACAGTCAAAGATTCGATTATGAATTTAGTGTCCCACACTCGTGTTAAATTCAGCAATGTAGAAAATGAGTTACCATTCGCCGCGCCCTTACTATTGGGATTTGTAGATTTTTTTTTTTTTATAATTCATAGGTATCTGTGTCCGTTTCACGAGCTGTGATTAATTTTGTTCGACTCGAGTCGGGTCTCTTGCAGGAGAAATTTTCTTAACATTGTCCTTTTCATTCCCATAAATTTTGAATCCGAAATCTCATAATTAAGGGATGCAAACACCTTTCGCTTGCAACAACATCCGTTTGCACCCCTTTTGCTTGCATCAACTTGTAGATTTTTTTGACCCTCCGCACTAAAATAATTAGCCATGTATTTATTATCTTTGCTTCTGGAATAATTCCACACTCGCATACCTTCAAATCCCCGAGTCTTCGATTATTGTTAACTTATCCTTTTGTCTTGAATTGAGATCATTGAGTTGATAAGCACCTCAGAAAAAAAAAATCATAGAGTTGATGGACCCTCCGAAGAACAATACAAATCAACTGAAAAGAAATGATGGACCCTTGCATTTATATATTGGTCACCAATTTCGGCCAACTGCATTGTCTGACCGCTTGAGAACCTTTTTGACTGCTTTACTCGTTTGTTTTTCAGGCATGGGCGAAGACTCCAAAGGCATCACACTCAATACACGAGTAATCCCTGTACGCACAACGACAGTGGTTGTGAAAGGTAGCCAACCGGTAGTAAAAGGATAAGGTTGTGTTTGGATTGCATTTTTCATGATTTTTCATGGAAAAAATACTGTAGCGATTTGATGTATGTGAGGGAAAAAGGTAATAGGAAAATGTGATCACGAAAAACGACGTAATTTTCCGACGGAAAATCGCAATCCAAACAAGGCCTAAGACTTTCTAAGACACAAGAAAATACAAGTAAATCATGGAGAAGGAAATCATCGTTACATGGTGAAATATGGGCCTGATTGGCAAAGCGAGTTTTTGCTAAATTTGTCTCACATCAATTTTTTTAATAATTTTAATTACAAGAATCTTAAAAAAATTTTCAAAAATTTTAAACTATACAATTCAAAATGCCCAAAACAATTAAAAATTTTTTTTCTTCTTTCTTCCACCTCAACCCACCACCACCTTTGCCGCCAGCCAGACGACCACCTTTTTTTTTTTTCTCCTCTTCCCTCCTTCTCCGTTCCTCTCGTCTGCCACCTATCTCCGCTCCTCTTCCTCCCCCACTACCTTTCTCCTCCCCTCTCCCTCTCTATCCCCCTTTGCTCAATCTAGTCGTGAGATCAGATCGCGTCGGGGGAAGGGGATAGTAGCATGGGAGAGGGGGAAGAGGGAGAGAGAGAAAATTAAAAAAAAAATTTTTATCTTACAAATTATTCATACAACTACTACAAGAAGGTAAAATTTTAGACAAATATCTAAATACTCATTTATCAAACGGGGCCATGGTTCATGGATGATCCAAATATAATAAAGATATCCATCCTAAATTTTTTTTTCAGGAAAATCTAAACAGACTTGTGTTAGAGACTAGACCAAAAGGGTGATTTGACACCACTTTTGATTTTTTTTTATTGCATGTGTGATTTGAATCCCCACTTATAATCCAAACAGATGAGGTTTTTTTCCTCCTTGGTGGCCACTGAGCCAAGCTCAGTGGTTGATATCCACCCCAAACAAGCAATGGTATTCCCAAAGGGCAATCTTCTTCTCAGCAGTTGTAATTTGTAAACATGAGACATGCCCCTCTTATGTTCTACACTATCTACAAAGGCATATAAAACCATCAATCTTCCGTCTATGACCAAATAATGAATAATGTGTTTCTGGAAAAATTCATTTCCTTACCTTTCAGTTTTAATCCGCCTAATTCACTCCCACCAATCTTTGACAATCATTTGCTTCCAAAAAAAAAATGATAATCATTGTGAATCCTGCAAACTAGTTCAAGCGAATTTGATGTCGAGCTCAAGTTTTACACTAAATTCTAATCGAATTTAATAAAATGAAATTGAGACTCAATTCAATTAAATTAAAATTCGATCGGACTCGACTCGTTGAGACCTACTTTGACAATCATTGTCGATTTTATCATATTATTGCTAACTTTCTCATCTCCACATGGAAATTTTTAGTACACTAAATGCCATCTATGACCAGCCCTTCACATGTGAACAGAATACAAGTATCGATGTAGTCTATCAAGATATTTTGACCTTAGTCTATCAAGATTCACCATAAATTAAGAATCCTAAGTCAAGAATGAGTAGACTAATTAGCTCACTACCTCCACCCCCTTCCAGCGGTTCTCCCAATCTGCCTGCACGTGTTACTCTGTCCATGGCCATGCACTACTTGCCAGTTGCCTGCTGCCGTCTTTCAAATCCAATGGCTAAATACAAATCATGAATAATTCTCATTTTCACGATTTCATCATCGAATTAGCCCATCATTTCCTCAAACTCAATTTTCTTTAGATAGATTGCATTATACATTCTAGTAGTTGCGGTTTGTGGGGTGGTAGTTTAATTAACAGAAGAAAATGACCGGTACTATGTGCTTTAGCTTTACCTGCAGACCTCTGCCCCTCTATCTCTATCTCATCAAACTGCTTTTCTGCATTGCTCTGATAATTCCTGGTACCAGTTCATCGAACAGGGACGTCGTCGTTTTGCTTCGAGTCAAGGCCAATGAACTGCAAGACCCCAGTGGTCTTCTCGCTGATTGGCAGCAGTCCGCACCCAATGCTCCCTGCAACTGGACTGGCATTGGTTGTGACAACCAAACTAACGATGTCGTTTCCGTTAATCTCTCCAGCCTCAGCATCTCAGGCTATTTTCCGGCGGACTTTTGCCGGATTCAGACTCTCCGCTTTCTGGACCTTTCCGGTAACTACTTCAACGGAACCCTCTCACCTGAAGCGCTCACTCTCTGCTCCCACCTGCAATTCCTCAATCTGTCCTCCAACTTGTTCGTTGGCGGGCTGCCGGAGCTTCAAACTCAGTTCCTCAACCTCACCACCTTCGACCTGTCAGCTAACAATTTCTCCGGTGAGATTCCGGCGAGTTACGGTTCCCGCTTACCCAACCTTCAGGTGCTCCGTCTTCTCTCCAACTTACTCAACGGGTCTATCCCGGATTTCTTAACCAATCTCACCGAGTTAACTCGTCTAGAAATCGCTGCCAACAATTTCGGCCCAAGCCCACTTCCGGCCGACATAGGCCGCCTCACCAAACTCGAAAATCTCTGGTTTCCATTTTCAAATATAATTGGTTCAATCCCAGAATCAATTGGAAACCTCAAATCTCTTAAAAACCTCGACCTCTCCGTCAACAACCTCACTGGAAAGATCCCAGAAAGTATCGGAGGACTAATTGCTGTCGAACAGATAGAGCTCTATTCAAACCAACTCTCCGGTGAAATTCCAGATACATTTTCGAACCTGACTTCTCTATATAATTTCGATGCTTCATCGAACAATCTCACCGGAAGAATACCAGAAAGTCTAACCGGTTTAGCTCTGCAATCCTTCAATCTCAATGACAACAATTTGGAAGGCCAAATCCCAGAAAATTTAGCTCTAAATCCTTATCTTTATCAGCTCAAGCTCTTTAATAACAGATTATCCGGCAATTTACCGGTTAATTTGGGAAGGAATTCAGGCTTGGAAGATTTTGATGTATCTGGGAATTTTCTAGAAGGGCCTTTGCCTCCAAATCTTTGTTTCAAGAAGCAGCTAGACAGATTAGTTTTGTTTAACAATAACTTTTCTGGTCCAATCCCTGAGTCGTATGGTGAGTGCAGTTCGTTAACGTACGTCCGGATTTTCAGTAATGAGCTGTCTGGAGTTGTACCTCCTAGTTTCTGGAGTTTTCCTGGGCTTACGATTTTTGAACTCCGAAACAATAGACTAGAGGGTGAAATTCCTCCTACGGTTTCAAATGCCCGTAATCTAACAGGATTTTTGATATCGGGCAACAGCTTTTCTGGCCAGTTGCCGGAGGGAATATGCGAGTTGGAACAGCTTCAAATTATAGACATTAGCAGCAACCGGTTCTCAGGCAAACTGCCCTCGTGCATGACCAAATTGAACAAGTTACTCAAGCTTGATGTCCAAGAAAACTCAATCACAGGTGAAATCCCGACCTCTGTTACCACTTGGACTGATTTAACAGAATTGAACTTATCTGGCAATCAATTTTCTGGTACAATTCCAGCTGAGCTCGGGGAGTTGCCTGATTTGACATACTTAGATCTTTCCGAGAATTTACTTTCTGGTGAGATTCCATCGGATTTGTCAAAACTCAAGCTCAATATGTTCAATTTATCAAATAATAGGCTTCAGGGCAGAGTACCTAGTGCATTCGACAATGAAATTTTCATTTCAAGCTTAGTGGGCAATTCGGATTTGTGCAGTCCTGATCTTAAACCTCTCCCTTCATGCCAGAAAAGAAGACCCATAAGCTTGGTTTTGGTGGGAATTTTATCAGCCTTGTCAGGAATACTCGTCGTATCATTTCTATGGCTATTGATCAAGTCAAAGAAGCTAAATTTATTTGCAGGTCGGGGCAAAAAATCATGGAAAATGACTGCATTTCAGCGACTGTGGTTCAACGAGGAAGATATTGTTGCCTTTCTGAGTCAAGATAATCTCATTGCAACAGGCGGGTCGGGCCAAGTTTATCGTGTCATGTTGAAGAACGGGCCGACAGTCGCAGTCAAGAGACTCTGGGATGCTAATCGTGGACCAGAATCTGAAGAGGTGTTCCAATCAGAGGTGGAGACTTTGGGCAGAATCAAGCATGGTTGCATAGTGAAGTTGTTGTTCAGTTGCTCTGGAGACAACTTTAGGATATTAGTGTACGATTACATGGAGAATGGGAGCTTGGGGGATGTACTACACGGAGAGAAAGGTGGGGTATTGTTGGATTGGCATACGAGGTTCAAGATTGCAATTGGGGCTGCTCAAGGGCTGGCCTATTTGCACCATGATTGCGTACCCGCAATTGTTCATAGGGATGTGAAGTCTAACAACTTATTGTTGGATGAGGAATTCAGGCCAAAGGTCGCTGATTTTGGTTTGGCAAAAACTCTGCATAAAAATATGGAGGAGGGCGGCCAACTCATGTCTCAGATTGCTGGCTCCTACGGCTATATTGCTCCAGGTGAGGCATAACTTTTCTGTCTATATTATGGCCTTTTATTTGTAGTAATTATCAATTGTTTCATTCATTAATATGATAGATTTGGCTTAATGTAATTCTTTTTAGTTTCCCCTGCAGCAATTATGTTTTTACTAGGGTATTATGGGTGTAGAGTGGGGATGGCTATTCTTGATTTTGTTCCAGCAAGCAAGCGGCATATGGTGTTAGGCTCTCAGTTCTTAATTTGACTAGTTTTAGGCTTTGAGTTCTCCATTTGATTGGAATTGAGAGTTGCCTCATGTTTACGGATGGTTTTGTCACTTTGTCTTTGTTGCGACATCGCTTCAAATCATATTGCATGTACTTGTCTGTGGCCAAAAGCGAATTTGACTGCAAGACCAAAAAAAGAGACACAGGAGCTTGGAGATATCTAGTTTCTGTTCCAAGGACAACAAATAGTAAGATACAATTGTATAATACAAAAAACAAAGATTAAAAATTCTCTATTCACCCGTAATCGTGATTACACATAAACAATTGCTCCAGTTGGAAAATCGCATGAGGGAACTAGTCTATGACTAAGATTGGTGGGAAGATTGTCTTATTCTAGCATCTTTAGCCCATTGTTTTGAAGTGGAAGATATGAATTGGCTTTGAACCAATTCTTGCCGAAAGAAAGTTGATTTTACTTGAATTAGTAGCGACACTGAGCTTAGTTTGACCGGGGTTTAGTCAAGTTTTCATTTGGTGTGTTTATCTCAAACCTCCTTTCTTTTGTCTTGAAGGCTTCAACTCCAACCAGTTAGAGTGACTGGGTTAAAAGCCATTTTTTTTTATTTATTATAAAAATGTATGTTGAACTATATTTATCGAATGCCATTTTATTGTTATTAGCTTTCCTTCGCTGGACATGAACTTCTACTGAAGGGAGCAAGACCAGTTATATACTCTGATTATAGGTTTCAAGCTGTTTTTAGGTTTACTTGTGCTTGGAATGAAAGGAAAAGGAACATATCAAGTAGACATACTTCATCTTTGCCCTCGGGGTGCATATTAGTTATTAAGGAGATTGTTAGAAATTAATGCTAGATTGTCGATTAATGTAATCGTGATATTAATTCTCTCAAAAAATTTTTTTTTTTTTTAAAATGTTCTTTCCCTGACTGTGATTATCTTTTGAGTCTGAAGCCATGGTGGCTAACTAACATGCTTTTGCTGTCTTCTTGTTTCTGCAGAATATGCATACACTCTGAAGATCACAGAGAAGAGTGATGTATACAGCTTTGGTGTGGTTCTGTTGGAACTGATTACTGGTAAACGGCCAATCGATCCCTCTTTTGGGGAGAATAAAGATATCGTACAGTGGGTAATGGAGGTGGCATTGTCATCTGCAGAACAACCAATAGCCAACGATACTGCCAAAATTTGTGCTGACTATTTGGATCACCTTGTAGATGCAAGGTTGAAACCATCAACATCTGAGCTTGAAGAGATTAGGGCGGTCTTAGACGTCGCCCTTCAGTGCGTTTCATCTCTTCCAATGAACAGGCCCTCCATGAGAAGAGTGGTAGAATTGCTCAAAGACAAATCCAGGGCCCGTTCTTAGCAATGTAGTATATAGCACATACAGTGTTGGTGTATCACTAAAAAGGAAAAAAAGAGAAAAAAAGAAGAAGAAGAAGAATCATTGCGGTTTTGAATCTGGCCTCGGTATTGTTCTAGAATGTATAGGACTGTGCCAATACCAACTGGATAGCGACTAAGCAGATGCTTGACAATGTCTAAAAAGTCCTAGAAACTATTCAGTAGCAAGTGCTAAAAGTTGACTAGCTCTACTTCTGTACGCTGTGAATTAGAAAGGTAGATAGAAGCACTGAAAATTGTAATACTAGAAGATTCAGTACCAGAGTTGGATTGCTGTAAAATCTCTACTCTTTTGATCGAGACAAATGCATGTAGTAGTGCTAAAGCTGGGTATTTGTTCCACTCGCATTTTCCGCGCGGCTGTCTCTGCATGATGCTGTCACACTCTTTGATACGGTGCTTCGAAGGAATTCCATCTCCGTCTACCTTGGCAAGCATGTCGACAGGCATAGAGGCTGTCTGGAATTCAGGCATGAACGATCCCAATTAATGGGTTGGTTGGCGAATCAAACTATTGATGACGGTTCAAAACAATATGAAGGAGTCATTTGAGGCAAGGCACGCAGGACCAGCGTTCCTAGAACTGATAGTTACCACAAAATCCACTGCGGCAGGAGTTGGTAGCAGCCGGCCCCAAGTTTTGGCTAATGCTTTTTAACCCTGAAGGACTTTTGGTAATTTCATTTACAGCCGCTATTTTGCCCCATCTAAAATCTTAGAAAATTTTCTTGATTTTATCAAGTGAATTGTTAAAATCATCTTGATGACTAAGAATTTGTTATAGAACTTTCTCCAACCTGCAATCGTACTTAATAATGCATGAAGATTGAGCTAGAATCAGAAAGGTTTAACCGGAAACTAACTGGACAGGACAGGATGCCCCCATAAGTCAACGACGTCTAGAAGCATGAATTAGGGAAATAGAAACGAGAGATCAGCTGAGGTGTCTATTGTTGCAGTATAACCTTCTTTATCGGTACAGAATATCGAATACATCTCATTATCACTCCAATCTAATACGAATCAAGCCCACCTAAAGTTAGGATAAAATCCAAACGGATAAAGCAGGCAGAGAGAAAACAGACGTGATTCGTATTATTGTCAGTTTTATTTATGCAAAGGACTACAGATATAGCAGCACTTACGTGAACATTCAGACCCACTGGGTACAGTCTAAAGTCAACCCAGCTAATTAAAAAAGCAAATTAAGGAGAATTTTATCTGATAATCTCAACGAAGCGTGTAAAGAAAAAAGAAAAAAAAAAAAGAAAAAGAAGCACAACGTTGCAAATCCAACTTGGTTTCAACAGTCCAAACTCCAAAAAGTTCACAAACGACTGACATTTCACCGAAATAATAAATAAATGAACGACTTTGCCATCTGAGTTAACACTACTGCTTTGCTGAATTTTCTTTCTTCAACTGAAATTCTCCCTTAACATGAACTTTAGTTGAAAAAAAGAAAGAAAAGAAAAAGAAAAGCTTTAGTGTGACTTTGCAAGTGCCAGTAATATGTCCAGGACATTGAGAAGTTATATAGCTGGGAATTTGACAGCAGATAATATCATGGTTTGATCCTACACATTACTAAGTGAACTAGCCGAAGGAAGAAAAGTTACACATTACTAAGTTACACCCCCCCCCCCCCTTTTTATTTGGCTGCTCGGGTTTTGAAGAGGTCCCAGGTTTCAAGCCATGCGCTAATTGCAATGATTCTACTGAACATTGACCAGATATGGAAAAGGAAATTCATTGCACTTATTGCAATGATTCGGTGCAAGTTGCCAACAAAACGTGCGAATTAATGGGACTTTTACGTTGAAATTCGGCTAGCTCTCCTATCATCTTTCAGCTGTACGAACATGAGGTACTAGATAAGTTGGGATCCTCTGCACCCCTGAAACAGGAAGAGAATATATTCCTTCACGAAAATAATAGTGAAGAAAGTTACTTGGCTAGCTCTAACTTGCACATCATCTAATTCCGAAGCCTCACATCTTTCATTTTCTGTTGCTATAAATAGACACTTGAAACAGACGATCATCAGCATACAAGAAAAAGACCAACTCAATAATTCCAAAGGGAGGTCTTACGTGAAGAAGCCTCATGCTGTTTGGCCTTGGCGGCCACTTGACCAATGTCTCTTTTTCTTCACGCAAGACCCCTTTTCCGTTGAGTTATCGGGATCGTTATCAGTCAAGAGTGCACTTGTATACCTTTTCGATATAATTCGTGGTTAACATTTTATAGAAAGAAATGCCTGGAATGGGGATGAGACTCCTGTTTCGTAGCCAAGGATGGCTTGCCTCTTCATCCTTCAAGATCCATCCATGTACAAGTGTAAATTCTTGATTAATGGATTTGCAGGCAAGTCGTCCGGGCTACCTTGACAGGCTTTCCTCGTCATTCTTGGCATCCTCTTTCAGAATTTTTACTACCTGGCATCCTCCATCAAGCTGATTCGGTAACCCCCTCCTGGACTAAGAGAAAAAGAATCCATTGATGTTATAGGTTTTGGATAGATGAATATAAAGTTTTTTCTTTAAAGATGAATATAAAGTTCTTGAGCGCTGAGTTCAAATATGGAATTTTTCATTCTCTACCTGTAATTTTGTTTTGCGCTTTGGATCAGATTCTTGTAGTTATCAAACACATGCTCATTAATTTGTTCATCTTTTCTTTTTGGGGCGACTTCCTGAACTAGCTGTAATCAGGTTACCATATTTATATGAACGCTACATCACATACTCACGACCAACTTGCCAGATGATGATTGCATCATTATTTTTTTGGGTTAGTTTCACTTCCCACCTCTCAAGTACATGAGATGTACACATTGGTCCCTAAATTTTAAAATTAAAAACTTGATCGCTAAAATATAAAATTTGTCCCACTTAAGCAAAATCGTTGAGAGAAATGGAACAAATTTTATATTTAAGTGTACAGATTTTATAATTTAAGAACTAAAGTGGACTGACTTTGTATTTAAAGAAATAAAATAGGATAGGTTTTCTTCTTTTGAACTAAAATGTGACAAATTTTATACTTTAGAGACTAAAGCATTCCATTTGAAGTTCAGGTATCAAAGTAAGAATTCGGGTATAGGCTTTTTTTTTTTTTTTTTTTAAAGAATTTGGGTATAGTTGAAGGATGCAAAATGGAATTAATCCTTGTTATTACTTGTTTTTCTCTAAATTAAGAAACAAATATGCTCTAGTCACAACAGTAGATCACTCCTTGACAATGCTGAAACCTGGGACTTAGTTACTCTCTCTAAAGGCAGTGCCATTTTAATCTCATTGGCTTTCTTGAAGAAAAACTAGCGTACAAGTTTAGTTCTACAACATCAAAGCAAAAACTAGCCTGTATTTTTTCTTGTCCATAACCTTAAAAATACCTTAGTCGATGATTTTGATCAGCAAGACTCAAACTCTGACTTAATGGAATATCATTCCAAATCGAATAATATGAAAAACATGTGATCTGTTTTCCCGGAGAAAATCAATAAAGCTTCTATTGCTCTTGTGTACGTCTGACGAGGAATCAAGTAACCATCGGTTATATTTATGACTTTTTGGTTGCCTTTTAGTACTCCTCTCCTAAGGCCTGAAGAAAATTCAGACATTGTGTACTAATTTATGAGGTGCTATGCCAAGGGATGACGAACTTTTTTCTGGCTTCTTGATGATTTTTGTCAAGACACCCTTTCTGGCCAGCTTAGAAGACCAGCAGGGCAACAAAAGCAGCAGGCTTTCAATCTTTTGTCAATCAGCCATTGAAGTCTTGAAGGCTGTTGCTAATTATACATTAAGATGTAGATGCATCTTAGAATGGTACAAGGAAGACCAAGGGGAACTCAGAACGATCTTGATAAGAAATGGTGTTCTCGATCAGAAGATCATATTTTGGGTAGCTGTAGTAGTGGCAAGGATGGAAAGGGTGTAGGGAGGGTTAAAAAAAATTTGGATTTCCAACTGAAAATACTCCTCACTTTGATATCTAGGAATATCCCAACTAAGGATAAACGAAACAAACTGAGTAAAACTAGTAATTTAGTTCCTTAATTTCGTGTACAACATACAGCAAGGCCCTTATAGAAAAAAAAAAGTTTGTTCAATTTAATGCAAAAGAAAAAAAAAAGAGAAAGAAAGAAAAGTTCGAACCAACCGCGCCAAAACCACAACAGTTGTCTAATCTTTTAACTATAGCAAATGAGAACAAACTTATTAACATTTTGCTTTTTCCTTTTTTTGTTTTTTATTTTTGACAAAAAAAATGAACAAATTATCTGAAAGCCAAAATCTGGATAATATTAACACGCAATATCGTCAAGGCTCAAAGACTCACATGAATGTATAATATTAACAAATTTCTGCATTTTCAGTGTTTTTTTTTTAATTTTTGCTGTAAGAATTTGCAAATAATTTGCATATGATTATCAGTGTAGTTTTTCCTCTTATTAAGAAAAAATGTCACTCAAATGTGAAAGTTGGCACTCGGGGATTTTTTTTTTTTTTTTAGGGATGTTATTGTAAAAACACTTGGGGAGTTGATTGATTGTGCTGATTCTTAGCACATTGGGGAGTTGATTACAATTTTAATGTTGACTCTAAGTCTCCTGGCAGATGTTGTGTCAGTGGCGTTACTATGTACTCCTCTTTATAATGTTTACTTTTCTCTTTAATCCAACAAAAAAAAAAGGGAAAAAAAGTCCCTTAAACATTTGATTTGTTAGGGAAATTGATTCCGGGCAAGTTGCCAACATTGAAGTTTCACGAGAGGCAGCAGAGGCAAGAAAGTGAAGGGCACCTTTACGTTGAAATTCTGTTCTCCCATCGTATCAAGTTGTAAGACATGAAGACTGAAGAAGATAAGTCGGGGCCCCTAGCTACCCTCCTCTCCTGTAGCACAGGTAGAATATATTCTTTCATTGCATAATAATTATTGAGGAAAATCTCGGTTAGGGGAGCTCAAACTGCGAGATCGTCGACCCCCATCTTCCTTTTCTGTAGCTCTACATATATATATGTAACTTGTAATGAACTCATCATCGAAGCACAAGAAAATTTCATGGAATCCCATTTGAAAGGGAGGTCTTACATGCAGTAGCACTCTCTTCACCTGTAGCTTGGCATGCAGCTTCAAGTTACGTAGTACTCCACTAGTTTATGTCTCTTGTGCTTCACGTAAGCCCTGCATTTTTTTTATTGTCTTCTTAGGGTACAGTCTTGAATATTGAGCAATTCGATCAATTGCGTTAAGAAAAAAGACGTACTTCTGGCTTAATTGGATCAACATTTTGGTAGAAAGAGTTGGCTAAAATGGGGAGGAGACTCTGGTTTCATCGCCAACAAGGATGACTTGCCTCCTACTGCCTGCGTGCGTTCAAAGCCTTTCTGATTTTGATATGGCAAGTCGTCCTTGCTCATTTGACAGACGCTTCTCATCATTATAGGCCTTCTCTTTCGGGATTGCTAGCTTCTATTTAACATCCTCGATCGATCAGGGTCCTCTCGTCCTTTTCCAATATGTCTTGCGAGAATCATGAATCTAGTACACATGGAATTATCAACCTCGTTAGTTGCCTTGATATTTTCACTCTCTAACGTTAATTTTTCTTGTGATCGTTTAATAAATCAAATCCTTCTATTACTGAAACGTTATCTGCATATATATATATATATATATATATATATATATATATATATATATATATATATATATATCATTTCTTTATCTTATTTATTTGGTAACTACTCCAAAAATACTGATCTTATACAATCAATTCTTTCGAGGATACATTTGGTAATAATGTACGTAAGAAGTGGTTAGTTGACGATCGGAGCAAACCTCGAACCTGATTTTTCTAAAAACTCATTGGATTATGATAATATAAAATTATACTTACGAGCCAAGATGCATCAAAGTCTTTAAACTCGATCTAAGGGGAAAAAAAATGAAAAAAAAAAACACTATGTAGCACCAAGATCAAGACATGGGAAGATGGTATATATCAATTGATTATTGATCCTATTGTCCAATTTTCACTCCAATTTAACTGTTGAAAGAAGGTGAAATGAAACTAATTCAAAGAGTGGCCTTCCCTTCAAACGGGGAAAAAAAAAAGAAATGCGAAAAGAAAAGAAAACACACTTCTTATCACCAACACTCTTAAGACTTTTAATTCCACAAGGTTGAATTTCTACTACAACTAGTTTTGTACCCATTCGTTGAATGGGAATTGTTAAAAAATAATAAATTATTTAGTGTAGTTCATAAAAATATTTTCATAAAATACAAAACTTATTGTATAATCTATTATAACTTTTCTTAAATACATTGTTATTAAAAAATAGTCTTATAATGTAAATTTAAACATCTAATTCAGTGATTAATAATTCGAAATGTAAAAAAAAAAAAATCGACAATATGATGACATTCAAAAACTTGAAAATAGAGAAGATCAAATCTTGGCTGATTTTTTGTAAACAAAAGAATGGCCAACCCGTTACCAAAACATCAATTTTGGTACTTAATATAAATGGCTTTAAAGGTTAATGTGAAAAGAAAAGAAGTCGAATGAAATATTAATAAAAGATAATAATTCAGAATCAATCAAGTCACAGAAACATATCAACCTTCTAAATCTGTTCATGGCTAATAGAAACCAAAACGAAAACATAAGATGTATTTTGCTATTAAGTCAAAAATATAAAAATTCTAAATAATCTGATGTATATTGCATGACGTGAACTGCTGTATGACAATGAACTTGATGTCTTGCCATTTATGTAATCAATGACACCTTCTTGTTCTTTAGAAGCTATCTATCAAAATCTAAAAAAAAAACATTAAAAACTGCACAAAATTTTTTTAACCCCAGAAACCCAAAAAATGAAAAAAATTAATACGTTGTTGAAGACAATTAATAAATTGTCAAAGGCAATTAAAAAATCGTGTGAAAACACATAGTTTAAAAAGGCCACTTCTAAATCACTAACCAAAAAAATAATATATGTTCTACTTAAATTGAAGAGTAAATCCATAAATTGAAATAACAAATTAATTACAAAAATCTTGTCAGAAATAAAAACCAAATCGTAACTTTTGAAGAATTAGAAAATTCAAATTCAATGATCTAGTTATGAAAAAAGTGTAGGAAATTACAGACCATATACAGCGAGCATAAACAAAGTCCAACTGCGGTCCTTGTATTGAAGGGAATAAAAACGAAGTTCCAAATCCGGTCCTTACATTGAAAAAAAAATATTTCCAAAAACATTGTGAAAAAGTGTAAACAGCTGCACTGCTTGATAAAGTGACAAGTAATAGATCGATAACCATATATATGAGTAAAAATGTAGAGTATCTTCGATAGCGATAATCTGATAAAGATAATCTAATATTTGAATTGATATTTCAAACTTTTGAGTTGAAGATGAGATAAAGTTAAAAACAAAATTCAAAATTATTTATACTAATCCCCTGAAAATTTAGGCTTGACGATTAGGATTAAGGGAAAAAAGGTGAGAGGATGGAAGAGATAATTATGGAAGGATTATCTAGAATTGTAAAGTCAAGAGAAAAAAGAGAGATAGAATAGCGTAGATTATTAGGGAGTTAACTCATAGAGCGCGTTGCACCTACTTGCTATGTCGATAAGCCACGTAGGAAAGAGATAAACTAAAAGGATAAGGATGAAAATAAGACTTTATTATATATATATATATATATATGATTTATTAAGAATCCTATTAGAAAACTACTTGTCGTCTCATTAAGCCACGTAGGAAAGAAAAAACATGAAGGAATAAGAATGAAAATACGACTTTATTATATATATATATATATATATATATATATATATATATATATATATATATATATATATATGATTTATATCGATTTGACACATGCAGACTTCAAAGTTTCTCTCGCATTAAGATGGTTTCGCGAATTATTTTTCTGAAGAGAAAAATACGATCCACAATACAAAAGTTTCATAGCAACACCAATAGATACTTTTAAAATTGGTGCACAAGAAAAAAAGATTAATAGAATTTGTATGAGAAATTTTAAAACGAAGATCGAGGACTATCCTTGTGTATTAGTACTCAATAATAACAGCTTTTGACTCTAATAACTCCCCAAACAAGCCTTCAACACCTTTAAAACTGGACAAGTGTTTGCTTTGCTTCGTCTTTTATTATTATTATTATTATTTTTTGTTCTTTGACTCTTTAACCAGTAAAATAAGATGGCAATCGTCAAATACAATGCTCCAATTTCTTCTCTTTCTCCTTTCATTCGTTCTTCGTGCAGTTGAGCTGAGGAAGAAAGGTTAAAATGATGCAAAATCAAACGGCTGTGATGATTTAAGGGTGGAAATCTTTTTGTCGACTTTTTCACTCTTATCATAACTGTCCTCCCCAGCTAGGAACTATTTTGTGTGATGATTTAAGGGGCCCTTCCTTCCCAAACAAATATGTGATGTACGGACTTAAAATTTTTATTTATGCAATCTTTTATTACCAAAAAAAAAAAGAAAGAAAAAGAAACGGCTGTGATTGACCAGACAGAGGACAAATTTGCGGCAGGGCGGCAATGGAGTAGAAATTAGAAAATGTTGCTCCAAAAGTAGAAATTCCCCGGCTCCCGCACCACGCACGTTTTCCTTGTTTCTGGCTTTGGGGCTTAAAATTCCAACGCACCACTTCTCTTGTTGTTGTACGGCAGGCTTTTACCGGCGGAGGCCACTGCTCTACTCCCTCTTTTAAGTTTTACCTTTGCTCCCCTTTCGCAAAATATAGGGAAAAAAAAAATCACTTTCAAAAAACCATGAATCAGAAGAATAAAAAGAAAAAACATGAAAACTCTACCTCTCCAGATGCTAGTGGTTCAGTGGAGAACCGGGTAATGCATCTCCTCACTTCGTTATTTGGTGGATTTTTCATATGCAAGTTTCCCTGCTAAAAAGTACTCGTGGCTTCCCCGTTATTTTCACATACTTAAAATCATTAGTACTTTTTTTTGGTTTTTCACATACTTTATTTTCCAGATGTTTTGTTTCTTGCTGCATGTGTTGGGGGTTGTACCCAGATAATGAGAGAGAGATAGAAGGGCCGATTTGATTTTTTTCCCCCAGAATACTCCGCAAATATTGTACCGGTCCCTAATTTCCCAGTTGATCAATTCCCCTTACTTTTGGTGTTTCAAGGTTACCTCTAAAGAATATTCAAGCAAGCAGCAGTTCTTGCAGATTATTTTTCGACACTGTCAAAGTACTTGATATGTGTCTGTCCTCCTGCATTATGGCATTGAAATTAATTTTATTGAGATCCTTAATGCTACAGGAATATAACTACTTATTAGTACTCTTGATTGCTTAATTTCCTCGTGTTATTTACTCTTGATAAATGAATCCATTCTTGAACAGATAATTGAACATCAAAATCAAAATAATAGTACAGCGGTCGGTGGCTCTTCACTTGAAAATGCAACTTCCCCGATTGAGCGTACTGCAGATGGTGTCCAATTTCCTTGTTCATCTCAACCTGCTTGTGAAAAGTCCCCTTTGATCCTAAAATCCTGCAGTCTCAACCAGTTGCCTCCACCACTCATCCCAGACCAATGTCATCAACAGCAACATACTTGCACTATGCAGCAGTTCCAACAGGAACAACCAATGCCCCCGTTTACACAACTCAACATGCCATCCTGGATTCCCCTGCTCCCTGGTCAACATTTGCCGGGTGCCAGTCTGCCAGCTCTCTATCAGCCCGTCCCTCCTCCTGCAGGAACGACTGGCATTACCGGGGGAGGACCTGGTTATGGAGCAACTCCAAGAAGCCAACAGCAGATTCCTAGCTATTGTTACCATGTTGGCTACCCATATCCAGGCTTTCCAGGTATAATGTCACAATCAATCTGTTTCACGCTTGACATTGTGGGAAGTTTCTGACAAGTTCTCCAGAACAAATTTGATTTACCCAGAGAATGTGGCTTGGAAGGTCGTGGTATTGGGATCAAGTCTGTTGAGGTGTCAAAGAAGTACCAAGGAGTGTTTTGACTAATTGTTTGCTGTT
The DNA here is from genome assembly GCF_036785885.1 of Coffea arabica. Taxonomy (NCBI): domain Eukaryota; kingdom Viridiplantae; phylum Streptophyta; class Magnoliopsida; order Gentianales; family Rubiaceae; genus Coffea; species Coffea arabica. Next base: position 6,989,409 of record NC_092323.1, on the reverse strand, counting down.
TTCAACGGCCATATTTGCAAATATGCCATATACATTCTAAAAGTAGTTCAAGAATAAACATAGTTAAATTTGATCATTCATAGCTGATTAATTCTGATGTAGTGCTATAAGTGCCACTAATGCAGAAGATATTACTTGTTAATATTTAATAGGCCCTTGGGATCCTTCATCTTGGTTGAGCCTTCCACAACATCTACTACCTCCTCATAGCAGTGCCTTCCCTGGACACTGTCCTTATTTCTCTCCAATTCAGCCACCAATACCCGGTTCTTCATCGGCTTCCACCACATCAAACCAGGGAAGTACGATGAGACCAACTGCAAAACTCTCTCTGATGCACCAGCAACTATGGGAAGCTCAAGTAAGATACTAGGATATACATTTCTTTGTGGCCCATTCTTTACTCTGTGATGTAAGTTACCTTGATGCCATTGTTTGTTTTTTCCTTTTGCTCTTTGGTGTTTGGGGCGACAGTCTTTGGAGAATGTTCACCTACGGAAGATTGTTGGTGAGTTGCAATCTGAACTGGCAGATTGTAAGGGCCGGTTAACAAAGCTTGAGGAAGACGTATTGTCCCTAAAACCTGTTGTAAAAGAGGGAACAACTACTGCAACTGGGGTTTCTTCAGGTGCAAAGACTTCAAAGAGAGGAAGGCCAGAGAAACTGGTAACCCCAGATGGAAGGTTGCCTTCAACAGATACTTCATGCCCTCGAATTTGGAATAGGAAGTCTGGACTACTTGAAACTCTTTGTCAGACTAAAAAACTACACTATGAGAAAGTGATTTTAAAAAAAGTGGAAAATGAGCCATCTGTGCAGCATACAAACGAGGGAAAGGTTAAAATTCCTTTCATCAATTCTAGTGGCAGTCTTGAGATTCCATGTAGCAGCGGATTATGCGACAACAGTTCCTATCATCATTCTGCAGTCCTAATTAGCAAGGCTTCCATCAAGCCTGAGTTGAAGAATTATGACACTAGGGGCTCCGCTTCTTTTACAAATTCATCTCAGAATGTTTATAGGACTGGAGGAAGTAATTCTTCTGGAAACTTTGTGGGGATGACCAGTAACGCAAATTTGCTCTGGACATCAACTACCTCCCCTGAAGAATGCGGAAGAGATATGCTAGATGTTACAGCTCAAATATCCCATAACAACATGAATATTCTAGAACATGAAAGCGAAGCTGTCGTTGGCTGGAACTTTGGGAACAAAGAGGATGGATCGGTTGTTCAAACTGTGGAAGCTGAATTAGCTGATGATGAAAAAACAAGAACCGGAGAATGACAAGAGCTCAGGGGCAGAAGATAATGCTTGACCAGTGAAAGGTCCTTGAAATTTGACAATGTTGGACATACTTGTGCGAAAATTTTGCATCCATTTGAAGAACTACTAATAGAATTGAGTTTAAATTTAACCTGTATGTTTTGTGCCTTATTAGCAGCTCGATCTTGTGAAGGTAAGCATCCGTGTAAACACAGCCGCATTTCAAAGAAATTGAATATATTTTTTTCTTTAAAAAAAAAACTAAGGCTCCGTTTGATAAAACTGAATCTGAATTCTGAATTCTGAATACTAAAACAATTAATTTGCTGAATATTAAGTACTGAAAAGAGATATATGAATATCTGAATCTTAATGTTGAACATATTTATACTGTTTGATAAACATTTATAACTTAATGCTTAATAAGCTAAATTGTAAAATTTTGCCCTTCTATCTTTTAATTCAAAAAGGAAATAGAACCTATGATTTAATTAGCTTAAAATTGTTAGGTATGAAAATGACAATATTTATGTTTAAATCAAAGTAATATAAAAGAAGAAATATATTATGGAAAAGTCCAAATATCGGTGCAAATATATTTTTAAATCAGAATTTGATAAGAAAAGTCCAAATATAAGCAAAAGGAAGATGCAATAAACAAGTTTTAAATTCACACCAAATTATATAGAAATTTAATTACTTCAATGAAAAAATGTTGACGCAAAACAACAAATAATCTACCTTGGAAATAATGAATTTGAGATCGCTGAGTACGGTAGCAATAAAAAAAATTGGGAGGAAAAAAATGACAAAATTATGCAAGAGTAGAAAGATGGAAAAAGATAAGGAGTAGACAGATGTGAGGAGTATGGAGAAATTGTAAAAAAGTCATTAAATAGGGAGAAAATAGAAGTAGAAAGCCATTAGACAGAGAATGTCAGGTTGTTTAATTAGATAAGTATTTTGGATAGAGAATATTAGGTTGTTTAATTAGATAAGAATTTTGAATGTAATTAACAAACAAGGATAGATTTGGTAGATAAGATAAAGTAGTTGAAGTAAATCTCTTGATTCTTATCAAATTAAGTATTCAGTTACGATTCTTGTGCTGAAAAAAATACATACAAATTCAACACCACTTAATAAGTTCAGCAGAAAAATTTTTATTTATCAAACACCCAACACATCTGACTGTCTGAATGAATTCAGTTTTAGCACTTTTTTATATTATCAAACAGACACTAAAAATTTTAACTTTTTTTTTCAGTCCCTTCTGGGTGAGTCATCCTACGGTGATTAGTCATCCCACAAAATAAAGAAAAAATAAACGTTGCCATTTAATAATGTTTCGGATAATCCATATTATTGTCATCTTCATCCACACGGTCAAACACAGTATGGCAGTTTTTATGACTAAAAAATACCGAATTTCTGGCACAAAAAGGGACTATAATAGATTATGCATCGTTATTATAATAGTTCTAAAATGTTATTTTCGTGAATCTGGCGCAAAATGTCAACTGATACTTTAGTGGAGGCAAATAGTGCAACTTTGCTGTCATCGCCCCTAAAAACTTGGTGAATTTCATCACCAGGCAACTGGAATGTGAAAATAGCAAAGCGCAAATGAGGACACGTTCCAGGGAACTTGGGTTGAAAGTAATTTTCTAGATGCGCACGATGCCAAATAGATGTCTTGCCATGGTCAATAGTCCTTCTCAACAGTAAAAAAGAAACATTATGGCTAGGCCTTGCTGCCTTTAAATTTTTCTATTAAGACTCTTGGATCAAATCTTAGATGAGCAGATGCACAGCAGAACGAGATTCAGCATATTCCCAATTTCCCAAGCATTGAACCAATTACTTCTAGAATAGTTAGCCACTAAAAGAGTTTTAAAACTCTACTTGAGTGTAAGTCAAGGAATTTGATCTCTTAACTTGCATTTTAAAAAATTCAGACTTTCCTGGAGATTTCGTCAGTGGATGCGTAGGCACCCGTCTGAATCGGTGATTAGTCCCCTCCGAATTCTTCTTGGATCTCTTCAGGTCCTTCCTTCCCTCTAGTATAAAGTAGGAGCATATCTAGAATAGATTCCATCGTGTCCTAAAAAAAATCCCAAGCATTGAGTCATTCGTCAAAAAGCCGTGTTCCAGGCTCTTAAGAGATCTGTATAGAATGTTAGAAAAGTAAATGGTTCTATGTATAGGTTAAGTATCAGGATTGCCAAAACGTAATTATCAACACGGTCCTCAAGTTATCTAGAAAGAAAGAAAGAAAGAAACAGACACCCAATTTCAGAAATAACGTGTCGCACAAAAGGGAATGCGAAGAAGAAGAAGGAGAAACGGTCAAAGCAATAGACAAGCTATCGACAAGATTATGGTGGTTAGGAACCTTTTAGGGGAATTCCTTTTCTCCAATTCTGAGTTTCTTCCATAGTAATTCCAACAAGGACCAGAAAATTCTCTTCATTTGGATGGAAGGAAATTATAAATGTGATATAAGCTGAGATGTCTCGGACGACTTTTATTTGGCTGGTGCTATTCTCAAAGTTCAAGTTCTAACGTCACAAATAATTTACCATAAAATATTTCTAAAGTCAAGTTAAATATAGTAAAAAATTGAGGAGATGGATGGTATAGGAATGCTCATGGTATTCAGATTTGAATTGTAACAGTGTCAATTGTCTTTTCACTTTTCTTATTCAAAGTGAGGCTAAATGACGAAATGCGCAAGAATAGGTGCTGCTTCTAAGTTAATCGACTGCATAAATATATAGAAGTACTTGCACCAATTCTCCTTGATAACATTTTTTTATCTCTATTTTCTCCAAATATAAAAGATTACGTTGACGTACCATACGTTATAAAGCAGTATGCTACCACTGATATGGTCTTGATCCCTCACAGCGAGGAGGGGGCAGACGAAGGGGAAGGTGATCAAGAAGGGCGGTCGGTGCCTAAAATTTGAACATTTGTATTATAACAGTTGGTGAAACAAATGACAAATGTCTTGTTGTTAAGGTTGATTTTTTTATGCAACTGAAATTTTCTCATAAGGAATGGAGTAAGCCAACTACATTTCTATAAATTAGTTGCTTACCTGATACCAATTAACAATTCCTGATATTTCTCTGTAGCGACTAAGCCTACTACTATTGGTTGGACAGCTAGAATTTTCTGAACCTTTTGATTTCCCGATATAAACTACTACAAAATTTCTTCTTATAAATCTTAATTAGGCTGCCGGCTGCCCTCGTAGTAATTAGTAAAGCCGCATCTCTGACCATAAGCAAGAAAATATGTGAAAGAACAATTGAGAACCCCAACTTGACTGACAACGTATGGTTCAGCACTTTGGCCAGACTCCAAATCTTCTACAAAATATGGATCATCAGGAAGTGACATTTGGAATGCATTACATCCATGCCAAGTTAGCAAAGACTTCACGTATCAATTCCATGATTAGTCAGAGACCCCATTTTGCATTTTTGTGCCCTCAAAATTCCAAAACAAATCGCTTCAGTTCATTGTTACTTTGAAATAGTCTCAAGAGTCCCGACATCAGATGGGAGGAGTTGTGAGAATAGAGCATCAAAAGTTCCCGTAAAAACTCACTCACTTTTTCCTCCGTTATATGCTCTAACTACTCTATCCCGGCCTGCCAGTGTGGATAAACACGAAACTCAAATCTGAATTACCATTACTGGCTTGCTTCCATATGCATTATCTACTCCATAACATGTGTTATCTACAACTGTTGTTGTTGTTGTCAATCAATATTAGCCCAAGTACTCGTATTCAATGGCAGCAGCACTACTCGTCGAACCACCACTGAGCCCGTTAACCATGGCGGTCACCGATCCAAAACCCATGCGGGTTTGTTTTTCATTTGCAGCCTACACCAAGAACCTCATTCATTACCTAAAATCCTCCGATATTCCCATTGAAGAAGGCCTCACCGACGCCGAATTATCCTCCATTGAATCCACCTTCAATTTCACATTTCCCCCCGATTTACGTTCTATTCTCCAAGAAGGCCTCCCTGTGGGTCCCGGCTTCCCCAACTGGCGATCATCCTCCTCCGTTCAACAACTTCAGGTCCTCACCAGTCTACCCGTCTCAGGTGTATGCAAGGAAATATCAAGAAACCATTTGTGGCTCGATTCTTGGGGTGAAAGGCCAGGAGATGATGATCAAGCTGTGAATTTAGGTAAAGGATTCTTGAGAAATGCGCCGTTTCTTGTTCCGGTGTACCGGCATTTCTACGTTCCTTCGACGCCGTGTATGGCGGGGAATCCCGTGTTTTACGTGCATGGAGGGAATGTTCAGCTGTGGAGTTTCGATATAGCCGGATTCTTCCAGCAGGCGGAATTCACCACGAACGAGGACATCTTGAGAAGGCCCACCTTGTCCAAATTATTCAGCACGCCGGCCTGGGCCGCGACTGAGCCGAGGAGGATCGAGGTATGGTCGGAGTTGGTGGAGAGGGGGGAAAGGCTGGCGGCGTGTGGTGGCACGCGCAGGTGGTGGAGTGGGGAGTTAGGGGGGTGCTTGGAGGAGGCGTTTTGGAGATTAAGGAACGGAGGGTGGAAAGAAGAGGATGTAAGGGAGATGATGATGATGGACGGGCGTGATGAGAACGATGATGATCACTGCACCGGACGAAATGGTTTTGATAAGAACGCTGCGTTGATTGATAAGGAAGGGATCGTCTGGCACGTGAAGGTATTGTCTAAGAGGCTGTTGCGTGCGGGGTGGAGCGGGGAAGATGTGATGGAGTCGCTCGGTTTTCCGGAGGATTATTTGGGCGATCCTGACCCACCACCACCTGATGGAGATTGTTGGTTCGAGTTTCGACACGATCAAAAAAATAATTCTAATGCTAATACTACTAAGGAGAGTCAAATGAACATGCACTCTATCAAGGCGTGATTGCCACAGTTCCATGGGGGTATCTGGATTCATTGACCTCCCAATCGATCGGCTTTTCTATTGTTTTCCCTTTAATTTTTATTCCTTTTTTTTTTAACGCAATTAGAATTGTTCTTGGAAAGTGGAATTCTTGTAGTCATTGTAAATAAAATTTTCAATTATGAGATTAGATAATAATAATAACACTTCAATGCATGCATGTGAATTCGTTGTACATGCAGAGAGTGTTTAGCGGCTAAAATTTTGTATATATTGATTTCAGTTATCATCAACTCAATTCCTGGCGATGCCATCAAGAGATGGAGGAAGAATCTGGATAATTAGGCTGAATGTGACGAAGCTGATGTCGGGAGGAATACACAAATTTCCACCATATACACACAATTTTTATGCTAGCACTTGCTCGCAAAAGTTGGACATCTAATCATTTCTTATCTTTAGATTTTTTTTTCTTTTTTTGGTTTATGAATTTGTATATATTCCGAGATTTCTCAAGTTTCTTAACGTATGACAGACACTCTGAGGTAATGTAGGAACGTCCTTCGAATTTTCATTATTATCAATATTATTTCTTTTGATATTCATAAAAGAAATGTACAAGGACATAATTTTAGTTAAAAGATTTAAGCAAAATTTATAGTTAATCTTTATGTTCTTTCCCCCAAAAACAATTTTTTTTTTTTTTATGTTCTTAGAATTCCCATAGAAAATGAGTAGAATCTTAGTATGGTAGGGTCGCTATTCGCATTGGAAGCCACTGCCTGTCTGAGGATGAGGAAACCTGAAATGTTAGGAGTTAGGACAAGAAGAAGATAGATTTTGGGAAACACACGATTCACATCACTACTCCATGTTGAGACCAAAGCGTAGAAATGGCAATAAAGGGGCCACAACAAAAGAGCAATTTTGAAATGAAATAATCTTATCTGTTCCAAAAATACTAATTAATATTTTTAAACTTCAAAAAATACTAATTAATATTTCTGAGGGAAGTTTTCTGGAATTAACCCAGGAAAACAAACTCTAGTACCTTTAAAAAGTAAATCATGTACATAACTAAGGTAAGCACATATGATCTCATCAATGTCAAATTTCTATAATTTCCACCATCAGGCTAAATGGTGCGGACTGTGAGCCGTGTGCATTGCGCTGAGAAAGGCCTGATAGTTTCTTTTTTTTTCTTTTCATGGGCTTGAACTAATTTTGGACGTTGGTCAATCAGATTACTGAGAACCTCGAAATTCATCATCTTCTATAGGATTTACACTGTGGATCTTGGAGGTTCTCTGTTTATACAAAATGATGATATTAATCTTGAGGGGTAAATTTTGTATACTCTATTCTTATTTTGGGGATATTTGTCTTCTTTCTTTTGGTATATTAGTAGTGTATTTTTACTGGGTTACAACAAGCTCCAAAAACATTTACGAAGTCTAGACCATTTAATCGATTGGCGGAATGAACAAGTGAATGTAGCTTCTGCAAAGGAGCTCTTCTGTCTTGTTTATCAATTCAGTCCAGTCCTTCCGCCAGCTAACGAAAAACAACACACATAGTCACATTTTTGGCTAGATTCACCGTACATGCTAAACAAGAAAAGTCCAGATGAGCTTGATAATTCCCAAGGCGGACAACGGACTGAGTACATTTCTAAATTCAAAATCTGAAGAGTCGCTATTGCTTTGTTGAGATTTTCTGGAGCGATACATGACTGAGATTACGATCCGATGGCTACATCCACAAGAGAAATATATATGTTGGACTGATGAAATTACTTGCATGAGTCCCTCTGCTAGACGTTCATACCTTTTTTTTTGGCTAAATACGATAGACCTATTCATATTTTATACTATAAGGAGCCTATTCCTATTTCATACTATGAGGAGGGGAATGACCCAACGGGGCCAAGGGGAGAATTCAAGGGGATTAAATCATTATCAGTCTTGACGAATGCCTACGCACCCACTAGCGAAACATTCTAGCAAGTTCTGAATTTTTAGAACGCTGGTCAAGAAATTCAATCTTTTGACCTATATCGAATAGAGTCTCTAGAACGCAGGTCAACTGCTCTAAGAATAGTTGGTTGTTAGACGTTTGTACTTGAAATGGGCACATCCCAGCCAGCAGTACCCAGCCCATAAAGAGTGAGAGAAAGTAGTAGATAAAGTTTATAATTATATCGAAACAACATACATTCTTTCTTCAGGTATCATCATCAAGTTAAAAGAAGATGTTAAAGCTATATCCCTTCATTCTATGTTTACGCATTGCGCAAGTTTCGATGCTAATAAGACGAGTCATCCTTATTGCAATTTAAAATGTACATTTAGCCCTCCCCTTGGCTGAATCGCTCAACTAAAAAATACAAGTCGTGCATGAGTTTGGCAGAACTTGGGTGTCATGGATGAGTTTGCTAATCATGATGCATGGGATGGTTTAATTAGCGGTTAACACTCATAATGCCTCCCAAAAGTTAAGAGATCCGAAAAGAAAAGTTAAGAGCAGAAGAACTCTAATAGATTCTTGTGAATAAGTCCATATAGTGTCAGAAGAACTCTAAATTTCGAGATACATTAGTTTCTTTGACTTGTGCACGATGTTCCCTAACAAAGAGCACGAAGTTACCGAACTATTAACTAATAGCAGCTAGATCCTAAGGAATATAATTAACAAGTCGTGGATGCCGTCCGGTGTAGGTACGAGGAGGTTGATGTTGATGTGGGCAAGTTGAATAGCTACACTTGTACGTAGTTGACCAGTCGAAGAAATCTCACCAAACACAAGAAAATTTTATTAGTACCACTACTATTTCTTAGTAATAGATGAGGAGATATGATGAACCAATTTTAGATAGTGAAAAAACTTTTAGCAGTTCGTAAATATGAATTTACGATGCATAAGCGTCAATTATAACAAAAAAAAAGTCCAATTGGTCTGGCGACGATAAGAGTCCAAGTGCTGAATTCAAATATTCAGCCTTCAGAGGCTGCATGGTCACGAGGTTAAAGATTTTCCATAACGCAGGCATCTGGTAAAACCGATGAATAATATGCTATACAACTTGGACTCGCAATCTCTTAATTTCTCATCTCTTGACCTTAATTTTCCCAGGCCAAGAACCAGCCTCGCCAGTTCATACGCATGAATTCCTTCATCTAGCAAAATTCTAATTCTCACGTTGGTTTGAAGTTTGAATGGATGCCATAGCCTCCTCCTCATTCAAGAAAACCAAATTAACTTGGCTCTTGCATTCCATGCCTCAGCATCACTAGTATAAATTGGGGCGTCCCTCGATCATTTTTTCATCCAACAAAAGCTAACCGAACTTCCTAGTTTGCAACTTTAGAGCTTGTATCAGACCAAAATCTCTTTTCCTTTGGTTTCAGAGATGGCCAAAGCAGGATACATTTTCCTTGCATTGATTGTCTCGGTTCTCTTTGTCGCCGAAGGCCGTCCTCTGAGCACCACCGCTACTACTACCCCTGCCTCGAAAATTCAGAGCCCAGCCGGGGGATACATGGACGCCCTTGGCGCCGTGAAGGACGGTCCAAGTCCCGGAGTTGGGCATAAATACACTAACGTTCAGCCCCTCGGAGGAATCAAGGATTCTGGTCCGAGTCCTGGCACCGGAAACAAGGTTGTCACTGGCACGCACAACTGAGTCAGTGACGGGCAACTTGCAAATTTGGCAATTATCAGATGGTCTTTCGGTTCTTTATATTCTTTGATTTCCATTACATGCAAATTCAATTTGAAGTACAAGAATAAACGATCACTGCGAAGAGGCATCTTCGGCATAGAAGAACTATTCATTTAAATTCAATTATTCAAATGTTCAATTCGTTGATGATGTGATGTATTCTCTTTCTTTTTCCTCTGAATTGGTTTTATATATAATGAACAGCTTTTCCTTTGCCAAAATCTGTATATGGTTTAATTTGATACTATTTGCATGCAAAGAAAAAGTGGAAAGAAGGGGAGTCGGATCCCCTACCATACGTGCTAAATACGGAAAAAGAAAATCATGTCCATATATATATCTATGCATGACATGGTTCAGAATATACCGCTATCTACAAATGTGACATTTCGTCAAAAATTCACAGCACGAGCATTCGAGGCAAGAAGCAGAATCAGGTCTTTTTTTAAAAAAAATAAGCCGATTAGCTTTGACGCTAAAATTTCTAGTATTGTACTATATGGAATTCGTAGACCGAGTCGAACAAGGTTAACTTTTGATCCACTTTGTGCAGCCACTTCAAGTAATTATTAGTTTTTCTCTTATAAGTCCCTCAACAAAAATAAGTTTTTTCTCTTTTAAGTTTACAGTCCAAGTGGAAACGGCAAAAGTGAGTAATGTGAACAGGCTTTACAATAGGACTTAAAAGCAAGAAAAATGGTTTGGAAAAAAAAAAAAAATTGGACCAGTCGAACACACACAATTTGATCATTTCAAAACTAAATGGATGGAATCAAGATTTATTTTTTTTGGAAAAAAAGTTATGCTGTTTACTTACGAAACAAAAGTATGCTAAAAGTTTGGGGAAGAGATTGGTTGAATAATACTGTAAGGTCCCCGGGGTTAGAGCATCTGGTCTTGGGCTACTTCCGGTACTCCAAGGTCCAGGATTCGAACCTCTCTTAACGCCTGGGTGTTCTCGGGGGTCGGGGTACTTTAGGTGCAGGGTGATTAGTCCAGCTAAGCTGTCAATACACCTTGTATTGACATTCGAAATCTTCCACTTAAGACTAAAAAAGAAAATGAGTACACTAAACTTTGGAAAAAATGAAAAATCACCCTTATTATTTGTAACGATGGTGTCAACCACTAATAACTTTTATTATTATCATTATTATCACAAAAAGAATTAATAATGAGATTCTATCTACACTATTGATAACTCCAATCGATAACTTAGTGTTAACCACTGTGTGAAAAGAGTTAATGTACCAAATGATTGTCCAGTTTTTGTTCACTAACTATTTTGGGTACTAATTGGCCCTTGTGTTTTTCATTCCCAAAATTAAAAATGTCTTAAATTTATTTTTCAATATTTTTATTTGTCCTGAGGTCTAGACGGTGAAAAGAACTTACTCTTTCTTTTTTAGGTTTTCTTTTTCTCCAGAAACAGGTAAAAAATTCTCACAAGAGAAAAGGGGTTTGAAGGGGGGAGAGAATTGGTAAAACTGTTAAACAATTAACGGCAGCTCCGTAACTGAAGTCTAAATAACAATTAACAATTACCTATCCGCGAGCGTAGCGAATCGACTCAGCAAAGTAGTTGAGAGTAACGAAGAGAAGACGACGGCTCTGAAATGGCATCTGCAATTGTTAGATCTGGCCTCCGCTCCGCCATCCGCGGCGGCGCCTCTCGTACAGCTCCAGCTCCGGCATCTAAGAGAACTTTTTCCGCCTCTGCCTATCACGATGAAGCCGGTATCTTCATTTCCCGTCGCTTTTAGTAAATTGAATTCTCCATCTTTATAGTATCATACCGCACGCAAGACATGCTAGTTTGTTAAGAAAAATCTCATATTCGGTTAAACAGTTCTTCTTTGTATTTCTTAGTAATATAAATTGCTTTTGTATTTTAGGGTTTTCTAGGTTTGGTGTTTATTTGATTGAGTAAATACTACTCTATGGATATTTTCCTCCAGATTCAAGCAGGAATTTGTGCTATGTAAATTTCTAATTAGTTTGTTTTGGAATTTGCTTTGCTGTTCTGTGATTAAAAATCTCATTTTTATCTAATTATTTTTGTGATTTTGGGTTTATGTAGCTGAGGCTTCGAAGTGGGAGAAGATTACATACCTTGCGATAGCCACCTGCTCTACTCTCTCAGTCTATAACCTCTCCAAGGGTCATCACCACCATGAAGAGCCTCCTGTAAGCTTTTTCTATACCCCCTTCATTGAACTGTTTATCTGTCTACTTTTAGATCAATGCTGTTGTTCCATTTGTTAACGTAGGTGTTATTTTGGTTAATATGAGTCATACTGTGTTATGTTGTAAACTGCACTGGTTATATGTTCTATGATCATTAGGAAATTTATCCAGCTGTGATGGAATTATGTGTTATATAATATTAAGGGAATCTGAAATTTTTTATGTTTACTAATGTAAGAATTTACTGTTGCAGTCTTATCCCTACTTGCACATTCGCAACAAGGAGTTTCCATGGGGTACATTTCAAAACTGAGTTATTTTACCTCTCTCATTGATAATGTTGCATTTTCATGAATCTTTGCTTGATTTGTATAGAATATCAGGTGTACGCTGTTTTATTTGTTCATTGATACAAATAGTGATTTGGTTTGGGGAGTTGTTGTAATGATTTCTGAAGTTTTCAAGAAAATATTTCCCTGAATATTGAGTAGTGCTGTTCCTTAAAAGTTGTAAGCACATCATTTCATCCCTATAACACAATGAGGACTCAATCTTCAACTGAAATGTATATTTATTATTGGCACAAGCTTTTCCAGGTGGATCAGATTAGAAGTTTAATTGTATTTTCTATTCGAAATCGGATTGGTGCAATATTAAATCCTAGTAATGCTTCTCATATATCACTACATGTGCTTCCTCAGTTATTTTTATACATGATTACAGTTTACTGTGCTGCAGTACTGGAATAGCCTTTGCAATTTTTTTTTCTCTAAAATGCATGAGTGTTATTGTGTTGTAGGATGAATTTAAGGCTTAATTGCTTCACGTAAATAACAAGGTTTCACAAAAGATGTTGTAGAGAGCTGGGGACCGCTATAGCAGTTCTCAGTTTTATTTTTTGAGGTTCAACTTCCATCTTCTGTAGCTGTCTTAGTGCTTTTTGGTCAAGCATGATCAGGAGAACATATGCTTGGTCTAGTGAGGTTTTAGATGCTTGGGGAGATTTATGTAATGCATATATTGTAGCTTAGTTATTTGGGTCGTATTATCCAGTTTATGCTTGTGCTTTTTCTCAACCCTGTTATTGTAACTATCCCTGTTTTATTCTTTAAGTTTAACCACTGAAACTTTCCTCCATTTATTGAAATGGGGAGAAGCACAACAGAGGATTTAGCAAGCCTAGGAAGTTATTTTATACACTGTCATGTACAGCATAGATCAGATTAGATTTCTTAAGCTAGTTGTTTAGTAGAAAGATGGGTGAACACATTTTAACTACTAATTGCTGAGATACACTTTAACTAAATTTGACACGTTATGCATGATTGTAGGTCCAGATGGTCTTTTTGAGAAGAAGCACCACTGATGTCTGATGATCGTAATCTGAAGGAGTCGAATAATGGTTGTTCATCTTTGCTTTGGCATCATTGGAGGCTGTATTGTCAAAATTATCTTGGACATTATAACGGGCTGTGTTATTTTAGTTACGTTTTGAAACGAGCAGATGTTTTCTTTTGGCATGCTTTCAAATTTCGTGTTTCATTTTTTTTTATTTTGTTTCTTGCAATCTGCTCTATTCAAATAAATTTGACGATATTGTTGCCATCATGCTTCACTGGGATACATGTTGGGTTTTGGTTTTGGATGCAATTCATCTGGCACATGCCCTTTCTTTTTTTCCTCTTTTGGTTGGGTGGGTGGGTGGGTAGGGGGGAGTTGCTGGCCTTGCATATAACTGGGCGCAGAATTTTGTGCCCCCCTGCCGCCACAAGACTGGCAAAAGAAAGCGGGGTTTCGTTGGGAGAGGGGGAAGGGAGAGGGACGGATTATATGTTCTTACTCAAACGAGTCTAGATGCCTTGTTTAGCCGTGGTTGATTAAAGTGGCTTTCAGAACTTGAGCAATGGTAGGGACTGTTAGTGTTGAAAACGTACAACTTATTAAGCTATTTGCCCAACGGAAAAAGAAAAAAAAAAGCTGTGTTTGCCTGCTTTCTCCTCCCTAAGTTCCCGAACAAATATGCTTGTCACTTAACTATGGTTGTCACTTTCAAGTGGTGTCCCTTGATGGGTTTTTTCGTCGATTAGACTCTCCTTCTTTTTAGATTAGATTAGAGTAGATTATATAAATGTTATCGTTGCGAAAAAAAAAAAAAGGTTTCCGAAAGAAATATAGTCTAAATGTATGGACGCTTCAAATCGAAGCAGTTAGCGGTCCAAGATGAAAAGAAAAGGAAGAACTTGAATAGTCAGGATAGTAACCTGGAAATGTACGCGACTGCACAAAACCCATAAGCGATTCTTGTAGAGCACGGCCAGGAGATGAGCAAATGTAAGCTTGGATCAATTTTTGTCGACGAGTGCGAAGTACAAATTAGCAAGCAAAGAACCTACAACGAAAGCTTGGGTAGGCTAATGAGGACAATGCATTAGTACTAATAACATGAGCAACGCAGTTCCGTAGTATTACACGATCAAGGCTGTTAATAACAATGACGTTGGCTACAAATTTTTTGGCCGAATGATGTAATGATGTCAGCGGCAGCGGATGCAGGAGTAGGAAGGAAACATTGGGAAGGCGTGAAGTAGCTGAGAGACAAGAAGGCGTGAGTAGAAGAGCACGCCTTTACTGGGTTCACGTTGATTCAGCCAGTTGGGGACCAGTTCAGCTAGAAGATTCTGTTGGACACGTGTTGGAAGCTCATTTGTTCACTTGAAAATCAGTTAGAATGGCAGTTGTATAAACCGTGAGGATCATGTAATTGTTAGGGAACCTTTTGCAAATTTGATATTGTAATCAGAGAAGGAATATCCTCTCTGCGTTTTCCCCCTCCCCACGGTTTCCTTCAATCTCTTTCCCCTTATGTTCTTTCCCGCCATTCTGCTTCTGTAATCCTTTACTGAAGCTTATCAATGAATATGGAGTTGTTCGTTTGAGTTGCTCAGACTTTTGCAGTCTATTGATTCATTGCATTTTAGTTCATTTCATTACTTGCATTTCCTGGTTCTGGTCCACAACAAATGACCAGCATCAACGTCATCAAACGAAGTGTACATACTTCCACAATTGTTCTGGCAATAACCATGAAAGGAAGCAAAGAATGCAACAAAAGCTTCAAAGTTCACAAAAGGCTAATATGTAGCATCACTAAGCGACTGCATCTTCTTGACTAGTTCCCTCATTTCCCATCTCAGGCAAAGTTTCAAGGTCAGTGCGAGCCTCTTTCTCTTCTTGGGGAATTGTAGAACTTGATGAGTCAACCATGCTATTCTGCTCAGCTTCAGCATTCTCATTTGAGTTTGAAGATGCCTCCTCTTTAGTAGCACTCGAGGAACCAGAAGAATCTACTGATCTATTTTCACTGGAATCAGTATTGTCATTGTCATTTGAAGGGTTAATCTTTTCTTCCGGTCCTGTTTCAGAATGAGCATCAGACTTCTGGATCTCGACCTTTTCATTAACCTGATTGGCTGATGAATTTTCTGAACTTTTCTCTGTACCCCCAACAGTATTGCTACCAGCATTTTGTCTATTGCCCACATCATTTGAACCTTCTCCATATGCTGAGCCCTCCTTCATATTTGAACTTGTATCGGATTTGTCATTGTTTGTTGCAGCATCCTTGTTATCGGTTTGCTCCTCTTGAGTAGTCTGCGCACCATCTCCCCCAGGAAGGACATGACCAACAGCATTTCTCTGGTTTTGATCGGCATCATCCTTAGAATTGTCGCTAATGCTCTGCTGTTGATTAGCTTCCTTTGTTCCTTCTGTGGGATTGGAGTTATCCCATGATCCTTGCTGTGTGGTTTCATTGGCATTGCCTTGCTTTTCATTAGCTTCATGTGTTCCTTCTGTAGGATTGGAAGATTCCCCTGATTCCTGCTGTGTGGTCTCATTGCCGTTGCCTTGCTCTTGATTAGCTTCCCTCCTTCCTTCTGCAGGATTGGAATCGTGACCTGATCCCTGCTGTGTGTTTTCACTGTCATTGCCTTCATCAGTCGCAACAGTTGATGGACTATTCTGTTCATTTGACTCACCTTCTTTTGCATTTGAACCTGATTCATTATCGTGTACCTTATTTGCCTCTGTCACATTTTCACTGTTGCCTTCAGACTTGTCCTGGACCTTCTCAGTCGACTGTTCTTCCCCATTTACGTTTTCCTTATTTACTTTCTCAGTGTCTTTCATACTTTGAGAATCCTGAACCTCTTCACTCTGGACATTCCCACCATTGGTGTTTTCCCGTGCAGCAGCTTCGTTTGTCTGCTCATTTGCTTGATGAACCTTCTCATCTGGTGATTCCTCAGATTTACCTTCTTTTTGTTCCTTCACTTCATGGTCTTCCTGTTTCTCTCTACCTTGATCTTCATTGCCTATTTGTTTCTTCTCTTCCTTTTCTGTTGCCTTGCTCTCATCGTTAACCTGCTCCTTCACTTCCTGCTCTTCACCTCCATCCAGGTCATTCTTATTTTCCCTGGTCTCTTCATTTTCCCCATTCTCTTCTTTTGCATCCTTTTCCTCATTACCTTTCTGCTCAGCTCCATTTTCTTTTGTGTCTTCATTAGCACTCTCATTGTTCTCCTCCTTCGTTTCATTCTCCTTTTCTGCGCCGCCATTTTCTTTATTTTCTCCAGTCTCCTCACCACTTTGCTCTTCATCATGCTTTCCCCGGTCGTCTTCTCTAGTTTCCTCCTCCTCACCATTATTTTTATTTCCATCATTCTCTTTCTCTTGATTTTGCATCTCATTTCCCCCTTCACCCTCTGCATCTTTGTTCTCTCCATTCTCTTCATCTTTCACTTCTTGCTCTGTACTTTCTGTCTCCTTTTCTCCTTCCTCTCCCAGTTTGTCTTGATCATGATCATTTTCCTCGGGCTTGAGCTCATCTTCAAGTTGTTTACTGGCTTCTTCTCGTTCCTCCTTTCGATTCTCATCCCGTGTTATCATTTCAATATTTTTTGGTTGGATGTCTTTTCTCCCAAATTTTTGTACCTTCTCCAAAATGTTTGAGCTTTCTCCATATGATGCCTTTTTGCTACGGGAGTGCTGGACCTGATAAAGCAGCCAGATGCAAACACCAACTAGCACACATATCTGCAGGGCATGCTTCACCTTAAAACCTTTATTTCTCTGATTCCTCCGAGGTGACAGCCTGAACATTGTGATTTTACTGTTGTACTATATCTTCAGTTGAACCAGCTTCCAGAAGCTACAAGCTGTCCCAACTCTTTAACTTCTACAAAAGGAAGAATTACTGTTAATTTTAAGGAGAATTATGGTAAACATTCAGAACATAAGAAATCAGGCTTGGATTAGATACTCAAAAAACTTTGAAATTAAGTGAATTAAACACCATCCAAGTAACATGTTGCAAATGGCTATGACAATCACTTTGATGCTCAAAAACAAATGGAGTTTCGTATGGCAAGTGCGAGAGGCCAACAGATCATGGCAACCACCACATTCTCTCCCACTGCAGTCCGATGTCTTTTATTATTATTTTTTTTCTTAAGAAAGTCTGATATCTATAATCACTAACAACTCCAGATATAGTGAAGAGAGTGACGATTAACAGAGTCATCTGCAGGATCCAACTTGGGTATATGCGGATCTAACTAGCATCAGAATGCAATTACGCACATTCAGGCTGTAATCATCAATCGTCGAGTCAAGTTAAAAACTTAACGAACAGAGGTACCTCATAGAAACCCAACTAGCATAATTGTTTCTCTTAGATCAGAGCCCGCAACGCAGATGGTAACTTCAACTCACACAAATTGGGTCTGAACTATCATGCTGGTTATCAAGCACGCAGGCACCAAAGAACAGACAAAATCACACCCCATATCCGACCGACCGACCGAAATTATTGAAAAATAAGCTATAAAGAATAAATCAAGAACAAAACAGGAGCATGAATCCATTATGCATTTCCTTCATAAGAAAATAATCCGGCGTCTCCAGAGTCCAGACTATCTATTTGGAAACATATAAATAGCAGCTCAGCTGGAAAGACTTCGACCAAGTAATAACTATCATATCATTTAACTGTTATACCAGTTTGAACCAAGGCCGGAGCGATGCATACAAGAAACAATTGATTCGAAGCAATGCTTATAGCTATGATCACATCCCGGATAGGATACTATATTGATATCGATCTGCATTCAACTAAATAGCAAACACGTACATTTAACACTAGATAAATATAGAGTCAAGACCCCATGATCGTGCAAACTTTCCAAATGAATTAAAAAAAAAAGACGAGATCTCTAAGGAAAAGGCAAGCCATACCTGGTCCTATACTAAGAAAGAAGAAGCAAAAGGCTTGTTGTTGGTGCGAAAGTTGTCTCCTTTTAAATAACTACTACTACTACTACTACTAAGGCCACTGTAAAGAATGAATGATTAGGTTTAAAGGGAAAGGTGAATAATGCAAAAGGATCTACTACTAATATATATTGTCAATCAATGAAGGAAAGGTTTACCAGTGGTTCGTTGTTAACAATGGTGGTGGGTGTCAGGTAGACATTAAGAAAGGTTCAACAACACTTTCCAAACAGGTTTGTTGTTTTTATTCTTTGGCTTCTCCCTCAATCCCCCGATTTTAGATCTGTAGACGAAACCCAGGAGGCGTAAAGTAAAACTGTAAAATATCTGTTGTCTTTTGACAGCCTTACAATTAAATATTATTAATTCTCTGGTGGGTATTTGCTTTAACGCTGTCGTTATAGCCCAATACGACGACGCTTGTGCTGTACTCCATTACGAACGATTTTATTATTATTTCCTTGAGTCAATACTACTACAGTAGAGAATTTAAAGGCGCCACATCGCATCGCATCGCATCGCATCGTCGGTGAGGCGGTGATCTAGTAGTACATAGGCTTCTTTCACAACGCCGTCATTCTATCTCCTCCCTCCCTTCCTTGATAAAGATGAACCCTTTTTTTTTTTTTCTGATTTAATTTCAACACCTTCAAAATAAAAAGTTGAAGCTCCCACCCACAAATTTGGCGCAGGACCGCGCAGTCAGACTCATTACACAGCTGTCTGAGGTGAACGGAACACAAGCCCACATCGAAACGATGCCGTCGAAGCTTTTAACCACCGCCCTCCGCCGCACGATCTTAAAACCCACAATCCTCCGCCCCTTCTCCACCGCCGCTGCCGCCGTTGCTGAACCCTATCAAGAAGACACATCAGGAATTACGGTGAAAGGCGTAAAAATCTCCGGAAGACCCCTCTACCTCGACATGCAAGCTACCTCGCCGGTGGACCCTCGGGTCCTCGACGCCATGCTCCCTTACTATCTCTCCCGCTTCGGCAACCCTCACTCCCGGACCCACCTCTACGGCTGGGAATCCGACCAGGCCGTCGAGTCTGCCCGAACCCACGTGGCAGACCTAATTAGCGCCTCCCCTAAGGAGATCATTTTCACCTCCGGCGCCACCGAGTCCAATAACATCTCCGTCAAGGGGGTTTTGCATTTTTATAAGGATAAGAAGCGCCACGTCATCACTACCCAGACGGAGCACAAGTGCGTCTTGGACTCCTGCCGTCACCTCCAGCAAGAGGGTTTTGAGGTAACTTATCTTCCTGTTGAACCTGACGGGCTCGTTGATTTGGATAAGCTTCGGGCTGCGATACGGCCCGACACGGGGTTAGTTTCGGTTATGATGGTTAATAATGAGATTGGAGTGATTCAACCTGTCGAGGAAATTGGGAAAATCTGCAAGGAATTTAATGTTCCGTTTCATACCGATGCTGCCCAGGCTTTGGGGAAAATTCCCATAGACGTCGATAAGATGAATGTCAGTTTGATGTCTTTGAGCGGGCATAAGATTTATGGGCCTAAGGGAATTGGGGCTTTGTACATGAGGCGCAGACCGAGGATCCGCGTGGAGCCTCAAATGAATGGGGGCGGGCAAGAGAGAGGGATAAGGAGTGGAACTGTGCCAACTCCCTTGGTTGTGGGCTTTGGGGCTGCTTGTGACATCGCTAAGAAGGAAATGGAGTACGATGACAAGAGGATTAAGGCTTTGCAAGAGAGGTTGTTGAATGGAATTAGGGATAAGATTGATGGGGTGGTAGTGAATGGTAGCGTGGAGTGGAGGTATGCAGGCAATTTGAACTTATCGTTTGCTTATGTTGAGGGGGAAAGCTTGTTGATGGGGTTGAAGGAGGTCGCCGTGTCGAGTGGTAGCGCTTGTACTAGTGCGAGCTTGGAGCCCTCGTATGTATTGAGGGCATTGGGTGTGGAAGAGGACATGGCACATACGTCTATTAGGTATGGGATTGGGAGGTTCACTACGGAGGAAGAGATTGACAGGGCTGTGGAGCTAACTGTAATGCAGGTTGAGAAGTTAAGGGAAATGAGCCCTCTTTATGAGATGGTGAAGGCTGGGATAGATTTGAAGAGTATACAATGGTCACAGCACTGATTGGGTGGAGGCTCCAAACTTGCGATAACTGAACCTCTAAATGTGCCATGGAGCAGCTACTTCCTGGGCTTATGGGCGTCTCACTGGTGTTGTCTGACATTACTCTGTGGATGCAATTCATACTCATAGGTAGTTGCTTAATGCTAAAATTTTTGACACTAGATGGATGGTTATGGTGTTTCATGGTTGTGTAATATGTATTTAGTTGTCTGGCATTTTGATGGGGATGATGTAATTTTGGCAATGTGAATAATGTTGCAATTCCGCTATCATCAGAATCATAAGTATATGCTTTTAATGAGGCTTCAGATATATAATAAGCGTAGAAATCACAGATATATCATTGTATGCTTATTTGCGTAGAAATCACATATTTCATGAGCTACTTTTCTTATTTGTAAGCTGGATGGGTGGTGAGTTATTTGGAAACTACTGATGCTGCACTGTTGTGACTTCTTAAAGAACAGTAAATGGGTCGGATGACTATAGTTGCTCCTATGAAGTATGTTAGAGAATATATGAAGATAGTTACATACAGTATACTTGCTGGTGTTGGTCTTTTTGAGCTTTGTGGTGACTGCTATTTGGAAATTGATGCGCCCTTTGACAATCAGCGCTTGTGTTCTTTTAAGGATTATCGCTGCTGTAAATTTTGGAAAATTTGGTATTGCTAACGTAATGAAGTAACTGTTGCCCGTGTCCTCACCAATATCATTTACATGCTGATGTTCTTGTGACATTCCTTTCAATGTGTACTTTTGTTGATTTTTAAATTTCTTCAAATTCTTTTGTGTATGGTAATATTTTTGTCTCTTATTGTTGCCTCTTGGTGGGTTATACCGGGAAATGAAATGATAAATCACCCAAATGGCCTTCTCTGAAGTTCTTCTCTTTACTACCAGCGGGGACTTGTAAATCTATGTGCATCAACTCTGGTTGTGCCTCAACATTTGTACATTTGTATTAACTGCATGTTGCTGAGAAATTTTCTGTTTTATCGTTCCTATCAAGATTTAAATTCAACTCTGTGGCATCTTTCAATTCTGGAAAAAACCTAGATATAAAGGTCATCGTGCAGACAACTTCAATTCATAGCAGCTTTCTGTTCGCTACAAGGGGGATACACTAGGCATCCTTACGCCTGCTGAGTATTGGTGCTGGAGTTTACTGCTAGACCACTCACCTCTAAATTTTATATATATATATATATATATATATATATATTATTTTTTTGGGAGAGGGGGGAGGAGGAGGAGGAGGGGAAAGAAGAAGAGTGGCTCTGTTATTAACTGCTGCAGACATACAGATACTTGACGATACTGTTTGTTCTGTTTTAAGATAACTGGGAGCTAGTTGTATAACCATGCAAAAAAGCAGTTGCAGAAGTATTCAAAGATTCAAAAATTATATACTTGTATGGTGCATACAGAATCATGACTATACTATTCGCTCTGTTTCAAGATAACTGGGAGCTAGGTGTATAGCCATGACAATAAGTCCATTGCAGAATTATTCAAGTTGTTGCAACCTTGGTACTCCAAGACAAATTTTTTGGTTTCCTTTAACATTTTCAATGAACCTGGAAATAAATTCCTCAGTGAAGTGATTTTGCAGTTTTCTTGACTATTTCCTTTTTTAAACACCATTTGGCTCAGCATTGTTTGGCCTGTATTGTCTGGGCGGTTAAAAGATTGAAAATCATATTTTGGAGAAGCATGCATATTTGCTGGTTTACGAGCCCAGGAGCTTTTAAACTGGTTTGGCCTGGGAAACCATTGATAGAAGGAAGTCTCATACTGTCTCAAGTCTTAACTAGCTTTTCGTTAACAACTTTCCATCTGCTTTTGTGCTTATCTTTGTTTATGAGCGAATCTCTCTGCTCTGGTTGCTTTATTTGGTGCTTCAAGAAAGATATTCTGGTCATTAATGAAGGTCAAGGCTATATTCGGTTTGGTGATTATTTTCTGATGAATTCCATTTAAATTGCTGATTCTTAACCGAGTTAAAATGTGACATAAAGAAACTTCAGGAACAAATAATGTCTTTGCTTTACAAGTGGATCCTGATTAAACCTGTCTAACCTTCTGGTAGGAAATCCTCTTTTATTTCCAGGGTATTTTTTATTCTTCTTTGGTTGTACTGGTGAAGATGCTCTGATCGTTGATATGGTTCAAATTTAGCAGCAACTTTTGTTTTTTGTTTTTCAAACTGATCAATGGATTTTGTTGGATGAAATATACTGTGATGCATCAATGAGTCAGGTTCCGGTTTGTTATGGAAAATTTTCCTGGAAAATTTTGCTGCTTTCTTCACATGCAATTGGTGCCTTGTGGTGCTTTCTGCCCATCTTGTGTCTACTTTCCTGTTCAGCCTCTTTCCAGTAGCGCTGGGTCGATGAGTTCAGTATTCTATAATAATTAAAATATAGCTGATGGGGCTTGTAGCTAATAGTGGTAATTTCTCCTGGTTTTAGGAAAAGAAGGAAGCCCTTTGACATTCAGTAGCAATAGGTGTAGGACGTACGCTAGTGATGGAGGAACATGCAGCTAAGAGGAAATAAAATGTTTGTACTTTTGGAAGCGATCACATGTAGGTTTGTCTGTGATCAAATAAAAAGCTTTGTCTGTTGCATGTCATTTTGCTGAGCTTGTGAACTATTGCCCACGCAAAGGAGTTCATTTGCGTTAAGTTTCTTGCTCGGTACTATTGATGCATCTCCTTGGCGTGGAACGATGAGCAGTACATTCCTTGTGGGAAAATTTTAGAAACCTCGCTTGAGATTTTTAATAATTTTATTGACCTCCCCTGAAGTTTGGGAAATTACACTAACCTCCCTTGAGGTTTATGATTTGGTAACAAAAGTATGATTAAAAAATTACTTTCGAGGGAGAGAGATGAAAATTTTGTTTGACAAATGCCTTTTATGCATTCCAATCAAGGTGTATTAATAAAAATAATTGTCAATTGCAACCAAACATCGGTCAAGGTGTATTGCAATAATGATTGTCTTGAACAATTTTATGATTTTTAAGTAAGACTATAACTTCTAAATATTAAATTGAGAACAATAGAGGTTGTTTACCCGACTTAAGGGATACATTTTGTGATTTTGTGCAGGAAAGAACATTCAATTTTGCTTTTCCTCTACCTCTTTTCTTTACCACTTTTCGCGAAATTATTTTGATACAAAAGCCATCTCTTTAGGTTCTAAGCCAAGGGGAAAAGTATTCAAGAATAAATTTTTTTTCTTTTCTATTTCTTTCCTCTATGCTTCCTTTGTTCTGCTCGAGCCTTTCTTGTATATACAATTAAAATATGGTAACGTCAAGTCCTGTCAATCACAAATGCGCGTCAATTGGTCCATTTTGTATCTTCCACGTTACTGTTAATACTATTAACAGATAATTTTGTTAATTAGTTGATTACTTAATTCTTAGATTTGAGTTTCTAATCTCAAATAATGTTTTGGGGTACATGAGTAATTTCACGCTAGATAATGCAAATGGCCCCTTATTTTGTTAGTGTAATTTTTTAAACCTTAGAATACGTCAGTAAACTTGTCAAAAACCTCTGAGGAGGTTTCTTAAATCATCCCATTTCTTGTATATGCTAAAATCACGGAGTCGTTACGGATGCGTTATCTGCTACCTGCATCGAGGTAAGGTTTGTCCTTCTGGATTGATGCCCTTATCTTATCTGTCATTTAATCCACCAAACACAGTAGCGGTGATGCCTTTTTTTGTGAAGTGCATAAATCCTGTAGGGCTTTAAATGTCCATCAGATTACTCCATACCATCGACGCCAATCATTTCCGTCGCAACAAACTGATGAATTACTTAGAATTTATGAAATGAAACTACCCAGATAATAAAAGCAAAAAAATAAAAAAAAAGAAATCCAAAACGTAAGCAAAGCGAGCCCAAAACAAGAAGCAAAAAAGGTTTCGGGAATCTCAGCAGCACATGCGCCACACAGACTCCCATTTGTCCGTCCTCATCGCATCCGATTCGGAAGTTGTCCTTTGCATTTGCGGATATAATATGATAGTTCCGATGATTGTCCACACTTGACAATCTGATGCTGATCTTTCCCTGGCCTGGAGATGGATCATCTCGTCAATCTCATGGGACAACATCGCATGCAGCTGTGTCTTGTTTCATCTGTAACGTTTTGTACACGATTTGAATTCCCAAGTTGACAGTTGATGCTCGGAATTTATTCGATTTTATCGTTCTTCCAGCGTGATATTCTAAGTTAAACATTCACCTTGTTATTGAAGATGTCTGGACGGGCTTCTTTCGCAACAAACGACATCACCTGCAAGATTAAATTCAAGGAACAGATTCTGATGTGAAGGAGAATCCTGAGAATTCATGAAATGGATAAGATAAAAAAAACAAGAAATTCTACACAAGAAAAGGTTCAGTAGCATGGCTTTCTTTTTTTTTTTTTCCCCACAGTGGGTTAGAAAGTTGATTTAACCTGAGCTGAATTGTCTTATTGACATGCATGCCGCACAGTGGTATACGCATTTTCAGACAGTCTTTGCCTGTATAATGAGAAAGCGGAAATAACAGATTTCTGCAGTGGGAACTCTTTCCATTTTCCATTAAATGTCTCGTCATACCTGATTATCATCATCAATAAAAGATTAGCGACCCCATCTACATCTACCTGCTAGAATGGTTCTGCTTCCACTGCTATGGTAACTGTTTGGACAGACGCATCAAACGAACTTTTCTTGTCACATTTCTATCACTCTTGGCCACCTGTCGAAGGAATGCATCACCAACTCTCTGATCTTCTTCAGTTCCTGGGCCAAAAAAAAGTTGCTTCTTTTCTGTGATGAAAAGTTTTTAACTTATTCATCGGGCTGGTGATGCATTCCTCAATGATCGAGAACTAGTAGCAAGCATTCATTACTGACACATGCAAGATTTCATTGCTCATCAGAGAAAAGGAGCCCGGCGTACGTTTAATCGGGGGTGGTTGCAAGATCAACATTTTTCGCAGGGTTAAATTAGGATAACAGACCTTTTTAGCAACTCTTTTTTCTTTTTAAGAATGTTTTGGAAATTGTAACTTAATAGCTGTAACTTCAAAGTTCAAGTGGATTTATGAGGATGTGATTTATTTGGAGAAATGAAATGTGTACAAGATAAATGTACAGCGTACGTGCTTAACTCAGGAAATATCGTGCCTAATTCGGGAGGTGGGAAGATTAAGCAAGCAAGAAGGAGGAAGCCAGTTACGCAGTGAAAAAACTGCTCTTGACCTGGAAGTTTTCTGGATATATAATGCAGGGCATTACCCTTTGTGCTAATGGTACTATTATTCTTTCACCACCTTGCGGCTTCCGTTTGTCCTTCCCACATCGCTAGGATGTGGGTTCTTTAACCTGGGCTTAAGGTCCACAGGTTTACCTTCCTGTCACCAATTGGCTGGACATGTAAGCTTTGTAGGTTCCCTTTAGGTTATCTCTTAAGTCTTTTTAGCTTTAACCCTCAATCAAATTTAATTAGTTGGGTGTGTGTGTCTTATTTCGTCTTCGAAAAAAGAAACAACCATTCGGGTGGTGCGATCTGCTTGGGGGGGGGGGGGAAGGGGCATCCTTCCCACATCGCTAGGATGTGGGTTCTTTAACCTGGACTTAAGGTCCACAGGCTTTGTGGGTCCCCCTTAGGTTACCTCTTAGGTCTTCTTAGCTTTAACCCTCAGCCAAATTTAATTAGTTGAGCGTGTGTGTCTTATTTCGTTTTCGAAAAAAGGCTTCCGTTTGAATTTTGATACCAGCAAAATGACAATTATTTAAAAAAAAAAAAATTCTAGCCAATACTGATGATGATGATGTGTCAACATATAACTGGGTAGAGATAACTTTAGTGCGGATGCATCAAAATTTCTTTAATGCAGTTAAAAATTCCATCTAAATTGGACTTGCATTTTGTTAAAGTTAATCTAAACTGAGGGCGAGAGATAAGTTGCATGATTGGAGAGAGGGAGTATAAGTTAGTGGTTTCGAATTCAAATTCTTTCACTTGTAATAAAAAAAATTAATCTAAACTAGGTATAGATTTGTGTTCCAATTCTTTTTTTCTTTTTTTTTTTTTGAAGGATTCTTTTTTCCCTATTGCACGCAATTTCGGAACTTGAATTTTACCAAGTGACCTAAATTGATGCTCCAATGTCCAAAGTATCTGCGGATTAATTTTACCTTTTTCCAACTTGTCTTCCACTTTGAGAGTAGAATCCCTCTGGGAAGGGAAACAACTTATCATTTAGTTTTCTGCAACTTTTTACCAACAAAAACTTTTGCTAGCTAGGCAGCCTCTCGGGAAAGGCTGGTGCCTATACCTGCTAATGTAGGTGATGACAATTTGCTCAAGCAAGCAGATCACCCTACTTGTAGATTTGGACCACTGCTTCTTTCTACTTCTACTCCTCCACGGGAAAAGCTAAAAAGAAGTACTCTACTAGAATAATTCCTTGCAAGTCAAGGAATCCAGCAAGACAAGCAGTAATTGACAATTTCCTCTGCTACAGGCTTCAACACTTCTCCTCGCTGTTCTTTCTTATGATTGCTCTTTCCCCTCATGATAATAATGATCATCAGTAGTAACTTCTCTCTCTGTCTCTTTTTGCTCTCTATCGAATTGCTTTAGATAATAAAAAGTAGTCCAAGTTTTTTACTAGTTGCAGCCACTGTTTTGCCTCATTAATTAGTAATTCTGCGGTTTTGTGCATCCCAATATTTACTACCAGTAGTAGATTTGAAGATGGTATCTTCAGTTCGTTGTTTTACTTACTAAATAACACAAATAGAATTTTGACCCTTATTAAGAGAGTTTGGACAATGATCCTACTGGAAAACTTTGACCTGAATATTGAAATTCTTTTCTTCTCAAAGCCCAACCATAATCCTACAAGTTCACTTGTTGCTAGGGAGAGTGAAACAACAGTTGTAGTAACATGAGTACGAAGAGCAATGCTAGGGAGACCTAACAGTACAGTCTATGTAACCAGACTACATATATTCCAAACTCTCTGCTACTTTTATCTTTCATCCGCTACCCGGAGTTTTGCTGCCGGATTTGTTTAGAACTACACGTTTTCATTGATGGTTCCTGCACGTTTAGTAGTTTTACGGACGTCTTGCATTTACTTGTCACCATTCATGATTCATCAGTACTGCAGTAGCAAGTATGGTAGAGGCAGAGATTCTCTGATCACAAAAAGCAGATTCCATTATCAGCTTACGGGCAATGACTTTTGAATACCATATCTTAATCATTTACAAATTTCTGCTAACGTAGTCTCTGATTATCTGATAACGGAATTATGGAAGTACCATGTTAAGAAATCCTTTGAAGAAAAAGGTCCCCATCCTCAAAAACTAACTGATATTAGAATGGTTTTAGGAACTGATATAATCATTTATATACAGGATTACCAAAAACATGAAAAGTCAAAAAAAAAAAAAAAAAAAAGAAGAGAAGAAAGAAATCAGGGGTTGAAAATGAGGTTTCCACACTTGCATTTCCAACTCATGGGCTTGTAGTTGGAGTAATCATCTCCTCTGGAATGAAAAATCGTGGAAACAGTAGTGGTGGAGTTTCTGGGATAATTCTGGTGCCCGTCTCTGATTTGGGGATTTGTAGGCACCTGAATAGCTTGGCAGTGCCCACAAGCGCTGCATTTCCGATCGCACCGCGGCGGCCTCGAACCTATCTTTGAATTGCTAACAGTTTTAGCTATTGGTCTACCTGAAGAAAAAGCCAAAAAAAAAAAACATATTGAAACTGAAGTTCAAAATTGGTGAATTGAGTGGGAGAAATTAAAAGCTTTAACTGGCAAACAAATTTACCTTCAGCGTTGAACAATATTCGCAGGTGGGATGAGCTAAAAACCAGGTGGAGAATGAGAACAGAAATGGCAAAATGGTGAAGCCTGCTGTATGTGAGGCCCTGACGGCTACCCATTTCAGAGAAAGTATAGAGCAGAAGAGATGAGAGTTTTGAGAGTTGGCGGAGTTGGGAAATTGCGATGAGAAAAAGATGGAAGGAGGGAGAGGGAATTAAGTAGGAGGTGGGAACTGGAAAGGCAGTGTTGATGATAGAGATGTGAAGTAAATCAGCAGAAGAGTTTAACAAGAGATGAAAGAAAAGGAAGCGTCAGTGAAATTGGGAAAGAATAATAAGCTGATACTAACATAGGTCGCTCTCCAGCTGCGGATTCCTAGAGTGCTGATCATCTCAGATGATAGAACAACGTGGAAGGACAAAACAGTTTGGGCAGTAAGTTCAAAAAGTTGTGAGAAGCAAGCAAAAGGGAAGAGAGGTGCGAAAAGGGAAGAACCTTAACCTCGTTCCATGAGCCAGACTAGTCCAGACCTTTTGAACGTACGTAGTATAATGGAAGAAAGAGAGAAATTGCCCATTAGCATCCAGCAGTAGTATTAGAATTTAGAATTCAGAATTCCATAGGGCCAGATATGGTATGATGATGAGCTGATGAGGAAAAATTGGTATATTACTACTAATCAGCCTTATAGATCACGATTCATGGGATAGCAACAAGAGATAGAGAGGAAAGTGGAGGGTGTACAACTGTACATTTGATATTTGGAGGAAACAAGACAAAGCCCCAAAACAGCAAGAGGCCACTCTTACCCACGTCCAGACACCCTAACGGACACCTGACTATAGCTGTTAAGATTTCTTGGGGGTGTTTTCGCT
Organism: Coffea arabica; assembly: GCF_036785885.1. Classification (NCBI taxonomy): domain Eukaryota; kingdom Viridiplantae; phylum Streptophyta; class Magnoliopsida; order Gentianales; family Rubiaceae; genus Coffea; species Coffea arabica. Next base: position 6,960,141 of record NC_092323.1, on the reverse strand, counting down.
TTCCAAAGTGCTGTATATTTTGCCCATTGCTGGAGATTTCTTGTACCGCTTGCGGCTCGGGGATTAGCGCCACTCTTTTTGGTTCTGCAAAATTGCAAATCCAAATGTTGATGAGATTCATTTGATTGTATTTGTATCCTTGATGGTATGCAGTACTTTTATTGACGGTTTTAATGGGACTTGAGCATGATAAATTGTTGATGAATTTTGGGAAAGTCCATATTCTTCTCCTCTAATTCTTGGTATAAACACATCTATGAATGTCATGTGGCGATATCCTAAAGTTGACTCAAGAAAATACTTGTAGAAGTTTATGATGAACTCAAAAAGTCAAAACTCTTTAACTCAAATGAAGCAAAGTGCGCAAACTCAAATGAAGCAGCGCCCCTAAATCATATCCCTGTAATGTATATATTAGACTAAATAGAATTTTGGAAGGAAACCCATAAAGCAAAAAAAAAGCCCCACACTCGTATAAAAAAAATGTCAGAAAAAGTCATTTTGAATAGAACTAAAATAGTACCAAAAAAAACGAAAATCATGTCACTCAAATTATCTATACAAAGTACAAACTTGAAAAACTGCATCTTTCTAGTATATGGACTTGTCCCTATCATGTTTTCCTGAATTACTTAAAAAACTTTAGTTAAAATAGCGTACGAATCAACACTTACGGAAATGCATCAATTGCTGAAAGCATAGCAGACTGGAGTAACTGAAGCATTACAATAATGAAAAAGTTGGGCTTTGAAGGCTACGTTACTGGTCTGGTGTTATCATAATAATTTCAAGTTTTGATTTTCTGAATAATTCCAACCCATAATTTATCAGGGCATGAAGGCGTTGAATTGCATTATTTCATCTAAACGGTTAATGGCATTTTTTTTCTTGGTCAAATTACACTTTACCCCCATATGGTTTTAGTGTTTTTGAACATAACCACCCTATAATTTCAAATACTATATATAACCCCCATTATGATTTAGATTAAAGTGTCAAAGTGACGAAAATGATTATTCGTAACGGAACCTATGAAAATATCAAAATTACTCTTATTTAAAAATTAAAATGGTTGAAGTGACAAAAATATACAAACATAATATGCATGATACACTAACCCCGTATGATTTAATATTTTACCATATAACTCCTTATAGTTTTCAAAATATACACATAACCCCCCTATGGTTAAGAAATAATGTTCAACTTTACATAGGAGTATTTTTGATATCTTAGGTGGCTCCGTTGTAGATTGCAAATTTCGTCACTTTGACACTTTAATTAAAATCATGAAGAGATTATATACAGTTTTTAAAACTATATAGGGTCATGTACAAAAACATTTTAAATCATAAGAAAGTAAAGTGTAATTTGCCCTTATAAAAGGGGTACAGATTTGGTGTTTGGGTGCTGCGAACAGCCCATGGGCCTTCCTCTTGTTGGGTAATTACAAGTCCTAGCGATTGTAAGGCATGAACCCACTAATAATAAACAAAAGAAAATTTGCAGTTCAGCCTGACTGTGACGAACACAAGCTGGATCTTTTCTATTAGTACCCAAATACGCAAAGCTTTTCTCTGCCGTCCTTTTTTTTTTTTCCCTGAATCACTCGCAACGTGAATCAAACCGTCGCATGAACCGAATCGCATTTGCAAAAATGCATTTAGTGACCTTAAAGTATAGTGATCAATCACTGGAAATTTATTTGGTAACGTATATTGCTTTCGTTTGATGCTATCACAATACAGACTAGTATTTGGTGCTTTTCGGCTTAATTGCTCAAAACAAATATGTATTTGATGCATGAAGTGAATGGAACACATGAGTTTCCTGCAACTCCATAGTACAGTTTACGTCCGACATCAAGCCAACTCAACTCAGTCTCTGATCTAATCGTTTATTTCAATTTGAAGTTTTCCGAGTTTAAGCTGATTTTTTATCCCAAATCGGACATGACTTCTTTACCCCTCCTTCCAGAGGAGAAAGCCATTAACTTCTCTCTAAATCCAATTTTAGTTGCAAGACTATACCAGTTTCTCACTCTGGAATCCTTTGCTTTCTTCCATTCTGGGCTTGGAGTCTCCTCTGGAATCAAGAACATGCTCCCGGCTTCTCGGACTAAAGAATATACAGCGCGTAACCTGATAAACTTACACATACATGGAACCACCCGTTTTTTAATGCTCTATAGAACCACCTGCAGGTGTGCTGAAGGACTGAAACATAGCTTCCTGCACTAAAAATTTTCCATTTTGATAAACTACTTATAACCTTGGGTTTATCATGTCGCATTTTTTTGTCATCCTAGTTTTTAGCGACGTTGGAACTCGTTTCCTGTTCTTTACTACTTCTGAGCCTTGTGGGGACATGAAACTCAATGAAACAGGAATTGCCAATCTATCAGAATTACCAACTTGTTGCAAGAAACAGAGTCACAAGCCTGCAAGTACCTGGAAGAACACATACATTTGCGGAAGAATTGATTTACCCTTTGTTACAAATCCTTGAAAACTACCTGTCATGCAATTCAAAGCAATGTCCTCCTCCATCTTTACACCCACACACACTCCCACTCTTGTGCGTGGTAAAAATTCTGGGTGGAGCAGAGGTTGAATTTGTTTGTCCAATCGATGATTTAGATACAAGTTGACACCATTTGATGGATCGGAAAACGCCATTTACAAATTGACTTCTTGTGTGTACCAAACGATGATGCTTACATCAGTGAACGCTGTTTTACAATTCGTCCATGTCATCGAATTTATCTAACCTGCAATTAATCGACTGTAGGACCCTAATCTGGGTTGTCGTAGATATGAGTTTTAATTGCTGGTAGATTGCGATATCCTACCACAATCTGGCGTCGACTGCTTACGGGCTACAGACCTGGGCAAAGTATCAGTTGACTTGGATACTGACTAGATGGGATTTTGCCATATACACTGATAAAGAGGTGGTTGAATGTTCTGAATCCTTCTAAATGTATCATCATCAATGAGAGATGCCCTACTATCCTCATCTCTATCTCAATTCCAATGGCAGCCATTTAAACCTGTGCATTGTATAATATAGGTCTGTATCAGACAATTGCATGACCGATTTTGACATCATACCAGCTAGCGTAACAATAATGCAGACTTACATTTCCATGCATGCCTTTCTAGTTCCGCAGTCGATTCTTTCGGACGGTGCCAAATTTAATCAGTCGAATCAATTGGGTAAAAGGGTGGAGGAATATACATCCCATGAGCCATGATGAGTGGCTAAAAAAGATGCGTTTCCTGTAAATGTGGTGGTACGATATGAGAAAACTAGTGCCAGGAATAATGAAGTTAGGACTTTAAAATTTGATAGTTCAAACAACAACAACAACAACAACAACAAAAATACGTGCAGGATATTGACGGCTGGAATGAAAGTTAAGTTAACGATCCAAGTCCTGGAGATAATAATAATAGAGCACCTATTGTCGTTAGACGGTCAATTCTGCCCTTATCTTAGAAGAAGCAAGTGCTAAACCGAGCATTAAAGCCTGTCTAAGAGTAGCTTAACCGTCTCATTAGGTCATGTCTAATCTCATATGAACCCCAAGAATGGACCAGTTGATGTTCATTGACCGAGCAACTGCCAGTATTAAACTAAATTATCTCCTGAATGATCCTAATTGTAGTTTTTAACTGGAGAGATGTAAGATATTTCTCGACTTCTTTTCAAAAAAAAAATTTTTTTTTAGCACAACAGAGAGCTCTTCCAAGAATGTTGAACCTTGGCATCCTAGTCAAAACATGTTTCCACAGCTTAATTAGTAGTATTACGTTGTCTATGTCAAAATACTCAAATCAACTTAAAACGTGCTTTGTTGTTTGAGATCTGCTCCTAAATGTACGACTTACCAAATCATTGGTGCGTCAACAAGCTGTTTTTGTTGATTAATGTACATTCTCCTTCATGATTTCCAACTGCATCCAGTAGTTAAGTTTGATAAAACCCTCTCCTCCAAATCCAATGTGTCAAGTGACACTTAAACACATTTAATCGTCTGAATCACGGGGCTCAATAGTGATTCACTGTTCTGCCGCCCCATTTAGCCAATTGTGGTAAATGAGTAGCTCTATCAAGGTTACCGGCTTTTGTGGTTTCCTGTGGATTAAGGTTAGTAAACTATCATAAAAGTCTTTAGGTTTTGGTAAAAAAGACAGACTGGCCGTACCGGCTTTAGTGGGGGGTCTTTATTCCTTAGTAGCAGCTAAGCTGCATAGGCTAGTCAAGTCCCACATCGGGGTCTGGGGGGGTTTGGGGTTAGGATATTAGTCTCCTCAGGAACCACATCAGTTACCGGCTTTTGTGGTTTCCTGTGGATTAAGGATTAAGGTTAGTAAACTACCCTAAAAGTCTTTAGGCTTTGGTAAAAAAGACAAACTGGCCATACCAGCTTTAGTTGAGGGTCTTTATTCCTTAGTAGCAGCTAAGCTGCATAGGCTAGTCAAGTCCCACATCGGTGTCTGGAGGGTTTGGGGTTAGGATATTAGTCTCCTCATGAACCAAATCAGTTACCGGCTTTTGTGGTTTCCTGTGGATTAAGATTAGTAAACTACTCTAAAAGTCTTTAGGCTTTGGTAAAAAAGAGTAGCTCTATCAAGTTCTTCCTAGCTAGTTTCTACATTTCCAATGCTTGAATGTAGTAATTTGTGGATTTCAAATTTCAGCCATGTAAACTTCATCCGGTCCCCTCGTCATAAATAAATAACGAGTAACCTCATTTGGTCAAGACTCATCCGAAGGCCTTGAAATGTTGTTCCTCCTTATCGTGGTCTAGAGCCAATCATATCGTTGGTATTAGAGCTATGAAAGAGACACGGCCCTGCTGTTGGGGCACGCAAACCCAAGGGAAACGTGGAGGTGGGATCCGAACCCAAATTCGATTTGTTACCGACGTGGAGTTGTTTGGTTGTGAGTCGAATTTTTTGCCCCGTCAGACCTTTCCATTTCTGTTCTAGTTCGAAAGCAAAAGCGATTCTTTTGTCGGATTCGCCCATTGGGCCTTTGGGATTGTGAAGTCTCATCGCGTCAAAGGTCCCTCGTCAGACCGAGAATGGTAGGCCTCACTTCCAAGGTCCCACCCTACTGCCACCAACCTATCTCCCTAAGGGGTAATTTTAATTAGAAACCTCATAATTATACTTTATTAAATTGCCCTCACCTCCCCAACTAATTTCAATAAAATTGGACGGTTGAGCTATTAAAAAAAAAAAGAATAATGTTAGTAGATGTTTTTCTCCTTAATCTGTTTAGAAGAATACCACCCAAATTAAAAAAAAAAAAAAAAAAAAACGTGGTGCAGAAGATCAGCAGGAGATATGCAAAAGAAACTTGCTAGAAACAAATAATTTCTTCAACCAAAAAAAAAAAATTTAATTTCTTCAACAAGCGGTTTCGGGGCGAGGAAGCTTCCCCAGCTCCCTGCCTGCCCCGTTCTACAAAAGTTTCTCTTGCCCCTACTCTGTCCCAAGCTTCCCTGACTCTAGCTCCTGTCCTCGACCTCAACCCCGCCTTGCACTACTATTTGCAGGTGCACCCGTTCCACTGCGCTATCATTTATTATTTTTTATTTGATTTAATTTTTTATTTATATATATCTAATAATAATTTTATTGATCATTCTTTTGAAGTTTTGACGAAAAATTGCATCATTTTATTAGAATAATATAATATATTATTTATTTAATACAATATATTTACATAATAACAACAACGTGATATTCATTCCATATATACGTATAAAAAAATACATAAATGTTATACTATATTAATATTTAGAAAAGAGGCATGACAGGGGATGGGAGGGGGTGTGGTCCCTTAGATAGGAGGAGAAAAAGTTCCCCTTTCGCCATTCCGGCCCCGCCTCAACCTCCGCACCACTCTTCCCCTGCATGGCCAGGTACTCGTCCCCATTTTCATTCGTAATATCTAGTTTGTTCATGAAACTTCCATAATACTAATCTCAATTTTGACATTGGGTGCCCGTTTGTATCCCCTTTAATTGTTGTTGTTGATAATATCAAGCTTTTGAGAAGGCCTTTAAGCCTTCCGAAGATGTTCATTCACCTTTATTAGAAGGAATTATATTCTTTGTAGCCAGGGCTTGGCAAAATTTGTGACTAACCTTTTTAATGATATTAGGTGGAAGGATCATTTTCCTGTGTGATTTTCAAAAGAAACACACAATGATTTTCTGATTGCAAATTATGTAATTACTCATTTAATTAATATATATATATATATATATATATATATATATATGTGTGTGTGTGTCTGTTTGTCTGTGTGTGCGCGTGAGTGTGCGCGCACGCGTGTGTGGATGACTTTTGACAAAAAAAAAAAAGAAAAAGACTACTGCACTCGTGCAGCGCAACATTTCCCAGAACAATGGCAAGCAATTTTTGAGAAAATGTTAGCACTTTTTATCTAATGCAAACTTTCCTTCTTCGTAGTCTTTATTAGAGCAAAGACCATATAGGATATTGGAGGAAGCTTGAATGTAGAAAATTCTGATTGTAAAACACAAAAGCCAAAAGGCAGTAGAAAAACTTGAAAATTTTTGAACTCGTGCGCTAGCTCCATCACCTGGACAACGACTGAGGCACCTAGCAGAATAGTCAATTCATGGAGCTCAAATATCATTATGGTCTATTCTTCTACATAAAGTGATTATTCTATACAACTCAATCATTCATCCATGATCATATGTATTTTATGCATTACATAAAAAAGAAAGAAAATTTCATTGATGCTCAAGTAGCCACGTAGTCGATGAAGGCTTCCGGGTGACTGTTAACCTTCAAATCCTAATGGCAATGAGGCTGGACTGGAGTAGGCTCAGGTGGCAAATTAAGGCCTAAACCCAGATGAAATAGTATCTGGCTGTGTGCCCACAAGGATGAAGACTGAAGAGGCGGGTCCTCCATCCGCCAAGGCCGTCAGATCTATATCAATATGTGTCGTCTAATTTTCTTCGTTGTGCACCAAAGATGTGGAATGTGTTGCCTAAATGGGCCCCCGGTATTCCTTCCTCCCTTCTCTGCTTCTGTGGTGCAAAACCGTATAAAGCAGTTCTCGATTCAAGGCATCGACACGCACCAGAACATTATGGGCCAAGCAATTAGCTTAATCAATGAAATCCCCCAACCACCTTGACCCATTGGAGTTCGAAGAGAAAACATGCGATTCAATAAGTAGATTAAACTCTCATTTTTCTCTTCCCCTTGTTACCGGAGATAAAAGGGTAGCTGATTGTTCAGTGGAATTATGAGTCGTTCGGATTCTTGATTCAATGCAGATCAACTAGTCCGCAGTTCGAGTAGAAAAAAAGTAGTATATCGTAATTGCTCTCCGCCTAACAACAGGACGGACAATTAATTTCGTAAGATCATTGAGCGCATTAATCACTAGCCATTGAAAATCTCAGTTTCAATTTCGTGAATAGTTTGTAGTTCTATGTTTTTTTAAATTGAATTTCATTAGGACTCGTGGTTTGCCATGTGATAATTTGGCGAATTTCCTAACAAGGCTCCAAGTGACTAACTTCCGTACCACTTACACAAATCGGACCGATCGATCTGATCGAGTCGATCGCGAATCGCCTTTTTTTTTCAAGTTGGTTAGTAACACAAAATCACTTCGATCGGTCGAAAATCAGTCAACCCAATTCAACTGTTTGATCCCGTTCTCAAACTTTTTGCTCTTATTTGTCTGAAACATAATTTGGATTACCTAAATTTTAAAACTTTCATTTATTAATAGGAATAAGAAAGCACCATCAATTAGTGTAAACATCAAAATCACTCATTTCCCTAAATAATCTCTAAATCAAGAAATTTTTATCCATATCATCTTATCAACTTATCATCAGTTATTCCAACTTGCATTATAAAGCCATATTCCCAACAAAAAAAAAATCTCAAATTGGGTATGATTTGTTTTAATTAGTTTTTAAAGTAATTTTGGAGAATGAGCATATTTTAGATATGAATTCACATTTTTATATTTTAGGTGTATATTTGATTGCAAATTTTATATTTTTGTAACATTTTGTATGGTTGGCAAATATAACCAAGAACGCTATTTCAATATTTCTTAACTTTATAAAAATATAAAATAATTATAACACCATGCTCACGTTAGCGAGTAATGTTCGACCAATCCAACTAGTCAACTCTTAATCCAATAATTTAGTTGAGTCGTTCCGAATTTAACAACATTACTTTTGGGAACTGATGTAACAATTAAAGATGCCTTTGCACAAAATTCCACACCCCCCCCCCCCCAAAAAAAAAAAACCTTAACTACTGAATAGTCTCATGTCCTTTAACTAAATTATCAATTGAGGCACTTGCTTGCCCTTCTGTATTGTTCGGTTGGACTTAAATGACGGTTACTTAGCATATTACGAGTTCTATGTTCTTTGACATTTTCAGTACGAGCTATGCAGATCAGTTAGCATAGAGGTTTGGGAAAAAGAAGAAAATAATTGGCATTTTGGTGAAAATCCCTCCTCTTCCTTCCCAATTCGTGTTTTAACCAAAAGAAATTCAAAATTTTTATAGTTATTCTCTTCATCATATTCTTTATTCTTACCTTTGTTTTTATTTTAATTTTATTTTATTTTTGCATGTGTCGACAGGTTGCTCTTACAAAAGAATATAGCGGCACAATTTCTTCGTTCAATTTCTTGGTGGAAAAAAATGTTTACTTGACTGTGAAGGATGAAACGAAGCTGCAGCAACATAAATACTAGTAGAAATGCTTGTCTAATCAATGCAGAGAATTAATTTTCGGACGTGGACACATATGGAGAACTAGTAGAACAACTGGTAAACAGGACCAAGTCTAGAAAGAGTCTTAAGAGAGCTTCCGATCAAAGTGATGCAATCCTATATTGGAGTCTAGACTAGAAGACATGTTAGATTGATACAAGTTAAGTCCTGCTGTCAAAGTCTACACTTTTAGAAGTATGAAACGACTTATTTGATCCATTAGAATGTCAAAAAATTCAACAGCAGCTTAAAGTGGGTTAGGCAGCAAATGTTAGTTCCACTTTAGTGAAAGAGGGTAATCGACCCATACCTTCGATAACTCCTCCAATGATCCATGTATGGATAGATCCTCCTACTATAGCTCACAGCCTCGCATTGCAGATTACTACACGGGAAATCATAATTTGCATAATATTGAAGTTGACAGGATCGTTATGGATACATCATGAAATGAAGAATTGCCCATAACCTATACTCTGAATAGTGAATACACAGTAGATATACTACCAACAATCCAATTATAGGATTGGGTAGAGATTAGAGAGAGGGAGGGAGGGAGGGAGGGTGGTCCAGTGACGGCTAACCATTAGCTGTTTAGAAAGCTAAGGTGTAATATGGCGCTTTCTATTTGAATGCAGCAGTCCCTTTCACCTCCCCTTCTTCCCCCCTCCCTCACTTCCGCATTTGTGTATATAAATATAGAGGCGCCTGAGACTTCGTTTCCACATCCCACAAACACACGCACGCAGGCAAAAATATACTACTTAAAACCATGGCCAATATGTTACATTTGAGTTCAAAACGTGCTGCTTTCTTTGTTGGTACAATCATGTATGCCTTGGCCTTTTCCTTCGTCACTGTTAGCGGACGACCGGCAACTTTTGTTCAAGATTTTCGAGTCACGTGGTCCGACTCTCATATCAGGCAAATTGATGGAGGAACCGCCATTCAGCTCACTCTTGACCGAAATTCAGGTACTACCCTTTTCTTTTTTTACTTTTTTGGCTTTTGTACAAGGGGACCATTAACCAGAATCCTTTTTTAGTTGTATCAAGAATTATTCAAGATTGATGATGCAATAACCTGAATTTTGAAATGCATCCGTATTTAGGATGTGGGTTTGCTTCCAAGAACCAATATTTGTTTGGCAGTTTTAGTGTGAAGATCAAGCTCATTCCTGGTGACTCTGCAGGAACAGTTACTGCCTTCTATGTATGTTCTCAGTTCTAACACCTCCCCTCTTCCCCCCCCCCCCCCCCCCCCCCCCCCCAAACAAACCAAAAAAAAAAGCTTGATTTCTTGATTTGCATGAATATTAACTGTTTCAGATGAACTCCGACACCAACTATGTTCGTGACGAGCTTGATTTCGAATTCTTGGGGAATCGCTCGGGACAACCCACCACTGTCCAAACTAATGTCTACGTTAACGGGAAAGGTAGCAGGGAACAAAGGATCAACCTGTGGTTTGATCCCTCTATAGGATTTCACACTTATACTGTACGTTGGACCCAGGAGAATATTATGTAAGTCAGCAGCATCTTTAAAAAAAAAAAACAAAAACAATAGTAATGATTGAGAGAGTTTTAGTATTTTTAAAAGGTTACAATGTTTGTGATGACTCAGAATATGAATATTACAGACACTGTGACTAGTCTTAGTTACTTGTTCTCTTGAGAGAAATTTTTAGGCAATTCTATCTCAGACAATTTTACGAATTTGAACAAGTCCATAACATACACAAAGTGTAGTTGTGTGTATCTTCCATATTGCTAATAGGTGATGTTTGGTCAACAGCTACTATGTGGACGACGTGCCCATCAGGGTTTTCAAGAACAATGAAGCGATAGGAATCCCATACCCAAAGAGGCAACCCATGGGTGTCTTTTCCACTCTTTGGAATGCAGATGACTGGGCAACCAGGGGTGGATTAGAGAAAATTGATTGGAGCAAAGCCCCCTTCTACACATACTACAAAGACTTCGACGTTGACGGTTGCGTTGTGCCAGGACCAGCTGCTTGTGCCTCCAACCCAAACAATTGGTGGGAAGGACCTAACTACAGAGGACTAACCCCGCTTGAGGCTAGGAAATATCACTGGGTTCGCGCCAACCACATGATCTATGATTACTGCACCGACAGATCCCGTTTTCCCGTTGCCCCACCCGAATGCCTGGCAGGAATCTAAAGTTGCAATCCAAAGTCAAAAAAGAAAAAAGAAAAAAAACGCCCATTCATCTTTTACCTTATCACACACTGGATTCTCGATTGAAAGTTATAGCAGTAAAGTTGGAATCAACGTGCGTACATGCGCCTGCTGCCACAACTTGTGATGGGAAAGCCATGCAGAAGCAGAAGGGCATTGGCTGGTGCATGAATAATAATTTGATATACTATTTATTTGAGTTTACAGGAGATGAGAGCCATTGATAGTTGAATTTGTGAGCAAATGTCAATAATGTCATCATACCACAGTGTTTTGTTTGTGTCTTACTAAATAATTTTGTGTATAGTGTGTTGTAAATCAATAATGCCTTTTGTTCATTGTGGAAAACGAGAATAAAAATGGGTTTGTGTTTTCAACAACCAAGCTATCATTACACCTTTACGAATTGGTCTAGTCAAATCATGTTGTCTTGGTGTTTCCTTCGTAGATTAATTTTAGCCGAAGAAACAGAAGCAACGAAGGGAATAAAGAGGAATCAACAAAGTCAAGTGCGAAGATCAACAAAGTCTCGGAATGGTCCAAATTCTGGTTTTAATTGAGGGGCACTCCCTCAATGAGAAAGCGACATTTCTTAGCATTTTTCTTCCGATCTTATCTAATTTTATGCTCTTTTGCTTTGGATTTTATTTTTCAAAATTGACTTTTCTTAAGCTGAAGAAAAGCTCAAAATATTTTTGAAATTCACTTCTTCACTTGACATCACATCAACAATGTCGGCATACCAGAGTTTGGACTTGAGTTCTACACTTGCCTTATGTAACATGACTTTCTCTGGGCTTCGCACGTTCAGCCTTGGAATTACAGAATTCAATTAACATGAACTGCCATTCATAAGTTCACCAAAGTTCTGATCATTAGCTAGGAGCCTGGAGGACCACATGATCATGGAGCCCAAGAAGCGGTTGTGTTTGGATTGCATTTTTCGTGATTTTTCATGAAAAAATTACTGTAGCGATGTGATGTATGTGAGGGAAAAAGGTAATAGGGAAATGTGATCACGGAAAACAACGTAATTTTTCGACGGAAACCGGCAATCCAAACAAGGCCGACTTCAACAGAATTGGCATTGAGCGATGGAGCCCCAACACAACAGTGTGATCTGCAGGAGTTTAAAACAAAGGTCCCCGGAGAGCAATGACCCTCAAACCATCGTCCTAGTGATTTTAGTGGTTCTGTTTGCAAATAGGAAACAATTACCGGAATTCACATACCCCTGTTTGTACGAATCTCTCAGGTTGATATGTCAATGCTCAGCAACTGGGGGCTGATCTCCTAAGCAATTGCCTAGATTACATAGGCTTTTCATAAATTGTGCTTCCCTACTCGTGCGTTCAGCACTTCAGCCCAGTAAAAATATCCTTGAAAGTAGGAGAAAGGTGATGCGATTTGTCAAATTCAAGCGGTGCAACTTAAGCACGTTACAGCTTTAGGGGCACAACGTTATCAAAGCTATTTAATCGGCGAAGACGCCCCACCACAACTCGCAACATCATTTGCCTACCTTCAAACATACAACGATTTTTGTCCACAAATAAAATGCATTAACATTGACAGGGAGGAAACAGGCACATGGTTAATATCAGGATGAACATAAAGTGGAGATGAACTAAGCTGTTTTAAAGTCCCCAAGTGTAGCACAGGGTCAATTGATTGATAGCAAAACATATCTACTAATTAAATTTCCCACTCTGAACCATCACTTCAAAGTTCTCCTTAGAAGGGATTTCACATGGTATTATTCTTGAGGTTTGTGACATTTCTTCCAAAGCAGCTTGAAGCTTCCAGCTTCACTCAAAACGCCAGTCTTTTAATTTGATATCCTGTTTCCATTGCTCGCTTTCAAGGAGCAACAAAAGTATATCATACATATTGATAACATCAAGGACGAGGAAATAAAGCTTCACTTCTTATTAATAATTTTGACTGCAACAGGATTGGAGCAGTATGGACAATTCCCGAACAGAACATCAAATGACCTGTAACAGAAGTAGAAAAGTTATTACAAACCAAGTAATCAAATCCTGAAGAAGTATTAGACATTCGTCTTACAACAAGTAGTTGACAAAGAAACCAGTATACTACAAATTGTGTTTTTGTTACCAAAGATAATGACTATAAAATTGACCTAGTTACTTGAATTACACCAGAAATAAAATTCTAGCATTTGGTTTCAAAGATGTTAGCTGTATCATCCAAAGCAAGAAGCACTAATAAGATTTACCAAAAGGTCAAAAAATATCAAATAACAAGAGATTCAGAAAGCTGTGAGCTATTCAGAAAGAGATGATATTTGTCTATAAACCACATGTGCCACAGAGGGGAGGGTCATATAAAGCAGCCTCGAGTGAAGAGAAATGGATGGAGGATACAAGTATACAACACAGAGACAGAGAGAGAGAGAGGATAGAAGAAGAAGAAGAGGAGGAGGAGGAGGAGGAAGAAATCAAACATGTCAAAAATGAAAACAAGAACAAAAAGAAATAAAATAATATACAACAATGACTAGCACCTACATGTTCAACTATGCTGCTATAGGCCTACAGCAGACAGGAAAGCCATATTCGTCCAAATTGTAGAGAAAAGGAACACCAAAGCATCTTACAAATCAAGGACTAAAGCCAATAAAACTAACAGAGACACGAAGAACAAACATACTGCCTTGTTGTTGTAATTGAACGCAGCCAATCTCGAAGACAAACACTATGGAAGGCCCTACTGCAATTGTTATTTTCACATGTGTAGTCAGTTGCACTCCCGCTCTTTGAGCCAAGTTCATCATCTATCAGATAGCACCACCTTAAATGATGTGTACACATATATTCTTGGGGGGAAAAATGCTAATATTGGAGAAAACATACCAATGGGCAGATATTGGGCATAACAAACCCCACATTCAGTTTGCCGATCATCTTTCCTGACTTCAGGAGGTTGAGGGAGCTCAATATCCAATATGCTTGTCAGATTTTCAGAAAATGATCTATTTTTGACCCTGTTAGAATTAAAAAGCACACCATGACAGGCAATCAACAAAGTCATGGATGAGAAGAAGCTATTGGACTAAATTATACACTTTTCCTGGATAATAGCACCTAAAACGTTCTATAGATGTGAATACTGCAAGGATAGCCTGGCAAGCCTTAAGCCGATAAAAAAGCTCACTGTGGGCTGCAAGACCAAAACCTTCTAGCTCCACTTAGCAACCTTACACTGTGTAAGGCTAATTAAAAGTCTTTTAGCTCTAAAATGTGTAAAAAATTAGTACATAACAATAATGTATTCTACAGCCTATCATCATGATCTTCATCTTTTGGGTTTTCCTCATCATGACATCAGCAGTGGCATGTATCATGGAGGACAAAAATGCCTATAGTGACAGCTGTGCTATTGCAATGGCATCCATAAGCTAAGTTGCTGGGTAGGAAATAGTGCAGTTTTATCTGTATTAGGATTTTCAGTAACTGCATAAAACCAAAATAAAAACTAAGCCTAGAGCCCACGATTCATTGACCTCTCTGCTATAGGATTCATGATTTAAATAGCTTGTCTATAGTCAAACAACTTCTAGACACTTGGAAGTGGAAAGTTATAGAAGTTGGTACTAAAGGTGCATAAAGGTCAGCATTAAGCATTCAAGCTCTATGCAAATTTGATTAATTAATTGGATATCATTAATCCTCAAACAGCTCCTCAGCAGGACAGAGTATGTTAGGCACTAAAGCCATTTAGTCTCACATAAATGAAAATTCCAGACACAAATAAAATTGGGAATAGAGGTGATAATTTGCAGAGATATCACTGGTAGCTACCATCTTTTGCAATTTATTTTCCATTTCCTTCTCAACAGGTTCACATTTGCATCTGAACCAAGAAAGCGACATCTACATGAAATGAAATCTGTTATTGTTCTGGCAAACACAATACATCAAGCCAAAGTGATAAAGAAGATGATATACTGGGGCAAGGATCTTGGATCACTGGCATTTACTGATAACGTGATGTAGCAATCATTTCCTACAAAACAGAGAGAAGTTTACAAGTTAAGAGCACCTTAAAGGATACATTTAAAGCCAAACAAATTAAAACATGAAAACAAATAACCTATGTTGATTTGGCGGTACGACATTGCAAAATGTGGATCCTTGGGATCAACCACCCAAAGAGACCGGTCAATATCATCTAACGTGGACCAGAAATCCTGAAGCTTATCAACATGCTGGCATGGGATTAAGGATTTGACAAATCATGTCAACACAACGACTAACTCATGCAGATGATAAAGATAAAAAGAAAATTTTTAAAGAACTCTTGGAAAAAATGGTCACTAGTACATGTTGAAATTGCACCACAGCATCCTTGAGCTTCGAGTTTCTGGACCAGTCTAAGTTAAAGATATGAGGGACATCCTGGGAAAAGCATGATAACAAGGTGTCAAATCTCAGGACAAAGAGGCTAAAGAAGGAAACAAAAAAAGTAAATTGTAAGATAGACTGACAGCTGATATGGAAGGCGGGCATTTTGGATAATTAGTATCCAGTGTTATTTCCAAAATGTGTGCTCTTCCTTTCTTGTCACTGGAACAAATTGAAAGATGCCTTGAGTATCATTGAACAAGCTAGACGTAAAAATAGCTATAAGCAGACGCAGACATGCAAAAGCAAAATGGTCTTACATGACCCTGAAGCTCAAATATGTCAGGTCCTCCCCCATCCTCACTAGATGCTCCCATCCAACATCTTCTACCTATGCATGGACAAAGTCATTCCATAATTCTCGCTCAGGTATTTTAGTACAGTGCATTACTAAATGATCTTTACCAGGTACACAGAAGGAAAAAAAACCAGAGGCATAACCCAAAAATCAAGTGAAGTTTTGAACCTCCACATAACTCCTACAAGTAAGAAACAATTCCTGCATTCACATGATTATCTAATTACCTCTGAATATATCCTACGATAAAAAGAAGAGGATTTTCCCAGTTTTTGGCATCTATTCCCATCAGCATCTTCCTATAACACAATGCGTCCCCAAAAAAAAGAAAAATTATTTAGCTCATGAAGTTCCAATTAGAAAGAAACTTAAAGGTAAAAACCAAAGGAAAATCATTTCCTGATTCTACCATGTTAACCTCCATATCGAGCCGCCTATCGATATTGATGCTTAAACCCCCATTCTATTAAAGGAAAAAAAAAAAGGAATGCAAAGAAAAAGCTGCAATTACCAACAAATTAAGTAAACTAAAAGAGCCCGTGTAAAGAAAACTAAAGACTTTTCTAGTCCAAATAAAAAGCTTTCTGAAATACTAAAGATTTAAAATTATGAGGAAATGAAAACTATAATTGCATTTTATGATCAGTGGCCAACTGTTTTAACTGTGGACAAACATCAAACACCTTGTAGGCGCTAAACTTGCAAAACGTAAGGAGAGGCCTTCGTTCATGAATCAGCATGAAAGAAGATTTTTAGCCTTTAACTGGGCAGTCGCTGAATTTGGGCTACATAGTGGTCGTGGATCAGCACTGGCCATGAACTTGAACCTAAATCACTTATCCCATCAAGATCATGACTACAGAGTGGAGCTTGGAGGAGCTTTCTGTTCATCAGCTGAGGGTGGGCTAAAGAGACTAAGGCCCAGAGAATGGGCCCTTCAGATGGGAGGCTGAGTTGGCGAGAGAAATGGGAATACCGCACTCTTGAAACGCATCTGGTTCAAACTTCAAACCACGACTCGGTTCAACCAGGCATCAATGACGTCCCTGTAAAATCCTCCTTTTCTACAAGCTTTAAAGTTTCTCTTAAATCGTGATACAATCGGAAAAAAGACACAATTTCGAATTTAATTAACATACCCGTTTCAGCCTTTAAACCCTCATCCTCTCTCCCCTTTTTAGCACGACAAATAAAATTAACAGAAGAAATTTTCGTTTAATTCAAATTTAATTATTAAAGCATAGTTTATAGCCGAAGTTGAGTTGATGAGCTGATCGAATTTAAACAGTTTGAATTGCATTACAAAAAACCCTCAAAACTTTGTAATCATTGAAGTCATACTGTATTAGGTTCATGAATAGAGAATTGTGTTCCGAAACCTAACTGCTCGTGGGTCGAATCAACGAGTGCCTTTGTCATGTCTTCCCAATAAGAGTGAAATTTGAATACGTAATTAGGAGTATACTCTTGTGGCACCATCAGGAGTTAATGGTATCACATGGACAGCATGGCAGATAGAGAATAGCAACTCTCGTTGATTCTTCACCGTCCCCTTCTAGTAGTTAATGACACGAAAGAAACCCAAAATGCGACATGGAAGGCTTTTTAATGAATGCTTATAATTTCGGCAAGACGAAGTTGACAGTAGTATTAAACTCCAAGCTAGGTTACCGATGGGGACTTCTTCTTTTTTTTTTTTTTTTTAAAGATAAAATGTATTTGGCTTAGGGATAGTAATCAGCAGCGGCGGAGCCACCTTGACAGCTTGGTGTGGGCAACTGCCCCCTAAACTTCGCAAAAATCACAAAATAGGCTCGAACAATTTTTAAAATAATTTTATCTCTTGACATTGCTCCTTATAATTTGGAAACTAGTCACCTCTAAACAATCAATTTGTTTCTTTTAAGTATCTCTTCTATGGTCCAGTTGTTTCAAAACTTTAATTAAGATACATTTAACTACTACTTAGACTCAGAAAAATCGTAAGAAGTAGAACGAACCCCCAAAAAAAGAAGATTTTTTATGTTATTTTATGTTTTTTTAAGTATAAAAACTTGCTCTCATCCTGGCTGTGCTACTAGTAAGTAATCAGGTGGGACATGCTTTGCTTTTCATTAATGGTATGAGTCGCTGCATTAGTATTCTGCGTTGGTGAATTTGTAGCCACTGATCTGGCGTGGACGGGACAACAGGACATTGATCTCCTGGTGGGAGCCGTTGTCGCTTGGCTGACGATGGTCGCGGGCGGCATACGCGTGGTTGATGATAACATGGTGAAGTTTTTAATCGTATTTTTCCTTCTGCACCTAGAGGACTTGGATGCCGACGGCGGCGGCATATATTAATATTGCAGATTGATGTGATTGAAGATATCAAATCCCCCTTCTTCTCTTTTTTCCTGCCTTGGCTGATGCAGAAATGATCCATCCATGGCCAATGGCCATGCATGCGGAAGCACGTATGGAACAAGAAATACAACGCTCCCCAAAGCCAATTATAAACATAGTTGATAATTTTGAAATAAAATTGAGATGAAAAAGATTGGTTCCAAAACTAATTTGAAAATCGGAATTAATTTCAATATCCTGCCGACACCGTAATATGTGTCTGTGTGTGTATATATATGTATACGGGTGGTCGTCTTCAATCCTAGCAAAATCGTCATACTCAGTGCTATATTGATTAAGTTGATGGAATGTTTCATTGTACAGTATCAAGCTAAGTGCGTCTGTGACGATGAGACTTCAAATCTTAATAATAATTTCAACGTACTTAGTCCCATCAAAGCTAATTAGAGTTCAAGCTGGACCGAACGTGTTGCAACAGCGCATCAAACTTTTTCAGTATTTTGGCTTCATCCTCTTCCTGGCGAACTTTTTAGGGTTTCCACTTGTCATATCCTCTGCGTGAGAAACAGCAGTGATGTGGCTCACTTGGACATTTGGGACCTAACTTCCCTCACTTTCTTTGTTCCCAGACGCTAATTCTATTTATAACTTCCAGCACTGTCTTTCATCATCAGTCAGTGTTATAATAACGTTGAAGTATTTTGTTAGAAATGAAGACTTCAGATGCAAATATACTAGGCATAAAATCTGTTTATTTATTGTGTTTGATCGATAAAAATTATTTGTATTCAATAAACAAATAAACTTGAATACTACGGCATTTGATTCAACTATATACTCATTTCCATCCTAAATAAATGAGAAGCCAGTAGCGTCTGGAGGATATGAATATGACCTTTGCAGCAGCCTGAGTTACACGAGGTGTGTCCCCATTTGGATTGGTTTCTTCTGGCTCATGATAATTGCTTTATCCGTGTAACCACCATATTCTACAGCAACTCCGCCTAATAGTAATAGTAGTCTAGTGTTTCCGATGAAGAACAAATTAAGGAGAAAAAAGAAAGCAGAAGAGGTCGGGGGCCCAGGCTGAACAACCAAACAGCAACCCCCTGCCAAACCCGGGCCACATTCAACAATCCAAAACGCGCCACACGGATTGTTTGTAGACACTCTACTACTCTTCCCCAGATCTAAAATCGCTGCAAAATTCGGCTGCTACCTGGCAAATGATTATTTGCTGAATGTATTCTTGAGCGCAGATCAGATTGATCACAATCTGCCGACATGCTTCCATAATTGGTTGCATTAAATAATGACCCAATATGTGCTAGTTGCTGAACATGCGTAAATTCCCAGTCTAAGGAGAGATTTGTATCGTAATACTCCTAGGTAATGTTTATTTTTGTATTTCATGGGTCGCCGTCCGTCGATGATGATAGATGCTGATTCAGTGCTAATTGCCACTAATTTTAAATTAATTGAAGGTTACAGAGTTTAGACAGGCCGCCAAGCTAAATAGGGGATGACATCTGTCTTACATGCTTTTCTTTTCGAACCTTTTTTTTCTTTAGTTAGTATAAAGTTTCATGTGGGCACACGGATTGCAAGTCTACCGTCCCTAAAACACTTAAATTAATTGGAACTAGAAAAAAAATATATATATATATGACTTTGCCTAGATGGTCTCGTGTTAGTCATGGAATCAATATCCGAGCGGGACTAAAATGAGCTTGATGCATTTTAATACCATCCAAATATCCAATAACTTTCATTTTTTTTTTTTTTAAAAAAAATATCATTTAGTTAGTTTGTTTAATTTTGTAAAACTTTCCGCCATCAAAATCATGCATTCTCCTGAAAAATGTTTGATGATTCAGTTTTGTCATGTGACTAAACGTTGCCTGTGTTTCCTCTAGTAGATGATCTTGTACATATTTGCACATTTCATGTCAAGATGAAGTGGATCAGTTCCTATTCTTCGCACTGTGACAAAAAAAAAAATCATGCAGTAAAATCTATGTCAATTGATTTTTCTCTTTCTAAATATCATGAGATTTGAAAGTAAGCTTGCTTTTTGAAGTTCAATTTGGACATAGCAAATTTTGTTAATCAAACGTCTCAAAATTGTTGTGTAGTTATTTGACTTTCAGGAAAATCAATGACTCATGGGAGTTTCAAGTAAACTCCAAGTAGATCCATGCTTTAAATGGATACTATTGAACATATTTCCAATTAGACACAGTCTCATATTTTACATATCCATCCCATCCAAATTAATTTTGGATATGGAAGCCCGTTGGATCTTGGAACTTTCTGTCACCTCTACTTAAAAGAGCATGCAAAGATGAGATAAACCGAATACTTTCCTACCCTAAAAGCTAACTTTGATGCACGCTAATTCACACTTTTGGAGTTTCCTGTTCACCATGTTAAAGAGTTTTTTTTGCACTTTTTACAATCTCTCTTGCCTTTCTTTTAAAGAGTTTTCTAATTAGCTATGTTGTTGTCTAGTGTTTCTGTTGAAAATTGTGGGTTCTTTAGGGTCTTAGGTAATTCTCATGGGGCCAATAATATATTATCAGTTGGCTTAATTCTCTGTCCACGGAGATAATACAAGTAAATGATGAAGGAGAGAAACGCATCATGTTGTGTTGACTAACGTCCAAACGGGGCGTTGAAGGAGCGCATTGGTGTAACCGTAACCATGATAGTGATGGTATGCGTTTGAGGGAGAGAAATTGAAGAGATAAGAAGAGAGACTTTCCAACTAACTACCTCTAGAATAGTTGATTATTACATATTTTGTGGAGCGAAAGGTTAAATGTTCAAACCATTTATTGTAGCTTCTTTTCTTAGATCACTCGTATAAATATGTAATGCATCCGTCTGATTCTGTGGATTCATTCTATTAAAATAAATTGGAGTAGAAATAGGAAGAGACGTAAATGATAATAATTAATAATAAAAAAAGAAAAGAAAAGACACTCATCTCCTTGTGTATTACTCCCTCCGTCCCACTTTGATAGTCCTGTTTTCCTTTTTCGTCTGTTCCAAATTGTAGTCTACTTTCCAATTGAATAATGTAGTTGTATTTTAATTTTTCTAAAATACCCTTATTCAATGTAAGTAAGTTGTTGTTACTATAAACCTACCCATTTAATGAGAGTTGATTCTTTTTTTACCATCAATTCAAGTTCCCATAAAGTTGTACTCTAATTAATATGAGGGTATTTTAGAAAAATAGCTACCTAAATTAATTATTCCAAAAAAGTTAACTACTTTTTATTAAATTATGTGAAAAAAAAATCAGGACTATCAAAGTGAGACGGAGGGAGTATTATATTTTTCCTTTTCTAAAAAGAAAAGGAGGGGTGGGGGTGGTGGGGGCATTAGAGTTTGAACATCCAGAATGAACGATGATTAGACGAAGACTACGAGGCGTTGTAACTTCCAGGAAAGTGTCCTCATGATTTGTTGGACCACAGCAGGAGAGACATTTCTAGGTAACAACAAATGCCACTAACACACTCTGCATAAATTCATGCTAGTGGACCGAAAGACCATCACAGATCCTCCCAATGATTCAGTCTATGACTTTGCCCATGACCAATCATAATAACGTGTCCTTTAAGAAATACACCTCACGCTGCACTCTCTTACTACAACATCCATAACATGCGTGTCAATTCGGCACCTTTGCGCCGTGCCTCTGTGTTTTTCACTTTGAAAACATCATCCACACCTCATCATCAACTCTCGATTCCAGACTTGAGATAGATGAGTGGAACTAACATTATTATTATTGAATTTGGAACTGAATAGTGACACCCAGAGGATGATTTTAACTGCAAACTACTGCGAGAAAAAAGAAAATATTTCATGGAAACCTCATTGTTCATAATATGATCGTGAAGGTGAAGGAAATCAAAACAAATGAGGTAGGGTGTGAAGCGTGAACATCACGTGGGTCGTGACCCACCGGTCCCCTAAAAGTTGGGACATTTCACGCTGGATGATCAGGCCCATCATCCATCCATGTACGCAAACATGATCCACACACGCCGCACCATCCCCCACCCTTTCCTTCCTCTCTCTCTCTCTCTCTCTGAGGGGGGGAAGAAGGGGAAATGAGTTTTGGGGATTTTTCCATTCTTTTCTTTCTCCGCACGCATCTCACCCCTGCTGCTCATGCCTCATGACCAACGACCCTTTCAGTACCCTTTTCATTTTATAAAAAACATAAAATAAAATTTTATTGGTTGCCAATCAGGAGAGGAAAAAAAAAAAGTTGGAAAAAGCTACAGACAGATACACGTGAGCCAACCCCTCCCTCCTCTTCGTTCTCTCACACACATCATCATCTGATCATCATAACTTCCAACTGATTTTCCATCATTATCTTCTTCATTATCTTCGTTTGGTAAGAGTTTATTGATGAGCTACTCGAACCATCATCCCTCCCATTAACAATCGGTGCCGTTTTGATATTGATAGGCCGAACAATTTTGCCCAAATTCAGACTTTACATTTCATGAATCAATGCATGAATTAGACCAAAAAAAGTGGTGCACTGCTTCGTTTTGATTGCAAGGAAGGAAATCAGTAAGTGATCGATCAATGCAACACAAAACCAAAAATACTACTAACAAGTAACAAGTAACAACCACCCCTCCATAATAATAATATATATATATTGCTTCATCATTTACAAACATATGTCAAAAGAAATGATTATTGAATTTCTACAAAAAAAAAAACCTCCAAACTAAAACTTTGATCGCATGCCCCTTAACCAAAAAAAGGCCGGTTATGGGTTTTTTCCATAGTCTGATGATCATATACCCAAGTAAACTATTTAGCGCTATTATATCTGTTGCTAAATTAAAAGCTAGCTAACAAGCTGCAGATGGATTGGTGAAGGGATTAAAGAAGTGCGGTTTTGGGGCCATGGAAAATGGGCTCTTGCTGGAAGAGTTTTCACCAACTCCGCCGACCCTTTCGCAAGAGGGGCACATCGTCAGTGTAGCCGCTGGCAATTGCATGTACAAGGGCTGCGCTAGTTTTAGCGCCTTCAGTTCTTGTAGCTCCTTCTGCAGCCTCCTGTTCTCGTCCGTCAACGTCTCGCAGCATTTCTTCAAGAACTCGCAGTCTACTTCCGTTTGCTTAAGCTTCGTCCTGCGTATGGCCAAGAAAAAACCCCCCTCCATTATTTCAAATAAACAAAAAATTTGTGCATATCTCAAAAAACCGCCTCGAACGATCGATTTTGTTTTTCCTCGACATTGTTAATCTTCAGGGTGAGGGATGAAGAAGTAAGTACCTGGCTCTTCTGTTCTGAAACCACACCTCAACTTGTCGAGGCCTTAAACTCAGTTCCCTTGCCAAATCTTGCTTTTGCTTCTGCAGAATCAGCAGATATGTATGTATATATACTATTACGTGTGAAAATAAATCAACTAGCTAGCCAAAGAGAGAGAGAAATGTTACCGGATTGAGAGTGCTATGTTGCTTGAAGCTCTCTTCCAAAAGAGCAGACTGAACTTTTGTGAGGCGAAGCTTCTTCCTTCCATTAGAACCATCATCATCTTCGTCACTTACTCTTGACGAAACTCTCTCGATCTCCACCTCTTCGCTGCTCCCGAGCTCCCTCTCCCTCTTCACGCTATTGTTGGAGAAGGACGACGCAGCACTATCTTGACGATGCAAGTCAGCAGCAGAAGGTGGAGGCTCATTATTCGAGGCCTTATTAGCAGTAGCATCCAGCTTCTTGACTAGCATATCGAAAGTGTCGCCGCCGGAAAGGCTCAAGGTCAGCGACGGCTCAAAGTTGGCCAACTGTTCGGACTTGAGGAGGGATGGCTTTCTTGATTTCTGGTTATCCGTTTTCAGTGGTTTGTTCTCGGCGGTTGACGGGAAGCCTAATCCTAATACAAGGCCTGGGCTACATACATCATCCAAACCCATCTATCTATATGTTTCGCGTAGACTGGTTGAGGAGTGGATTGTGGAATGAGGGGTTTTATCTTATGGAGGGTTGATGCTTGGTTTGTTTGTTGTTTGTTAAGAAAAAAGGCACGAGAGAGTGGGGAAGAGATGAAATGAAATGAAATGAAAGAGGGTCTCGACGGAGGGAAAAGTTGCGGAACAAATAGGATGGGGGAAGAGAGTGAAAGAGGAGGTTGTTTGTGGCTTGTTGGGGGCGGGGGGGGGTATTATCAATTATGTCGAGGAGGACTGAGAGGAGTTGGGTTGGGTGGGTGGACGCTATCTATCTCTCTATCTCTATCTCCATCCATGATTTTTAATCAATGGGAAGAATGAGTAGAGAAAACGAATAAGGTGTGGGGGAATTATGAAAAAGTGTCTTTCTCTCTCCTTGCATAGGTTGACCATTTGATGCCCACCGTATTAAACTCCACAACAGTAATCTGACCTACTAGCGAGGGAACAAAAGAAAACCGCCACCAACAAGTCTTACGTGTTCAGCGTACTACTGTACAAAATTCCGCCAACACACTTTAGACTCAATCATAATAATAATTATTATTATTATTATGGATGGATCCATTTCTTCTTGGTTTAGAATAGCTCTACGCAGATGTCTCTACTTCTACGTGGAGTGGACTGCGGATACGGATAATAATGGCCTTGTTTGGATAGCACATTTTTTTTTTAAAAAAAAATATTTCGCTTTTATCATAAATACATTTTTAAATTTATCTTTTTATATTGTCAAGCACTTTTTTATCTCACATAAATTGCATCACAAAAAGTGCTACAGTAATTATTCCAAACAAAATGCTGCTAACTTTTTTGTCCTTGAATTCGGATATTTTAGCTCAGCTCAAAGCATTTAACAGGAACACATGCATTAATTCAATTCTGATAGTTAGTAATTAGTTTATTATTCACAAAATTATCATAAATCGCAGCAGAAAAAAAAAAAAAAAGAGGAAAAGAACCCCCTAGAAAACAATTTAGGGTTGTATGAATGAAAGGCCAACTTAGAGTGGGAAAACGGAGAAATAGCACGGAAGTTAGAAACACATCAAGAGGATGATTCGTCCGCCGCTTGCCACCCCTTGACATGCCAAAGTTCACTATTACCACTACCATCACTTGCCGCTACTTTTCTCTTTCTAATGATTCCAACTTTGATGCATTCATGCTTAAACAATAATAATAATGACTTGCGAGGATCAATAATTGAGCAACAATTGTGCGACAGGCAAGGCAAAGAGGTGATATATTCACAGTAGCAGTATCTAACATTACATTATCATCATCGTGGGTTTTTTATTCACTCCCTAAGCATTTAAAAAATGGCTGTCTGGGGGATGTCAGGCAAATCTTCAGTAAAAGGCTAATTTGCAGTCTTAGGTATTTGATTGGATGTCCACGAATTGTTACGGAGTACTACAATTTATCCATTTTGTGGTAGACCATACTGACTGTCCCCCACTCCAGACCTCCAAATATCAAATTTTGCTGCCTCTGCCTTTCGTGGTACTACTGTTACTGTGCTAACTTATTATTATTGTTTGCCATACTTACACCTGACATTGTAGGCCACGAACTAAAAAATTGTTTCAACAATTAACGCAAACATCATTTTTCGATCAACTTTAAAATGCTACCTAAGAGCATCCAAACATGTTTTTTTTTTCTCTTTCTTTTTTAGTCAACTTTTTCGACTTCAAATCAAAGTGAACAAAATTAGAAACACATAATATAACAGTGCTACAAAATTAACTTTGGCTTAAAAGAAATACCAGTGATACATTATTATTATTATTATCAGAAACAAGAATGAAAAGATATCAGAATGAGGCAGAGATGGCGATGGAGGGACAAGGGGCACAAACAAGGTGCAACCGTTTCTGCCGGTTGTGTGCATTTTTCACTGTGCTTAACTTTGATTACACACGATATGACTTTCTTTGCACACGACGTAACTTTAGAACAAATTTTTGTGGGTCCCACACACGGCGTGAAAATCAAGTTACAAGATGTGATTTGAGCCGCACAAAATTTTTTGAGCAAATCATGGCCGTCAACTACCAGGAGATGGGCAGCATTTCCGGCGATGGAGATGGGCAGCATCCCATGAATGGTTTCACATTTTGTTGTTTGATGTGTAGGAAAGAGAAAAAAGAGGGAGGGGTTAGGGAGGTGGAAAGCAAAGTAGGTAGAAGGCAGGAGAGGATTTCAAAGAGTTATAATTAAGGGTGCCAGAATATGATTCATCAACAAGAAAGAATCCGGATCTTTGCTTAACTAGAAAGTTGATGTAAGGGGTAGTGTTTGGGACCCTACGCTAATCCGTGCGCTTACGAACCAATCCAATAATGCAATGTCGGCTATGCTGATTAGGAGTTAGGTCACCCGTATACCATAATCAAAACCCAAATCATTAATTTTCTACCCATTTAGAGTCACATATATAGAGATGGTAGCCCTTGCTTCAATTATTATGTATATTACTCCTACATGGCAATTATATGGTTTATTCTCGGAATTATCATATTCCCCCAAATGCCAATCGCATGGTCACCCCGACCAATTATCTTCTATCAGAAAGGTGTCTGATATGCACTCAGTTTCCACGCAGTTATAGTGCCCCCAGGATTATGCAAATATACATTACACACTACCATTAAGTTTGAAAATTGGATCAAACGTCATGATTATTTTACTGAATCATAACTCAAAACTGTAAAGTAGTTGTGGTTTTTGCATGACAATTTTGTTCGCCATCTTTGCACGCAGCTAGTGGGTACCCACGTCACAAATTGACGAGTTGGATAAAGGACGAACAAACCCCTTTGAACATATACGTGCAGCGTAAGGCGACCAACTACCTTCAGAGTAATTGGCTAACGAGGCTCTTTTTTAATGCAGATCAAGGGATTTGATTTATTAACTTGTATTTAGTTTTAAAGTTTTCTAAAAGTTTTATCAGCGAGTGTAAAAGACATCTATTTGGGATGTATGTGCGCGCGTGCATACATATAATACATTGTGTACCATTATTTTAACAAAAAAATAAAGATTGAGAAAATAATTAAGTACTAGCTGCATGAGTTTGGTACAAATTGATAAACTGTGTGATAAATGCCTTGGTTAATAATTTTATATCTCATTTTTCATATACATGTATATAGTAGGTGTGTATACATGACGACGAGTTGGTGGAATACAGGGGTGTGTTAATTAATACCTATTGAGCATCATCGGTTAGGCAAAAAAAAAAAAAAAAAAAAAAAATCCATACTATTTTATTACAACATGGCTTCATCCGTATTGATTCTAAAGAAACAATAATAAATAGAATGGAGAATGTGCAGCGCACACAACATAACGGCAATTATTACAGTTCAATCATAAAGTTGGCTTGACATCATGGGGCACCCCGCACGTGTAACAGAGGAATACAAGTGTTGTCATCGCAAAAGATAATTTGAATACAATGATGAGGGCTTCTCTGCTTCGTTTTGTCCACCTTCCTCAGTGATGCTTGTAAGTGTATCAATTTCTATTCCCTTCCCGCCCCTTTCCACCCAAATTCGTATATTCTCGATTCGCATCGTTATTCTTGTTGATTTTTTTTTTCCTTTTTCGGTCTTGGACCTGATGTACTCTTTTATGGGTGCAGAATAGGGTCTTTTTTTTATTCCCTTCTTCTTCTTTCTACTTGCAATATTTTTTTCGTGCATCAAATAATAGTAGTCTCAATGGTAGAACAGTGAGAGTGCAGAATAACTCAACAAAGTTGACTTCGATACAGAAAAATCATGGGCTGGCATAATTTTAAGTGCGTTAAAGATGGAACCAGCTCTGAGTTCAACTTTATTGGAGGTGTGATTGGGGATGCATTATATTATTTATTTGTTTGTTTTTATAAACAAAAGGTTTTGAATCCAATATTTACTACTTATAATATCTTTATCTTATCATTTAATCCAGCGATGATGCATTAATTTGATTACTCGAAAATCTAATCCAATCCTGAAATCTAATCCATAATATTAATAATCAAAGACAGACACACGAACTAACGAAACTTTTGGATTGCCTGAATTTCACGAGAAGAAAATCTCACGTGACTGTAGACCAACTGCATCATTTGTCCTAATGCAACTGGGTTAAATGGGATGGGAGAGACGGTAAATGGATAGAGCAGCCTGTAGGGGGAGGTAGACAAAAGTGGGAGCCACCAATGATTTGGTATTATGGGCATTGGATTCAGTGGGGGATGGATGACTGTAGAGCGTAGAAATTGGCCGTGATGGAGGAGAGAGGAGGCAAAAGAATTCCTTGTAATTTTTTTTTTAATTTTTTCGAGGGGATAAGGTTTCGTGATGTCCTTTATTAGTTCCTGTCTTTACGGCCAGCCGACCAACGTTGATTACAACAAGTCAGAAGAAGTTCAAATAATTTGCGTTTACCTGTGGATCCCACTTTTTACCTTGTTGGCAACTCTCCTCGCCAGAAATAGTACGTAAAAAGAGTTTTAAATTTACAACACGGTGTTTGTTTGGATTAACTTATTTTAGATAAAATAATTTATTTCATAAATTTCAATCACCATTTTATCTTTTTAATTATCTTTTTTATTTTACATACATCATGTCACACAAAATATTACAGTAATAATCTCAAATAAATCATCCAAACTAATTTTTATCCATCACGTCCAAGATTTACAGCCAGCCCCGTTAACTCACTTACGTCCATCATGACGTCTATGTATTCATCCTTTCCTTTTTCTACTGACCAATAAAGTGGATTTGAATTTTAATCCCTATCACTTCATCTCTTTCTTTTAGGCATCGATGCCAAAACTAATAATGTCGTCGGACTCTACTAGAAGTTTTGAATTTAGCCCTTGCCTGTGTGTGTGTATATATATATATATATATATATATATATATAAAGAAGAAAAAGAAAAAGAGGTTTGTTCCTCGCTTGACAATTAGCACTTCAGTTTCCAAGTCAGACTTCAAAATTTTCGATTCACAGGTCAGGGCTAGGAATTGATCAGCCTGTGACTAGAAAAATGTGCTCTCTGTCAAGTAGACATGGGAATGGATCGATATGTGATGCATGGTACATACTTCCAGCAGCCTCCAACAAAAAGTCTAGTGAAAGCCAAGACTTGCTAATACAGACTAAGTGATAGCTTTATTTTAGTTAGTAGTAATTTTCTACAACTTCTCATCTGATTGCTGGTGTGTAATACACATCAGAAAGAAGAAAAGAAACGCTATAGATGTAGAGACACATAAGAAGATGTATACATAGTCTTTATTATTATTCAATGATGATGATTGATGAGCAATACCCAAAAGTTAGTATGATTTTATTATTGATTCTGCACAACCTATTGGAAATTTCCAAATTCCACATTTCATCCGCAAAATTCCATAAAATGGTGGTGTATTTAACAAAAAGGTAACAGCCATCCCTCAGGGTGCAGCTCATCTGGTCGTGTCATCTATCTTTACCGTATCGATCACGGTTCGACTCTCTCTGAATTAACGCATTCTAAGAGGCGTGCTCTGCTCAACTGCAAGAAATTAGTGTGGATGATTTCAGTATACTCTTGTATCGGAAAAGAAAAAAGAAAAAATAACAGCCCAAAAGAGACAAGGGTACGATTTGTCACTGGATTTGGACAAAAGGACCCGTCTTCCTAGTCAGAGAAAGCATGATAGAATTGAACTGCACATGAGTACTAGGCTACTAGCAGCTTTGAATTTTAATGAAACGGGAAAGAGAGCATTATCAAATGCACCGACTTTTACTAAAGCAAGGCCTTAGGGCGCCCCCACCCGCTAGACTTTTTGGTGGAGTCGATTAAGCCTTCAGAAGGGAAGCATCATTGCTTGCGTTTAAAAGTTAAAATGCAGGGAAAGCTTTGAGAGAGAGTTGAGAGCAAAGACTCGGACTGGGACAAACCCCAACCAACACCACCTCCCCAGTGTCCCCACCCAAGCAGCAAAACAAAAAGTCCCCCCACCCCCCCTTCCTCTCAAGTCTCCATTGGTAAAACTAGTACCTGATTTTCCTCATTTTTTTCCTCGCATTTAGATGGAGAGAGAGGTATAGAAGAAAAGGCATGTACCCATGAAGCAAGTAGCAAGGACTAAGAAGGGGGTCCTACGGAAAACCAACTTGACAGGGATCATGGCCAAATTTGACTTGGTGGTTGGGGGTAAGGGGCAGAAACAGTTGAAGGCTTTTGCCGGTTCTTTTATTTGTGTGGCACAAAGTTATGGCATATGGGTCCCCCAGTTGGACGCCCAAAGTAACAAGAAAATTGACAATTTTGCCTTCCAAAGGGTTCTCTCTCCACTATCTTTTACACGAAATGGAATCGGCTTATTGGTTGAATGATGTGTTAAAGTTCAATCAGGCGTGGTCATCGGCAATCATTAATGGCTTAGACCTTCAAACATACCACCAAATGATTTTACAAATACTACCTCCATAGTTTAAGTACTACTGGTAACAATCAAAAGCATTTTGACCCGCAGAGGCTATCCACTAAGCATAATATTCTACTAATTACTGTGGGCTAAATTTGTCGGACAATTTAATTATATATGCTCGTGAATATTTTCTTTAACTGGTTTGATGCTTGGAGGAACAATTTTTGAAGGATACTCTCCTCTGTTCAACTTGATCAAGATTACCTAACTTCTCGAAGAAGAACGTCAGTTTCTTAACCATGAAAAAAGCTTATGTGGTTATTATGGAGTCAAATTCCATCATTAAAAAAAAAGGGAAAAAGTTTTTTTTTTTTTTTTTTTTTTTTAAGTTTGATCATCAATAATATGTTATTAAACTTGCTTATTGAAAGGAAAAAAGTTCAAAAACTTTCAAAAATGTCATAAGTTGGGGTGTTGGCGTACGTAGAATGACAATCAAGCCTGACAAAAACAAGCCTTTCGTTTTAATAAAAAAAAAAAAAACCAAGCAATTCATTCTAAGCTCAAAATTCCTCAGAACTGAAGATTTTCCTTTCCAGTTATATTTTCTTTTTAGAACATGTAAGGAATGTCTTAATTGTTCATGCACTACAGATGCGATTGCGTCGGCGTCTGTGTGAAAAAATAATCAAAATAATAGCTTGCCTGGTTAGAAGTTTTCAAAACAACTCAAAATATTGTAAGAGATTTAGCATTTAGCTTTTATTTTATTTCTAAGTAAGTTTTATTTATTCTGGTGCATGTTTTTGTTATGTTATTCAGCAAAAATCCCATCATCCACGGTGAAGAAGAACGCTTTGGCAAGGATCTCCTATGGGTCCATTAGTTTAAAAGGCTCAGGAAAACAAAAGCCCAATAACCGTTGAATTGTATGATGCTTTGGGGTAGGAACAGAAAATTTGGGACTGGGCCTCACTGTCCACTGGGGAAGGCGCCGTGAGGTCAAATCTTCAAGCTGCAAATAATTGTCCAAATTGTTCATCTAGCCATCTCATCTTCGACTTTATCAGAATCACGGGTCTCCCGCACTATGGAGGATAAGGCCGTGGACGGCTACAATAGCTGTAGACAACCTTTTCTTAAAGAGCGTCCATGGAAGTCAAGCCCAATAAAAAATCCCAGTTGAAATCCATGCCCAATTAGGCGGTACTAGTAAGTTTTATCAGCACACTCTTACACCGTCTTCAAAACTCAATTTAGCTGATAGGGATATTGGCTGGATGATCATGATGAGATCCCTGCTTCGACGACTTTCAAACCTTACCTTTTAAGAATTTAAACTCAACATTCAATGTGAAATTTAAATCTTTAAATTCTCGAATTGACTTAACGTGCATTTGATAAAATTAAGGTCTAAAAATTAAAATTTAAAATCTGAATCTATTAAATTATTAAATTGTTAAGTATTAAATCTAATTTATTTGAGTGCATGTCACATTTAGTGATAAATGAATTGTTTATCACTTAATTTTGGGAACAAGCTTTGCTTAAAAAGATTAGTGCAACTTAATTAATTCAAATGTTCAATTTTTTTCTTATCAAACGGTCTGAATGTATTAAGATCTGAATCTATTAAATTTAAGTGTTTAATTGGGTTATCAAATAGGGACTAAATTAGATATATTTGAGTGTATATTACATTCAATGATAAATATATATCACTTATTTTTTGGAGTAAGTTTTGTCTAGAAAATTCAATGTCGTTTAATTAATTCAGATGTTCAATTTTATGTTGAATTTGTTTATCAAATAGGGCTTATTTTTCGCCAAATTATAATGGAATATATTACAGCTATAAAATTGTTAAATAACTGGAGTAACTCCTCCTATATCTTCCTTGGATAATCTAGCTAAACAAATGGGGAAGGATTCCTTTTACATGATTTCACTAAGCAAGTTCAGGGCAAACTTTGTCAAATTGTAACTAAAATAGTTATCTTTCCTTTTAATAACAGAGAAGTAGCATTTACAGAAACTTTGTTTAAGTTCCCTAATATCTTCTAGGAATGCACCAATCTTCTGATCATTTGTACTCTCGTCCTTGGTCTTATCTACTACCACAGTGCAATCAGATTGAAGTTCAATATTTTTCCATCCCTTGTGCTTTGCTTTGATAAGTGCTGTTCTGATTGCAATTGTTTCTTCAACCCGGGGCTCACAACATCTTTTCTCAGGTCCTGAGCTACTATTATCTACTCGCTCTTGTCTATATATACTTTTTTCCCTTGAGAAAGGAAAACAATCAAGCTAGAAGAGCATTCCAACTAAAGCCAACTATGTGGAAGATGTATGTGAATAAAATCATGGTGTTTATTACGTGCAATTATTTAAGTTTTTGCTGTGGTGAATATCAGTATAGTATCAGGAAAATACACTAAAAACATTATGGGGATTTATGATGATTGACAACTTCGCTATTAAATCAGGCTTATAATTTTATTTATATTGGGGTTGAGTATGTCCTATTAGTCACTGATACATTGATGCCGATATTAGAGGCGCAATTGTCTTATAATTATTTTTAAAAATAAATTTTACTAGTAATTTCCCATTCATATTTTTTTTGTTATCGAGTTTTTTTAGGTGTGTGAAATCAGAAACAGTAAACAAGCTTCAAACTCCGCTCTTGCAACTGTATAATCCACTCCACTCCGCGCCAATGCGGGTCTGATTCTCAACCCCTTGGGTAGTTCTCTTATCGGATCTCACCTTAAAAATTTGATAATGGTAACAAATTTGACATCTACAAATAAATTTTTTTTTTCATAATAGGTGTAGTAATTTTTTAGAATTCCATTTCAAGTAAATCACCAGTTATTTGAGAATGATTTTCTGAAATTTCAAGTCAATGACAAATATTCAAATTAAAAAAAAGTGTATAGAGTAACAAAAAATATCTAATGCTGAGAGGATTGAGAATAATTCTGATTATAAATTTAGAGTTTATAGATTAATGATGCACTGACTGGGTTTAGTAAATTGGAGTTACTTTACTAAATTGCAAAAGTCAATCTGTTGACTAGAAAAAGACAAACTGTCCGCTTGGGGTGTGCGTTGCTCTTTAGTGCGTGAGGCTTTGAGTGCTTAGGTTTGTCCCACATCGAAATTGGGAGGGGGATTTGGGTAGTTTATTAAGGTCCTCAGGAACCACAAGAGTTGCCGGCTTTTGTGGTTTCCTGTGGAGTTACTTTACTAAATTGCAAAAGTCAATCTGTTGACTAGAAAAAGACTGGGTTTAGTAATATTCTCAGAGATAAATAATTAAATGGATTTCAAAGTAGAATTTGATTAATGAAATCACGTAAGTTGTTACGCATGTCTCAGACAACATGAGTTGTTATAAGTATCAAATGACCTCCGAGACTTCTTCTTCTACGGTTCGACCTCTGTTAAACAATACATTACGAAGTGTACTACTAGTTTGTTGACTTGTGTTTCCAAAGTCGCCGGAGACGGAAACTGTACACAGAAAATCTAACAGCAGTACCTACACAGCTCTTTATCACTCGTACCACCACCCACTTCCCCTGCCTATGGCCTGAAGGAGGTTGTCAACTAAGATAATGGCCACTCCACCATTCCCTCTCGTGCTCTCTTTCCTAATCCTTCTGTCCCTCTCCTCCTCAGCTAACTCTTATCCCCCTCGATCTTCCAAACATGCCCCTCGCTTTCTCGGTAAATTCTCCCACCTCCACCAACCGACGGACCAAAAATACGAGACCCGATACTTTGAGCAGCGGCTTGACCACTTCAGCTTCGCCGACCTCCCATCTTTCCGCCAGAAATACTTGATCAATACTCAGCACTGGCTGGGGCCTTCCCGTCTCGGCCCCATCCTCTTCTACTGCGGCAATGAAGGCAATATTGAATGGTTCGCTGCCAACACTGGCTTTGTTTGGGAAATTGCCCCCCGCTTCGGCGCCATGATCATTTTTCCAGAGGTTAGATTGATTATACTTCTACGAACTACTTTGTAGGATTCAACAAAGACCATTTTTCTCATAATACAGATTAGAAGGGTACTTTGATCAATTTAAACAAAAAATGAAAAAGGTAAATGCTTTATACCATAAATCAAAGTTGAACATTGCCTTCTAATTCTGTACAAGACTCGTGTCATTTGGGTGCAATAATGGTTGAATGTACTGGTAAAAGCTGTCTGCTTTACATAAATCTTCTACAAATATAATTATATAAAGTTGAGATTAAAAGGTTGATTCTGATATATGTTGTAGGAACAGACATATTTGTTGGACCCTCAATTTGATCTTTGTCTTCTTTTCCTTGGTGGGACGTAAATGTTAAAGAGGCCACTTTAGTTTGAGTGATGTAAATGTATTAGGTTGGGAAGGGGGGGGGGGGGGGTTGGTTAGGTTTTTGTCCTTGTCCCGTGCATTTGTCTAATTTGATTGAGAATTTTGATTGGCAGCACCGGTACTACGGGGAGTCAATGCCATATGGAAGTCGGGAGATTGCATACAAGAACGCGAGTACATTGTCATACTTAACAGCTGAGCAAGCGCTTGCTGATTATGCTGTTTTCATCACTGAGCTTAAACGGAATCTTTCTGCTCAAGCTTGCCCTGTAGTCTTATTTGGTGGATCGTATGGAGGAAGTGAGTGACGGTATCAGTTTGCATCTCGTATCTCTATGTTTTGATGATATATTTATCAGCACTGAATATAATGGCACATGATGCAGTGCTGGCAGCATGGATGCGGCTAAAGTATCCTCATATTGCTATTGGGGCATTGGCTTCCTCAGCACCAGTTCTTCAGTTTGAAGATATTGTGCCTCCTGAAACTTACTATGACATAGTCTCTAATGATTTTAGAGTATGTTTTAAGTTGCTCGTGTACCTGGTTTGTATTATGATGTGTCATTTTGTACTGCACTTTAAACCTGATGTCGATTGTGTATTTACATCCATAGCGCGAGAGTATTAGCTGCTTCAACACAATCAAAGAGTCTTGGGATATAATTGCATCAAAGGGAGAAGAAAACGATGGACTTAACCAGCTGACAAAGGCTTTTCATTTCTGTCGGTAAGGGCATGTCACTGTAATTTTGTCATCAAATAGATAACATTCTTGATAACATTCTTCTCAAGTCTCCTGATCCAATTGAAATAATTGGTCAGGAAGCTGGATAGCAGTGAAGATCTTTCTGATTGGCTCGACTCTGCTTATAGTTATTTGGCAATGGCTGACTATCCATATCCTGCTGACTTCTTGATGCCTTTGCCTGGGAATCCAATAAAAGAGGTTCTTTTTGGGACTGAATCTTTTGATTGGGTTGGATGTTTTTTATAGCTTGGCAGGAGCTACAAGTGTCAAAATTATCAAGTTTGCTTGTCTCTTATGGACGATATTTCTTAGTCCTAATTTCCTAGAAACTTTTCTAGCTAAAGTTTCTTGAAAACTACCCTGATTATAATATCGTCTTTTAGTAACTGAGGTGGTTACCACCTGAAGATGAGAAAAAGACAAGGTGTTCTTCTCTGGATGTATATCCTTTCCCTAGCATTTAAATGAGCTATGTCCTATAAACTGTTGGCAATGTGGTTTGATGTTTTTCCTTATGTTATCTTGTCTGGCTTGAATTTGGATTGATGCCTCTGGTTGTAGATATCTCTTAAATGATAACTTGTCTAGCCCTTATTAGTCACAGGGCCTTGTTATGCAACTGTTTTTCTTCTTTTTCAGCTATGCAGAAGGATTGACAGTTGTCCTGATGGGACAAGCACCCTGCAGCGTGTATATGAAGGAGTTAATGTCTACTATAATTACACTGGAACCGTTGATTGCTTTAACCTGGATGACGACCCCCATGGCATGATCGGGTGGGATTGGCAGGTGTCAATTTTCACAAAAAAGATTTCTTGCATTTTAACTGGCGAAATAAATATATGCATGCTCCAAGGGATACCACTATGTTGATATTCTTGGTTTCTTTCTACATTTTCAGGCTTGTACTGAAATGGTTATGCCATTTGCTAGTAGCAAAAACACGAGCATGTTTCCAGAATTTGAGTATAATTATGCTGATGATGAGGAACGATGTCTGAAGGATTATAATGTCAAGCCAAGGCCTACATGGATTTCTACTGAATTTGGTGGACATGTACATGAATAATGCTTTAACTAAGTTGCTGGATGACCTACTTGCTTCTCTTTTTGTCCTGTCTTTCTTTAACTTCCTTGAGAAGAGCATCTTCAACTTTTCAGTGATCTGTTAGAAGGCTATTCATTACAAATGATTTTCTTGAGCTAAATTTGTTGACTTTTGAATCTTCATGCAGCTTGGAAACCATTTATTGATTTGTAGAAAGATGTAAATGTGGTTGAAAATAGTGAGGCTTTAACACGGCTGTCTTGTAACTTGGCAAGCAAAAAAGAAGTAGAGGAAGGGGGGAAGGAAGCTAAGAGTGTGGTTGCTGGTGGAGAGTGAAATGTATGCAAGTTGTAATAGTTTCTACATAGAATCCGAGTTCTATTATAAGCTCAAACAAAATATAGAAAAGAACATCTTTCTCATCACGGAAGCTGTGGGTTTTGGAGATAGAGAAAACGATACCAAGTGTCTTGATGTCCATCATGGATTATATCTATATTAGCTATTTTATGTCTTACTTAAATGTTCCCTGCATATTGGTTCCGATTTTGTTGTTTCTGGAGAATATGTTCAATTTGGCACTGTTACTGGGCCCATCATTCTCTGATGGGTGACTTCCTTCTGAATTATGACTGCCATTTTTATCATGGAGCATGAAATCTTGCAGCATGTATTAAAAAGATTCTAGGGCATATCTTTAATTTAAATCATATCTGAGCTAAAAGTTGCATCAATCTTGTCTAGCACCTAAACAGTGCCTGTTACCCAAAATATGCATAATTTAAATTTAGCTGATATCTGTTGACCATATACTGCAGCAACCAGAGGCTAAACATATTCTTACATCCTACTTATCTACTGATTATTCAGCTTTGCAACCTTCTAAATCATAAATGGAATCTTGTTCTTTGTACCTGTCCTTGGAGGCGAGCATGATGCCAAATTTTAGCTTTTCTGGTCTAATAAATTTGCTTCTTTCTTGTTGCTCAGGATTTCAAAAATGTTCTGAAAAAATTTGGTAGTAACATCATTTTCTCAAACGGCCTATTAGATCCATGGAGTGGCGGCAGGTGACCTCTTAGTTTACTATGAATCTATAAAATCATGGAGCATTCATTCACCAACGTTTGACTAAAATGTATGTGCTGCAGTGTTCTGGAGGATGTTTCAGAAACTATTGTTGCACTTGTTACAGAAAAAGGTAAGTTTTTCTATCTTTCTGGTCTCATAGTAGCAACATTGAACTAATTTTATGCCACAAGTTTTCACTCTCATCAATGAGATCACATGCTAAACTGATCTTGAATTCTGTCTTCTCATCCACATCATACCCTGCATCACTGCAGTCTAAGATCTGTTTGTTTGAATTCTGTGAAATTGATTTACAGAAACCGAATTCAAGTTTGAAAAATTCCACTTGTCAATTATGAAATGAGCAATAAAAAAAAAGAAGATATTTTCTTAAATCTATGTTAGAAAGTGCAATATTCGTAGAAATAACACTACTATAAACCTTAATTTACAATTTAGAGTTTCTAGGATTAAATATCAGGTGATTCATGCCAAAGCTAGTGATATAGAGTAAAAAGCTTTCATTGCTTCGTCATGTCCATTACCAGTAGTCCATGCCTTACCGGTTAAATAGCTCTTCTGCTGGTGGCCATTGCATTCATTCTCCACTTGTCAGCAAGCCTGTTAATTTATATTTTCTTCCTTGTACCGATATGTACATGCCATATATGGGCTTGTCTTTGACCACTAGTGTTAATTCGGGTATTTGTATTCGGCGATGAATATTCAATATCTTGAAGTAATTGAGTTTATTAAAACTAATAGGTGTTATATAACCAAGGATATCAGGTTATGTGCTCCACCCAAGAACCTAAAGATTATACTTTTGTATATTAAAACTTTACACAGACCTCCAAAACTTAGGGTCAGTGCTCCTTTAATCTTACCAGGGTTATACCTGCCATATTACTCCATTCATTCAAATCCCAGCAAAGTCAGCTTCTATTTCCCTCATGCATGAAAGAGCATAATTTTGATTATGTTGCTGTGGTTTAGCAATTACAACAAGCCAGTGTAAATGCTTCAATCGACTGATGAACCGTTTTGTCGGTGTCTCAGGTGCTCATCACTTAGATTTACGCGCAGCAACCGATGAGGATCCCGATTGGTTAGTGGACCAACGGGAATCTGAAGTGAAGCTGATCAAGAAGTGGTTGCAGGAGTACTACGATAACAAAAGGGCAACATTCACGGCGTAACGATTAAGGTCTCTGGTTTTGCTCATCTCGCAGTCTCCAATTCTAAAGCTCTCGTTGCTCCTACTGTTATCAGACAAATGCCACCGTCTACCGGTTGAAACATGAATTAACTCCGATGAAAAGTACTAGTTAGAGAATTTAGTACAATAGTAGAGTTGCGCTTTGATTTTGCGTTTTTATGTCCTTTACTAATGCGTTTAGTCAGGACTACTGCATTAGCCATGAAGTTACAAACATATGATTAAGGAGTATCAAACTACCAATGTATGTAAGGATTGTGTTTATAGGCGATTCATGAAAATTTGTAAGTGACTTATGGGATAATTTCAGTGTCATGCTTTCGTTCATGATGAGCGATGGTTTTTCTATGGGATAATTTCAGAAATCTCCCCTGAGGTTTCTGACATTTACACTCACCTCCCCTGTGGTTTGAACAATTACACTAACCTCCCCTGAGGTTACTAATCCTTTACAAATCCAGTCCAAATGATTAAAATATTATTTTAGAAAGTGAAATTAGAATTTTGTATCTGATTTGCCCTTTGTGCTACGTGTCCAATGAATGACAAAGTATTACAAATTAATTAATAATTAATAAACTTTAAGGAGCGTAATTTATAGGCAAATACGTATTACTTATTTAAAGTACCGGCTCTTTACATGTATTTTACTTTCAAACATTTACTTTATTACAAATATTTATTCTCAAATACAGATTTGTATTTACTCTCAAATATTTAATTTTTGTTAAACAAAAAACCTACCAGTTTTTCTTCCGTAGAAATATTAATATAACACTTTTTCAATTTTAGTTATAAATATTTATGTATTTAACATAAATTAAATGATTCAGGATAAAATACTCATAAAGAGCTAATACTTTACTCATGTAATTGATGAAAATAATAAAAAATTAATACTTTATGGGCCATTTCTTTTTTTAAAAAATATTTAATTTATATTAAATA
This sequence comes from Coffea arabica, assembly GCF_036785885.1. Taxonomy (NCBI): domain Eukaryota; kingdom Viridiplantae; phylum Streptophyta; class Magnoliopsida; order Gentianales; family Rubiaceae; genus Coffea; species Coffea arabica. The sequence goes on along the minus strand of NC_092323.1, from coordinate 6,920,200 downwards.
GATAACCTACTGATTTTCTTTTTGCGAGAATATTACTGTAACATTTTTTACTTTTTAATTACAAATGTTAATATATTTATCATAAATTAAATATTTGAAAATAAAATATCTGTAAAGGGCGGGTACTTTAAATAGGTTATGTGTATTTGCCTATCAACTACACTCCTTACTTAAATCAATAAACTACACTCCTTATATTATTTAAAGTACTCGCCCTTTACAGATATTTTATTTTTAAATATTTAATTTATGATAAATATATTAACGTTTGTGATTAAAAATTAAAAAGTGTTACAGTAATATTCTCGCAAAAAGAAAATTAGTAGGTTATCTATTTAATATAAATTAAATATTTTTTTAAAAAAGAAATGGCCCATAAAGTATTAATTTTTTATGATTTTCATCCATTACATGAGTAAAGTATTAGCTCTTTATGAGTATTTTATCCTGAATCATTTAATTTATGCTAAATATATAAATATTTATAACTAAAATTGAAAAAGTGTTATATTAATATTTCTACGAAAGAAAAACTGGTAGGTTTTTTGTTTAACAAAAATTAAATATTTGAGAGTAAATACAAATATGTATTTGAGAATAAATATTTGTAATAAAGTAAATGTTTGAAAGTAAAATACCCGTAAAGAGCTGGTACTTTAAATAAGTAATACGTATTTGCCTATAAACTACGTTCCTTAAAATTTATTAATTATTAATTAATTTGTAATACTTTGTCATTCATTGGACATGTAGCACAAAGGGCAAATCAGGTACAAAATTCTAATTTCACTCTCTAAAACAATATTTTAATCATTTGGACTGAATTTGTAAAGGATTAGTAACCTCAGGGGAGGTTAGTGTAATTGTTCAAACCACAGGGAAGGTGAGTGTAAATGTCAGAAACCTCAGGGGAGGTTTCTGAAATTATCCCTTTTTCTATCAAACAAAAACCAATCTCCACTCTGTTTGTTTTTTGGTTGAATTTTCTTACCCCTTCACAAAAGCGAAATTGACAAGGGGTGGTCTCAGTCTCACCACGTGTATGGCTTAGCCATGGTTAAAAAAAGGAGTGCTCAGGAAAACCCAAAAAAAAAAGAAGAAAAGTTTTAGGTCAATCAGAATAAATCTTCTTAAGGTATAACCTAATTTTCACTTTAATCCCAACCTTTGAATTGTGTGGTTTTACTCTCTATGAGACAAAATTGTCCCTCAATAAACTTGCTTTTGATTTTTCGTGTTTACTCTTTTTTCTTCCTTCTGTTTCTCTTATCTTCTTTCTATTTTCTTCACTCCATAGCCTTGTACTTCTTTGATGAGTAATGAATAAAAAAAATAATCATAGAGTATTAAAATTTTTATATAAAAAAAACAAAGAAGAGGCCCCATTTGGATTGAAGGGAAAAAAAACAAAGGAATTGTACTTGTTCCACTTTTTGGGATATGGATGTAGACTCTACATAGTGAGATTAAAAGGGAGCTCAATCCTTGTCTTCTGTCCAATGGTCAGGGAATGGCTAATGGAAGGAATCTGTCTGGCAATTTGGGGGTGGGGAAAGGGATTAAAAGGTTTTAAAAAACGATTTTAATCGTGCTTGGACAGTAAATTATTTGAGATAATTTTATAAAAAAAAATACTGTTGTACTTTTTTGATATGGTGTATGTGAGATAAAAAAGTGATTGGAAAATGTGTTGATGATGCAAGCAAGTTAGTTTGTGTAAGTAAGGTGTAATAATTTACAATTCAAACATTTCTGCATTTTGTAAGCCTTAATTCTTTAAGTTGTGATTTGAAAATTGAAATTCATCAATTTTACAGCACATTATATAAGTTTTATTATTATTATTTTAATAATGCCTTTCAAAATGATAGTTTGGTGGGTGAAGTATCAAAAATGGTCAGTGAATAAAACGAGAGTCAGGCTATAGCTTAAGGAGATTATTTGTAATTAACGCAAAAGCTTTGATAGGTACTTAGGAGTAGCGCACAATTTATTCTGCTAGTCATAGTTAGTCCTCGACAGCTGCTGACCTTCCGTAGGACTTTCCTTTTCTTTCTTCAGCTTCCACCGTAAGACTCGAGCAATTAATTTAAGCCGGAGAGGTTTGCATATTAACACCCATTTTAAAGTTTTGAATTTCAGGGTCCAGACTCCAGATGTGTGATTTTCGGTAATGAAAACTTAAAAGAACACTTATAATAATGAGAAGAAACCCTCACTAAACCTCATCATTTCCTCTAATTACTTGCTGGGTTATTCTCTATTTTAGCAGTTGTACTACCTTTACCTGGAAACGAAGCCCTCTTTCTTCCTTTGCTGCCGATTCAAATCAAATCATATTTTAATTCCATTCCAGTTTCCAACTCAGAGCAACCGAGGCCCCAGTTGTCCACCACCACTCGCCGCTAAGAAAAAGGCATAAAACAAAGGGGGGAAAAAAGCAAGTAGAGGGCAGTTTTCGTGGGTCTTCACCACCCAGTTCTTGCTCGAGAACCCAACTTTGATCTGCATTTAAGTTGTTGAAGACTTCAGCAGAAATAAATTTAGGGAAAAAAACAAGCTAGGGGTTTTATCTTTTCTTATCCATTCCTTTTTTTTTTTTTTTTTTTTTAAAAAAAAAATTTATTATTGTTCAGAGAGGATGGCGAGTCCTCTGTCAGAGAGATTAGCACTGACACCAAAGACTCAGGTGACTACTCTGATGACGCCATTTACTGTGCCGGATTCTGGTGGTAGAGTTTTCAGGACGCCGTTGACTGATGAAGCCATATGGAAGCGACTTAAAGAGGCTGGTTTCGATGAAGAGTCTATCAAACGGAGGGACAAGGCTGCTCTTATCGCCAATATTGCCCGCCTTGAAGCTGAGGTTTTTTCCCCCTTTTTAAATCAGTTTACTTCTTTTTGCATTTTTTCCCCTTCTTATACCCTTTCTGCACTTTCCATAATCAAGAATTTCTGACTTTGTAGTTATTGTTAGGGAATACTGTGATTTTACTTGCCGATTCTTCTCTGGTTGTTGATAACTTAGAAGGAAGTTGATTGATTTTAATTAAATATGCTGATTCTCCAATTGGGGATTCTTGAAATTTACTGTTTTCTATTAATGGATAATCAAATTTGTACTCTTTGGTTGTTTTACACAGAATTATGTGAAGACAGGGAAATGCTGTAGGACATGAACTTAAATGGTTGTTATTACTTTTTGTAACTAAGTCTTCCTGAACATTTATGACCAAAATCAAATTTCTTTTTTCTTTTCTCCTGGTATTCCGTCCCAAAGGCGGAGAAAAGTGGGGGATCTATGGGGGAAAAAGCAAGAATTTTGTCTAGGGTCTTGAAGTACAGTTACTCATCAATTTGACAGAATCTGTGGTTTGATTTTCAGAAATACGATATTGAACATCATATGGGTCTTATCCTCTTGGAAAGAAAAGAGTGGGTTTCAAAGTATGATCAATTGAAAGCTGCTGCTGATGCTGCTGAGTTGAACTATAAGCGTGAACAGGCTGCACGTGCGTCTGATTTGGCTGAAGCAAAGAAGCGAGAAGATGCTCTTAAGAAAGCTCTTGGTGTTGAGAAAGAATGTGTTGCAAATGTATGAATGTTCAAAGTTCCTTCTTTTTCCATGTGTCACTGTATTTTGCTTGTTTGTTCTTGACTTTCTGTTGTTGTAGATTGAGAAAGCACTGCATGAGATGAGAGCAGAGTCTGCTGAGGCAAAAGTTGCAGCTGAGAGTAAATTGGCTGAAGCACGAAGTGTGACAGAGGATGCTCAGAAGAAATTAACTGAGGTTCAGGCAAAACTCTGTGCAGCAGAATCATTGGAAGCAGAAGCTAGTCGATATCACCGAGCTGCTGAAAGAAAGCTACGTGAAGTTGAAGAACGTGAAGATGACCTTAGAAGGCGGATCTTGTCATTCAAATCTGAGTAAGTCTTCTGAATCATATTGGTCTCTTGTATCTAAAAGGAAAGACATTGCTTTTATTCTTTCTTTGTTCCCCTTTTTTTTGCGGTTGGTGGGGATATTTTCCAGGTCCTTATGTATGTCTGTTCTGTCATGCTAATTTATTACTAGATGCTCCGTGCCTGGCATTTTACTGTGAAATAATCTGAGCAGTTGAGTTAATTGTAGCAATTCTTTTCATGCATGTGTGCCATGTATTTCATTATCTCTAGTCTCTGTTCTGGTCTTAGTTTAATTATTGCTCGGAAGTCAGCATATATTGAAGTACCCTATTGTGAAATATTGTTAAGCTAACTGTAATTCTAACTTACATTTCAGCTTCTGGAATTTGAATGTATTGAGGGTGATTAAATCATGAGTTCGTCTTTTTCTTACATTCTAGGTGTGACAACAAAGAGAATGAAATCCACTCTGAGAGGCAATCTTTACGTGAAAGGCAAAAAGTTTTGCAGCAGTCTCAAGACAGATTGCTTGATGGGCAATCTTTACTTAACCAAAGGGAGGAGTACGTTTTTAACAGATCTCAAGAATTAACCAGGCTTGAGAAGCAATTGGAAGCTTCAAAGTTGGATGTAGAGAACGAGCGCAAAGTTCTTTTTGAGAAAAAACAAGATTTGGATCTTTTACAAACGTCCTTGTCAGCAAGAGAGGAGGTTTGTTGTCAAAGTTTCCTGATTAATTCCGTGCTTCTAAATGGTTTTGTCAATATTCTTTTTTTCCAATTTTATGTCCCTACAGGCTGTTATCAGCAAGGAGTGTGAACTTACAAAGAAAGAGGAAGAGCTGCTTATTCTACAAGGGAAATTAGCTAACAAAGAGTTTGTAAGTTATTATAAGAACAGAAACTTAGCAAGATGTTTGTTCATTGGGTAAAATTCCGCTTAAACTTGCTTCTGGATGCATTATGTAGGATGGGGTTCAACAAGCAGTAGATGATCGTGAAGCTGCATGGAATGTACAAAAGTCTGCTTTTGAGGCAGAGATGGAAATGACACGCAAATTGGTGGAAGAAGAAATTGAATCCAAGAGGCGGACTTGGGAGTTGAGGGAAATCGATATGAAGCAAAAGGAGGAGCTTGTGAAGGATAAAGAGCATGATTTAGAGATTCAAGCAAAAGCAATTGTGGAAAAGGAGAAAGATTTGGAAGAAAGGCTTCATTCACTTGAAGAAAAAGAAAAAAACCTTGTTGCTGCTGAGGGAGAGGTGGAGTTGACTAAGTCCCTGCTGGAGAAAGATAAAGAAGAGATCAACCAAATAAAGCTTGACCTCCAAAAGTCTTTGGATTCTTTGGAGGAGAAAAAGAAACAAATATGTTATGCTGAAGAGAAAATGGAGGCAATGACAAGTGAAACAAATGATTTACTGGTTCTAGAAAAAAGATTGAAGGACGAGATTGACATGATCACAGCACAGAAGCTGGAGCTTGAGGCTGAAGCAGATCAGCTGAAAGCAGAGAAAGCAAAGTTTGAGACTGAATGGGAATTAATTGATGAGAAAAGAGGTGAGCTCAGAAAAGAAGAAGAACGTGTTGCTGAAGAGAGGTTAGCCATTTACAAGTTTCTTAAGGATGAGCGCAACAACCTCAAATTGGAGAAGGATGCAATACGTGATCAGTATAAACGTGATCTTGAGTCTCTTTCTTGTGATCGTCAAACCTTCATGAGCGAGTTAGAGTGTGAAAGGTCTGAGTGGTTCAACAAAATTCAAAAAGAACGTACAGAGATTTTGCGAGACATTGAAGTGCAGAAAAATGAACTTGTGAACCGTGTTGAAAAGAGGCGTGAAGAGATAGAAAGTTATCTCAAGGAAAGAATGGAAGTTTTTGATGAAGAAAAGAAGAAAGAACTTCAGGAGATTGCTTCTCTTAGAGAAACTGTGCAGAAGGAAATGGAATTTGTTAACTCAGAAATGAAAAGACTGGATACTGAAAAAAAGGAGATCCAATTGGACCGTGAAAAACGAGATGAGGAATGGGCTGAGCTAAATCGTTCTATAGAAGAACTTAAGTTGCAGAGAGAGAAATTGGAAAAACAGAGAGAACTACTGCATGCAGATAGGGGAGAGATTCTTGCTCAGATTGAGGAATTGAAGAAATTGGAGGACTTAAAAGTCATTCCAGATCGTATCACTCCACGAAAGGTGCCGGCAAAGAATAAAATAGATTCAAATGGTACTGCGCACAATTCAGGTCGATCAGATACTGGACCGTCTGCTCTCTCTGCTCCTTTGTCTTGGCTTAAGCGCTGTGCTGATACACTGCTTGAGCAAACTCCAAGTAGCAAAAAGAGAAGGCAAGAGAAAGATGTTGCTTTGGACAGTTTTTCTCCAAGGTACTTACCAACCCCCAAAAAGTAGTTTGATTATGCCTGTGTGTTGACATTATTTGTTTCTGTTGCATTTTGACTGGGTGGTTTACATATAGTGCATTATCAAAAGAAGCAAATGCTGCAGAGGCTGTGAATGCTGCAAAACCAATTAACCAAACTCCTGTTGGTGCTGAGGAGACCACTGTATATATAGATAAAATCATAACGATTCGGGAAGTAACCTCAGTAGATGTTGGAAGAGCTAGTGGGGATAGTCAGGTAATAGAACACCTTGTCTTGTCATCATTGTTTGTGGTTCTTTAGGTGAATTCTTGTTGATCTTTAAAAAAATTTTGAAATTATAGACTGCCACATATAGCTGGTAGCTATAATCATGATTGCGTTCCTGATTTAAATTGGTGTTGGCAATTCCACAATTTTTTGTTTTGGTCTCACTTCTGTAGTTACAAGTTGATTCATCCCGTCAATATATGGGTAGTAGATGGCTTTTATATTTTTTTGTTGAACATACTCGTGGCATAAATATTCTATTTTTTTGACCATTTCAAAACAATGATTGTCCAATCTTGTGGCCTTTGTTACTTAAGCGGAGCTCAACAATTTTAAATAGTCTTGATGAATTACTTTTACTAGATGCAAATGTAGTTGGTTTTGCTCATGTTAGATGTCTTATTATGTTGCAGTACAGGTAACTACTGCTGCTAACTGGAGAACTGTGAAATCTATTGTTCATCTTAAGCTTAATGCTTGACCACGGATTCCGAGCTCATTTGATGCCACTTGAATTGCATTGCATTGCAATTTGTATAAATATGACTTTCAGCTATTAGCTTTGAGCTTCTAAAGATGGGAAATATTTTAGTTGGACATTTATTGAATGAGTGCGCAGAATAGATTGTGATTGGTCTTCATATCTCGCTATTTATATGCCTTACCATCATGTAGTGTGGATATTTTTTAATTTTTCTTGTTGCATTCTTGATTTTCCCCCCTTTTTAGCTTTATAAGAATCAACTTGGTAGATATATCTAGTTCAACTTCCAACCTCAACTGTTTTTGGAATTACGTGTGATAATGTACTATACCTACTAACTCTCAGTTGCTGTGAACCTGGTATGTTTGTTGTTTCTTCTAGAATCAGATAGACTAACTTGTCAGTGTTCAATGCTCGTTTTTTTTTTATCATTCTTTTTCTTGTTCAACTCATTGGCAATCTTGAATGTTTGTATCTGCAGGAGTTTGTGCCCCAAGAAAGTGACGATATACTTGATAACAATAATGGGCTAAAGAGCAATGACAATATAAACCTTGAGACCGAAGCTAGAGTGGCGAGGTAGAAAAACAAGCAAATTCTTCTTGCTGCATTTATATAGCTTTGGTTCTTGGAGATAGCTATCCATGGAAGTATGTCTCCCCTCTTTTTCCACAACCTTCTCCCTTTTTCCTATGCAGACATTATTCTTGACAGCGTAGATTTTACTTTCAGGTCTGCACCAAAATGGTCAGGATAAGCGACTAGATACTGGGGGCTCTTTTAACGTGGCCTGCTATTAGTCTTCTAAGCTGACTAATCTTGTAAATGCTACTTTATGTGAGCTTTTAATCATGCGTGCTTTTGTTAGGTAGGTGATGTTAATAGGTGTTTGATAGCATTCCTTGGCTGAAAGGAAGGTTTTTAGTATAGTTGTGCTGGTTTTTAGCTCATAACTTTGTACCAGTGTGTGCTTGTGCTGGTAATGTAGACATGCAAGTGAGAAGTATGTGGTGCTTAGATGTGGATTTAACCGTCTTGGAACTCTGGGGTCCTTGGTATTTCGTGGTGTTTAGTTTTTACAATATTTGATATCTGAGAATCGGATACCTCATTGCACAATAGTATAGTTTATATTTTCCTCGCCCTCTTTTTATGGATTTGCTGCCAACTCTTTTGTAAATTTATTTTGCCGTTCACAGCCTGCTGCCATTCATTAAGGAGTTAGTGGGGAGCATATATTCTGTTCCCACGGTATACAAAGTATTTATATGTAGTTAGTTATAGGTCATCCTTGGGAGCTAGAGCGGACTCCTTAATCATCAGGCAACCCCGTGGCTGTGATTTAGTGCAAGACTCAGCTCTGTGGAGGAAACAAATCAATGCAGGTTAGAAATTCCAAGTACTTGCCCTGAATCATATAGAGCTGTGATTGTTAGTTGAACTCGTCAATCTTTTTCTTCATATGCGTGTGTAAGTAAATACGTTGTATGCATGAGCATGCTGACACTATAAAATTGAGCCTTCGTGGGACCATCGCACTGAGAAAGCATAATGAAGAAGATATAAAGATACTAGCGGAAAAAGATATAAAGTTGAGATACAACTAAGTAATAATAACAACAAAACGATCAAGTTCACCGGCCAAAAAAGAAAGTTTAGTAAATTTTTTTCCCAGTAATTTAGATCACTCAGAAGTGGGAGAGCAGTGGGCGGCTGTTTGGCCGATTGATGTTTGACTTACAAAAAGAGTGGACTTGATCTTTCCCCTAGTTTGTCAGGGCAAAAAAAATTTCCACATAAAATGACGTCATTTTCTTGTTACATGATTTTTAAATGCCTTTTTGCTCTTGGGAGTTCAAAAAGATAACCAAACACCTACTATTCTTTAACTAATCTTGTAGGAAGGAAAAAAACTGCCATTACTTTTTTAACTAGTCCATTTTGTCTTTCTTTCAAGAGAGTAGGAGTAGGACTATCAATGGAATCGAACCAGTTCGAGATCGAACCAGTTCGAGCTCGATTTATGCGGCCTGAGAAAAAGCCCAATGACCTCGATTTTTTAGTGAGTCGGTCCGAGTTTGAATTTAAAAATTAGGCTTGAATTAAATATGAGTCGAGTTTGAGCCTCATTAAACTCAAATCCGATATAAGTCCGGCTCTTTAATTACTTATATATATAATATTTATATATATTATATATAATTATATATTCAAATATATTATTACTAAATACTAAATACATATAAATTACAAAACACAAAAATACATCTAAAGATTTTTCTACTAGTTTTTTGAAAGCCAATATTAGTAATGTATAACTGAATCTCTAAGTTTTCTTATCAGTTGAGTAAATTTTTGTGTTGGAATAATATTGGTCAATTTCTTTTGGGTCTAGAAGAACAAATCATCACGCATGTTTGGATTCAAATCACAAGGCTATAAAGAAATTCCAATCTTTGAAAATATATTGGCTTATGATCGCATGTTTTGTTACTATTTTCATGTATTTTAAATGAATTAGATATAAATATTGATGAAATTTTTTTGGTTTATATGCTTTTTAAAAACTATTACTTGTTCATGTTTAATTTTAATGTTGTAATTTTGTAAATGTTAAATTAGTTTTACAACTTAATAGTTATAGTAATTATATTAAGAAAATTAAGGAGTAATAAGTGAGTTTGGACTAAATCCGAATGAGATTCACAATCCAAATATTATGAGTTGAGTATGAGTTTCATTTTTATTAACTCGAAACTCATAACCCGAAACTCGAAAATGTTACAAATTAAATAAACCGAACTCGAGCTCATGAAAAACCGATTCATTAGGCTCGATTGACAAGTTTAAGTAGGAGATGATGCGAGATTAGTGTAAAACCTATTTCAAGTCTAGAAAATTATTTTTCTATATTATCACAGCTGCTTTATTAATCAACTCAAGAAGTAGTGCTATAGTATTTCCTATTTCTGAACTTAAAATAAATGTTGTTTTCTTCATCGAATATGAGAAGGCAATATAAACGCACCTAATATGGTTTTGATAGTAGGAGTGTTTTGGTATGTAAACAGGGAGTGTTCGGATAGGAGATTATTTGAATTATTATGTAAAATAATTACTGTAATAATTTTTATAATGTGATTATATGAAATAAAAAATAAAAAAAATCGAGTAAAAAACGTGTCAAGAATAAAAGAGGTGATTGTTAAGTAGACGGAAGTTCCATGATAGGGATTCCACCACCCATGCAGTAGGCAAAGCCAAACAGTCCCCAATTAACGTGTTAAGAGTTTTTCTTGTGTACAATGTGTTAAGAGTTAAGACGACTGGATGACTTTGATTAAATAAAATATAACACGGCCGCCGGCGGCAACGACGCAGGCCAAAGGAAGGAAAAAGAAGCTAATGAACCTGAAACGGAAACCAAATACCCTAAATAAAACTGACAAAAGATCTCATACGTGACAACCAAATTACGTCTTTTATTACTATTATTACTATACTGATTCGAACCCACGACACGACCATACTGATAACTATACCAAAGTACTTATTTATTACTGCCCTGTAGACAAATTGGTACTATAAGCCTCCATCTCCCGAGCAGCATTTTGGTCAAGGACGACCCAAGAAAACCAGAGAGAGAGAGAGAATCGAAGGAAAGAGAGCGAGGGAGTGGGAAGGAAATGGAAAACTGCGCAGTTTTTGCAGGGCTTCACCCAATTCCCCCAAATCAACTATTGGGGCCATCAAGAAGCGCTCTTAAGCTTCTCCCTCCTTTCTTCACTGAAAAAACACACCTTTTCTCCCTACCTCTCAAGGTATCATCATCAGAGCATTGTCTTTCTAATCAAAATGAACCCCCTGTAATTAATCGATGCAGATTTTTTGCCCTTTCTTGGGTTTGCCCCCTTTATTTATGCTATGCTAGTTTTTTTTTGCTTGTTTTTGCATGGGAGTTTTGACTAATTGATAGTATATTTATTATGAAATGCAGCTGCAAAAGCAATCACATTTTGCATTGCGTACTACCAGTAACAATAATGGTACTACTTCGCGCGTGGCCTCTCCCACAAGGTACGCTGTTCCTTTTTTTTTGGTCAGAATTAGTTGTGCTGCTTAATCTTCAAGATGTGCTGTTAAGTTGGACCTAGAAACTTTGGCAAGACACAATTTGTTTCTTACTGCATGTCATTCCTTACTTTTAAAGATTCAATATTTCTACAATTAAAGCCCATCGAGAAGCAGATGTGAAGTTTTGCGGACCGATAACATTAGAATCCTACTCCTTCATCAGAATGTTTGGCTTTTGATTATTGAGATGGAATGGATGTTAAATCTGATTTTGAGCACACCATCACTGCGATCCAGAAGTACGAGTTGATAAGCTAGTGAGAGTGTGTTTGGATGATTGAAATTAAAAATAAAATATGTGATGCGTGAATGATGATCAGGAGATTTTTCCTTGCTTTTGTTGAGGTTTAGTCTGTGATAACATCTTACAAGTGAACCTTCATTCATACACTTTCATTTTGAGTGCTGAAAAATCAATTTTAGTGAAGTTGAATTTTTTCAATTACAGCAATGTGACCACTGAATTAGCTGACATCGACTGGGACAACCTTGGCTTTGGCTTCATGTCTACTGATTATATGTATGTCATGAAATGTTCTCAAGGTGAAAACTTTACAAAAGGCGAATTGCAGCGTTTTGGGAACATTGAGTTGAGCCCATCAGCTGGTATCTTAAACTACGGACAGGTAATCCTTTAAGAGCTTTATCGTTGTTGCATGAACGAGTTTAATATAACTTTATAATGTCTACTACTGTTTTTTGTTTAATTCCATAGTTTTTCTGTAGCGTAAACAGTGCCTAGCGTGTTTTTCATTTTCCTTTTAAATTTTTAGACAGTTTATAGACTTTGTTCTTTGTTCAAGATCTGGTTGTTTTGTTCACATGCTTTGAAGCGTATAGAGGATGTTTTATTGTAATTTGTTTGTAGGGTTTATTTGAAGGTCTAAAGGCTTATAGAAAACATGATGGCAAAATTTTACTTTTCCGTCCTGAGGAGAATGCTTTGCGGTTGCGGATGGGTGCAGAACGTATGTGCATGCCTTCACCAACTGTTGAACAGTTTGTGGAAGCTGTAAAAGTCACTGTTTTGGCTAATAAAAGATGGGTAATGTGGCATGTAACCTTTCTCCATGGCTAGCTCTTGTGTCTCTCATGTTAATTCTTTGCTTGTTGCTCCGCCTCTTTCCAGATTCCTCCACCAGGTAAAGGTTCCTTGTACATCAGACCATTGCTGATGGGGAGTGGCGCTGTTCTTGGTCTGGCACCAGCTCCAGAGTATACATTTCTAATATATGTATCACCTGTAGGCAACTATTTTAAGGTATTAGTTTTTGTCCGTTGGCTATTATGCATTTGCTATGGTGATTTTTGGCACTTTATATTGCTTTCAAGCTGACATCCCTGGAAGTTTCTGCTGAGACTGGCAGGGAGAAGTAACCAGAAGCTCTTGAATGATATCGAACAATTTGTTGATCACTATACCTATAATATAGGCAAAAAAATGCAATATTTGTGGGACTCACTTTTAAGTAACTGAGACAAAACATGACTATAGTATAGTGTAACAAAGAAGAATGTGAATGTCAAGATGGATTTTTTCTTAAACATCTCAATGCAGAATTAGTTGTAATTGGAAAGCTGATGATATCTTTTGAGAACTACATAATATTCACTTCTAAAAAGGCAATAATAATAGGTAGATACAAGTAACATGAATGTAGGGTAATCAAAAAGTTACAAGAATATGGTTTCTAAATGGATAGTGGGTTGGATGGCGAACTAATAGGACAGATTGGAAACAAAAGCCAGCTTTTCATATTATGTTAGTCAACTTGACTATATTACGCCAGTTAACTGATCTACCATGGTAGTCTTTTGTCTCAAGAATGATTTAAATTTGCTTTTCAGGTAATCAAATTATAACAGTCTATTTCTATTTACTTGTGTTTGCAAATATCCTAGTTGAGGTCTGTGTTAACTTTTTTTATTGGTGGATTTGTTAACCTCCCTATGGTTTTACGTTTAATTTATTCCCAGGAAGGTTTGGCACCAATAAACTTGATAGTTGAGACTGACATGCATCGTGCAACTCCAGGCGGTACTGGAGGTGTCAAGACTATCGGGAATTATGCTGCGGTAAGCTACTCTCCTGGTTCTGGTATTTTTGTTATTCATTCTGTCAATAAGGTGTAATTTTGATAGCAGCAAGCTGTATTACCTGTAGAACCACATTCTTCCTTTTCACTAAAAGAGTGGATCACGATGTTGTGTGTTTGATTAGCCTAGAAATTGCTAAAACCTTTAGGATCTTCTGGCTTGCAATTTGTAGGTCCTAAAGGCCCAGAGTGCTGCAAAAGCCAAAGGCTATTCTGATGTTCTCTACCTTGACAGCGTTCATAAGAGATATCTAGAAGAGGTCTCCTCTTGCAATGTTTTTCTTGTGAAGGTACACTGTTCATGGTCAGATGCATATTACCTTGTGGCCTTTCTTGATTCATGATGGGACAAATAGAACCGGTTTTGTACATTTCCAAAAAACACGTAACAATTATTTAATTACATGACCAGGATAATATGTGAACCTTTTACCAAGGAACCTTTTTTAGTGATACATATTGATGCTATTCAAATTCTCTTCCTATAGGGAAATGTCATTACAACTCCTGCAATAAAAGGAACTATCCTACCTGGCATTACACGAAAGAGCATACTTGATGTTGCTCTTAGCCAAGGCTTCCAGGTAACCTCTGGCACTGTGGAGACTATTATGCTAGCTTTTTTCTGCAATTTGCAGATCAAGCCGATTCATGAGTCTGATTAGTCAGTGATTTGACATTATACTCATATTCCAGCTTGATCTACAGCTAATAAAAACATTAGAACATTTCCCAAGCGTTAAAACTATAGCTTGATAGAAACGAGTATGACAAAACATTTTGTTGCGGTTTCTTTTTTATCGAAAACAACACTAGTTCCTGTTTATTTCTTTCCATAATTTCCCATTGATGTCCCTTGCTGAGCTGGAGTTCTTTGCTGCTGATAGACTCGTGGATTTTCAATACAGCTGCTGTAAGCTATTGAAAGCTTATTTGCTAATATATGTAGGTTGAGGAACGGTCAGTCAGTGTGGATGAATTGCTTGATGCAGATGAAGTATTCTGCACAGGAACAGCGGTTGTCGTGTCTCCTGTTGGAAGCATAACTTATCAGGGTAAAAGGTAACTATCGGTGTTACTTAATAGTTTTTGTGGTTCACATGTACCTTCGTCTGTGCGTTACCGTACTAATTATACGTTCTGCTATGGTCAACATCCACATCTTCAGAGAAAGGCAAAGGCAGAAAATTCAATTGCAAAACCATTGCTGCATTCATGGCGAGTTATCTGCCTTCCTCTTTCTAACCACTATCAGCCTCTACTTTGAAAAGCTAAAACAACACCCTAGACTCTCTTCCTACCTTATTTTCCACTTCTTGATTGTGTGATCCTCCCAAATTCTTGTTCCTCTTTCATGATAATGCACCTGTATTGTGCCATGAATAGCTGGAAAAAAACAGTAGTTACATTTTTCTCATCACCAACAATACAAGCCTTGCACCAAACCCTCACAATCAAGGATTAAGCAAACCCTGTTGCAAACCCAATTATCTTCACTTGAACAGTTTTTAATATGCTCTGTACGGGCAAAGCATCATCACCACTAAGCTTGCCACAATGCATAAATCCATGAGAAATTGTTTTTACCTTTGTTTTTCACTTCAAAGATGTTACTTCATGACGATTTTCTCAAGTATTTATTTATGATTATGCATGTGTTCATATCTTTAAGTATGCGATTTGAGAGACATAGTAGGGAGATGGTGCTGAGAACTAAAATAGGAGTGGTCTGGTAGGATGACAAAATGAGGGTATGATTGGAAAGGGGCATTTTAGGAGGTTACTCATTTTGTCCGCTATCACTCACTTCTTTTCTACCAGTAGCATTCCCATTGTCTATTATCCTGTTTTTAGTCATTTAGCACGTGCTACATATCGCCCCATTTGTCGATAATTTTTGTGAGCAGGAGATGTTATTTTTCCCGTCCTTTCATTATTCCACTACTTTACTCCCAAGTGGACTTCAAAATATTTGTGTTCCCTAAGGCACCTCCCTACTTTACTGTGCAGGGTGACCTACGGAGCAGATGGTGTTGGTCGTGTTGCGCAACAATTGTATTCTGCTCTAACAAGTTTGCAGATGGGAATCTCGGAGGATAAAATGGATTGGATCGTTGAGCTTAAGTAACCCTTGGTTAGTGATTTTTGCTCAAGGATACTGTTCATGGTAAAGATAATCTTAGTCTACATTTTTGATTGTGAAAACTTATGAACTAGCTTTCACATATCTTTGTTTAAAGACGAATTTCAGTGTGTAATATAGAATCCAGATAGTGTTCCTTTATGTTGGATAATGCTGAAGGAAGTTACTGTGAAAATACTGCATTTTAGTCATCAGCTTTTAACAAAATACAATACTGGTTACCAAGAAGGATTGTTAAATTCTTTGCTTTTCGGCCCCTCATGCTGGCTTCCGTGTATTTTTGTTTGTCAATTGCGGCGAAGGCTACAAATCCTCGAGAGGCAAACTTGGGTGAGGGGCTGGTCCAGGTGATTGGCCCATGATCAGGCTGGAGGGGCCCGTCTTGATCTGGGTCACTGATTTCAAAATTCGTTCCTGTGCGATCTTGGGCCATTCAACGCGGGGGCTGGTTGGCCCTGCATCTGTAGAGGCCCCGGACCCGGTAAAGTTAATGGAGAGGATTACTCGAGGCCTCTTGTCAAAAAAAAAAAAAAGCAGGATTAGCAGGCATCGTCGCATTGAAACAAAAAAAGGAGGCGTTAGAAAATATGCCGAAAGGGCCATGCTGAAATCGTACTCAATTAAAAGTTTAAAAAAAAGGGTTATTAGCAGTCAAAGCTTAGTTACCAGTTGTGATTTGGAAGACTACTAATAGCCTAAATTATTAGTAAAGCTGAGGAAAGTTACTGGTAACATTGAAAATTTACTAGATTAGTTGTCACTTGGTTGGTTACTAGTAACCAAATTTGAGTAGTAATTTGAAAAACCTACAAAACCATTAGGAAAATAATCCCAAGTTGTTCATACTTTCTTTACAAATAACCGGAAACAAATTCCAATAAGTTTGTCATTTAATTACTCGCTACGAAAGCCAAATGACTAGTAGCTTGAGAGAATTAAACAATAATTAGTGGCTAGTTTAGTACTAATAACCAATCCAACTTGCTATGACTGTACTGTTGATTTGACAGTGACCAAATTACAACCTGCTTTGCCATCCTCCAGGAAAGTTATATTACGTTATTTGTGGAGATCTATTTTAAATTTGGCAGGAATTTGGTTTGTGGGGGACAAAAAAGATCCCAATACACATTTATATATATATATATATATAATTCTCCTCTCCCTGTTTTCCTGTCTTAGTTCCGTCAGGAAAACTCGTGTGAGGAGGTCATGTAATATAAAGACCTGGGTATGACTCTTCGAATTTGGTCCAAATAAATATATATATATATTTATAAAAAAAAGGATCTTTTATCCAATAGCATATTATACTTTTTGATTTGGTATAAAGGAGTAAAGATATGGGAGAAAGTGATGTTTGGAGTGGTTGTCACCATCTTAATGCCTCAATCACGGGGATAAATTTGATGCTTATTTTTTCAGTTTGGGTTTTTTTTCAATCAGCCTACTCATTACAACACTTAATTTGCTATCTAAATACACACATTCATATTTATTTTTCTTCTACATTTAGATACTTTCCCGAATTAGAAAAAAAATAATACATAAAACTATTTTAAAGACACTCGTTAGTCATTTCATGTTAATAGTTCCATTTCCCTTCATTCTTTAATATTGTGCTCCATACGCGGGAATTTTAGTGCTCTCGTCTTCTAATCTCCTCCACTTCAATCTCATCAGTCTTTCCTTTGCATCTTCAAATTTTACATGTTTTTCCGAAACCAAATGACATGAACAGTACACCATCTTCGACATTCTCAGTAGTCACTGGTCGGTAGAAGTGAGCCACCCGGGGTTCTATATCCTATATTTTGTGCCAGCCCAGTTGCACTAATGTAGGATTAGAAACCAATTCCGAAGATCCAACTCAGTTGAGAGGAGCATTAACTACATTATCATAATGTCCTGATTCGATACTCAAACATCCATTTTTCCCCTTTTCCCTTCCGCTTTTGTACTTGAATTACAAAAAAAAAAAAAAAAACTGTCTCTATTTTTATACACTTTATTATTATTATTATTATTATTATTATCATTATTAGGTGAACATCAACATACTAATTATCCGTTATTCCATGGACTCGTGATTTTTGTAAGAAAGCAGAGGGTTATTTGAGATACTGTTGCATTAATTATATATATATATATAAACGAAGAGTATGGAACTCTTAAGGTGGCTAGTTGTATAAATGTGCTTCTTACCGTATTTGGTAACAGCCCTTCTAGATTTCTATAAATCAAAGCTCCCTTGAACCCAAAAGGGTTGGTTGAATGTGTGCGGCAATGCCTGCAAAGGCTGGGAATAATTACGTTGATGGGGACAGAGTTCAGAACTCCAAACAAGAAATTGGTTTTACATTTTTCAGGAGACGAATTTTATTTTCCCTGTATCTATTTATTATCGCAGGGCCAATTTGCTTTCATTTGTGTTGTCAAGAGAAGCACTTTAAAGGCCGTCAAAGAGTAGGAAACTGGTGAACCTTTAATGCAAATGTTCCTGCTTGATTGCCAACGGATTTCAGGAGAGCTTTTTCTCATGATTCAGGAAGTAATTTATCCACTGCAGTAAACTGGAGAAGCACACCGACTGAAAGAAAAAATGAAAAACGTAAGCGAGTGATTGCAAGAGGAAAGAACAAGTAACAAAGAAAACAAGTGAGCATGTCACAAGCGTCAGCACCAGGCAGGGTGTGCCACGTTCCCAAACACCATCTTTGTCCAAAAAAAAAAAAAAGATTAATTAATTAGCTAGTTTTTTCTCAGCTTGACTGGCAACCAAAACCCTTTATTATTATTGTTATTATTATTAACCAAAGACCCACATGACTTATGAGCAGCCGGCCTTAACTAGCTGCTCATTTGGTCGACAAAGATTTTGGCAATGATTTGACGTCAATTTTGGTTAAATTTTATCTGTTTCTATTTACATGTATTGGGAGTGATTTTGGTCGACCTTAATTCCATGGCTGCCACCATCACGTGATTAATTATAGAACACAGCTTAGCTAGATATCATTGAAATCGATCGACAAACTACTGACCCTTTCTCAAAAAGAAGGGAAAAAAAATTGCTGAGTATGGTTTTTCATGATCAGGGAAAACTGACGAAAGTGCTATGCTTAAAATAAATAGTAATAATAATAATAATAATAACAGTGCCAGTTTTGACATTTTGAGTCGTGCCGACGTTGGAGTCCTGTACAAAAATGATTCGTTTCCGGTATCTATCAGCGTCAATGATCAAAGTACACAACACATTTTGAATAGCAAGAACAAGTACACTTCTTCTTAAGATACAGATGGATCCATTTTCATTGTTTTGAGTTATTTCTTTGCATTGGATTAGAATATTAGTAACTCAAAACTTAGAAGACTATCATGCTAGAATTAATAGCCAATTCATGATGAAATGGTCAACCTTTTTTAAGCTTTGTGCCACAGCCCCTTTATCTGCTTTTTTGACTTCATATTCTACTCATATTGATGCCACTCGATGTGTATGTTCCTCACTGTGTCCCACAACCCCTGTTTCATCTCTTTCTAGTTTATTTTTCTTGATCTATTAATGTCAAATATCTTGTTCTTAAATATCGTGAAACCAAAATTTTCCTTTATTATTAGTGGTCGAGTTACTTCGTTACCCTAATTAATTTCCGATGAGGTTACTGGTTGTCTGGTATTCCATAGCCAAGCCTGCACTTTTCTGAAACAACATGTTTCTAGAATTCTTTTTACCAGATCAAACTGAATTAAGCATAGAAAAGGTGCATTTTGGCTCCCCAACTAATAATTCTTCATCGGGAAATATATAAATAACTAGATGAGCACAAAAGAAAGCAGAAAAGAAAAATTAATGTAGTTTATATCACCAATACTCGTCACTAAAATTGAGACAATTATCATCTATTTTTTGGGCTCTTTTATGTACATCCTATATCGTTGTATTATACGGCATTAATTTGCCTCCAACTTTACATTAAATCTAACGAAATTTGTGAACATATCCCTCGAAACTTGAGACACAAGGACAAAGCCTTACATACAAGAACTTTTAGTCGAAGGAGTTGAGTAAATGGTCTTTGGAGCTCATGATTTCATTTTCAAGATATGTACTGTATAATGGTCCAGGGTCTCAAGGTTTATGCTAATTGTACATGTATAGAGTGATTCAAGTATGTACGAGAATGTCTAGTGGTTAATATTGAAATCTCAGAACGTAGAGGTTCTGAGTTTTTTAATTCCCTTATGTTCATTGAGTTTCTTAAATTTCACCTTTCTTCTGTTTAAACAAAATTAAAAAAAGTGCATATAAGGATTGATAAACGTATCTTAATTATTTACTCTCTCTTTATATATATATATATGTATATGTATATATGTATATATGTATTCGATACCACTGATTATGTCATGTGTTACTCAATTAACAATCATATGCACACCAGTAAGACTAACCATGGGATAATGTTTGAGTTGGGGATATATAGTTTATCTTATCTTGGCATGGATAGAATGGAGTATTGAATTTGTTGCACAAAATAAAAAAGTTTCTTTTCGACTGTGTGAAATCTATACACTAGCCGTAGTCCAAAATAGGAAGATACAATTTGTTTGAAATTAACGTATAAAACTCAAAAGTGGCTATTAGTATCGATAAAAACCATTATGCCAAATGGCAAAAATCCAAAAGGGGAAAATATGGAACAAATACTCGATATGGATAGGCTTCCTTGATGTGATACCATTACAGCCGACAAATCAGCCCTGATTCGTCATTTCCATGCAATTTAATTTTATTAATTCCACTAACATCATATGGTGTTGTGCTAAGTGCTGCAACAGCTCTTCTTATTTAAAAACAGTAATCAAGAAAGCACTAAGAGCTTGCCGCCAGTTCTGGATACCCTACATGCTAAAGCCATTGACTTGTAGCCAAAAAACTGTAAGCACCTTTCTAACTTCAACAATCAGTGCTGCCTTTTCATGGATGATTCTGAGGTGTTCTGTGAAAGATGCATATACTTTCACCCGCCCTAATAATGTAGAGAACAAACAAATGTAATTCCAAACGTAAATGGTAAAGGTATGAGAGGAGTGTATTAATTCAGCATCTATCCATCAACTGGAAGTCTAATTCCGAACATAAATGGTAAAAATGGAAGAGAATAAACAAGTGCATATTTCTAGCAGCAATGAAGAGTCTCTCTACGTGCTGAGTCAATATCAAAGTTATAAAGCAATACAAAATTAACGAATCCAAGTTCAGAGGGGAATTATGCTGGAACACTAGCCCCTCCTCTTTGACTGTGGCCAAGATAAATATATTTTTTTGTTATTATTGAAGTACAGTTTCTTGTTGCATCCTGAAGTAGCTGGATTTTTCAAGTGTGCAGCTTTGCTGGATAGGTTGTTGGCAGATTTCGTAGCAGGATACGATAGGAGAATAAACAAGAGAGTTTGTATCTCCCCAGCTTGTACTTTCAGGTGAAGTGCCGGTGATTGTGCTTCTATTAACCGTATCCGTTCCCGAAAAACTTTGTAAAGTATCCGACTGATGGAAATTATTAATGTATTCCATCCCATTAAGCTCATGAAAAGGGAAGCTGCTATAGCATGGAATGTTGCTGTTTGCAATTACCCCGTGAATGGGATAATAGCTGCTTGGCGAACACTGTTGTGAGCATGAAGCCATGCTGAGGGGATTTTCACATGCCTGTCCTTCACCAAAGGAAATGTCACAAGAGTATAAACTGTTGTGATTGTTAAAGCTGTTCCCATTTGCTTGTTGATCATCGGCAGACAACTTTCCTGCTATGATGACCGCCTGGTCCTCCACATCATGTGCTTGTTGCTGTGGAATAACTGCAGGAAAGGCCAGTGGTTGCTGCAGCTGATGAGAGTGTAGCACATGTATGGCTTCTGTAGTCATGAAATTCTCTTTTTTCCTATTCATTTCTTGCTTGAGAGAGCTGGCTGCCCGAGTCCTTTGATCCTTACGTTGCTTGCCGAGCAACTTTTTCTTCAGCTTTGTATTCCAGTAGTTCTTGATATCATTGTCTGTCCTTCCAGGCAACTGTGCCGCGATAATAGACCACCTTGAAGATCGCAATAAATTTGACACTTTCAATCTCTGAGTTTATGAGAAAAACATTGCGAAGGAAAAGTATATGGAGATCACGACGAGCCCTATATTTTTAATGGTTGTTGGTTAAGTTAAATTACCTGCTTCCGATATTCATATAGAGGCTGCAAATGATGCTATCCTCTTCCTCTGAAAATCCACCATGCTTGATATTTGGCCGCAGATAATTCAACCATCTGAGCCGACAACTCTTCCCACATCTCCTTAGACCTATAACATGCCACCAACTCATTTTTTAGCTCAGCTCAAAAACATTATCAGTTTAGAATTAGGCCCGTGTTATCAATTTACTTTTTTCTTTCTTAATCATTTTATTCTGTTAAAAAGAAAAAGGAAAGTGAGAGCACGAATTAGTCAAAACTCAAAAAGTATTAGCACAATTACCTATTTTCTGTGGCAAGGCAATCCAGTTGCCGCCAGTGCCGTACTGTTCGATGTAGGCTTTGAGTTTTGCATCTTCTTCTGGCGACCACGGTCCTCTCTTGACGTTGGCTTTGTCACAGCAAGGAGCTCTACCCATATTCAGTTTTACGCTAGAGAAATTATTATGTGCTCTGACGATCTTTTGTTGCAAAGCTTCCCACTATTGGTGATGGTTGCAGCTGTACGTTTTTAAGTAATTATATAGTGCTGGGTAGGCTAGAGAAAGGGGGGTGAATATAATAGCTGGAGAAGGAGAGACATAGGATGGAATGAGCCCCTGAATTCAAAAAAGGAGGAATGGGGAAAAGATGAAACTGCTTTCTGCATAAAATAATAGAGGAATTTGAATGCCAGAGGAGGAGACTTGGGAAGTTTTCTTATTGTCTTTCTTAGTCCAGAATCTCTCTCTATCATCATGCATATAATTCAGACATTCATCTTGACTGTCTCCATCTATAAAACCTCCAAACAACACACTCTCGGACACGCACAAACGTACACGCTAACTGTCACCATCTCTCTCTCTCTCTTTCTTATTTAACACATAGTACGTACCAGCTTGATCCTGATCGTTCATTTGACATTTGCCTGGCTAATTTCTCTACGGAGACCCGGAAAAGCACAATACTGCTGACCCTGCATCACACTTCACCTATCATCTCATCAACATGAAAACTATAATCAATCGAGCTTAAGGATAGTAGTATATAAAAATTGGCGGAGGGACATCATTTTATCGGCTCAATTTTACGTTGTCGATATTAAGCATTTAATAATATATAAATACATTGCTGGCTACGACCACAAGACGACAAGGGGATGGAGTTCAGACGCCACCAGATGGACAACAACTTGGCGACTTAGCAGTGTGCAGCCTGCTTTCCATGGCAAAGCTGGGCATTTCATCCAAGCATAGATGTTGAGAAAAGGAAAACCCAAGATTTCACTGTTTCCGACGATGATGAGATCACAGAAACGGCGGCATGGTTTTTGGGCGTTGGAGTTGGTTCTAGAACAAATGACACGGTGGAAAAATTGCGGTCGCATACATGCTGTTAACACTTACCACATGTTATACATCCAAGTGCAGAATATTTCATGATGAGATCAGTTGATCACAAGTATTTTGATATCTGTTACCTAAGCTTTGTTGAACTTATTTTTCTGCGCCTTAGATCATTAATCTATGTTATCCTGCAAACAAAAGTAATTACCATTTTGCTTGTGGGTCTCATGACTTGATAATTTATGCTTGCGATCGAGAAGTTCATAGGAAGGACAGCTATGGCACTTTCGTAGATGCCAGAGTTTTCAACACCTTTAATATCAAGCAAAGTCTCCCCAAGTGAATATATTTTTGACAAATCTTGATTATGATGACCATTTTGTAAGTGGCACAAGGTTTGAAACTTGTTGGAGAAAATGGAGAAGTTTCAACTAATTACTAATACTACTATTACCAGTTGTGGTTGGTTTTGTGGTTTTTTCATCTTCCTTTTCATAGTTTCATTTATTTGACCCTATGCGACCAAATCAAATGTGGACACTCCCAAAATGAAATTAAGTTCAAATGAATTTTCTTTTCTTAAAAGAGCTCTGCACATTTCTATGATTTTACCCAAACTCGCATTGATTTAATTTGCCATATGAACAACTACAATTGTTTGCTTAAACATCAGATTTATCGTGTATCCCTTAGGGAAAACAGATGACAACAGTTGGACTTTACGTATGACGAATTTGTTCCTACTACCATCGTCATTTCAGGACCCGCCACAAACCCCCTATCATAGAGCGCAACAGCCTCAAATCTCACTAATGGAGGACAGGGATTTTGACTGTCTTTCATGCCGTATCCAAATTGATCTTTTTCACCCTTGCAGCTTGTGGAAATGGGATCCCCGAATTTAGATTTTAATTCGAAAACTTCGTGTTGCCAAAATAGAAAAGGCATTTGTTTTAGCTGAATGCGATGCAATTATCGAACACCACCACCATTAGCCAACAAGCGCTGATAGCTCGAAGATTATGGTGGAAATTGGAACTTTCCCCAGAAGGTTCAGCTTCAAAGAGAGACAACTATACCCAAATTTCCACAGCCTTTATTTTCTTTTGTTTTGGTCAGTACATAGAGCTGTCTTGTCTTGCTGAATTTATCTGCTAAGTGCCTGTACCAGATACTATATTGTTTCACGTGCCATAATTTAGAACATCTAGTAGTATCGCGAACACACAGGTAACTTTTTGAAATTTGCACACATACATAAAATTCTCTTAGTTAGCAGTAGTATTTGTATTGTTTGACACATTACAGGTAGGTTTTCCTGTTCCTCAACATGGTATAGCGCATAATTTAGGGCATCCTTGAAATCTATCCTAATTTTTGCAACTGCGAGTTCTTGCATGCAGCTAGCTAACACAAAAAGATCTTATGTTCTTATGTGCTTATAATATCAATTAGTTGAACAGGAGATGCTGGAGTAGTTTTTAAGTGATTTTTGGGATTTTTTTTTCTTGGGGCGGCGCCTTGGGGGGGGGGGGGTGGTGGAGGGTTGGAAGATCACAAGGAAGAGTTTGTGACATTCAGACGCAAAATGAGAAAGGTACTCCAGAAAGGAGTCAATAATGTGTGGTTTCCCTGGAAAAGACAGTGAGTGGAAATTTTATGTTGGTGGCCTACAGCCCTACCAATGACAACTTTTCTATTTTTCCGCGTTGAAAACTTCGTGTGAATCTCTTGATTAATCGTCTACTTCATTTACTGGTAAACAACATGTAAATATAGTGCTGCAATCGCAATAAATTCAACACCCTTTTGTTAAAGTAAATGTTAAATTAATGCCATCCTTTTGACTTCTTGAAACGTTATATTTGATCTGCAGCCGTAGTCGGGTCTTAGTTGGATGTTTGGTGCTCAATTTGCCAGACTCCCGCTTCCTCTCATCGAAGTGTTCATCTCCCCCAGATTCTGTCTTCTTCCGTAAACTTGGCCCTACTCTTTCGCAAAGAGTCTTTTGATAGTCTTTCCCGACAAATAATACTACTCCTTTACAGTGAGATGATTGACAGTATGAGTAATTTATCAATTAAAAGATCATCATCAACTAATAAGTCTAAAAAAGCACTTGGGATCCTCGGTGACATGTTTTTTATGCCAACTCAATGCCACCAATAGTGTTGCGCCAAGTGTCATGTTATTATTTACACTTTAATTTTCTAATAATTCAACTTGACTTGATTTAACACAAGTGTAAATAATAACATGACACTTGGCGCAACACTATTGGTGTCATTGGGTTGGCATAGAAAACATGTCACCGAGGATCCCAAGTACTAAAAAAGTGATGCCAAAAGTGCATCCATCCATTGCCTTGAGAATATCCAGACCTCTGAGTTTATATTATACCAGAGGTGTCAGTTATAATCAAATTATGTTGATTCATTCAAATCCGTTCACTAATAAGTAAATTTGGGTATGCAATAAGTTTTGAATGGGTCTAGATGAGTACTCAATTAAATCCATTTAATTAGTGGATAGTGGATTTATTTGACTCATTCATTTATATCAATTTAAAAATAATTTATATTTAAACTCAATTTTTAGTGGGTGTTAAGCATATAAATTTGAATTAATTGAATAATAATAAAATATCATTATTTCTTATCAAACAACGTGCAAATTTTTTTTTTTTTTTAAAAAGTAGAATTTCAACTGAATCATAAATGAGTAATTGGATATACCATATTAAATGGGTTGAATCATTTTGACCAATTTATTGAATGGGTATAAATGAGTTAACTCAATTGTATCAACTATCCATTATGTCCCGCCCAAACGTATCCCAACATGTCCGAATCACCTCTTTTGACATTTCTAGTTTATACGAGGCTAGAGAGAACCTGGCAATTATACTTTCAACTGTCATTATTATTACCTTGGAAAAGAAAAAAAGAAAGAAAACTTTCTCAATCCGCATTTTATTCTCATTTAATTAGTAACCCAAAGGATAAGTGATCATTACTTACTTTAATAATTCTTTTTTACACTAACAGATTTAGATTATACCACATATTATAAATTTAAATTTAAAATTCAAATCATACACATATAACATACATCTAAAACTGATAGCGTAATACATTGTTACATTGTCAGTATATAAAAAGTTAATCCAATAGATTAACTTCTCATTTTACTCATTTCCTATTCTTTAATTTCACTGGTGCATTACCCTATCTACTTCGAATCCTCATTGGATTGGGCCATTTTAGCGGGGCCAATGATGAACAAACTGGGTTACTGGCAGTTGAAATACACTTGGAGTCTTGGCCCAAATTTGCGAAACCACATAGGCCAGAAAATCTTCCTGATGGACTCATTCAGTGTCACTTGGGCTTTTGGAATTGAACATACTATCGTTGGGGATTTATCTGTTGAATAGTCAGTCATTTTCCTCAAAAGCTGCTTCTATTAAATTTAAGATTAATATTTTATGTACCGACAGTGTATACATTTATCACCGTCCGTTTGATATATAATAATTAATCTTAATTTAAATTTAAAATATAAATTTTATATATTAGTCATGCATCCAACTATAATAGTGTATATAACGATAGTGTATATAAGATTAACTCTAAATTTAAACTTAAAAGAAAAAAAAAAGACTGCAACTCATATTTGGTTCCTAATCGTCTTGAGAGTTGATGGTAACCTTTCTAGCTGATTTTATTCTATTGTATGTTTAAAGAAACATGCATGGGTGTTTCCAGATTTTGATCATCTACATGTGAAATAGTAGGCTACATCTATAGAGAACTATAATGGACCCCAATCATATAGGAGTAATGTGTACGTCTTCATTGACAATAAACACTCGTCCAAAGCCCAATTAATGGTTGACAACATGACATTGAAATTTTCGTCCTGAACAAGGGAAATCCCCCGTCACTGATTTTAGCCGATCTGGACGGGAAAGCTTCCGACCTTCAATTTGACTCCTAAGCACAGGATGCGGACGACTTTGTTGCCTTCACAATGTGGAAATTAACTCCCTCGTCACGCATTATGTTACCTCCTGTGTCCCTTTTTTTCTTTTTAAATTTCCTTCTTCTCTGTTTCTTAGGGGAACTGATCCGTCGGGACCTCTGTTTTGAAACTTGGACCGGACCGGCCGGTCGAACTGGGAACCGGCCAAGTGTCCGGTCCGAGTCATGGTAAAAAAGGAGAAATTTAAAGCCCGGTCAAAGCTGGTCAAAAATCGGATTTGATCGGAAAAAAATCGATTTTTCCGGTTCAATGGGCATTTAAAAAAAAAAAAACTCAATCTTTTCAATATTATGTTTTGGCCCCCTAAATTGTTAAAATTTATTAATATATCTCAAATATTTCATACTTTATAAATATTGTCCTAAAATTTGATGTTATTTTTCAATTAAATTCATAATTTTAATTCTAAACTTGTTAATATTTATTAAATAACATAAATTGCTACTTGATTGTTCTAATTTCTTTGTATTTTCTTGTTAAATATATTTAAAACATCAAATATATATGAATATACCTTTATTAATATTAACATATTATTAGATATTTTATATATAATATTTTAATTTTTAAATAATTTTTATTTATGACGTCATCCGGTTCGACCCCCGGTCGAACCCATTGACTCCTGACCCCTGACCTCAGCCGAGTCGATACCCGGTCCGGTTCTGAAAACATAGGTCGGGACTTGGTAGAAGGATATATATTCTTGTTAAAACATGCATAAACTAGAATCTTTAATTTCTCCATCGAAAGAGTGAAGAATGCTACAGCATTGCTGATATCCATGCGCTCAGATGTTTGCCGTCATTAGTCAATGATGCCTTTTCATGTCTTTATATAAGATGCACCACCCTTTTTCTTTTTTTTTAAAGTTTCCTGTTTCTTGGAGGTGGTGGCTGGGCAATAGCCAGGGTTTAGAAAGAAACAGTAAGATGTTAGATCAATTAAGTGAGTTGGATGGCTTAAATTGAGAAAATTCCGCATCATCTTTCCACGTCAGTCCGCATGGGAGATTATTTTCCCCTTATTTAGTGGACAAATTTTAAGTGATACAGATCATTTCTCCTTTTCCTAATAGTTATTGCGTAAGTAATATGTCAAGATTCTTTAGTCTCAACTTTTACAGGCCATGCAAGAGCAAATGTAAAAAATCCGCAAAACTTTTGAGTACACAAGCTACTTGCAAGAGTAATATATGCTTGATCAATCCATTGATATTTTGTTACGCAAGTGCTGTTACATTTCCGAATGCATCTTAATTTGCCGAGGTAAAAGTACCATATCATTTAATATCAATGAGAGTCCATGCATGGTTTACCAAAATATCCTTGTGCTCAATGCATATAGAAGTACCACTGTAATAGAAAATGCAAGAGGAGATTTGAAGGGAAGACCCTATTTAGCAGGTGATGCCCCTTTTTTATTACAATTTTGCCGATAAAATCAATTAAGTAATAGTAATTTAGGTCCATCAGTCCATTCAATCATTGAGATTCGAGACAAAAACTGAGACTGGAACAATCTGTTCGAGATGGACGAGGGTCCGTGTTATTGAAAAATCCATGGTATGGGCTGTGGGGCACGGTTTCGTACTCCTGAGACAAGGGGTCACGTTCAATTGGCCATTCATGTTCGCGTCAATGTTGGTGAGTGAGTAATACTAATAGCGAGTTATTGATATCGCTAAGGACACAAGCGACGAATGAAGGAATAGCCATGGCACCACCTCACACAGGCTCACCTGGCTCCATAGCTGAGAGCACGCGGATAAACCCTACCTTCAACTCTTTAACTCACACGCTTTCTCTCAAAAAAAAAAAAAAAAGAATACTGCAGATGTTCTCTGTTACTCTCCATGTGCTTTGATCGATGATTTCATGTGAAACCCACATGACACTCCATCCCACATTTACATAAATGGTCTTGTCTTGCCTTCAACTCATAAACCAACGTTGCTCCCATGGTCAAGGTTGTATGCAGTTGAATTTTGGAAGATTCTTTTCTTTGGTTTTTCCATCGAATTCTTGAATATTATGACATGCAAGTATGTTAATTTGAACAATAAGAGGTAACTGCTGTAAAGGTTGAGAATTTTAACCATCACGATACGTATGTGTAACAACAAATTTCTTGTCGCCAGCTCGACTTTGGGGCAGGGTTCAGTCGATAGCTTGTCATTCGGAATATTAACAGTAGCGATACGTTGCCGAGTGTCTAGGTTGCAGGAAACAATAGCCTCAGTCAAAAATATTCCTGTCTGCTATTGTCTTCCATGTCGACATACAAACAAATCTATTCAACTGCGTGCTTATTGACTTTGGATCAGCTAAGGTGAAAGATGTTCAAGGTTCTGTCTTGAAAAGTTTTTCCAAGTTTTAGCTTTTCCCTGTTGTTACTTACGATTAGAAAGAAAGTTTTACAAATTACAATACGCAGGAAGTTTTTAAGGGTCACTGTCGGATCTTTATGTAAATAGCATGTTCAAGAAAGCATGCTTCCCCTGCAAATCATTGTACTTTTAACAAAAATTACTGATTTTTAAAGAATAAATGCATTGCTTGGTCCGAAGGGACTAAGCTCGTGAGTCCAATTTGGAATTTGTGATATTCATTCTCTTAAAATTAGAAAGGCATCTCAATTCCGACCTTTGCTTACAGTCTATTTTATAGCTCGTTTGTAAACTATTTAGAAAGTTTATTGCCTTGGACAGCATAACTTGTGAATGGTTTAGCTGCCAATTCTAATAATGCTATCTTGCTAGGTTTTCCGAAAGCTTATGCAATCTCACTACTTGATGAGTGTTTTGGATAATTCGTGTTGAAGTATGCACAAGTTACTTACAATTTTATTTGTCGGAATGACTCCAAGTAATACAATATTGAATACTTAGTCCCTCAGAAGTTTTTTATGTATGAAGGGTTAGAGGCTGAGCAAGCTGATGTTTTGTTCTCATGGTGAGGCAAAAATGGTGTTGAGAGACAAAAAATTTGCTTCTCAAGAAATTTTAGCTACATTAATAAGATTTTGGGCGAATTTACTCATTGTCAATCAGTTTTGAGATGTAACACATTTTTTTATTATGAAATTAGAGTTGGAACTTGGGTATACAATTCCATGTGTGACTTAGTATTGGTTTTAGTAAACTATTTTTACTATACATGTCTCCCTCATTTTAAGTAAGTAAATACATAATCAGAAAAAATTCTTTTGTGTTCCACCTCAAAGCGCAAAATGACCACAAAATAATCATACAACGAGGTTTGTTTATACTTTGGAACTGAAAATTCTCGACGTTGATAGGAGCAGCCGGAATCATCGCTACCGGAAAGAATGCAGAGCGGGATTAGTCATACTCGAAAATAGCAATTCTGCAACCTAAAGTCAATATAATAGTACAGCCCCAGAATCTTAAGGAGCATCTCAGCTCTCCGAATTCTACAGCAAAACCTAGCAGATTGTAGGCCACATGTTAGTAGTCAAGAAGAACATGGAAACGGACCAAAATTCTAGTGTGTTTATTTTTACTCAGTAATGTTTAACTCTTTTCCTTGGCCACCAATACCCTCACATGGACCAATTTCGCATGCAACATTCCGGGAAAACAATAATAGAAATCAAGGCTTCACATGCAGGTACGATGATCAAAGCCTAGGATGACTACTCTAGTTGATATGTTAGTGCTACTCCGATCCATCTTCTGACAAATGCATCAACAAACGATAGGATGAGGAAAATGTCACTTTGTTGTTTTAGAAAGACAATGGCGTTATTGAAATAGCACCAAAGTCTTTTGGCTTAGAAATTTTTAGAGAATTTTCTAGCATATCAATAAATAACAGTAAAATTTTCAAATACTACCGTTCGTTATTATTGCAGTTGGAAGGAGAAAAATGATCCGTATACCTAGCCAAGTATATGAAAATTTGATAATTTCATTTTTCAATTGCCAAAGTCTATCGTTTAAAGGACAAATGGGGTACATGATGTGCTTTAGGTCCTCATTAGATTGCAAGCTTTTCAAGAAAATTTTTTTGAAATAACATATGTTTAAATTATTTTTTTTATTTCACATACGTCATATCATTATAGCATTTTTTTTTTTTAACAAAAACTTCCAAAAACTCCAATCTAAATGGACTCTTAGTCTAGTGCTACAATTGAAACTCTAAAATTTAGAGGTGTTCAAAATTTTCTTCTCTCTTAATAATAATAATACATTCAAATTTTCAAAAGATTTAAACATGAAAATTTCTTGCAGGAAACTCTACCAATTATGTAGTTAGTGACGGTATATGGATGATCATTTTCTTTTTAAACTTTTTTCTTTTCCTTTGTGTTTAGTCCTTTTTCTTATCTGTGTGTCCAAGATTAAAAGCGTTAGAAAACTTAGGTTGTGTCTGGATTGCATTTTTCTAGATTTTTTGTAGAAAAATTACTGTACCGATTTGATATATGTTAGGTAAAAAGATGATTGAAAAATATGTTCACGGAAAATGTAACAAATTTTCTTTGGAAAATTGCTGTCCAAACAAGGCCTCAGGGTTTTCGAAGCTCCCATCTCATTCCAGAAAAAAGACTGGTGTCGCTACCCTACCCCAAAACACTAGGTGGAGAACGAATTCATTGTTGTGACTCATTCCATTTCTGACCCGTATCAAGAAAGCTGCTCATACGGCTAAAACGTCGTCTTATACAGTATTCCATTTCTCAAAAAAGAAAAAAAAAATCCATTGGGGGGGGGGGGGGGGGGAATGTCAGTTATATATCTGTTTAAGAAACCGGCCAATGCAAGTCTAATGTCGGCATCATTCTACCAGGATCTTGCCGGTAATCCCGCCGCTACCACGAAGCATTCCCAAATTCCAATGTAATCAAGTGTAGGCATTACATGCATTCTAAGTCGTTGACACAGTACTACAGTAGCATGTTAACTTAATACTAGTTAATAGTATTCATTTGGGTTTTAATTTTTAGGACGTTGCAATATTGAGTTTGATAATGCCATGCATACTTATTTCTAAAAAGGAAAAACTCATGCAGAAAAAGGGCGTCAAAGAACATACAATTAAATATGTAATCCCGAATCTGATCATCATGTGACACGTACATTATTGTATTAATGATGGTTTGAACAATTCAAGAAGATATCGTGGAAGTCCTCACAAATGAGATTTTACAAAATAATAGAGCAGAAATCAACCACTTCTAATCCACATGGACCGAGTGCACTCTCTTTGCATGAAATAATAGTACAAAATTTGAAACTCAACATCTAAATATTGAGGAAAAAAAAGAATAATAGTAAAAAAAAAAAGTCAACCATTCGATACGTTCACACTAGGACTATCGTTCATTTTCACTGTCATGATGAAACGATAACCGAAAAACCCATTTGCTGAGAGACTTTCGGGCTGAATACTTGCTGGAAAGATGATGACTCCGACCGGTGTTGGAAGATTTGGTGGCCGTTGATACCACAAAATCCTTTATCCTTTGCATTGCCAGGTCTAGCGTTTCTTCCAACATGTTGGCGAAGCACACACGAAACCAGCCGGGTTCGGCACAGTGGCATGAGGATCCCGGGGAGATGTTAAGCCCGACTTGATATACTATCTTCTTCCAAAGCTCCATCTCCGCGTCAAAACTTTTGGAGGTCAAAAGATGCCTCATATCCACCCAGCAGAATAATCCGGCATTGCTATCAAGGCAGCTGATTCCAGCATTCTTCAGTCCTCTAACGAGCATTGCGTGCCGCTTCTGAAGGCGTACTTGATTCTCAAAAATGTAATGCTTTGTGAATTTCTTGTCGGCGAGCATGGCGGATAGCAAATACTGAGTCTGGGAAGAAACTAATCCGAAGCTCGACATTTTTGTGGCTGCAGCTACGACTGTGTTGTCGTTGGAGTAAATCGCTCCAACTCGAAAACCGGGAAGTCCCAGATCTTTGGAAAGACTATATACTAAATGAACTCTGTTCCAAACTTGAGTGTTGGCGAGATTTCTTTCTAGTAAAACCTCCATGACACTAACGAAGCTCGGCGAGCTAAAAACTGTGCCAGAATAGATTTCGTCGCTAATGAGATGAATGTTCTTGGCAGAAATGAAGCTAACTAGAAGATTTAATTCCTGACGGCTCAGAGCCGTTCCCAGTGGATTGGAAGGGTTAGTGACCAGGACGCCCTTGACTCTGAGGTTCTGCTTGCGAGCAAGTTGATAAGCATCCTCAAGGGCAGATTCGGTAATTCGAAAGCCGTTTGAGCCCGTGCATTGAATTGGAACGATTTCAACTCCGGTTCTCCACTTGAGATCTCTATCAAATCTGCATTATTCATGCGGTTTCATCATTAGACCCGGTCCGGCAACGTGATATCATATAAGAGTGTTTATATACCGTGTACAAAAAAAAGAAAAAAAAAGTACGGGGTAGCATGGCGCTGCATGTATGCGTGCGTACCCTGGATAGTATGGAGTTGGAAGGAGGAATGCTTCGCCTGGTTCAGCTATGCAGAACGCGAGGGTCTCGTTAGCCGAAGTTGCTCCTGCAGTTAGGACTAGGTTTCTGGGATCAAATGTGACTTTGTTTCCTCTAATTTCTTCCATGAATTCGGCCAACGCCTGCATTGAACATCCATAAGAGATAGAGCCAGCTGAGCATAGTACTTAAATAAATTTGTGACGGTACTTCATAAATTATCGTTTTCAACGAACCTTCTTGAAAGCGGGAAGGCCGTGATAATCTTGGAAAAGAGCTAGTTCTCTGAAAATGGACTCCCCGTTTCTCGTGAAGCCACTGGCATCTGGATTTTCAGCCAGCCATGACTCCAGCAGATCAAATGAGAGCTGCCAAAAGTAATAGTGACGGTATGAGATAAAAGAAGAATGACAGTCGAAATTTACCCCCAAAAAAAAAACCATCACATGCATATGTGGAGTAAAAGAGTTGAAAAAGAGGGAAAAGATATTTTGTTGACAAACCTGACTCTCCGCAAGACCCATCTGAATAATGCCTGTCGGATTGCGAACCTCATCGTATGGGTTCTTCTCATACTCCTGCCATCCCAGGAAGTACGATGAATCTTGGCCGTGGGAATTGCACGTGGCTTTCCTAGATAGCAGCTTCATTTTAATTACTCTGTATTTCTGGTTTTGTTTGGAAAAGTTAGCCTCGAAAAATCGTGTGAGCCAAAAGGCAAAAAGAGAAGAAGCAGCCGAAAGCTAGCAGGAAATTCTGTAGCCAGCAAAAAGGAGAGACGAAAGAGAAGAGAATTGGGATTCAGTGGAAATGTGGAAGGAGGAGAAAAGTAGTAGTCGTCGATGGAGTGGGTTTTGGGCAATGGGCAGGTATGTTGCTCTCTGGCATATTCTCTATGCATATATATAGAAGTTTTGGCTGCCAAGGTCAGCATAGACCAACATTTTTCTCCCCCTTTCTTTTCAAAAATCTTCTGGGTTTTTTTTTTTCTTTCTTGTCATTATTAGTTTCTCCACCGATTTTGCTCATTTATGAAATTTTTTTTGAGTACGAACACGCAATGTGTGCTAAATCCACGCGCTTTTCCGGCTACTAAAACTTTTTATTACATCCTCTTTCAAGACCTCAACTGCGCCGCGTCAGAGATGCGTAGCAAAATCAGTGGAAGTGAGTGTACAACAATCTCCAGCAGGCATATCTATTTCGGATTTTTTTTTTTTTAAAAAAATAATATTTTTTAACGTTTTACTCATTTACTTTTCTTGACGTTTTCCTTCTTAATTACTACCAGGGGGCAAGAGAGAGAGATGCGCTTTGAATTAGGTGCCGATTCTATGAGGTAAACATTATGCCATTTCCGTCAAACTCAGATGATTTCAATTGGTTGGAAACTAAAAAAGTTCGTATGAAAATTTGATAAAATGGTGTAGTATTAGATTTTAGACGGATACATGTAGAGAAAAGGCTTGTGATTTGCCGAGAAACTTAAAGCCAGACCGACACAAATCTCAGGACATAGTGACATGAGGAAACAAAGCCCACCCAAAATTGGACCTTTAACCAAGCCATGGTCCACATGTTCCCCGACCGCGATGGCCCATCTCTTACTTCCATGTCGGCCACTCACTCTCCTTGTACAGTCTCCAGTCTACACCCGTATATCAATAGATGCAAAAATTTTTTTTTTTTTTTTTTTTTTTTAAAAAAAAGAGTTACTCCCTGATTTAATCACCACGATTTGGTTGTTAAAATTTGTGATGAATATGAATGGTCTATTATTAACGAAGAACTCCACCTGAACAAATATCGAGAGGAGGGGAGAAAATTGAAGCTAATACGAAAAGCTGAGTTACCACTTCATTTAGGAGTCAACCTCTGCCCTCCTCAACCCACACGTTATCCACTAAACTATGCCGGGGGGCGGCAGCCAGCGAGAAAAGAAACACTCTCCGTGCCATTGCGTGTGGAGAAAAGAGATATAAATTCACATTTGCGAACAAGGGTGGAAAATGTGCCACCTGGTTTTGAGTTGTATAAAAGTAGTAGTAACTTCAACAATTCCTAATAACTTGACCGAGGTTTCCAGAAGGGCACGGTAGATTGATTGGCTGTAACAAAAGAATGTAATGTGGGGTGAAAAAACAGAAACGAGAAAACCGCACC
Organism: Coffea arabica; assembly: GCF_036785885.1. Classification (NCBI taxonomy): domain Eukaryota; kingdom Viridiplantae; phylum Streptophyta; class Magnoliopsida; order Gentianales; family Rubiaceae; genus Coffea; species Coffea arabica. The sequence goes on along the minus strand of NC_092323.1, from coordinate 6,884,527 downwards.
AACCGGAAACTTTCGACCGACGAAATTGTTCCTAGAATCCCTCACCCATAACCTAAGTGCGCCGTTTGTATTGGCCAACTGATTTACGACTCAAAGGCTAAAGCGATGATGGTGGTCACTGGTTATACCATCATCACATTTAAGACTTGGGTGAAAAAAAATTATACTTAAAATCATTGCGGAGTTCGATTGAAGTCATAAGACAGCCTCGTTTAGGTAAAAAAAAAAAAAAAAAAAAAAGTGATCAAAAGTGACCTGGGATCTCTATAATTCCACAAATTTCGAACAACGAAAAAAAGAAAAAGATATATTATATTGGCATCATGGTAGGTCATGGGTGACCTGCGGTGACTTGGCGCTCCCAGATTTAGAGGCCTTTTTCATGTCTTTTTTGGGGTATGCACGAAAGAATTCTTCAGGGAAGAAAAAGTTGAGGGACAGCCCATCGTGGTTTCAGCAATTGTCTGATTTCTTCTCTTTTTTTTTTTTTAGTCTGACACTTAGATGGATACTGGGATTTCGATACTCCCCTAAGTTGCTTGACGAAAAAGTCACATTCCACACCAACCCCGCCACCAGTCGTACCATAGACCTTTGCATTTTTTAGACGGAACCGCTGACCGGTCAAATTACGAGCCACATGAATAAAATGAATAGCAAGCACATCATGGTGTCGTAACCCCAGAGCAGTTCAAGATAACGTTGCTACATCCCGACGGTGCAAAAGTCGGGATGTTAAAATGAATTAATATGAGGACTTTTAGACAAATTTTTTAATTAACGAGGTGGTGATATACATTAATATGTACATTTGATTTTTTTCCAGCAATTTTGACTCTGCAAATTGGTTTACTCGTTTGGGAAAAGGGTCCCATTGTACCAAATTTTGACTTTTTGTCATGAATTCATTTAAGACACGATTGGTTTAATTACTAGGGAGGGTTGGCTCAATATATCCGAGCGAGAACGTGGGCTTAGAGTTCGAACCTAAATTTGGTAGTCGGAGGCAGAAAGAGCATTGGGAGGGAAAAAAACAAGAGACATGATGAGTTTAAACTGAGATTAATATTTTGCTTCCGAGATTTGATTCCGTTCCGAAAGTATAATCTGCGATCTCGTATGTTTTCGCAGATAAATCTTTGAGAGCCCAAATTTATCTCTAGCCTGGTGCACGGTGGAGATGTCATGTTCTTTGAAAAATTTATGCTTTTTTTTTAATGAGTGAATTATTATTAAATACTTATTAGTATGTATACATGTAAAACAATTTCAAATTGGGCAGTTAATTGTTTCCTATTCCATTATGTTCCCCCAACATTTTGTTTTAAACGGTTAAGGACTGGGAAGCACATAAACCACTCATGGGCTGTCGAAATGATTTCTGTTATCGTCTCGACTGGAAAAGAATTTGGATGGTTTGCCCAAACCCCATCTCCCATGAGACATGGCATACAAGTTTTCACTTCTTGAAGCGAATTGAAAGAACAAAATAAGCTTAATCTAATACTTGCATCTAAGGTTGTTGCTATGGTCCTACTCAAACATGATGAAAATTTGGTCTCTCAATCGGCGAGACCTCATTGATTGATTGATTGAACTATTAAGTTAAGATTCACTCTGGGGCAAGAAATGACGGGTCGAACAATATAATTTCACCCGGTCGTGGAAAATTCTGCTGATAAAATGACATGCATGAGTAGAAGACAAGGTTTGAAGGCGGTTGAAAAAGAGGCATCCGTCTATATCTTTTTACACCTGACACGAAATTGTCACAGGTGCCCATACTGAGATATCTTTACGGGCCTCAATTTTATACAAATGTTACAGATCAGTTTGCCACGCAATCGTTCGATTTTGTCAAGAAAATGACCAACTCTTTCGAGTTCTGAATAGCGCTGCAAACGAATCGAGCCGCTCGCGAGCGACTCAAGTTCAATCAATATCGAATTCGAGTCGAGTTCGAGCTAGCGAAATCGAACTCGAGCTCGAGTTCGAATTCAAAATATTAACCTCGTTAGCTCGTGAGTTCGAGTATATATATTTTTTTATTTTTTTTATTTTAATAGTAAAATTACATATATATCCCTAATATTTTATTATTTATCAAAAAAAATAATTATTTGTTATTTTTATTAGATTAATTTTCAGAAACTCGAGCTAATGAGCTACTCACGAGTCAAACAGTCGAGCTACGTTACGAGCTGACAATTCAAGCTGCTCGTGAGCCAGAAATCAAGCTACAGCTCACGAGTCTTGTCGAGTCGAGCTCGAGCCTTACTTTTCCTTGGTCGAGTCGAGTTCTAACTCAATTTTCTTGGCTCGTCAAGCTCGAGTTTGAACTCGAACCCACCTGTTATTAAGTCGAGCTCGGTTCGATAAGTCCAAAACTCGACTCGACTCGAGTCGTTTGCAGCCCTAGTTCTGAATATTCCAGATATCACAATTGCTAATCTCTTGTACCCAAATTTCAAGTGCATTAAGTTGTATTGTAGAACGAGAAAAACACATGCTTCCTGGTTTTGGGCGTCGTATGATCTTCTCTCAGAGGGCGAAGTGGTAATCGTGCAGCCAACCTCCTACGCAACTTGTTCAAATCGTGTTTCGATCAGAGAGAACAAAACTTCAATCAAATTTTCCACTCTTGACAAAATTAATTCAACCAACAATATAATGCTTCTGGACCACCCACCGGCTCACAGTGCTTAACAAGTATATGTAGAAGTTCCCATACTCTGATTTGCCACATTTTTCTTCCCCACAACCCAAAAAAAACATTCTGTATATATATATATAGGTACTTTGTTTATAGTAATTTTCAAGGTTGGGTACATTTAAGAACATCTTTGTGCTAATAATAATAGGCAAAAGATTTCTCATAGTTGATTAATTAGGAAATAAGTTCATTACCTTTGGATGAAGGGTCCTGTGTCTGTTTTTCGTATGAACACATATTCTTATCTCGACTCTAGACTGACATGGTTATTACAAACTAATGTTGTCTACTGTTTCTAGGAAAGATTAATATAGGAAAGGGGATATAAACCGTGAAATCCAACTCTCCTTCACTGGACTGACTTATATTGGGAAAGATTATTAATATTTTCTTTTTTATATAGGGGATTAAGGGCTATAATTTTGGGGGAATATTGGATTCTTAGCCCCTCAAAATGATAAGAAAAAAATGATTGAAGGGGGACCACGTGGTTTGTAGTAGGAGAAGGGTGATTAGGGCATGTGAAAGCCTTGTTTAAGTGCCCCCACCCCATACCTTGAAAGGGCATAGGTAAGGACCATAGAGGCCTAAAACCAGGGTGACAACCAACATGACAAGCACATTAAGTCCCATTCCTTCCCCAGACTTACCCAGGGGAGAGGAGACACTATCAACTAGTCATAGGACCATTTGCTTCCTCATCCCCCTCTTCAATGGTGTAGGCCCCCGGCCGACCCTCCTTATTTAGGACCCTAGTGCATCAGCTCCTGTCTCTCTCTCTCGCCGCCGCCTCCCCCCACCCCAAAAACAAAAAAAAAAGGCCCAAGGCCGTTCATCTTTGAACTCAATCAGCACTTGTTCTTGATAGATGCATGATGTGTATTTATGAAGGCCGGCGACGCTGAGATATAAGATAAAATCCCAAGGTCAACGCAAATTACACCTAAATACAAATTTTTTTTTCTTTATTAGGTGAGACCTCAAATTTCAACTATAGTATATCACAGTTGAAACATGGACACGTAAACGGCATGCTGTCAAGAGTGAAACTCAAAGTCGTCCTGACTGACTCCTCAGTAAACAATTTCAAGTTCTGGATCAAATGGTTGACTTAAATTAAAGTCGTGCAAGGGAACTTATTTCAGTAGTCAAGACTTCAAACTCCAGCAATATCTATAGCAACTTCGCATTCCTTATTTTTTTCCAAAGCGTCAAGGCTTTAGGTTTAGGAGATGACGTTCCTGAAAACTCTCGGCACATATAGGGCGCAGAGTCAATGCTGCATACATGTGGATGTGGTATACACTCTGAAAGCTACAAGGAGCAACGGTGGGAGATAAGACCATAATCCATCGTTGACAAATCTTGCTCCTTAAGTTTGGTAAGGAAGTATTGACATATCCATTTTCTTTTTATTCTTTGTTTTCCCACTGTTTTTCTTGTTGACTGAAGAAAGTTCAAAGCTTGAAGTTGCACGTTGCGTTGAATATATGCGATTGCTTTCACAAGACTGATTAAGAATTCAAATGGAGTTTAAAAGAGAGTTTAAACAACAATTCTATTTTGACTCGAGGAGTTTGCTTTTTTCTTAGTGAACCTATATTATTGGTTGACCCCCAAAAAAAAAACACTCTATGTATGTTTCACGTACTATGTGTACAACCAAAGCACTGCTGATTGTGTTAGAAGAAGTTTAGAGAAGAATGATTAGGTCCGCTTCAATCTGATCTGATCATTTCTTTCTGAAAGTAATCAAAATTTGGAAGAGATTTTGTAGTAAAGGGCTCAAAGATAATAAGCTAGAAAACTAGTTTAGAAGTACTGCCAAGGAAGAAGAAAAACGAGTAAACATGTAAGATTGAAATACACGTCGAAACGTCCTTTCGACGCTACGAACATTAATTGGGAGTGTTTGGATAGCAAAAATATCTCAAATAATATTTCGCTTGTATCATAAATACATTTCTTAACCTACCTTTTTATATTCCCAATTCACCTTTTTATCTCATATATATCACATCACAAAAAGTACTACAATAATTATTCCAAATAATATCTCAAATAATACTCTATGTCAATTAATATTGGTATTTCGTCATGATTAATCCACTACCAAGCTTGTCAGAAAATTTCCGTAACTGATTATAAGAAAATATAAAAGCCAGATAAGGATTTAGGATCACACTACTGTTTTTCCCCCCTCTCTTTGGAGGGTTTTTGTTTGGTGAGGGGTAAAATAGGATAATAAAAATAAATTAGAGGTTTTAAAGTTTCTCCACATTACAAATTTTCGTCAACAACGAAGCCAACAAGTAAAATGGCGACTAACTATGAAACGTAGTGTGTCATGAAGAAAGGTAAGAAGAATGTCATTTTGAACTTTTATGTTCTCTTCTTTTCTTGCTCCTTTCCTTTCTTGTCCAAACAAAATTACACGGTCAAGCTTACATTCTTCAAATGAGGAGGAAAAAAAACATGCTTTTAGCGAGTTTATTTGGACAGTGGTTTATTTAAAAAAATTTTATTATATCACAAACAAATTTTATAACAATATTTTATTTCACATAAAAAAAAGAAGAGTTGTAGTATTTTTTCAAAATATTATTCTAAATAATCTCGTATCCAAACACACCGATTGGTTATTCCATTAATAGGACTTCACTTAACGGAAATGAAAAACTGATGCTTTAGTGCGTTACATTTGTAATTCTCCTACCATCGTGGAGTAATTTAATTTATCTTTGGTTTGCAAGTCCAATTTTGCTTTATCTAAATCTTGATTATCGCACGTAACTCCATGGTGAAGTTGAGGGATCCCCACCAACTTTCTTCTACCTGTCCATTCTTTGGACAAAATACTAGTACTGGTTTCTTCTAAATATAACCATCGAGATGTGAAGTGTCAATCCGCTAAGCATTTCACCGTTCTCCAATGCATTTTGCATCCTCAATTTTGCAGTTTAAGATACGTATGCTGTCTTCTCCCAGCTGAAGATTTCAAGCAGCTTCGGGCTGGAAATTGCGTTTGAGCATTTTTTTTTACTTTTTTTTCCAACACGATAGATTGTATATTACAATTATTCCTACTCTACACTAGAGGAACATGGGATCTAAACAGGTCAAGGAGAACCCGGTGAACCATCACTGGACACGATAGATTATATATTACAACTACTCATACTCTACATTAGAGGAAGGGCTATCTATGCTACAACTATTCCTACTCTACATTAGGGGAAGGGAAACCTAAACAGGTCCAGACGGGTGCCTATGTACCGTTGGCGAAATATTTCCACAAAAATCTAGATATTAGAATATAAGTCAAGAGATTTAATCTCTTGATTTACGCTCAAGTAGAGTTTTAAAACTCTATCGACGGCCAATTACTCTGGAAGTGGGAGTAGTTGGTTGTTTGAGCATTTCCTACTTGTTCATCAGAAGTTTGAAGCCCCCGAAAGAAAGTTTCAGTAACATATATCATGTTGCTATTCAAACATAATACTTAGATACGCAATAGCCGCATTTTTTCATCAAAAATGTGCCGTGTATACCTCTTATTTCTTTTCTCCCTTCAACGTACGTACGCATCAAGTTTGAAGACAAATTTTCCAAAAAAAATTCCGAATTGTAATATACTTCTCATGAAGTCTCGTGCTGAGATGATAAATTTCCACAAAGAGCTAAAGTCATAGACAAGTAATTTGGAATTGAATTCCCCTGCTCAATTTGCAGGTTGATGTGGACACCCGGACAGGTTTTCAACGATCATGTCTGACAAGCAATATTGACGAATAATACTGGTGTCGAAAGGAGGAAGTATGCAGGATTATCTATATAACTTTCCACAACCCAATTATATATTTCACATAATTCATCAAATGTGTTTTGTAAATCCAAAGCCTTTTTTCCCCCCTTGACAATATCAAAACAAGAACCGGATTGGTTTGCTATTTTGAGAGTTTTTATAAAAAATGTACTGCAACGATTTGATGTATGTAAGTTAAAAAAAAAAAGTGATTGAAAAATGTGTTCATAAAAAACGTAAAAAATTTTCTAAAAAAAAATTATAATCCAAACAAGTTATCAACACCGGAAAAGGAAGGGATGATGTACCTTACCTATTGACGTAATTAGATAAATCTTGAGTAAGGTGTAAAGTTTTGAAGGCATTTTACGTTTATAATTGAGCTAGTGTTGACAAATTAATTAACATTCCATTCCGAAACAATCTTTGAGTTTCGTTTATGACTGGAGGACAAGAGACGAGAGAAGCAGTCTCAGTCTCGCATGTTTCTTTCAGACCAGTTAATCTCTCGTCGACACTCTCACTTAGTGGGCCGTCTGAAGTAACACTCACGCATGTAGTGTAGCATATTCACACGTCAAAGGATGTTAAGAGCTGGAGATGATGCCATTAAATGCCAACATATAATAACAATCAGATTTTATCGCTTTCTCTTAAGTAAGTCTCAGGACTCACAACGGCGCGCGCCCATGCTCGATGGTTTTCGGTCATTACCTTAATGCTTTTAAATATTGATGGATGGGACTCCTCCAGCCAATCTTGAAAGTGTTGGCATATTAAATCAAGTCCAAAAAAATAGAAATATTTATATTATTATCAAATTATATTTAGTAGTATATGGGACTCCTCCAGCCAATATTTAGTAGTATTTTAGTCAAGTTAAAATTTTAGTAATTCTATTATAATCAAATTATACTACTAGTTTTATTGTTTGAAAAATAGTATTTTATTGTGGTTATATGACTTATTTACCAAGTCATCTAGTTTATAAATAAGAAATATTATTATTGTACATGGTTGGGAAGATTGAAACTTTGAGAACTCTCTTATTATGTGTGATTAATAATATATTATTGATTTATTCCTCTTCTTCTATATATATATATATATATATATACATTTATTTATGTGTGTAAATTGTCTCCATATATGCATGAATTTTATGAAATATATCTCCTATAAGTTTTTGATTAATTTTTGAGTTCTACACCTAGCCCTAGATCCAAAAAATTAATCTTGGAGTGCTTGTGAACATTGAAGAATTGGCTAGATTACGAGATTAATCCTAGACGTTTCTGTTGTCAAAGTTAATCTGTAGAAATTGATGTGAAGAAATCTGTTGATTGAATTAGATCAAAAAGTTGGTCATGTAGTATCCAATTGGTGAGGATCGAACCATAAAATTGGTTCAAAATTTGTCAGATTGCGGCCGGTGTTATAATAGTGATCAGAGAAGAATCCTGTTAGTTAAGGTGTGATTATCAAAATCACAAAGTGATTTGTCAATAAATTGACATCAAATTGCACAACAAAAACATTCTACCCAAATGTGTGGATTATTGCATCAAGAGAAGTGGTTAATGATAAAGAAATGGTACAAAATGAAATTGATATAATTTGGAAAAGAGATTATTGTTTGTGATAGCGGTGAATCAAATCTAAGAGAGAACCTGATTTAAAGAAAGTAATGTTGGCATATTAAATCAAATAAAAAAAAAGAAATTTCTATATTAGTATTTAATAGTGTTGTAGTCAAGTTAAGGTTTTAGTAATTCTATTAGAATTAAGTTATAGAAGTTTTATTATTTGAAAATTAATATTTTATTAGAAAATTTCTTGTGAGTGTTTACCAAATCATCTAGTTTATAAATGGGGAATTTTATTATTGTATACAGCTGAAAATGGTGAAATTTTGAGAGTCTTGTTATTATGTGTGTGTAATTAATGATATATTGTTGATTTATTCCCTTTCTCCCACATATATTTTTATATATGTTAATTGCCTCCCCATATGCATATGCATGAATTTTATAAAATATATATTCTTTGAGTTTTTGGTTAATTTCTGAGTTCTACAGAAAGTGATAATTTCGCAGACTCTATTCAAATAATACTCCACCTCAATGCCTCTTTATGTACTGTAGTCCATCCATTCTTATATTCAATGCCACGTTTAAGAGCTTCGAGTCAAACTATTTTGTTCAGAAGATGGCTCATTATTGTCAGTGTGAAATTGTTGAATCATTAATTTCGCAGTCACTTCTCCGATGCAACGTCATTGGGTACCAAAGAGCTGGACCTGCTATTTTGGAAAATGAGTTGCGGTCTCCGCAGGCAGAGGACATTGGCACCAGCATCAGCATCACCAATTGATTGACCTCAAGTTTACTGCAAAAGCCGCCAGCCATATTGCTAGTTAGTGAGAAAAAATTTGTAGCGCGAAATAAGCATACTCAGAAGAATATTATTGCGATATCTGACAAACTTTGTTCTCATATGTTTTCTCCCCCCCCCCCCCCCCCCCCCCCCCCCCCACACACCCACATATATATATATATCATTATGGAGTACTGAATAAATGCAATGACCATTGTCACCGGATTACTCATTCGTGCCATAGATGATCTGATTTTTTTTTTTTTTTTGGGGGGAGGGTAAGCAATAGGTGCAACGAAATTAGGACACCCTATAAGCATATGTTTCTTTGTGCTGGCGCTGGGGAAGCATGTTGCTGTTTCCCCAGTGAAAGCTAGCAGAGCCGAAAAAGATCCAATTGGGCTAGCATGTTGTAGCTAAAAGCCAAATTGCCACCTAAATCCTGCTTTAAAACCGCTTCGCGTTAAGATTTTCAGGCCCAGCGTTCATCTGGGACTAATTAAACTTGTCATCAACCTGAAGCCTGAGATGCACTGATTAAGCAAATGATGAATTGTTCCCCCCCAACCCATGTTCACATGCCTCCCCACAGAGCAAGTGTGAGCCACCAAACCTAGGGCTATCAACGGGCCGGAATTCATTATTCCGGATCCGGACCCGAATTACTATATCGGACCCGGATCCGACCCGTTTACCCGACGGGTCTTTTATTCTATGTTCCGGATCCGGATCCGGGTCGGGTCTACCCGAACAAATTTAGCAAAATTTATAATTTCTAATAAAAATGAGAAAAAAATATATTTGTAAACTAATTTCTAACTAATGCAAAGAAAAAACCAAATAAGAAAAGAAATCAAATTGATTTTACTCAAATACATCACCCTAATCAAATTATATTGATAAATATATATTTTTTAAATTATTAATTCATTTATATCCGGATCCGGGTCTAATACGGGTCGGAATACTATATTCCGTATCCGACCTGTTTTTTTGTTTGACAAAACGGATCCGGATCCGGATCCGGGAAACGGAATTAAATCCCTACCCATACCCGCAATAATTTCACGGATCCGGTCCGGATCCGGATCTAGACCCGACCCGTTGACAGGCCTAACCAAACCAGCCTCCCTAGTCGTCCCCTTTTGGTGTCCCAATACAACACTTGCACCTTGCTTTTATTTCTAATTTCTATAATAATAATAATAGATCTGATACTCAAATAGACGACAGACATTTTATATTAGTAGAGTACTGTGACGACAGCGTATCAAGCACCACCAAGCACCGAGTCTCTGCATACATTTATATAATCAGGCGAAGCGGAGATCATAAATTCCCAATTTCGTGGAGGTAAGCTTGTAAACATATGCTCGCTACAAAACCCAAATTGGAATTGAGATCTCTTAAGCCCGGCAAGGTGGAATTAGTTCTTGGGTTATGGGCAATCAGAATATCCCATGTTCCCAGAGTTCAAAAGAGGGACTTGGTCGTTAGTTTTGGGCCTGTTCTAAGACTATTCTATTCTTCGCCTAAGTCCTTGTTAAGCTAAAAGGTCCCATTTTTCGTCAGAGCATTTTTGGGTCATAGATCGCACAAAGACCTTTCTACATGTAGAATTTTTCCTGTCCTGTGATTAATCCAGTTAGGGTCTTACTCATGGTTCAAAGTCGCGGTCGCGGTCGCGGCTTGGATCGTTTCACATCGGTCTCGGCATATCGGTCGTGGTTTCGGCGAGACGTGAAATTTTGAAATATTTAATATTCTAAAAATTATAAAAAATATGATAAATAAAAATAATTAAAAATTAGTAAAAATAATAAAAATTCAAGTTGACTCGGGATGATTCGGAGTGACTCGGCCGTTTCAACCCTTCACGGTGACGTCTCGGCCTGTCACGTATCTCGGAGACGTTTCGTCGCTGTCTAGTCTCGAGCTAAGCCGAGACGGAGACGACCGGTCTCGGCCGAGTCGTTTCGGTCTCGGCCGAGTCTTCGAACCATGGTCTTACTCACGCCCAAAAGAGTGAAGAAATATGTCTCCAAAACCCCGCTTAAATTAGTGACTGGATTTTCAAGTATTATTCTCCTTCTTCTTTGCAAGACTTGAACAGTCTCCCGATAAAATTATTAGAAGAGAGAGAGAGAGAAGATATTTTTTCCCTCCTTTATCTCTATGACAAAAACAAAATACTTAATAAAAAAGAAGAACCATCATCATAGTGTCACAAACAAACAAAGTGCTACAATGCTAGTGTTGGCTTCTTAGATGAACCAAACGTCATGGAGCCTAGTTCAACAGTTCCGCCAACTTTTGAAGACATGCATAATTCAAAGAGACCTCTTAACGGGAAAATCTCTCCACGCTCTTTTCATCAAGTCCCTTATACCACCTTCGACCTACCTATCCAATCACTTCATCACCCTCTACTCCAAATGCGGCCTACTCTCCGACGCCCGCAAGGCTTTCGACACCACCGCCAACCCAAATGTTTTCTCCTTCAACGCCATTATAGCTGCTTATGCCAAAGAGTTTCTGGCCCACTTCGCCCACCAACTGTTCGACCAGATTCCCCAGCCTGATCTGGTTTCCTATAATACTCTCATCTCTGCCTATGCTGACCGCGGGGATACCCTGCCTGCCCTTCAACTCTTTAGGCGTATTAGGCTTATGGGTTTGGATATGGATGGCTTCACATTCTCTGCGGCAGTCAATGCTGCTTCTGATAACAACAGTTTGATTCAGCAGCTGCACTGCTTGGCTGTTTTGGGTGGGTTTGATTCATATGCTTCTGTAAACAATACTTTAATTACGTGGTACGGTAAAAATGGCTTCATAGATGAGGCCAAGAAGGTATTTTATGGGATGGAAGAAATTAAAGATGAGGTGTCTTGGAATTCAATGATTGTGGCTTACGGGCAGCACAAAGAGGGATCAAAGGCGCTCTCTTTGTATCAAGAAATGGTTCGCAGGGATTTTAGCGTTGACATGTTTACTTTGGCAAGCGTATTGACTGCCTTTACAAGCATGGAGGATTTGTTTGGTGGGCTTCAGTTTCACGCTCAATTGATCAGAATGGGGTTCCACCAGAACCCTCATGTGGCAAGTAGTTTGGTAGATTTGTATGCAAAATGCAGAGGTAGTATCTTGGACTGCAGAAAAGTATTTGAGGAAATTCCTGACCCCGACTTGGTCCTGTGGAATACAATGATTTCTGCGTGTTCCCAGAATGAGGAGTTCTATGAAGAGGCAGTCGCTTGCTTCAAAGAGATGCAAATGTCTGGTCACCGTCCTGATGATTGCAGCTTTGTTTGTGTGCTTAGTGCTTGTTCTAACTTGGCATCACCTTCACAAGGGAGGCAAATTCACGCTTTGGTAGTTAAAGCTGATATACCATCAAACCTAGTTGCGGTAGATAATGCCCTGATAGCTATGTATTCCAAATCTGGAAATCTTCAAGATGCAAGGAAGGTATTCAATCAGATGCCGGAGCATAACAGTGTCACTTTCAATTCAATTATTGCTGGATACGCTCAGCATGGTTTAGGAAAGGAATCGTTGTTACTTTTCGAACAGATGCTTGAAAGTGATACGGCTGCTTCTAGCATAACTTTCATATCTGTTCTTTGTGCATGCGCGCATACAGGAGAAGTTGAAGAAGGGCAGAAATATTTCAAAATGATGACTCAGAAATTTAGGATAGAACCAGAGCCAGAACATTATTCATGCATGATTGACCTTTTGGGTCGAGCAGGCCAGCTCAAGGAAGCAGAGAAACTGATTGAGACCATGCCACATGATCCTGGCAGCATTGGTTGGGGATCATTGCTCAGAGCCTGTAGAACACATGGTGACATGGAGCTAGCAGAAAAAGCAGCTAAAAAGTGTCTTCAGCTGGACTCTTCAAATGCAGTTCCATATGTCATGCTTGCGCACATGTATGCCAGTGCTGGCAGATGGGAAGAAGTTGCCAAAGCTAGAAAACTAATGCGAGATAAGCAACTAAAGAAGAAACCAGGGTGTAGTTGGATTGAGTTGGACAAGAGGATCCATGTGTTTCTAGCAGACGATAGTTCGCATCCAATGATAAATGAGATATATGATTTTTGGGAAGAGATGTCAAAGAAGATGAGGCAAGCAGGTTATTGGCCGACTGTGAGGTGGAAAGGTGAAGAAACAGCTAGGCAGGGGTATCACAGTGAGAAGCTAGCAGTTGGATTTGCTTTATTAACAACTAAAGAAGGTGATCCAATACTTGTTGTGAAAAACTTGAGGATATGCGAGGACTGTCACAATGCAATTAAAGTTATCTCTACCATAACTGGGAGAGAGATTACTGTTAGGGATTGTTACAGGTTTCACTTCTTCAAGGATGGGCAATGTTCATGTGCCGACTTTTGGTGATTACTTTTCTGTCAAGGATGGAAGAGCTAGTGTTGTGAGGAGTTCAAGGAGATTAAATCTGCTACTATTCTACTAAGCAAACATTTACTTGGTGGATTCCATGTATACAGTACACTGCAAATCTTGCTAAAATGACCCTATGACATGTTTTCCAATGTCACCTCTCCATTGAGTTCACATTGGTGCTGGATACTTCCGTAAGTTTAGAAGGCTCAATTCTGGCAGTCCATCCCCGATGGTGAAGTTGCTAAAACTTTGTAAATTCAGAAAGACTCTTTTCATCTATTGTAACTTGTTATTGGCATGCTAACATTGGAAGTGAAGCGAATTTGATTGTATTCTGCTGATGTACCATGGAATAATCTTGTATATGTTTTCTCCCTCTGCTGCCTCCTCGCTTTGGAATGTTTTTAGCATACTTAAATTCATAGACAGTAATTAAAATCCAATGGTACCAAGAACAAGGACTTGCAATATTAGACACAGCAACTGATAATTAGCCAAATTCCAAAAACTAGTGCCTATTGCCTTTTGAACTGTTCAAAAAATTGTTCTCTAATGCAAGGAAACTGTATAAGCACTAAATAAATAACTCCTATCCTACCAATTATCTAATCAATAATTATTGATTCAGTGGCTTAATAAAGTGAAAATTTAAAGACAGTCCTAGTATTGAAGCAAGTCAGCGAAAAGACTTGAGATGGAAAACTTGGCACCTTGGGATGTATGTGCTCTCGGTTGCAACCTGTTCAAACTTTTTTACTGCAGCTTCATTCTCCATTAAACTAGTCTGGACAAAAAAACGACCCCACCAAGAAGAGCTGCGCATTTTTGCCTGGACATGAAATTTGGAGTAGTTATTTTTCAGGCAAAACAAGCCCTCTGCATTCAGCAAATATAAGCAGCAAATATCCCACAACAGAGCATCTCAACCAGTAATGTCTCATTTTGCGTACTCTAAGTTCTTCATGCTAAAAGTATAAAAGAAGCTTTGATAATTGAACCAGATGTAAATGATTGGCCTTTGCTCTTTGATTGTGGAAGTTTTTGTATATTTTGTTGTCTGTTTTTGGCGGACTAAAAGCAGAGAACTAAAATCGAGAGGCAAACAGGCTGGTACAGATTCAAAAAAATACATGCAACCATAGGTAACAAATTTGTAGCCTATGATCAGCTACTGTAATAATGGTCAATGCTTTAGACACTAAAACAATCCAAAAAAGAAAATAGGAAAAAAAAAGGCTTAGGCCCCAAATTAAATGACTATTGACAGAAAGCATCAAAACTACAGCATCTGAGACAGGATTCCTCCTGGAAAAAGGCTAGAGAAAGAGCACATTGACCTTCCACATAAGCTACAACTTTTCTCTGACATACTATTTCAGCAAAAGAAACCCCCATATTTATCCTGTTGGTATGCCAATTAGCTGACTCTTCCTACATCATTTTTCGATTGCTAGCTATAAAAACATCTAAAAAGCAGTAAGACCACTTGAAGCCAAACTAGTTAATAGCTTACCGGGCGCCCAAACTTGGATAGCTCAGCAACATTAGCTCTAGAATGACCTGGAAAACCTAAATAGGAAAAGATATAGACCAAATAACAGGGAATTCAATCTCCATCTTGTTAATAAACTAGATATAAAATGAGGAGTTTACAAACTAATCACTGTTTTTGGGTCGGACTAGTTAAATGAATACTGAATAGCTTAGGTTGAGAACCAGTACCAGTAATGGTTGGTGGGTTCCAAAATCAGCATGCATTCAAAGGAAAACAGACCAAATTGTTCAAGTAAAAGAATACATGCAAAGTACATGGAACTGCACATGTAAGTGGATCACTCAAGTAAAAGAATACATGCAAAGTAGATGGACCAGTATATCAGCACAAGTGGATGGGAGCATGGCTCTGAGGATGTGCCAATGTGTGTACAAGTGAGAGAGAGAGATAGAGAGAGAGTTTGTGTGCATGTGCATGCACTATTATGTTTGTGTTTGTGTGTGTGTGTGTGTGAGAGAGAGAGAGAGAGAACTCTATTTTAGGAGACAAATATTTGGCTGCTCTATGGTTTGCTAATTTATTGCAAAAGAAGGTAAATGACTTCTAGTTCTACATGATGTGTTGCTGGGCAAGGATGAAAGCGTCTTGCAGGTTTGAAATTCTTTCACTTAGATACACAACTAAATATTACCAGACAGCAGTATGCATATTGTTTTGAGCTTACCTGTAAATATGACGAGACCATCAGATGACACCCTCGCCAAATCAGAAAGAGTCTTGTTCAGGTATTTTGGGGACAAATAATCCACAGCATCTGACACAATAACAAGAGAAAATGAGTTTTCCCTGTATGGAAGAGAAAACTTGATACCTGCCACGCGTACTATGCCCCTGTGCACAAGGCTTTTGCAGCTCCCACTGGGATCCTCCAAATCGTAGGGCTCCACACCCCAGGCTTCAGTATCATCGTCTTTCAACAAATTGGAGACCACCGAACAAGTATCAAGTCCTACATGCAAAACTTTTTGCATGCTTGCACCATATGCCTTCTTTAGGATAGGTATTGCTCTCAAAAGTTCCAATGTACATGTGTTGCCTATAGATGCTGAAAACTCAAACTATCAGCCCTTGGCATACCAAGTCCTCGTAAAAATTAGATCACAGTGATGTTCAACTAACATATTCAATGCTTTCTAGACAATTCTATAGCTACATATTAATCACGATTTAACATAAAAAACTTTTGAAAAAATAAAACAAAAAGATGAAAAGGGAATCAATTGCAACTTTTGGGCAACGTTTATACATCTAAAACTTAAATATCTGAAGTTGTACCATCAATTCCAGCAACCGCTTCCCTGCTAGTCCCTGATAAACCTACAAACAAAAATCTCTTTCAGGGTGAGAAGGGAGAAACATTCGATCTCAGATCCTATTAGAAATCAAAAAAAAGATTTAAAACATGAAACTTCTAAAAAATACGATGCGAAATTTTATTAACCTATTGTTTCTCATTTTGAAGTCATACATGAAATGATTAGTAGCCAACAGACAACCTATATCTCAGCAAACAAAGAGTTACCTGAGCCCCGAAACAAATAGCCAACAACGAGGATGACACCCTGAAAGTTTAAGAATGACGAGAAAGTTTCAGCATATGAACACTCAAGTTGCAACATGGAACTTGGAATTTAGAGCAATAAAAGGAAGGAAATGCATCACACAGCTAGCTGCATATTTCATTCACAAACAACAAAAAAGAGTTGTAGTCTAACGTACCAGGGCACCAAGGACCACGGATAACAAAGAAGAAGGGCGTGATTTAGGACGAAAACTTGCCCCAGAAATTCCAGTGGCCGTAGAGCGCCTTGCGGGATTTGAAGGCCTTCTTGACATGACTGTTCTAGTAGTGATCCACACTGGACCAAAACAAAGACGAAAATTTAACCATCATGACAGCCAAAGCACGATAAAATATGACCCTACTAATTCTACGCACAAATTGCAGACAGTGTTAAAGTAAGGAAACAAATTAAGCCCATACAAACCCGTTGTCTATGTCAAGGGCATCATACTATAATCATGATCTTCAATTGCTTTGCTTACAATAATAATCACGAGAAATGCAGCGACGGCCTAAGTTAAGACCGTGATCTATTTTTACGTGCCATTCTTCAAAGAAATACCAGAGTCCAACAGTTGTGCCAGCATTTTCAGATCCAAATATAACCTTATTTCTCATGCCCCCCGTTCTCCTTCCTGTCCATATCCTTCCCCTTCTGAGATTATTTTCTTTTCTTTTTCTTAAACAACCATTTATGCTGAAAAATCAAGGCTAGTATTTGCAAAAGGACACATAAAGGTCGAGAAAGATTTAAACCTTGCAGGCAGATGATCATATCGATCAAAATACAATCGCAGCAATATATAATTACATAATGTGCATGCATGAACTCCAGAGGATGAGAAAATAATTCGACATCAAAACGAAAAATGATAATAATTAAGAGAAGTTTAAGGGATAAGGAGGAGCGTAACCTGAAGGAATCAATTTGAGAAGAAGAAAAGAGGTTACGGTGGAGGTGCGGCGGGGCGATGGGGTGGGGTTGCCTGCATTGTGGATCTAAAGATTTTAGTTATTTGGCGCGCCATCGGATCAACCGCGTTTAAATAGCGCTGCTGCTCCTACTACTTGATTAGATTTTGGATACTACGGGTGGCCTGCCAGCCTATAACAATAATAATAGGGAAAATCGTTTACAACACCTCTCACATTTTGTAAAATAATTTTTTCATTTTTTATTTTTAGAAGTGTAATTTTATGTCATTTATAAATTTCATATTAATCAAATTTAGTCCATTCTTAAATTTTTGACTAGTTTTTGTGCGAAATTTACCATGTGCCTTGCACGTGATTATTTTTGAAGGGCAAAATTATCAAATCAAATTTTACATAATTTGATCCACAATCCCTCATATTTCACAAAATAAATTATTTTATCTCTCACATTTTACAAAATGAATTTTTCCATCCATCGTATTTTATAAAATGAATTTTTTCATCTCTCAATGATCATATATACGAATGATTTTTTTTAAACCCATATATATATCTATTTCATTTCACTTGAACAATACAAATAGTATATAATATATCTCTATTTGATTTTGCTTGACAAATAGAGATATCTTAGATGCTATTTGTACTGCTCAAGTAAAATCAAATAGATATATACATGAGTTTAAAAAAAATTGTTAGTTTTTCACTCAAATTCATTTCTTTTTACTCGAAAATTGAAAACAAAAAAATTTAATTCTAAACATTATCGAGTGTTTATATCGAATTAAATTTAGACAAAAAATAAATAAAGGAAAAGTATGACAAAAATAAATAAGTGATTGGCACTTTTAAATTTTAAAACAATCACAAGGCAAATAATTCAACTATTAGTCTTAAAGATGATGAGTAGAAATTTCAAATTTAAATTATAATTTGTTAGCATGACTATAGAATTTGAATTATGACCCATTAGTTTGATGGCTTTATTATAAACTCAATAAATGAACTATTACCAAAAGAGAAAAGGTCACAAATATTGAATAAGTTTACATTGTGAGAGCATATAGATATATACATGGATTTAAAACAAATAATTTTGTTTTTAATCTATGTATATATCTATTGAATAGCATATATATAACTACAATTAGCTTGTTTAGGTGAAATCAAATAGAGATATATTATATACTATTTCTACAACTCAAGTGATATCAAATAGATATATACATGGGTTTTTTTTTTTAAAAAAAAAACTATTCATATGTATGGTCAATGAGGGATGAAAAATTTCATTTTGTAAAATGTGAAAGATAAAACAAATTTCATTTTGTAAAATGTGAGGGAAGAAACAATTTATTTTGTGAAATTTAAGAGACTATGGATCGGATTATGTAAATTTTGATTTGATAATTTTGCCCTTAAAAAATGATTACATGCAAGACACATGATAGATTCCTATCAAAAACCAGTTGAAAATCTAGGTAGAGATCAAATTTGACCAATGTAAATTTCTAAGGAATGTAAAATTATACTTTTAAAAGTAAATGATGAAAATGCTATTTTACAAAATATGAAAGCCGTTTTGAACTATTTTTCCATAATAATAATAATTGAACTTACGCCCTTCCAGCTCAAGTTGTTTAAAGGAATAAACCATGTGATTCGCCCTCCTACATTTTTTAAGCCCAATGTGAAAATATCTAACCAGGTCATTCTCTATTTGGTAAATAGAGAAAGACAAATATTTGCTTTTCAAGACATACAACTCATGGCATATTTTTCACTTGAGATTTGATTTGAGAATTGAGAGAAAGAAAAAGAAAATTATAATTCAAGACTTTAAAAGAAACTTAAAAAAAAAAAGAAGGTTAAACCTAAGAATGCCAAATTAGTCAAACAAGTCAACTCATATTTATTCCTACAATTGTTTGATAATTCAATTTAAAACTTAAATTTAACGAATTCAAATTTTAACATATTCAGACATGTTTGACGACAAAACATAAAAACATCTTAATTAATTGATTAAGTGACTCTGAATTATTTAGGCAAAACTTACTCCAAAAAATAAATAATAAACCGTTCACAACTTAATAAAAAATATGCTCAAATGTTGGGATTTTAATTCAATAAATTAATGACTTTAAATTTCAGATTTCAGTTTTATTAATATTTACCATATAACAAAGTAGAGTATATACTACTTCGTCCTGGTATCTGTTAATGAATTGGCACATCATCATCTGTGAAGAGAGGAACAACACAAGTATAATAATCTTCACAATGAGAGTTTCTATGGCTGCCGCGATAGCTACTATCCAAAATTGATGTTGGATCCTGATTTGATGGCCAAAACAAAGTAGAAAGAAATCCAGCAGGCTAAGCGTCATTGATTTGGTGCCCCTCCTCCAAGTCATTCTTCTTTAGCATGCATATATATATATATATATATATATATATATATATATATCTTCCAGAACTGGATCACATGAATTAAGATTTAAGCTTGCAGCTTCCCAGCTTTCTTTGATCTGGCCGAACTCATCATAGTAGCATTAATCCAATGGCAACACAGCTACGGCTGCAGGAAGACAAAATGAAGCTATCCTGCCTGGCCAACTGGCTATTGCTCAGCTGCTATAGGATCTTCTGAGCGAGGGGGCCTCCATTTGCGATCAAAGATGCTCCTTTCCACGACTTTCTCGTTCTGGATCTTTAACCTCTCATCAATCAGCTCCAGCAACTCTTGCAAGCCAACTCCCATAATGGCAGATGTTTTCACATATGCAGTGGGTCCCAAATCAAATTGAGGATCTTTTCTGCTATTCCTCCAGCTCCTGTAGGTGAAACTTCGTAAATTATCCGGAGTGTCTTGTCCCACAGAACAGCCTTCGTAGTCCACCAGTGATTCTTGTTCTTCTCCTGATAACAGCCAACCATCAGAATAATCACCTTGTTGATCATCCAGGCCCTCCTCACAATTCCCTGACAATTCAGCCTTTGCATCTACATCATCAGCTTCAGAAACATCCAGTCCGGACAACTGGTCAGAAACATTTTCACCGTCCTTTGCATCTGATAAATCGCCAACTTCTTCATCCTCACCATATTCATCGCGCCGGAATTCCTCATCTTGAAGATCAATCTGAAAATGTTTTGCCAACAAAAAAAAAAAAAGCATCTCCTTCTCAGATACTCAAATTTTTTGCCTGTAGTCCACAACTTAAGGAAGGAACTGGCCATAATACCTTATTCCAAACTTCAATCATATTCGCAAGCTTCTCCTCAGATACTCCTATTTGCCGAAGAACTTGAAGTACAGTCTTCCGTTGCTCATCGAGAAATGGCGAACTCGAGTCTAGGACATGCTGCAAAAGAAATTGCCAGTTATCTTGTGTAGCAATTAAAACAATCAAAGCACTCCATCCATTTGTCGAAGGCAGGAATGAGACATCTCGAAATAATGCCCCAACTTCACAAGATTTTTATGCACTCCTTTGCTCCCTCTGGGAAGGAGAATTGATTCCCCAGGTATCAGGTGCTTTTACAGAGCATAGATCAAAGTTCAAGATCGAAGTCAACAGACAACAATCAAATAGTACTACATCATACCACAAGGAGGTCGGCCTCAACAACCTCTTCCAAGGTTGCATGAAATGCTTCCACCAACTGCAAGGTGCAAAATATGAGAAGTAAGAACCATGCAAATAAAGCCCAATGGAAAAACACAGCTTCCTGGTTACCTGCACGGGCAAATCTGATATGAAACCAACTGTATCACTAAGAAGCACCTTCCTCCTGAAAATAAGGGAGAAATAACGATCATCTCCATGACATAAAGCTTAGCAGATAATAAAAATCTTCCTACTTTATATCATCATAAAAGTTGACAAAAATTATTAGCGTTTCAATAACAAAATTCAGAAGTTGTTGCTTACTACAGAAAACTAAAAATTAAAATCTGAAGTGGTTTATATTACCCAGAAGGAAGAACTACACTTCTTAATTTAGGGTCAACTGTTGCAAATAATCTGCATAATTACAAAATTCCGATGAGCCACGCAAACCTTAACCAAAAGAACACAAGAAATGGATACCAGATCCATGAGACCTCCATATCATGTGAATGACGTTATCAAGATATACAAAGAAGACAATTGACTGCATAAACAATTTGCTATACCGGTCATCACAGTAAAGATAACTCTCTGAAAGCTCACCAACTAGGGTAGATTTTCCCTACAGAGAAAAGCCAAACAGCATTAGGCTAATTAAACAATAGGGAACTGTAAAAGGAATTAGAGGTGTTCTAACCACCTACAGCATTTGTGTACCCAACTACAGCAACAGTAGCAATGACATCATCATCTGATCCTCCATGCCTCTTACGAGCAGCACGTTGCACAGCTCGTGTCCGTCGCACCTCCTTAATTTCAGACAACAATTGACTCCGCCGCTCCAGTATTCTGAAATTGAAGAGTTACAAGACATATATACTTCTATTGAAGGCATGTAACAAGTGGTGGTCGTGGTGGTGAAGAGGGGGGGGGGGAGAGAGAGAGAGAGAGAACTTGATAAACACAGAAGTGTAAACTGTAATAGAAATCCAAAACACAGAAGGTAAAATGGTTCACACACAAAGCATCCTGTCAAGAGAAGTTTCATTTGAACTGATCCTGTTAACAAAATGTTTTCACTAGTGAAAAAAGGTCCCCGCTCAACATTCAACTCTTCGCTTCTTTTTACACCACATTCCAGGACAAAGTCAAAAAAAGACACAGAACTCTCAACTAACTTGCCATGATAAAGTTAGAAGTCAAACTAGGACTTTCTGGATACCATGCTTTTAAGTCAGTTACCCCATACCACCCTTCGTTTAATAGGAGTGTACTTCAATACAAATAAAGTAGAGAACCAACCATCATATCCATTTCTATCTCAATCCCCTTGACTTACATATTTCTTTTGCATATACAGACATTTAGAAGATACCTGTAAAATGGCAATCTAAGAATCAGTTGAGTGCAAGGTTTAAAGTCAATGATCAAACCTCCGTCTTTGGAGTTGAAGTTCAGTTTCTCCTGCACCACTAATGAAACCACGCCCCCCACTTCCTCTCCTGCAAGTCACAAGGAAGTGCATAAGATTGGAACAAAAACCACAAAGGCTACAAAATAAGCAAAAGGCTCTATCTGACATCAATTGGTTTTAAACAATAGACGTCTATCATAAGAATGAATATTCCCATACTAGGTAATTTTTCTCTCTTGTTCCTTTTGAGGACTTTTACTAAAGATGTATCACATGGCTGAGCAGTAACTGAGGAACTTCAAACAATGTACTTACCCTCTGGCACTGACTACTTCTGCTTCACCAGCTCCGCCAAATGTATAGCGCCCACCAGGACCACGAACACGGACAAGCCTTGATCTCTTGTACATAAGAGCTGCTAACTCAGCCTGTGGGTCAATGATGGATCAAAGATGAAATATTTGAAACTTGTACGAATAATGGTAACAACAATAGTAACAATGGTAGAAGGCAGAATATTCGCTCAATACTTGTAGCTTTGCTTCCTTTGTCTGTGCATGAGCATTAAAGATCTCTATGATCAGACCCACGCGATCTAAAACAGGTTTGCCCCAAATACGCTGTCATTTGAATAAAAAGACAAACAAATGGGTAAAAATGATCAAATGATATTCATACAATATATAGAGTAGATAAGTAGGTGGATTTGTCTAAACAGACCGCAGACCGCAGAAGGCAATTAAAATTAAAACTTACCTCCAAATTCCTCTGTTGAATGCCCGAAAGACTTGCATTCACAAATATAGCATCCACCTCGTCCTATTAAGACAGAAAAATGTTAACAACTTCTGCGTACTAAAAGAATTCAGCTGAGTAATCAAGACAAAGAAATAGCAAGCCAACCTAGTATCCCAAAAGCATACCTTCGAGTCCAAGGCATATAGATGGCATTTAACTGTGTCCACTGTTCCTTTCCTAAAATAAGTATCTGCAATAAAGCACAATCTGATAAAGCTACTTCCAACTTTTGGTTCAGCTCAACATCTTACTGTGTACTGTTGTTTTAAAAAGGATAAAAAAGATATAAAATTTAGCTAATAATCAAACACTAGTTTATCAGAAA
This sequence comes from Coffea arabica, assembly GCF_036785885.1. Taxonomy (NCBI): domain Eukaryota; kingdom Viridiplantae; phylum Streptophyta; class Magnoliopsida; order Gentianales; family Rubiaceae; genus Coffea; species Coffea arabica. Next base: position 6,861,014 of record NC_092323.1, on the reverse strand, counting down.
GTTCATCACTTTACTGCTGTATTCCACAAAGGGATACTAGTAAATAAATCCGGAAAACTGACCAGCACGAGGTGATCGGTCAATCGGATTCTGCACCACAACATGAGGGGGCAACTCTTTCTCCGAAAACTCGGTGTCGTAGTAACCATCTCTCTGTTCTTCCAGCGAATTCGCGAGGTTCAAAGCCTCTTCAAGCTTCCATTGCAAAACGGGTTCAGGCCGAAACCGCGGCTGAACCACGAAGAGCTTGGGAGGGCGGCTAACAAGCTCATTGTTTTCAATAGACTCTCCATCTTGATGGCGTCGCTGAAGAATCTGAGAACTTGAAAATGGAAAAGAAAGGGTTGAGAGAAAAGAATGCAACTTTGGGCTTTCGAAAAAGGAATTTGAAGGGCTGAGTAGACTGGGATGGGTGTCATAGCCTGGGATATGGTTGGTTAATGTAGTATAAACGAGGGATTTGGGGCTGAGCAATGATTGTATATGGCGAATACGAGAGATGGTTCTAAACATATTTTTGGCAGATGGCTTTGCCTGCCTCTGGTTACTGCATAGGGAGTAAGCAGCTTAGGAAGGAGAAGGTTCGGTCTTTTTTGTCTTCTTTATTTTCCTCTCTTTTTTTCTTGTATTTCCTCTTCGCGATTTGGTTGACCGCCGAAACAAAGGAGCGCTCTGGCTCAACTCAACTCAAATTTTGGTTAGGCTTGAGCAGCTGTTCAAATAGTGTAGTTGAATTGAATTTGAGTTTTCATGTTTTTGTAAGTTGTTCTTTTATACGTGAACCATAAACGATAAGGGAAATTTGCCAAATTGGTCCATAATATTTTTATAAAAAACTTTTTTAATCTCCAATATTTAAAATCAGCCAGAATCGTGCCTAACATATAAATTATGATCCATTTTTATCCTAATGCTCGTATTTGCTCATTTTTTCGACTGAAAATAGCACGTCTCTTTCACGTGGATATATTTTTAAGAGCAAAATTGAAAAACATACTTCCTTACTTACCTTTCCCCTCCTCCCCAACCCCAATCATCACCACTACCATTATCAACACCGCCCACTTTCCCTTCCTTACCTTCTCCGTCCCTTCCTCCCCTTCCATCTGTGTCACCATCGCCACTCCCTGCTGCCCCTCCTCCATCTGTAAACTTATCACCCCTTCCTCCCCCACAACCATCACCTTCCCCTTCTTTTCGCACAACACCTCCTTCTCCAGCTCTTTGACTCTCTCCTCCTCGGCCAATTGCAGTCCCAGCATCACCTACCTCAGTTTTTCCACCACCTCCCGCTATAAAGGCCTAAGGTGAGTTTTTTGAGTGTTTGTCTAAAATTTTACTGTAGATTATTGTAGAAGTTGTAAGAAAAATTTTTAGGTTGAAAAACTTTTTTCTTTTCTTTTCTTTCTTCTTCTTCTCCCTTCCCCCTCCCCCGGCACCTTTGCCCTCTTCCCTTCCCTTTCCCTCTCATCTCCCCTCCCCCTCCCCCTCCGACACCAGAGTTGTTGCAACCATGGATTTTTTTTTTTTAGCTTTGTCTCTTCCTCTCTCCTCCCCTCTCCCGCCATCCTCCCCCTCCCCTAGCTACGATCTGGTCGCGTGACCATATCGCAGCTAGCAGGAAGGGGATGGTGGCAGGGGAGGCAGAAGGGAGGGGGGAGGGAGAAAGAAAAAAAAGGAAAAAATAGACATACACCAACAGATCAGTCAAATGGGGAGGGGAAAAGAGGTGAGGGAGAGGGAGAGAAAAAAAAAAAAAGGCCGGCAATAACAACTGGAATAGTGACCGGCGCCGAAAGTGGTGGTGGAGGTGGTGGCCGGCGACGGAAGACGTTGTGAGGTGGGTGGGGGGGAAAAAGAAGAAAAGTTGAAGGGAAAGTTTTTTGTGTATTATTTTGAAGTGTGTATGTTAAAAACTTTGATCAATTTTTTGGGATTCCTGTAGCAAAAGTTGTTAAAAAACTAGAATTATACAAACTTGCTAAAAACTTGAGATTCCAAACAAGCCCAAAGTCACCGCTCACAACCCTCCATCTCCTGTATTACCTCCTCTACCATTACCTGCTTCTTCCCAAGCTCTATCCTTGTTAAATCCCCTTCTACTTTCGGTGGTGTCTCCTCCTCCCATCACCACATCTCTTATTCTACCTTCTCCCCCTGCCTCTCGAAATAATGCATCCCAAATTGATGCTCCAACTAGCTCAGCCTTATCAGCAATTGCCCCTAAGAAACCCACTGCAAGATTAACTATACCTGCTCTAAATATTATTGCAATCACAATATCTAGAAATGGTGGGGGCATGAAAGGCGGAGTTGTCATGACAATTGGATTCGTGGGCTTTCTGGAAATTGGTCTTGTGGTGCTTAGTGTCTGGTTGGCACAAAAGCAAAAGAAAAAGGGAGCCCTATTCAACATTAGGTACACAATGCCTTCTTCATATGCTTCATCCCAAAATTCAGGGGGAAAATTAGGGTTTTTTGTGACTGTAATGTTAGGGGGGAAAATGAAAAGGGATACTTTTGCTTTCAACCGAGAATGAAGTGTGTTTTTCAGTTTTGCCCTTAAAAATATGCCCACGTGAGAGAGGCGTGCCATTTTTAGTCGGAAAAATGAGCAAATACGAGCATTAGGATCAAAATGGATCATAATTTATATGTTAGGGACAATTCTGGGTGATTTTAAATGTTGGAGACTAAAAAAGTTTTTTGTAAAAATATTAGGGACCAATTTGACAAATTTTCCAACAGTTAATTGACACTTCAATAATCAAGTTTGTGTTGATTTTAAAAAGAAAAAAGGTTGTTGATTTTTTAGAAAAAAAAAAGAGGTTGAGTCGATCTTAAATTGGACATTTTTCCTAAAATAGTAAAAAATAAAAGATCACATGATTTTTTTTTGGAAAGGTATTTAAAAGTATTATATATATATGTATAAAGGAATTTATACATGACTGTTGGAAAGGTAATGATGTTTTTGCTTATCTATTACAATTCTATTTCTTTTACTTATAAATTTGTTTTTCTTTATAAGTTTGTTGATTTGACCAATTTATTTATAAGTTTGTTGATTTGACCAATTTATTTATAATTTCATGCACTTCAACTGTTTCAATTAAACCAGTTACCATACAGTTATAATACTAGTATCTTTTTTTTTTAAATTTATTTGAATAAATATTTTATCACATAGGTTAAAACTCCCGCGTTTAGCGCAAGCTTCTCCCTAATATATATACATATATAGGACTTTTTTTATTTAATAACGATAAATCTTTTATGCATTAATAATACCATATACTAATAGATATAAATAAAAATCTAAATGAATATCACATATACAAAATTTCGTCGTTTCACATATATAAAATTTGATGTTTAAATTCAATTGATATGACATACATCAACCTTACACTGATGGTATATAGGAAAGATTAAGCCTACGTTGTGTGTACAAAATATGCTAAAAGTCACTTGTGTTTCATAATTTCATCAATCCAAGTGGGAAGATGAACGTCAGATGTTACGAGGAGTAGGCTTCTTGACTACCACCATAAGTGGGAATTGCGCCAACAAACTAATCAAACTCAACCGCCAGCTTATAAAACTCACTCGTTCCGAGCAATATGCTGGCGCCCTCCTACTATTCAGCCAAATTAATTCGTCCCCACATCTCAGACCTGACCATTACACCCTCTCCGCCGCCCTCACAGCCTGCGCCAACCTCCGGGACAGGAGCACTGGCAACCAGCTCCATGCTAATGCCATTCGGGCCGGGCTCATTTTCTTTCCTCACGTTTCAAATACTCTTCTTTTGGTTTATGCAAAATCACAAGACTTGAGTTCAGTGAAAAGGGTTTTTAATGAAATTGAAAGCCCAGATGATTATTCATGGACAACATTGTTATCTGCGTGTGCAAAGCTCGGGGACGTTGAATATGCTTGTCAGATGTTTGATAAAATGCCACAACGAAATGTTGCTGTTTGGAATGCGATGATCACAGGGTGTGCAGAAAATGGGTCTGATGAGATTGCATTCAGATTGTTCCAGAAGATGCATTCTTTGGGTGTTGGACGTGATAATTATAGTTTGGCTAGTGTTTTGAGTCTTTGTTCTTTGGAGTTGTTGGACTTTGGATTGCAAGTGCATTCTTTGGTTATCAAGTCTGGACTTCTAGCTAAAACTTCGGTGATTAATGCTTTGCTTACAATGTATTTTGCATGCGGAAGGATTGGTGATGCTCATGGAGTTTTTGAAGAAGAAAAAGGTATTGTGCATGATCAGATAACTTATAATGCAATGATAGCTGGTCTAGTCAGCATGGAAAGAAAGGAGGATGCATTTCTAATGTTTAAGAATATGCAAAGTGCTGGTCTATGGCCTACAGAGTTGAGTTTTGTTAGTATAATGAGTTCCTCTTATTGTTTAAGGGATGCTATTCAAGTGCATGCACAAGCGATAAAGATGAGTTTTGAAGATTGTACTTCTGTGAGTAATGCAGCAATAACAATGTATAGTAACTGTGGGAACTTAAATGCAGCTCGTGTGGTTTTTGAGAGACTAATAGAGAAAGATAATGTGTCGTGGAACACCATGATAACAAGCTATGCTAATGAGAATTTGGGCAGAGAGGCTATCTTAGTCTATTCTCATATGCAGAGAGAAGGGGCGAAACCAGATGAGTTCACAATTGGAAGCTTACTAGTAAGCTCAGAGTCAGTAGTGAATGTTGAGATGATTCATGCTGCTGTTGTGAAAAACGCTCTACTTTTGAAAGTCGAAGTTTCCAATGCGTTGCTTTCAGCATTTTCCAGGCATGGTTACATTAACCAGGCCTACAGATTATTCTATACAATGAACACCAAAAATTTGATATCCTGGAATACTTTAATATCCGGGTATCAATTGAATGGATTTCCTGTCCAGGGTTTGGAGCAATTTTCAGTGCTTGTGTTGTCAGGATTTATTCCTAACATTTTTACTCTCAGCATTGTTCTGAACATCTGTGCCAGCATTTCAGCTCTGCGGCATGGAAAACAGGTGCACGCCTACACACTCAAAGTTCATTATTCTTTGGAGACATCTTTGAATAATGCTTTCATTACTCTTTATGCAAAGTGTGGTGATTTGTGTTCTTCTTTGAGGATCTTCCATAAAATGACTTCAAAAGACACAGTTTCATGGAATTCCATGATATCTGCATATGCACAAAATGGAGAAGGTAGGGAAGGTGTCCGTTGCTTTGAGCTGATGCAAGATTCTGACACTAAACCTGATGAGGCTACCTTTACTGCAGTTCTTTCAGCTTGTAGCCATTCAGGTTTAGTCAATGATGGCTGCCGAATTTTTAACTCCATGGTCAGTACTTATGGTATTGAACCAGATGTAGACCACTTCTCTTGCCTCATTGACATTCTAGGTCGAGCAGGTTACCTTGATGAGACCGAAAGATTAATAAGCAGCAAGCATGTTGACATAAATTCAGGTGTCTGGTGGACATTATTTAGTTCCTGTGCAGCTCATGGTAACTTGAGATTAGGAAGAGTAGTTGCTGGCTTCTTGCTTCAAACTGAAAAGCATGATCCTGCAGTTTATGTGCTTCTATCAAAAATCTATGCAGATGCAGGAAAATGGACAGAGTCTGCTGATGTGCGGGAATTGATTAAGAAATTGGGAGTGATGAAGCAACCTGGAAGAAGTTGGATCAGATCATAGGACTAAAAGATTGGTCACGTTGGCATGATTGCCATGATATATTTGAAAGCAAGTATGAGACGTGCAGTAAATGTGAAGCACTTAAAACTTTGGACATCATGGCCTCGTAGCTCGAAGAAGTCCGTGCCAAATCCATGTGCTTGAAACGCAGACGCTAGCTTGAAAACTCGAGAGGCAACCTTTGACTAGTTTTCGAGTTACCTCATTCTCCTATGTCTTGACTAATCATAATTAACCTGAGGAAAGCTCTGTTTTCGCTGTTTGTGTAGTGCATTCCTATAAAAGGCTACAAAGGAAATCAATGGCCAAGGCAGAACAAATTGGAATCATAACTTCTATTTTTTACTATTTTAACTCTTCCTATATTACAAGTCTCTTAGACAGGAGTTTGCATTGACATTCCTTGTTGAAGTTAAGAAAACTACCATAAAAGAAGTACCATATCCTTATCAGCTAATTACTACGAACCCATTAAACTAGTTTACATGTGTACCTTATTTTTAATACGCGGCCTCGCATATTTTTTAGATAAGGAAATATAATGTGCTGCCTAAATTGTACTTGAGAACCAGAACAATTTATTGTAGTGGCAAATTACCATTTTCGCTGAAGAGCACCCAAAAGCCATGAAAGTAAGAAGGTTCAATGTTGATGTTGGCGACGGTACGAGAAGTTTAGAAGTAAGATGGTTTTTCTATTAAAATATGAGCCAATGTAATATGGGAGATTCATGCTTTACAGTTTTATCAGATGCCTAAACTTCAAATTTTTAGTTTTGTTCACAGTTTTAGTCTACTCTACAGCTTCTGTCTCCTGGCAGATCAAAAATTCACATAACGTCCCTTGCTTTTTAGTAAGAGGAGACGGGTGAAAGTCGCTAAATTGTGTTCAGGCCTGATAAACTCGGTATTTTCATGCTTGAGGAGGGTCTCTATAATATGCAGGAACACTTGCAGGGAAAAACATTTGCCTCGCTCCTTCAGCCTTGATGATAGGAAAAATGATACTTGATGCACCCTGGAGACAGGAAGTTTGCCAAGTCATGAAAATGACCAATGCTCAAAGACATTCCAAAATGTGTGGGGAAATTGACGTTTATAATTAAAAGGGTACTATTTAATGATTAAAAGTGCATGAGGAAGTCAGTTAACAACTCAGAGAAGGAAAGATAAAATGTCACAAGTGCAATTTGTTGCTGTTGCCGAAAGGATTCCGTGGTAAAAGTCGCCCATATCAGTGAGAAATGAGAAAACGAGTTTATGAATAACAAGTGATTACTAAGCATGGTTTATGGTCAAGGAAACTCAAACTGTCTCGTAGAATCACTCTCTGTTGTATGCAAAAACCTTGTTTGCATATTGGCAGACTTTTAACATGTTGGCTAAAAAGAAATTGGGGAAGCTGGATTTTGGTGCTAAAAGAAGGAAATCAATGCCTTGGGATGCACTAATCATTTGTTGGAAAAGGATTTTCTTTACATACCGAAATCAATCTAGCTCCAATCCACAATTTCTTGGGAGAAGGAAAAGGGGTCAATAAACGTCCCACGCCATATGTGGCAACAGCAAAGAAATGGAGAACTAAGCTCAGTGGTCGTGGATTTAAACCGGAGAGCAGAGCTATAGGTCCATTCGAACAAACGCCACCAAGGCTCAAATAATCAAAACATGCTTCGCGCATTTCCTTTCTTGCTTGATCAGAAGAAGCACAGAACACCTTGTATAGGGCCGCAGCCAGCGTATTTATCGTAGACGCCACTGGCTGCATATTAAGGACCATGAATGGTGTCAATATTATGAGGAATTTTCTTCATAGACAGCATGCAGAAGCTAGATGGTAGACATGTATATGGCAAGTAAGAATTGCATTCTTTCTTCTCTTTTATGAGAATTGCATTTTAAACGTGGAAATCAAAGAAAAAAAAAATGAAACTATTCCTTGTGTCAGACTAAATATCTACCAAAACTTCATTTTCTGAATAAACGCTTCAACATCTTCTAATTCAAACTGCAGGTTAGCTTACCTTGCGCAATGTGTAAAAGGACTGGAGATATTTACACAAGGACTCTGCGTCATTCATGTTTTGCAACGGTTTAAGCAGATCTCGTAACACTACAATGTCAGAAAGGGCTACGGTCATTCCTCCACCGGTTAAAGGATGACGCATGTTGAAAGCATCACCCAGCAGTAGTGCTCCAGGAGTAGGATGTGGAGCAGCTGGCATGCTTCTGTTTGGCATTGTTCTAATGTCTCCTTTGTCAATAGCAGATATGAAAGCATCATGTAGCTCTGCAGGAATCTAGGTCAAGCAACATATAAATCAATTGAAGTTGGTCCAAAAACACGACAACTCTCCCATGTCCAGAACAAAACCAGGGAAAAGAAAAGAAAAGAAATGGACATTGAGATGCAGAAAGCTAAAGCATATGCCAAAAAATTAATTTTTTTTTAAAAAAAAAGCGCTAAAGCATACACAAACATGCTACACAGGGGATATTCTATATGTAAAAACTTGAAGGATGAACTTAACACTATTTAAGTACCTGTGGAGCCACCACGGTCTTTAAATAGTTTGCCATTTCACCATCAGCAATGGAAGGAAGCTTTTGCCCTGGTATATCAACTAAGCAACGTATCTCTGTGCTAGTAATTGGATAAAACAAGATGGGTGAAGGATCTGCCAGAATGACATGCCCGTGATTTGGAAACGGAAGTTGACAGTTCTCTAAGATCAAACCAACAAAGCAAGAGGGAATCTCCACCTACATGAAACATAATGGTTATACTGACAAACTTTCAAAGATTTAAGCATTCCACTTGGGAGTGAAGAGCAAATAGCAGAGATATTAATGTAACTTTTTTTTTTTTCAAACAGTATTCTAACAAAATAAAAATAAATAAAGATAAAGAGACAAGCTTCAGTTTAATTTGATTTGATCCAGATCTGAATGCAGCAGACAAGAAATTGTACACAAAGCCATTGCTTTTGAGGTTGTACCTTAGAGCTGCAGAGAGATCGTCGCAAATTTGAAAAGCACCCATCACACACTATTGTAAGAGGAGCATAAGCTTTCAGCTGCTTGCCGCTTTTGGTTTTGTACTCAACACCTTTTACAGTGCCATCGTCTTCAAGCAGGGATGTCACAGTGCCTTGTTCCAGTCGTACACTAGTGAAAATTGAACCAAGAAGATATTCAAGAAAAATAGATATTTAGAAAATCAGAAATGTAAATGATGGTTATACATGTGGTGCATGGTCCAAAAGATAAACTTTTTATGGATCCTTAATCTGGAAGTCTTAGTAAATTGGACATCCTAAGGCACGAACAAGTCTAAAAGGAACCATAGATTATATATATATTTTTTATTTTCTTCTCTTTGCTCTTTTCATTTTATTCTGTAGCAGAAGTTATCAGAAAACTTATAGATACCAATTGATCTTTCCAGCTTACTAAATTGGTATCTATATTCGAGCAATTAATATATCAACATGTTCAAAGAGATGCGCGTTGGAAGTAGTGATCAGAATTTGATAAGGGTCAGTTAAAATAGCACGCAAGTAGTGAAATTCAATGCATGAAAATGAATTGTAAGCATCCAGGAAAGTAATTTGGTTCCTCATTTGTTCTGGCATAAGATAAGAAGCAAGATAGACATTTGTGCTCTACAGAAGTGGGAAATAAAATTTACTTGGCAAGGCTAGCTGCTTTTTCTCTCATCCTCTGAATAAATCGCCCATGGTGAAAGCTTCTGCCTGCGACATCTGAATGGAAATTTTCCAAGGGATAAGAAACTCTAGTGCTTCTACCGTCCTTGAAAAGAGCATAACCAAGCACTCGCTGAGCATCAATGTGAACTACACAATCTGTAGTAAATGGGAAACCACGTCAGGCTACTAAAAATCAGCTTCTGCCACCCGAAAAAAAAAAAAAAAAAAAAAGAGCCACAAAGCTGATGTTTCACCAAACAAGAAGATTGGCAAAACGTTAAGAACATACCTTCCAGTCCCAGCTCAATTAACTTGAGATATCCACCTGGTTGTAGCAGCTCACCCACAATTCTGTCAGGCTCACTCAAGTCTCTTTCGATTACACGGACTCTCCTTCCTTCCTGCAACAGCAATAAAAGATTACATCGTATATTATAGAACTCCACTGTGGTGAAGTGAAAGGAGAAACTAAAACCAAGCCGAACTTCAAAAAAGTATTTTTTTCGTATATTGTTTTTACATAAGTGACAATGCTGAAAAACTCCAAAACTACTTCATGCCAGATAACATCGCTGACAATAGCCAGATATTATTTTTACTGTAGGAAAGGTGAGCTCCAAGTCATCAGAGCTCTCAGTTCAGAAAACCATCCCTTTATTTATTTGTAAGGAAATAAATTAAATGCTCAATACATCATAATCAAAGAAAACCTGTTAACAATCCAAGAGTAAATAGAGAACTGATAGTCACCCATCTTAGTACATATAATTATTAAAAAAAAAAACTTTCCTATAGACTCTTCCTCTTTTCTCTCTAATGCTAAGATTCTTGGTGCAAACCCTTCCTTCAAACAAATTCACCTATACAAAATACTCCCAGGAAGACTCTTTCTTGGTTTATCTTTTTTGGGCTTACAGAAACATTAAATTTAAAAAAAAAAAATCTTTTACAGAATTTAAAACGGAATAGTACTTTGAGAAAACGCTCATATGAATTTTTTTTGTTTTTTTTTGGGGGGGGGGGGTGTTTGGGGAGTGTATGTGGGTGGAGGTGAGCAGGGCAGGCGTTGGCGTTCGACCTTCCCAAGGGTGTACGATAAGGCTGCACCAACGACGCCCGCACCGACTATGATAACATCGGTATCAGAGTCCCAGCCGGTCCGGCATTCATCAACCGCCATCTGGTTGCTCCGAATGTCTAAGCAGGGCCGGTCTGCGTGCGGTTTCTGCTTATATTGTTTATTACTCCTAAGTTGCAAAATGCAGAGAATGAGAAAACCAAAAACAGAGGCAAAGAATGTTCCGGCAATGTACTTATCCATGAATATTGTCATCATGATCAGCATACCAATCCGAATTTGTTGGCCAAAGAACAAACGGGGTTTCGAACCTTCTGGTTCTCTGTTTTGGGTTGTCGCACTAGTAGTATTGCTGTTGTCAGTACAATAAACAACTGGGAATGTTGTTGTTGTTATTTTAGTTTTGGGGTTCGTTATCTGAATATATAGAGGCCTGTTGGGTCGGGATACTGTTGGTGATGGTAAATTCCAAGAAACTGAAGTAGGAAAGGTGTGGCGTGTTGGAAGAGGACGATGGACGAAGGAGGAGGTAGAATGGGCCGGCTTGGCAGCAGTTGATGAATAAATACTACTCCTAAAACAACTATTAAACCGCATCATTCCGTTGATTTTGTAAGTAGATATTTGAGTGGTTCCTAAGAGGACAACAAAATTTGGACCACTGATATGAGTAACAACGCTGTTGGGGTCAGCTGAGGTTTGGCAAGTAGTACCAGCATCTGCATCTGGGGATCTGGAGCTGAATTGAGTACACAGTGGAGAGAGGACAAGGGAGGGGTGTATGTTAAGTGGAAAGGTCCGGTGACCGGCAGGTTGGCCGCTGGGTGTCTTGACGTGCTGGCCTTTTTGTTTAGAGCAAATTTTTCGGTTGGCCATTAAACTTTTGCAATAGTCGAGTTTTAGTCACTCAACTATTAAAAGTCTGATTTTAGCCATTAAAATGTATAAAGTTAAGATGTGAGGCCATTCTGTTAGATTTAGCCGTTAAGTTTGCCGATCTGTCCATCCGTGCGATTTCCAAGGTAAAAGACTGGGTCAATTTAGGAAGTTCAACATAACATTGAATGCTTCTCTCAAAAATCGTCGCTTTTCTTCCTCCCCTCGTCAAATCTTTGTCAGACCCTTTTCATCCTCAAAACTTCCCTCCACCGTTTCATTACCCTCTCCGTCAGTTTCCGCCGCCTCCGTCGCTGAATTGATAATTGAAATCTTCCTATAATCTCCACTCGCATTATCATATTTATACTTCAGCGGCTCCTCCCCGGACAAAAGCTCCAGAATCACCACTCCAAAAGCGTACATGTCAGACTTCTGCGTCGCCAAGCCGATCGACTTAAACTCCGGCGACATGTATCCTCTCACTCCTTCAAATTGCCTCCCCCTACTCCTCGACCTCCGCAGCTCCGGCAACTCCTCTTCCGTTATCTCACCTCATTCATATCTCTCCGTCTCAGAGCATAGCTCGGCGGCTCCGAAATGGCAAATTTGGGCATTCAAGGAAGGCCCAGTGATAATAATTTTGCTGCTCTTCACGTACTTATGGACCAAACTTATGTTGAATCCGGCTGCGGTGTGGATATAATTCAAGCCGTTAGCTAAATCCGTGGTGATTTGCATTCGCGACATCCAGGTGGAAAGAACGGTGAAATCAGGGTTTCTTGGATTTCGGAGACAAGTAGAAAGATTCGAGCCGCTGATAAATTCATAAACTAAGTAAATGTGATGTTTGAAATGGAAGCTCCGAGGAGCTTGATTAAGCATTTATGATGGCTTTTACAAATAACCGATAATTTGGATCTCAGCTCAGATTCGTGGATTGTCTAATGGATTTTCCATTGAAAAATAATGACGTCCTTTCCGTTGAGCTCGCAGCGCCAGGACTGGGAGGAGGAGGAGGAAGTGGATTAGCGTTTGGTGAAAAAATTGTTGGTGGCAGAACGGATTTCGGAGAAATCATAAATATAGGCGTGTTCTGGGAGGGAGAGATGGAGGCTTGGAGGCTTGGAGAGGGATGTACGGCTTGAAGCGGAGGTTGTACCAACCGACGAATTTAGTTGAAAATCAGAACCGGAGCCGGTATTCGGGGCAGAACCTGAATAAAAGGTGCTGCTGGTGGAGGGACTGGAGGAAGGAACTTTAGCAAATGGAGAATTTGGGGACGAGTGGCGGGGAGATTGGGTTGCTTGAGAGGAAGTTCTGGGTTTGGTCCTGATGCCTACGGTGGATGAAAAGGGTCTGACGAAGATTTGATGAGGGGAGGAAGAAGAGTGACGATTTTTGAGAGAAGCATTCAATGTTACGTTGAACTTCCTAAATTGACCCTGTCTTTTGCCTTGGAAATCGCACGGATAGACAGATCGGCAAACTTAACGGCTAAATTTAACAGAATGGCCTCACATCTTAACTTTATACATTTTAGTGACCAAAACCAGATTTTTAATAGTTGAGTGACCAAAACTCGACGATTGCAAAAGTTTAATGGCCAATCGGATAATTTGCTCTTTTGTTTATAATGCTACACGGCCTGCTCATCCACTGGTGATCGGAAATTTGACTAAAAAATTTGATTTTTTGCAGTTTTTTACTTCCGAAACCAACATCTTTTTACTGTCTTTGATAATTGGATTTATGCCAAAGAATCAATAATTTGATAATATTCGAAATATGAATTATCATTATAGTAAAGCAAAAAATTTTAATTTTCTCTAAAAAAATTGTTACACCAAACTAGATCCCATTTGTTCTTTCTCTACAAAATTCAATGAAATCAACTCCAACAAGCATGATATGCCAAAAAATCAACTCCATACTGTAGCAATATATACGAAAATTTTTTACTATAAAATTATTTTGAAAATTTTGATATGTTGTATGGATGAGATATTTTTTTGGTTATTGTGTATTACTGTAGCATGTATTTGAAAATTTTATTTTTAAAAAAAGATCAATCCAAGCAGAAAGAAAAGAAAGAAAAATAGCATAAGTATTCAGAATCATCCATCATCATTATTATTCATAATTCCTATTATAAGTTAACTAATCAGTAATCACTAGTATGTAAAACATTAAAGTATTACTGTTCTAGTTAGTAGTAGGCCCTAGTCACTAAGAATTAGTAGATCTTAATATTATATAATACGTAATATGTATATCTATATCATGTATAAGTAATAATATATATATCCTGTGTGTGTATATTATAAGAATTTCGAAAGTTCGGCCGATAATCAAGAATTAGGAAATTTATTTTCAATATTCATTTCTAAATTATTTTACCAAACATTGTACATTGAATATTCTTCTATTTTACCAATTTTCATTTTACTAAAATTCAATCGAAATTTCGATTTAGATTGGACTGGCCGATTTTTTTTTTTTTTCTGAAGTTTAAGCACTCCTACAGCTTGGGGAAGTAGATAGGTCTATAGTTCGACAAATACATTTGACATTTGTCGTACTGGTTGATTTTTTTTCTGAAGTTTAGCCACCCTTAGTGATCAAAACAAAAAAAAAAGCACCCTTACAACATGGGGGAATCAATAGGCATGTAGTTCGACAAATACGTTTGACATTTATCATAATACTACTACATTCGTGTGTCTCCATGTGTGTTTTTTTGAGATTATTATTATTATTATTTTTTGCATAATTTCAACTCCAATCACACCATGGATTAGAATATGGACCATAGTGGTTTATAAGAATTTTTATTAATACAGCTCTAACAGTGAAAGTCAAACATACGTACAAACGTCTATTATCATTAAGGTGCCAACTTGTGTTGGGTTGTAGAGGTAGAGTTAGGTTTGGTAGTAAAGTGGAAAAAATTATAAGTAGCCTCCAAAAAAAAAACAAAAACCTTCTTGTGTTGGGGAAAAAAAAACACGTGTTGGTTGTACGTTTTTGTGCGACTTTGTCTGGTAAAGAGAAAAGGCCAGCGATTTTTTTCCTCCGTTTCGTTTCCAGGTACATTTCACTGCGGACTGAGCTTTGGAATATTCTTTGGCGCTCGAGTTGCGATTATTTCCATGACACCATCTTGATTTTCTGTTTCGTCTCCAACAGCCCACCTCTTTTATATTTTTTGGAAATATTTGGTACCATTATATATTCAGAGTAAAAATGCATATAACTAATATTGACTGCATTGTGGGCCTACAACCTTATTGGTTAATTTCAATTTAAAACATCCCTTTTTATTTATACTGAAATGAATATAAAACATGTCTATGGTGTTAATTGCACGTTGATATACCAATAAGATCACCTAGAGTTAATCCTTTGGTCATTTCGTGTATGGGAGGATTGGTGAAGATAAGGAGCCTTTTAGATTAAAGTCATGCACGTGCATGAATTGGAAAGAGCAACTTATCAGAATAGTCGCTAAACTTTTGGAATCGTTGAATTTTGACTACTAAACTATTAAAAGGCGGATTTTAACTATTGAAGTATCTAAAATTTAGATTTCAAATTATTCCGTCAAATTTAATCGTTAACTATGTTATATATGAGTACTCGCACGATTCACAAGACAAGAAAAGGGTAGGAATTTCACATAGTTATCGAACGATTAAATTTGATAGAATAGGTCGAAATATAGACTTTAGATAGTTCAGCGTGCAAAACTAAACTTTTAATAGTTCGATGGTCAAAACTCGATGATTCCAAAATTTTAGTAGCAGCCCGAATAATTTGCGCAATTAGAAATCCAGGATACATTCTGAAGGTACAAAGGCTGCATCAATACTTACACATAAGTTTTTTTTTCCCCCTATTTCTTTTGGGGTGATACAGTCCCCACAGCTCTCCCAAAAGAATAACGAGCCCGAATTTTTTGGGTTCTAATTTAAAGAACTTAGCTGCATTAGCCGACTGTTTCTACGGACCTATTTGACAAAGATCGTGCATTGGCTTTGAAAATGACAATCCACGTACAAAATCTAAGTAATCCGGACTGAGATCTGGTTGCCAAATTATACAGTGCAGGCAGCCACGTTTCTATACTCGAGAGTTAATAGAATGGTATAGAACACAATAAAAATCGGAGGCATATGGATTGGTGGTAGCCACAAAATCACCCCGTGATTTCAAGATGTTTCCTCTTGGCAAATAAAAAAGTAAAGAGACAGAAAACTAGTAGTTTTTGTTGTCTTTTCTTTCTTGATATTATCATGATCGCTGTCGAAGTGCTTGTAAGTGCCCCATCGACAAACATGCTGAAGTCGTTTTTGTTTAGGTTTCCTCGAACCGGTCAATTACCACATTCTATATGTATTTCAAGTGTCGCTTCTTCGGCATACGAACACAATAATTTCCAGGTATACGTTAGGCAATTAGGCAGCAGAAACTCGTGCAGTCGTAACGCTATGGTGCCGTAGAAAAGAGCGACTCCCTGTGGTACAAGAAAAAGATATGCTTCTGATGATTTATCTGAAAAATTAAGCATAAACAACATAAAACTAAACGAAATCGATTGCCTCGTTTGGATTGTGATTTTTCACGGGAAAATTTTTATGTTTTCCGTAAACATATTTTTTTTTTTAACGCAAGCTTTTCCCCATACTTCACTCAAGTATAATTTTGCGAAATCTTGTCGAAGAGCAATATATCTCGCTATTGATCTAATCCAAATTGCAATACTACTACCCTTGAGCGCCTGTCATTTCCACCTTGTGAAGGTTTTATTTATCTTAATGCCTTTTCTTTTGGTGATGATGTAAATTATGTATGTTTGATATCCAAATGCATAAGAAATCCTTTTTTTTTAGGACCACTTGATCTAACTTCATCCACATTTAGACAAGATAAACTCAAAATCAGGGGACAAAGTTGGACCACTTAAGATGAAGTTGCTGCTCAATTTCCCGAATACAATTTGCGAAGAGACGGCTGATTATTAAATGCAGAAGATACGGCTGATTATGAAGCACTAAGAAACACATCGCCACATTTTAATCTTACGAAGCAGATGCGTGAATTTATCAGCAGAGATTGGCAATGTAACCCGCAACAAGCTTAAGAGGGAGAGTAACAAGAGTGCAGATTGGCTAGCTAGACCAGGGGTCCCAATACAAGCAGATTTCATCTACTTGGATGATCCTCCAATGGCACTGTAGGAGCTTCTGGGGGGCGGATATTTTAAGGGCAGCTACCGCCAGAACTATTCCATGTTAAGGGCTCTGTGGCCAGCTTTGTAACCCCCAACTGTACAAGTTTGACATAGCATTTTATCAAAAGAAATCTTGATAATCAGTCATCAGTGCCCACAACAATCACTTTACTAAAAGTTGAGACCATAGGTAATCAGTAATCTCAACTTTTGGTTAAACATTATTAGCCTTCAGAGTGTTTTCGAGTTCAAGCTTTTTATTCCAATAAATATCCTCATATCTTTGTTTTTTCCTTAAGGAAATTATTCTTAAAGAAAATCGTGGAAAAATAAAAAGGGAGATATGGATCATCTGGAAACTAAATTACAAGGGTTTTTATGGTATGATATAAAGTGATTGCACCAAAAAGAAGACTCGTACTTAGGTGGGTCTAAAGATAGAAAACCATTTCGAAACCTAAAAGTGGACATGGATATTTAATAATTTTAACTGGTATACTACTATGTTGTCTGGTTAAAAGAAAGATTTTTTTTTTAAAAAAAAATCATATATCTACGTATAAATCTAATATACACACATATATATATATATATATATATATATATATTCTTTTTGGGCTTTTGGGACACGGCAAAGTTGATCTACATCAAGCGTGGCCGAGTGCATTATGAAAACGGGACCGGTTGGTTGGGATCACATCAAGTCTGCTTCACGGCCTGCACGAACACATCAAACATGACCACAAGGCAGCATAGTCTTTTGACACTATGTTTGGATTGTGATTTTTCTACCAAAAATTTTTTTACATTTTTTATAAACACATTTCTCAATCACTTTTCTATTTTACATACATAAAATCACTATAATATATTTTTTATAAAAAAAATTTTAAAAATAGCAATCATCAAATGTTACTGTCCACAGATCCCTGTAGTACCCGCCAGCAATCTCCCATCGAAGGCCAAAAGACAAGAGGACCATCAGTCGTCGCTGGGACAGTGGGGCTAAGTCGGAAAAGACGAAAGATACATATTTACTAAACCGACGACCAGGCTTCTGTCAAAATATATTAATCACGAATCGTGGCTGGCCGTGGGGGCAGTCACATCTTAGGAGGAGCTTTTGTTCTTTCCAGTGATGTTTACATCATCTCTAGTCAATTTTTGTTTGGACGGGGTACATTAGCTTTAGAAGGATCCTCTTTCCGTCTCGAAAACAAAAGGTCGGGGGGTCGGTTGCCAAGATCAAAGACACACGCCTATCATGGTCATTAACATGGCCTCTTTAATGAGCTATAATAGTATCTCTTAATATCACTAGTGGTGTTCAGGAAGAATTTTAAATATTCCAAACATAACTTCTTTGCTAACGTTAGATTTACGCCACATTTGATATTCTCAGACAGAGAATTCCTTCCTGTCTTGTTTGGGCGACCAATCAAGCTACAGGCTACGCAAGTCCGCTTCAGACTATCAGACTCTCGGATAACATCGACTGGTGAGAAGGAAAGACTAATGAAGTTACCAACGTGGACTAGACACCACCTCAACATAATAAATATATATATATTTAAGAGAGAGAGTTAGACAACACACAGGGAAGACATCCCTTAGTTGCCTTTTGGGTAGGAACAACTACATGTTTTTTAGACATCAATAAGGCAGCATTCGCTTTTCCACAAACGTATTCTTGAAAAATTAAACAAACAAGTTATTGGGCTTTGTTACGATACTCACTACGGGACTGGAAGCCGTTGCACGAGGAGGAGTGAATGGATCATGCAGCTTTTGGCGGCCAACTTTTTCCGCAGGGTTTAGACGGATACAATCTACGCCATGCGCCATCACCAAAAGAATTCTATACTTGTAAGACTAATCAATTCCGAAAGTTCAGACACTGCAATTGGCCCAGGATCGCCCCAGCACGCAAAATGCTGTGTGACGATCCATGGAGACATGGACAAGAACGGGACGACATGCTGGATATCAAAATTTAACATTACAATCATATATAATATAAAACAAAACTTTTGGGGACCGAGACTCTCCCGAGCTGAAATATTCCAGCGAGTGCGCAACAAATCAATCGACAGTCTCTTTCCTTTTGCGCTTATGACCGGCATCGCACCCTGGTCCCCTCCTCCTTATCCCACCTTTTGAAGGTCGTCTTGATGCCTGAAACCAAGGCTTCGTTAAATTCATAAGAAATCTGCCCTTGCAAGCTATTCGACCCACCACCATTGCAAGCCATTCAACAACATTTTGATGTAATGCAGTTGTATAAAGTAATTTTTGTATTATTTTGCAAAATATGCTAGCATGTGCGAATGCGAGAGCTTGGTCCTCTTACAGTTTTAGAAATTGTAGATTTTCCATCTTGCAATCTAAACTTGTTTTTGGCCCCATTGCATTATCAGACATGGTCGCCGATTCAATCTATCATCTCTTTCATACATTTACTGATTTGGATACCTACTTTTATACAATAAATTTGAGATCATTAATGGAACTTAACCATTGTCCCATGCCTTCTGGGGTGTGAAACTGACATTCGATACAATAGTTAACTTTTAAAAAGGTGATGTAAATTCTACAATTTATCTATTTGTTACATGAATTCTAAATGCTGAATATCTATTTAGTCACACAAATGATATATGTAAGTTACCGACCAAAAATTTGTACCCAATTTGATGATAAACATGAACTAAGATGATAAACTGAGTTTACCTTCTGTTCTTTACGAGGAAATTGGGAACAAAAATGAGTTTAGATGGCAAATTTACAGGGGTGAATTTCACTTGTCATAAATATTAGAGGGGGCATTAACTTTTACAAGGATCTAACTGAACATTTTAATACTTATAAAGGAAAATTCTACAATTTTGAAATATTAAAAAGCATCCCACCCCGAGTGCACCCATGTTTGCTAGTACAATCATTGAGCAAATGAAGACCAGAAAAAATATTGTAAACGTACCTCAGCAGAAAAGGTTTTCAAAGGGTCTCTACTTTTTCTAAACTTGCCCTTAAATCCTTTGCGGCGAGCAGTGTTATTATTGCCCATTGCAGCTCTCGCAAGCTTTACAATTTTGCGGGCTTCCTGCGTTGTTGGGTCCAAGAGGTATTCGGGCACATCACGTAGATGGGGAGCCGGATCCTTCTTACTTAAAAGCTTGTCATGTTTCAAAAGATCTTTCCCCAGAAACAAATATACATGTCAAATTGCTGAAGAGAAGTCATGTGCAAAGTCAATGTAATTATCCACGAATAATAATTCATCTTACCCAAGTCCCTGGGATTATCTTGGAAATGAGCCTTCAACCTGATCAAAACTATATAAATTAGCTCAAAAGCAAGATAGAAGACCATGCAAGAATAAGCAGAAAGCATAACATGCATGCAAATCCAAATAAATTAAGCATGTCAAAACAATATCAAAGCTAAAATGAAAACAATAGACATGATCACAAATGACTAGCATAAATTTTTGGCCACACGGGCTACTCATGCTAGTGACTGACTACCTCAAAGACATAAAAGTCAAAATCAATGTCTCCCTGACAATCAAATATAGTGTTCAGATGTAGAGGAACGTTTAATTCGCATCCACTTAAACAACTCCCAAGTCCAATGTCACAGTCAGAGATGTCATCTCCTTCCAATGGAACATGTCTAGTGCTCATATGCAAAGTATGAAGAATTATCATCTGCATCTTAATGCATAACATGACAACAAAGGGATCAAATTCAACAAACTCTAAAACAGATATGTGAACTGCATCGCAACTTCCAAGGTGCAATTAACTGAAAGCTTGCAGGCAAAATAAGGCCAACCCAATCATAAGCTAAAGTGAGAAAACTACTTACTTTTCTGAATTGAGAATTTCATTTCTAAGGTCCTGTGCCCGAGATTCTCTCACAGCAACTTTTGTCACACTCCTTGCCACATCCTGAAAAAATAGCCATTTACATCTTCCACGGTACTGATTTTACAACACCAAAGATGACCGTTCTAAACATAAATCACAATTTAATTGCTGTTAATAATCACCATCCTAACATAACAAAAGTAAATATTTTAATTTCTCAGAAATGTCCAGCAACCAAGGTGACTGAGTTGATGACCAACTTACCCTTGAAGAAACATACATACATGAATAATTAGAGAAAGCCATTGAAGAGTTTCTACCTAGTTCCTTTACGAAATGAGCATTCACACAATGGAAAGGACTCTACTTAGAATATAGATTAATCACTTCTATCATACTTTGACAAATGCAGTACTTAAGTTTGGCATATATAGAAGCACAGAAGCAAAGTAAGCATAAAGAGATGCTTAATGCATAATAAGTTCAAAAAGTTACAACTTACTATGCAGTAAAGGAAGGCAATATTTACCTCAGCTCTATATCTCAAGCCCTCCACAGCATTCTTAGTGAGCAACGGAAATGGAGCTATAAAATTGGAGTCCATATTATCACTTTCACCGATGATGGATTTAATATCTTCAAACATGTCATTTTCCTCAGGGGACACCTATTCAAGATCAAGTAAGAGGGAGATAAGAAACATATAAGAAAATGATCACAATAATTTTAAATTCATTACCATAATCACTTTAATCATATTAGGGGAGACATTATTCATGTTCTAACATATATTAGGAATTCTGATATAAAAATAACAGCAAAAAATAGGGGCAAAACCTATAGCACAATCCAATATTTGATATAAAAAATAAAAGGCATATTTCAGTATGCAATAAACACAAAGAAAAAACTGAAAACCAAAACCATGATTGCGAAGGATGACAGAACTTCTACAACATGGATATATATGAGCCAATGATTTACCGAAGATTCTAGTCAATATTCAAGCAATCATACTGTTCATCAGTTCTGCTTGCAAAAAAATGAAGATCAACCAAATTCAATCTGGAAGTCAGGGTATAAATTCAGTTACAAAAGTAATTCCAATTTAGTCTTTAGAAAATTACCAGAGAGACAGATGCACCAGTGTTATACGCTCTTCCAGTACGTCCAATTCGATGTACATATCCCGCAGCACTTTGAGGCATCTCAAAATTTAGGACCTGCAAGAAAGAAAAGAATCAATACAAGTCGATTATCAAACTGACAACCTCATCAGCCACAGACAAGTAGATGATACGCAAAGCAATTCCTGTATGGAAGAAAGCTCAAGGGTAGGATAAACAACATACATGGAAAAGCTCAAAATTTTCAATCAATAGTAACATACTAATTACTAATCGTGCAACCATCCACTTTGATTGTAATAAGAAGATTAAGTAGATATATGCTGTCTGAGTATCTCCAAATATATAATAACCTATGCATAATGATACCTGCGCTTATTGCAAAAATCATACATCAAAGTAAAGATATTGTAACAAAGAATAAGATACTGCAATATGACGTCTAGAATGTGGTGCAAAAATTTTAAAAAAAAATTCAAGTGTCAAGAAAAATGTATTTTAGAAAAGCAGCCTACCGTGTGCACATTTTTGAAATCTATCCCTCTCACAACACCAAACTCTGCATCTAGTTTTTGCTTGGCATGCTTTCTGGCTTTCTTCTGCACAGCATTACTTCCACTGTCAAACTTCTTTTTCTCTTGCGGCTGACTGTCATCAGTCGCAATCAAATAATCAAAAAGTCCAGCATTGAACTCCTGACAGAACATGAAACAAGTAATTAGACCGGTGGTAATAAGACTAGTCATATCATCATAAAGATAGCTGCTTGTTGACTACAATCCAGCAAGTAGAACTGTTACCTCAAGGATATGTAGACGAGAATTTTGGGGCAGCTCAGCATTTAAAACAGCAGACTTTATACCAAACTGTACAGAGGGACACTTAATTGGTGAAGTTGTAAATAAAGGCTTACCATACTTGCCTCACCAATCAGATTGAAATTCATCAAGAAACAATACAATTGATCAACACTTTGCTGAACTTGCAAGTTTTCTAAACCCCAGATCTGATAACCATAATTCCTAGACCACTGATACCCATTTCCATCTGTCTACAGCTTTAGATTTTCACCCAAAAAAAAATCATAATAAAATAAAAATAAAAAATAGGAAAAAATTGAAAGGTCCTTATATGCAAATTAGGGGGATGAAAAATTGAAACGCAGAACATCTTCTTACTATTCCCTGTGTTACTTCTAAATTGGTTAAAGCCAGAAGTCCCCAGTCGACATCAGAAACAGCAGATATTAGATGATAACCCACAAATAACTGGCACTAGCAAGTCAAGACAATAGCAAAGCAATAATTGAAAGCAAATTAGAAGAGTCAGAGTACCTGTTCAAAGAAGAGCTTCAGTCTATAACTTGTATCAATTGCATTGGTGAATATCAAAACTTTTTTCTGAACAAGCTCGAGCTTCAACAGGGCAAGGATGTGGACAAGCTTATCTCGGGCACTGCATGATATCTGATAGCAAGACATAATTTTACGTAGTTAATGTGAAATAACAACAACTATTCCAATGTAATACAGTACTGTTATGCATATCTACAGAGTCACTTATATGTGCATAAATTCATTAGACAAAGCTCCAACCCTATTCAGACATGATTAGGCTAGAGAAGCAAATCATCTGTTACTTTAGCAATTATGTCAGTAAAAGGTTGTAAACCACTATAACCTTGGGATATGCTGCAGACCAGAAACTTAGAGGGTAACTAGATTGTACCAAATTTCGCAAAATTATAACCATTGCTGTATGATTTTTAAATTTTAAACAAGGCATGTTGCGTATGACGTATGTATTCCATTGGAGAGCTGTAATGAAGCTTGACAGAGTATACAAAATATAAGAATTGAAGCAATAGCAGATTTTCTGGCTTCTTGGCCAGTATGGTAATTCTAGTTTTCATTTGCAGGGGCAAAACTGCCACCAAGAATATGTTGACAAGATTCACAACTGCAGGCAGAAAATTTCTTACATAAAACTGCTGAACATTCTTGGGGATGATGTCATCCTTAAGGTCTCCTACTTCAGGCAAAGTTAAGATGTAGGGATTATGTAAAATAAGCCTTTTCAGCTTTTCAACATCAGCACTGCAAAATGTCACATGATAGAAAACAGTGTAAGGTATTTGCCAAATAAGCAATGAGAGGCAAGTGGCATAATCCGATCCATACGAGGAAAAATAAAATGACTGAATGCAGTAAATTTCTCACAAAGCTTCATGCATGACATGCTTCAGTATTACAAGCAGAGATTGAAGTCAAAGAAAACAAAATATCACTTTCTAAAAGAGCATGAGCCAAAAATGCCATCGGTGGTATGCCCCACCACAAGCAAAAGAATGAATTTCAGAACTGACAGAAAAGAGTATTGGACCCGATGCAATATAAACAAAAATATTAGGATAATGATTTAATTTCAACACAGATAGGCATAACCTGCTAAAGCATTATAGAACAGGATCAAACCTAGAGGTTGCTGACATGAGAAGACACTGGCAACGTCTAGGGACATGCGCCGTAAGAGCTTTAAGATCATCTTCATATCCATATGACAAAAGAAGATCTGCCTGATATCAAATACAACTATCATGAGTTTCTCTCACCACTAAGCCATCCACAAACTTGAGACCATCAAAATTACAAATTTTTTCCTCGAAAGTATTTGAGGTTCTTATAACCATACTAATTAAACTGGTGCTAACACCTATTTAGAAACTCGATAAATGAACCTCTTCAATAATCATGTTGTAGCAAATGCACCAACCCTTTTTCTTATCCATATCATCACTAAGGTATATTGCACAGTTTGAATTCACACCTCATCGAGGACAATAATGGACAAGGAATCCTGAACAGCTTTCTGCTGAAGAACACCATCTGACAGGCATGTATGTACACAAGCAGGCGTAGACACTATAATATCAGGTGGCCCAGCCAATGCTGTTCTCTGCAGCCACCAACATCCCATGTTTAACAATTGAATTATACAACTCCAAGCTCATTAATTATAAAATGGCACCAAAACAAGAGAAGGTAAATTCTGACCAAGTCAGAATTAGACATGCTGCTAGTCAATTGCACAACTTTCAGCTGCACTCTACATAACTCAATTAGCGACATCACCTCCGCATAAACCTAGAAAATGAGGAGCAAAAAACAAAAATACTATTAACTAAGCCATTAATTCCTCAATAAGATTGATTTTTCTTCACAACACTAGCTCAAATTAATCAAGATTACATACTTGTTGGCATAACTCACGAGTAGGAGCTAAAATGAAAGCGGTAGGAGCTTGGTTATGTTTAGAAGGCGAGTCAGAAAATAGCTTCTGAAGTAAAGGTAGGAGATAGGCGAAGGTCTTTCCTGAACCAGTCTTTGCCCGAGCAACCACGTCTTTACCTTCCTGCAACAATTTAGATAGACAACCAACAAAAGAAAAAAAAAAGGTTAAACGAATTCGTAACTTTTAGACAAATCAAGAAACTGACCAAAATTGATTCAACAAGTCAGTTACAAGGATGAGAGGAATGGCGACGCGCTGGATAGGTGTAGGTTTGTCGATGTTTTTCTTGATAAGTGCTCGAATTAGGCGAGGGTCTAATCCAAGGTCTTCGAAACTCCGTTCTTCCTCCTCCTCCTTCTCCTCGTCTTCTTTTTCTTGTTTAGCTGCTGCTGCTTCATCCTCTACAACTACCGGCTGCTCCTTTAGTTCTTGATTCTTATCCTTATTTTGCGATGATTTCTGTTTTTTCTTCGCCATTGGATTCGAGGGAAAGAAACGATGGCTGAGGGTTTAAGACTGCACCGGTAGGGCTTTTGCTTTCCGCTGACAAGGAAGCAGTCCAAATGACGATAAACGGGTAATTCGGGTCGAATTACGTAGCTTTTGCAATGAACTGAGTGGGCGTGGTACCTCGTGATATTAAATCAAACGCCTTTAGGCGTGCAGCATCCCACAGTTAGAGGCGTGGTATCTTACCGCGGATCAAATAATCACGACTTATACAGTCTTTCTTAGTATCTCTTCCCCAAAAAAGAAAAAAAAATTTGCTTTTTGTCTGTGCATTTTTTTTTTTTTGAACAATTAATTGATATATTTGTAGAAACGCTGGCTTATTAATTTTGAATACGTCGGTCTCTTCTTCTTCTTCTTTTTTTTGGCTTGAATGAATTTTCAATACATTAGTTAATGATGATATTCTGAATGCTCAAAAAAACTTTTTATTTTTTGAGTGTTGAGTTAAACGGTCTAGTGAGAGGGATTGTAGACGTGTATATAATTATTTTTTAATATGATATTTTGAATATGATTATTTCTTTTCTAGTATGAATTTTTCCCCTTTCGCTCCCCTTCTCCCCTTTTTTTGTCCTGTGATTTCTTTATGAGCCCTTTTTTTTTTTTTTTTTTGAGAATTGGGTTAGATTGAATGGTAGGATGAGATGGATTGTAGCCCTAAATATAATCATTTCTAAATATGGTATTCTGAATGTGATTATTTCTTTTCTAGTATGATTTTTGCCCTTTCGCTTCCATTTTTTTTTTATCCTATGATTTCTTTATCATGACTACATAAAGTTGGATAGATGATTCCAAGTTCAATCAACATGCTAAATAGTAAACTCTCTATTTTAAAAAAAATCTCTATAAAAGTGAAACTTTTTTGTCTATATAAAAGCTAAACCTCTTTCACTAATAGAAAACGTGGTTGAGCTAGAAAATGATTTTATTATAACTTGATTGAAACTAATTTAGTAAGTTTTGATCACAATCTCCTCTAAGAGCTTTGGAAAACATAGAGGAACTTATTTTTGATTTCAGGTTGTCCAAACAAGGTTGATAGAAGAGAGAGGAAAACTATGCATTGTATTAAATTTGTATACTATATGTTCGTATGCATAATTTAAAAAAACGTTTATATTTGTACATTTTCAAAATATTTTGAAAGATGTATATATACTTTTTAATTGACCATATAAAACACATAATAAACTTTTGACGTATTATACTTCACGAATTATACTATAATTTTTGAAAAAATTTTAAAATTTTAGTAAGGAGACTGACTTCATCCTCTTGGTTATATACAACATGATAGTGACATATAACATAATTATGTACATAACAAAACATAATTCTATAGATTTATACATATAAAAATAATAAGCTGATAAGATTTTAATAAATTTAATGTCTCATACACAAGAATATAGGTCAAAATTAGCATAAATATAATATGATCTTTTAAAAAATATAGTAATTTTAACTGTTGTATTTTCAGTTTCATAACTTTCAAAGACATTCGTACCATTCACTTACGATTTTATAAGCAATATTCTGCCAAACAAGTATTTTTATGCCTAATTTTTTAATTGTATTATTTTTTAAAAAATTATATAATATATATGCATATAATATCTCATATTGTACTCGTCCCGAATTTTGGGAAGCATACCTAAATCCAAATCAATTTGGTCCGAGTTGACGGAAATGGAATCGGCCGCTGAAAGTCTGAAGACTCATGAGAGTTTTCTTAGGGATTTTGGGCAAAGAGGGCCCAGAAAATGATGAGTCCATAACATGCATGGTATTCTTGGGGGATACATTAATGAGAGGAATTAAAGCACACTTTGACTTAACTTTTACTTTCGGTGCGAAGTTGAATATCTTGTGATCCATTTGATCTGATGATACATACAAGGTGCCATGCATCACTTTCTTTTCTCTGTGCTGCCCTTTCAATTTGTCGAGCCCATCGGGAATTTTCTACGGGGAAATTAATATGACGAGGAGGACGAGCACGGGTGTCAAGTGATTCACAGGAATATCGGGTTAATTTCAGTCATCAATCTCCTCCGTTTCTTTTGGTATTTTCATCTACCAAAAGGAAACAAAATTAGAGCCGATTAAATTAACATGAAGAAATTTGTAAATTTTTAGCAGTCGATAAGATTGGTTTACGGAAAAATCGTGGCAACGATTTTGACTAAAAAAAAAAGTTCAGGCTCTAGTGGCTTCTATTTCATGTTGATAAGCCTAATCAGCAATCACCACAAAAGTTTTGGCACTTTTACTTCAGTCGTTCAAGCTGAAATTCCAACGTCGTATAAGCAAATTAGAGAAAACAATCCACAACAAAGGAAGAAGCGTAGAAACAGGAGGAAGACCGCACCCAGCTTCGGAGGAAGCAACTTTTCTCTCTCACGAATGTCTGTCTTGTGTAGCCAAAACCCAGCCATTAAGGCTTGGTGGAGTCGAATGCAAGAGTTCAAAAATTCACATTTAAAGTGGTTTGGTTTCAAAATTCCAGACAGGTGCATAGTGCATTCGTTTGATCCGGTGGTGGTTCAGTCCCCTCCGAATTACTCCTGAATAAATTAAATTGTACAACAATTATTACCTTCGGGAAAAAAAAAATAAAAAAGAATACTAAAAAGTAATACTAAAAAGCATGTGAGCACGTTTGAAACGAAAGCTAGGCCTAGGATGTTGGCGCTGCTTCATATGGCCAACAGATCGATCAAAATCACAAAGTCAAACCACCATCACTATTAATCAGGTCAGGAGAATTGCGAAAAAATATCTAATTGAATCAATCTTGACATTGTGCCCAACTTCAAAATTGTGAAGTAGTAGTATCAAATCATCAATAATATGCTTCATTATTTTGGCTTAACAGAAATAGTAGTATGAAAAACTGGCTGACTAACTGTGGTTCAAACACACACACCACCCTCTAACTGTGGTTCAAACATATATTAATAATTGGATAAGCTCCCTTCACGCGGGAGTCTAAATTCTTAGTTAGGTTCATAATCATAATAATAATTTCGAAGAAAAAGAGTTCCTTTCGCCCATGATTCAACAGCTTGGAATAAACTTTAACTACCCGCCTGCCTGCCCCGTTGACATCTTGCTCTACAAAGAGACTCATATTGTGTCTTTTCCTTCCGATCATTCAACATAATCACGAATTCTCTCTAATTATACAAAACACGACCCTTGTTTAGTGTTGATTGATCATTCAACATAATCACGAATTCTCTCTAATTATACAAAACACGACCCTTGTTTAGTGTTTACACCACGAACAACCCGGCACGACACCACCCAAAAAAAGAAAAAAAAATCTTGACAATCAAAATCAATCATAACTAAGGTCTCAGAAATACTGGACGATTTGAAATAGAAATCAGCAAATCCCACATCGTATTAAATGCTAATACCATAATTTATTCTAGTCGCGCCAGCAACTAATCCACAGTATTTAAAGCTAATTAGTCTGTATAATACAGGAGTATACAAACTAAAGAAAAAAATTAGATTGTGATCAGCTGGAATGTTTCCCATTCCACAATTAATAATTTTTTAGTAGTCAAACTCTGCAAACATGAGATGTCTCCACAAATAACCGTACGCAAGTCAACTTTTAGCGTACGCACAAGCAAAAAATCAACAAGTACTCTAACATTAATGCTGTAGAGCACTAAAAAAATACAGTGCCACTATATTAAAAGAAACAATTTGAGAAAAAAAATGTACGTAATATATTTGCCTTAACTCGTAATTGAATTCGTTAATTCTTTACATTGTCAAATGTTTCAGAAGGATGAAACCAAAATTTAGCACAAAAGGTGGGAAAAAAAAAAAGAAGGAAAACGGTCACAACCGAAGACGGAAAAGGGGGCGCAAACAAAACAAAAACAAAAAAAAGAGCAACTAAATCCCCCCCCCCCCCCCCAAAAATGAAGTTGGAAAATACCCCCAAATTTTAGCAAAAAGCCAACAACATGGAACTTCAATCCAGATGCCCATCACAATCATCGCCACTAAAATTTACTACTACTGCTAATCTACTACCAATACTAACACCACCTCCCTAAACATACCTGTAAGTTCCATCCAATCCTATCCAGCCATTGATTCTTAGTGGCAGCTCCATTAATAATATATTTTTTTTTAAAAAAAGAAGAATTCAAGAGAGAACAAAAAAAGAAAAAAAAAAAAAAGAGGCTGAATCAGTAATCCGGCATGAGTTGACTAATTTTGCCTTCTTCAGCAGCCATTTTCTGCTCCGAAATTTTCAACCATACGCAAACAGCTGTAAAGCTCAGCACCAGACTCAACAACCCACTCCCCAATCCGATCCCCACAATGGCCAGAACCGATAGCCCTTTGCTCCTCATCGGCGGCAATGGGTACCCGTACAGATCCTTATTCCCCTCGTAGGAGCTCGCATTAAACCTCGGCAGGTTCCCGCTTCTATTTCCTAAGGACGAAGGTATCGGACCCGACAACTTGTTATTCGAAACATCGAAAACCGAGAGGCGGGCCAGCAATCCCAGCTGCTGAGGGATGAGCGCGGAAAGTTGGTTATCGTGGAGATCGATCACATTAAGGTAGGCGCAGAGAGCGAGCTGTTGCGGGATTGGCCCGGAAAGGCGGTTAGAGGAGAGGTTCAGGACAGCGAGATTGACGAGGTATTGGAGGTCAGGGGGGATGGAGCCGGAGATGGCGTTGGAGGAGAGGTCGAGTGCTTGAAGATTAGTACAGCTGGAGATATTGGGGGAGATGGAGCCCTTTAGGGAGAGGTTGGAGAGGGAGAGTTTGTAAATGCGGCCGTTGTTGCAGGTGGCACCTTGGAGGAAGGAGGTGAAGCCTTGGCAAGGGTTAGCGAAGGTAGCTTTGCTCCAGTTTTGGAGGTTCTTTAATGGGTCTTGAAGGGATTCACTGAGGTGGGTTAAGCATAACTCGTCGTTTGGATCTGGCTCTGATGGCGGGAGTAGGGCGCACGTTAGCAGGATAATCAGCAGCAGGATTCTTGTGTTGCTCCAAACACCCATTCTTTTTGTGGGGGGGTGGAGGGTGTTGTGTTGGGGGCTAGAGGCTGGTGGCACTAAAATGCGTTTGGAGAAATATAAGACACTATTATACTTAGCAGTTACTAAAGTATTCTTTTTTCTTGGGGGGACGTTTTTGTAGCACTATCTGAGTGCAGGTTGGCAACAGGTGGGAGGGGAAGATGGGTACAATTTGCTGTAATGTATGGAAGTAATTAGACTAATTGCTCTAGTCTATATTGGATTAGTAGAAGTTCACAGAGCTGATGTTCAGAAACTGAGAAAAGGGGAAGGGAGGGGACTCACCAAAAAGAAGCAACGAAGAAAGAATTTTAAAGAATGAGAGAGGGATGCTTTTATTTGGGATTTTTCGTAATTTCCTTATGAGAGTGACAAGCCGCACGCTAGCCCAGCACCACGAGCACGGACCAGGAGGAAGGGGATTGGTGTTGTCATTTGTCATCAGGGTGGGTAAAATTATCCTTTAACTCAAAAATTCATTGTATCCAATACTCGAAAATTAGAATACATGATCTGTATTATTTGATTGGATCAAAAGAGTGTCGGGCGCCGTTTAAGATGCAGGATAAATTATGACCGCATAATTAAAAATTCACGGGAACTCGACTCGCCCTCGTGTATATATATATATATATATATATATATTATTTTTATACACATATTATAAAATAATATTTTTAGAGTTAAATGAGCAATTTCATTGAACAAATTATATTACAAATTGAGAGCCTATAGTTTATTTACAAGATTCATTTGTCGAGGTCATGATATTATATTTTATAGAAAATAGTTTAATTAATGTGGAACATATATTTAAAAAAATGTGTTACTTATTTCAAATTTTTATTGATTTTGAAGTCTTTTAAATTTTTTCCTTTATCTTGTATTTTCTTCACATGCTTGTTTCTTAGTGGGAGACTTTTTTTTTTTAGAACAAAGTCTTTATTAAATTTTAGATAAATATTAAAATATAAAATTAAATTAGTATAAATTATTTTTTAAAAAAATTAAATGATAAGTGGGACAAAGCGAATACCTGTTGAGCTAACCCTAACTTAGCAGGTACTCGCTAATATGCGAGGCAGATAAGGATAAAAAAATAACTGATGGGCAAGATAAGGATCTTGCGGGTCAGATCAGTCAAATGATGGACGAGGCGGATACCCGACCTTCGCCCACCCTATCAAACGATTAGGCTAATGTTTTCGAGATCTTTCATAATTAATTAGAGCTAATTCATGCTCATGCTGTGGGCTTTTGCCACATCATAAGGCTCTTTTTTGTTTTTTTTGGGGTGTTTGGTAGGGGAAGTGCTGGGGGAGTGGTGAATATGGGATAACGAGAATGAGAATTAATTAGGAGCCCCCCCGGGGCTAGACCATCGTCTTGGGATTTTTCCGGAACTCTAAGGTCAAGTGGTCGAATCCCACTTAACTCCCGGTGCGCTTGGGGTGGCGGTGTACTTGGGCGCAGGGGATTAGTCGGGCCGCCTTCGGGTCTTGATCCGGACACCCCTGTGTTGACAAAAAAAAAAAAAAGAAAGAGAATGAGAATTAATTTCTATTAATACTTAGCTTCTCTTCTTTAGTCTTTAACACCCAGAAATAAAATAAAAATAAAAAAGAAAAGAACTGGGGGAGGCAGGATCCCACTAGAGACTTTATAGGCTTGGTGAAAATGAAAGTGGAAGTAAATACAAAATACTGGGCACGAGCGAGACGGGGTGTTCTCTGTTGCGGACTGGGGGTGGGTCAGCTGCTGCAAAATTTGAGGACTGATGGGGTTCGATGGGGACAACACTAATCCCGTCCTCAATGGCAATTTTTGGGCACTTGATGCGCTCTTCTTTTCATTTTCATGGGCGGCTAGCAACGTCGAATTCTAGTTCAATTACACTTTTTATGCGGCAAGCTTATCTCTTCGGACTAAGCAACAGCTACTCCTATTTGCTTTAATGAAACAATTAAAGTCGATTAAAACTTTTATAATCACGGTTAAGAGATGATTATTGATGCACTTGCCCCTCTTGGCTCTTTTGATTTATCCAAAAATTTAATTTTTAAAAAAAAAGAAAGAAAAGAAATGGCCTTGCTGGAGACGATTTTCCAATTTTTCTGGCCCCTCAACTGTAGAGTACTTTCCCACTCTTCTCTCTTTGTTTTACTTTAATGTTATGCATGTTCTCTGAAATGATACCTCTTAAGTATTGCTTAATTTAAAAGTTATCACCGGGTTTGGACGGCAAGATGGACCACCTTACTCATGCTCTACCCAGCCTAAAGCTGCATTGACAGTGGGCGCGAAACCAAGTCGAAAAACTCCCAAGTACTTTCTCAGCTGCTGTTTATGTAGTTTTGGTTTCACCGGATTGAGTAACTTTTAGTACTTAATTCCTCAAACGGGTGAGGGTTTAGCTTAAAAAATGTATCAAGGTAGCATATATAGGACTATAGGAGTATGGAAAACGAACTTCCCATTGTAATACTTGGTTGTCCATCGAACACAAAAGGGTGAGGAAGTAGTGATTATTTTGTGAGTTTGGAGATTGCGAAAGAGTCACGCTTGCAATATTCAAATTTTATTGCTAATGCTGAAGTTTTTGCATAATCATTCATCCATATGGAACTCACTTTAGGATACTAGCTACTTAAACACAATCTAGTTTTCTTCTTAAACACAATAATCTAGATTATCATGGTGTTTAACTCAAAAACACATTATCCATTTATAACTGTATAATGTCAGTCCATATCCCAATAAGCTGCTCAAGACAGAATCAACATCTTTTTCCTACAAGCTAGCACAAATGAACATGCTGTTGGGAGCAAAGTCCAAAGCTCTAAATCCAAAAGCGCTTCATGGATCACTGAAAGTGAAGGAAGAAGCCATATTTTTGCCTAGCAGGCCCGTGAAGTTTGTGCTGCGTCCTAAGTCGGGAACAGGAGTTGCAGTCTCGTTGCTCCTGAGAATTTTGTACCATAGCCTTAACTGGTCCCTCCGACAACATGATCTCTTTCCTCCGCAGATATATCATCTTACTCCTAAATATCTATGGGGAAAAGTCGGAAACAAACTTTGTGGGTATTAACGCTGCACAATCCATCACTCTTCCTCCCCACAACTCACACACACACACACACACACACATGTATATGTGTGTGTGTGTGCGTGCGCAGGCAACTCATTCGTGTGTGTGTGTGTGTGACACTGACAGGGACTCGAAAATGATGTGTAATTCGTCGGTCTTCTGAAATCGGAACAAATGCTAGTCTTAGCTTGAATACTTGCACAATAATTACCATTAACTACTCCCTCCATTTTTTTATAACTGACGT
Source organism: Coffea arabica (assembly GCF_036785885.1). Classification (NCBI taxonomy): domain Eukaryota; kingdom Viridiplantae; phylum Streptophyta; class Magnoliopsida; order Gentianales; family Rubiaceae; genus Coffea; species Coffea arabica. The sequence goes on along the minus strand of NC_092323.1, from coordinate 6,827,204 downwards.
TTAAGAAATTTGCTCTAGTGTACTTTTATCTGTCGTTTTATTATCCCCATACAATATTAATTATTTTTTCACAATTTTACCCTTTTATCTCTCTTTTCCAATACAGGGTTCTTAATTACTACTCCTAGTTTGGTGGGAGTTAGTTTGCATTGCTTTTGGCCGAGTAAAATAGCACCATTTAGTACTCTAGTGCGAGAAAACATGGGTGAATTGGATAATTAATGAGGGTACAAAAGGAAAGTAGTGTACAGATTTAAGCAATGAAAAACTTTTCTTAATTGGTGTGCAAAACCTTAAACGTCAGTTATAAAAAAAGGGAGGGAGTAGTTAGTGGTTTTGGGTGCATTTGAAAAATCAACCAACCAACCAACCAATGCAGGGTTTATCAGTGTGTTTTTCCAAGGCATGTCATTATGGGTTTTTGGTTTAAGAGCCTCTAAAATCTCACCGCTTGGAAAATGAAGTGGTAAAAGATAAAGTACCAACAAAAACAAAAAAGGTGGACGGTTGGTACTAAAGGTTAGGGATTTGGCGACGCAATGAAACGCACTAATTATGCATCTGGTTGTAGAACTGGTGGTAGAGATAGACATTGGCTGCACCATTGACTCGACTAATAGAAATAGTGGGGAGGGGAGTCGTAGTATTAATAATAATACTACCACTAATTTAATTTTAACACTCGTACAGTACACTACTCAGCCTCTAGCAGTGGGCTACTCGTTTCGAATGCACCTTGGACCGATTGTCCAATAATCATCTTGTACAAAAGTACGATAATTTGAATACTTGGTGCGTCTTCACTGGCTCCCTGCCCCCATGGAACATTTACTGGTGCTTGAACAGGTCAGGTTAGCACTTAACCACACAACTCTGCCAGGTAAAATTTCGCTCTCAAAGTTAGGGATATAATAATAATGAGTGTGTTTGGATTGTAAGTTATTTGAAATATTTTTACTGTAGCACTTTTTGTGATGTGATGTATGTGAGATAAAAAGGTAATTGGGAAGATAAAAAGGTGTATTGAAAATTGTAATGGTGATGTCAGCAAATATATTTGGCCAAATAATTGGCTGTCCAAACACACTCAATGATGGAGTAGTAAATGTTCCAGAACTGAACCACCACCGCCTCTCGCTGGCGGGGCGGGGGTAGATCAGGGTAGTGGCGGAGAAACTTTTTTCAGTTTTTGTATCTGCTTTCTTTCATTTAAGAGATATATATATATGTGGTGCATGTCTAGTTTTGGTTCATGGATTGAATTATTTGCGTTGGCCTTCTTTTAGACACAGAAACCCAATCGCTAGTCATCTTCAGCTTTTTTTGTCTAATAAAGTTTTTGCCATCTCCGATAATTTACACCTAAGAATTCCATCCCATAAATGTTGTGCTTTTTCTTCTTCTTCGACAATTCTTCTTCTTTTTTTTTTTTTTGTTTTTTAACCCTTGAATAGGGAAACAATAACTCAATTGGTGACTCTATTTCATTTAATCACTCGTTATCTTATTTCATGTTCATGCATAATACTAAAGCAATAAAATGTTCATGCTGACTCCGCATAAAAAAAAAGACAAACTAGGAAGTGAGACGAGGCCTTCCACGACAACCAATGTTTTAAAACTCGGACCGTTAATTGAACCGGTGAAGTGTTCGGGTCAAAGTTCAACCAGTCGGACCGTAGTTCAATGATTTTTTTAAAAATAATTTATATAAATATATATGCACAAAATAAGACATGTAATGGACTCATCTAAAACTTTATATGATAAAAAGTTTAATATTTTCAAATAACTTGGATTTTCAAAATTAAAATTTTTAAATTATAAGTTGAAACAAATAAATTTCATCTCAATCTCAATTATATTTACCAAAAAATAATCTTAAATTCAATCCAAAATATACCACAATATTTTGAAATTATACAAAATTCACGTTTATAGGAATTTAGATTGTGAGTTAAATTTTAATTTACGTTTTTGGAATTTTGAAATTACAATTAAAAAAAAGAAGTTTGGAGTTTAAAGGAAGTCAGGAGAATCGAAAATAAAAATACAAACTTGATAAGAAACAAATAATGAGATAAAAAGTGAGTGGTTGTGGCATTTAATAATTAGTCTTTAAAGTTTAAGAAAAATAATTCTTTTTAATTTTTTTCAATTTAATGGACAAAAATAAAATTAAAAGATTGAAGAAAACATCAATAAATTAAAACTAAAGAGGTTTGATTAAAAAGAGTGTGACAAAAGAGGAGAGGAGAGAGAGAGAGAGTTGAAAATTAGAAAGAAAGAGTCATAAAAAAATGAGATTTTGTAGAGAAAACGGAGAAAAGAAAAATGGATATTTGTTTTATATAAATGAGTTATCATAAAAAATTTATAGGATGTAATGGTACAATGGTTGCTACATTGGTCTTTCATCACAAAGGTCCTGAGTTCAATCATTGGTAGCTGTGTTTTGCAAAACTTAAAAAAATATTAAAAGGAAAACTAAAAAACCGACAATCCTTGGTAGCTGTGTTTTGCAAAATTTAAAAAAAATCAAAAGGAAAGTTAAAAATCGAAAACCATCGGTTCGACCCCCCCATTCACCGGTTCTAAGGGTTTGACCGATTTTCTGACAAAGTCAACTGCAATATAGAATCGGATCGATGCTATGAACAGTTGGCAATTTAACCGGTCAACCGGCTTGTCCGGTCCGATTTTCAAAACATTGACGACAACAGAAGAAAGAGAGGCTGGTATGGTAGGGAAACCGTATCATGTTGTAATTTGACTACTTGGATTTGTTCTTGGCAAGTCTTTTTTTAAGTGTCTGTTGGGACGGGGATCTTGACATTCAAAACTGAGACAACTTTACGGAATAAAGCAGGGAAGAAAATGACTACAAAGGATAGCTAACCACATAAACCTTTTTGTGGTAGTTCTCCTACAAACACCTGGGGTCCCCCTCCAGCATCATACCAAAATCCTTCCCTTTGCTGCTCAAACATCTGTTTGGTTGGTAGCCAATGGGCCATTAGATTTAGATTATCGTTTCATTCTCTGCTGATAGCAATCTCTCAACGCCTTGTCTCTCGTCTCCTAATCTCACATTTTTAATCTTTAATAATAATTCGTGGTTCATAACCAAGACATAAGTACTCGCTATTTACAGCTCAAACAAACAAAAAAAATTTGGCCCATAAGCGTTCCATCAACTATCGAATCTTGGCAGGCAAGCAATTTGCGGGATATTGTTGGTTTTGAATAACACTTGAGATATTCTTGAAATTATTTTCAATTGGAAAAAAAAGCATAAATTTTGCATTTAATGGTCAACTGACTAAAATAACAGCTCTGCTGAGGTTCCGTGGGACTGGACAGACTGGCGCAAGTAGAAAATTGCCATTTTTATCTTTTCCCCTTAGGCCTGTTCATTAGCAATTGGGCCAGGCATTCGCAAGGAATCCGGAAGGTGATGTGCCTCGGATCCCTCATGTTCCAAGGATAGCCTTTGCTCACGGTTTGATCGATCTTTCTAGAGGCCTATCCTTTGGGCAGATGGTTAACGATTCTGAGAGGATTTGGCATCTTAAAGCCCATAGTAGAAAGAAGCCCAACGAATTAAGCATTTTGCTACAACTGGCGACATTTACGTCACTTGGGCCACTGTAATCCTGAAAATACCCAACACTCTTGTTCGTTCCTTTCTAAAGCTATCCTTTTTATTAGATTACTTCCTACTGAGACTAATCCGATTAGCAATATACATATACATATATATATATATATATATATATATTTTTTTTTTTTGGGTAACCTTTTAAAAGACTATTCTTCCTTTTGGAAATTTTTTCCTCAATGACTTCCACATTATCGATGGGAAACCTTACTAACTGAAAATAGTTACGAGTAGTTTTATGCAAAAAAAAAAGGAAATTTACTGCTATTTTGCAAATTATAGAGGGGGTTCCTAAAACTGTAAAAGATTAGAAAAAATATAGGAGGAGAAACGCATTCGATTCATTAGTCATAAAATTTCTCCGGATATTCTGTACGAATCGATTGCAGTCTATACTACATCCATCCAAGTATGAAACTGGCAATTTCTGAACAAAAGTGTGAGGCTTATATATATGTTTTGGTAAGAAGAATGTGTGAGGTTAAAGTAACAGGACGATAACCTCAATAGTCAAGTGTAGCGAATGTCCTTTTTATAACTAACGCCGTTAATCCAACTGCGCTATTCATTAGTTTGGCTCGTTTGAATTTTTTATATGTGTCGAGTTTGAACGAATATTTTGGTTCGATAAATCATCAAACGAACACAAGATAGTTCATGAATTTAAACGGTCATTTGCGAACATGGGCCTCATTGTCATTTTACAAAATTTAGGGTTTATATTGTATTCATAATTCCTATTCCAAACTTTCCAACCTCTGTTAGTCTCAAACATGTTGTTTCTTGGTAGTTAATACTATAGACAAGCAAATTGCATCAATTTTATGAGAAAGAACCTGAACTCGAGTGTCTCGAGTTTGTTCATGAATAGTACATTTATGTTAAACGAGTCAAGCTTAAGTTCAAACTAAAATTAGAATTTTGTTTAACGAATCGAACACGAACACAAATTTAGAACTCGAATAGTATTGAATGAATATGAGTATTGTTCGAATAATTTAATGAACAGAGTTCAAACATGATATATTCATCTAGATTCAATTCGTTTACAACTATATTTATAACCCCCAAGTAAGTAAAAAGAAAAAAAAAAAAAAAACTTGTTTGCTTGTAGATACTTGCTTCTGTACAAGCATTGAATGTTTAAATCATCCAAGAAAAGTTTGCATGGACATGATTAAACTTTTGACAATTTCCTATTAAGACAAGAGAACGTGCTTTTCGTATAAATTAATTAATTACAGCTCGAGAGCAACCACGCATGCAGTTTGGGCTGCTTATCTGATTAGCGATCCCATCCTAAGAAATACGTACTACAAAACAATTCTAAACAACGTACGTTTACACCTCATGTTCGGTGGCAATTTCCCATTACAATGATAATAATAAATGTGTATTAGTAAGACAAAGATAAAACAAGCCTGAGACAACATAATTGCTAATCTTGTTGACGGGACAACCTCTGATCCAAGACTTTCCCATCATGCTAGACAACTACTCACAAATTTTCCTTTTTGACTGCATCATCACTCCCTTTATTTCCCTTTCCCTTTTTCCCCACTTCAGTATTGTACGTACCAGATCAAGATGATATGTTATTATTCTACCCTTTCAAATTTACAACAAAGGGATAGAACCCGGTAAATTGGATTGAAATACATATAATAAATCTCTTCCCTGACTGTTATTTGATCAACACAGAAAATCCAAGATTCGCCCTCCTCCTCCATTTTTTTTTTTGAAGAGAAGGTTGGGAGGGGGGGAAAGGAAGAATGGACGGACTGGATGACCTAGAGCCAGAATCTAGAATTGAGGGACTGCATGCATTTCACTCCGTAGTAATTAATAGATGAAATTCAGTTGCCAAAACATGCGTCTGAATTTTCATCCTTAATCGAGCCGTTGTTGGTGACTTCAATATGATATGATTGCATCATATCATTAGTATTCGTACATGAAATCCTTGCATTACCTGTGTGCACGAGTGAACGAGTTTGCTCGTGAGGATTATTGATATTAAGGATGCAATTATTGACGTCCAGACGCCAAATCACTTTTGTGATGATTGCTTTCGGTTGATAGCTAATGCCGATTAAATCTTGAAAAGCGAAGATGAGAAAAGAGATATGAACAAGATCAAGCACCACAAACTGCAGCACTATGGAAATTTCAACTAGTTATGGCCCATTTTACTTACCGCCAAAGTAATAATGTGCCAGAATCCATTCTTAACACCCTTTTCTCAACTTTTTGAAGAAAAAAAAAATGAAAAAGGCTGGCGGCTGGCATTTTTTGTCACCTTTGGACAAAGCTTAGGTTGGAAAACAAAAAGGAAAAATTTTTACGGTCACGATTACTGGTTTGAAATAGATAACCGGAGGATCTACATCCAGAAAGAAAGAAAAGTAGCCCAATTGATGGTCAAAGACACAGGTAATAGACCTTTCTGCTATGGGAAACTTTGAGCTGCTTCTGTACTTAAAGGTGCAGAGAAGCAAAATCTAATCATGAATTGGGGTGCATTCATTTGGTCAATGAATCAACGCATGGATTAGAAACCTTACCTAATCATTTCCTCTAAAGCTTCCCGCCATCAATTTTTTCAAGCTTTTGATACATAAATTTAGTGCCCAAGTTGGGAAATGTTGAATTTCTTCTCGACAGAGTTTACAGGGCCCCGCTAGAGCCAGTAACTACAGGGAAAAACCACATGATTTCCCTTGCCTGTTGCTCATGCAAAAGTCAAAACCTGCAGGGTCCGTTTTAATTAGACACTGATTGTATCATGATGCATCTGTCCACGAAGCAAAAACAGAGACATGAGGCCTCATCTGAGTTGAAGAGATCCAAGGGTTGGCCGTGTGGGGTGATGGGCTAGCAAACAACTTGGATGCTGCTGGAGGAACTGTAAATTGCATTGGTAGACTGTTGCTTTTATCAGGGCTGCCTTCTCTGGAGCAGCTCAAACTCGTCACCAATGAAGAGGGTTCTGAGAAATGAGTCATCATCTTGCCTGATCCTGCCGCCTCTTGATGAGCGGTAGTGCTAAGCGTTTCCATCCCCATCAAATCATTCACAGACACTGGAAAAGATGAAGTCTTGAAATGTTCGGGATCACCCGGTTTCTGAAGAGGAAACTGATGAAGAGCCACATTCCAGTCTAACACATTATCATTATTCTCCTTGGAGGTGGTGTTAACTTCCTCATTGCAGTTGAGATTGGAAGGGTTCCCAATAGAGATGTCATTGCTAGATTCCAGGTTGTTGTTTCTACGAGCTAGTTCGCCTGCAAGAAGGTTACTGCTCGCCATGATCCGATCTACATCGTACCTAGATATGTCAAAGTTGGTTACAGCATTCGCACCCCGAAACTTGATTGCTGCTATGTCATAGGCCTCAGCAGCTTCCTCTTGGGTGCCTGAAATGTTATCAAGTAAAACTTAGAAACCTAATTAAAATGCAATAATCAGTTTATGAGTGAGGCAGCTTTCTGCTTTCCGCTTTCCCCAACATTATACAACTACACTACGTTGTTAAAACTAAAGGAGAATGATTTATTAATATGTACAACTCTAACTGCTGTGTAAAAGGAAGGGCAAGTTAATCAACAAAATGCAAAAGCATCCGAGAAGAGGGAAAAAAACGGGGGCAAAAGCCAAAGTGGCCTTGGCGTGTTGGCAGCATTGCCGTTTACCCCAGTGAACTGTTTTTTCGCAAAAGCTGTTTCCTTGCTGGTATCGCACAATCCCGCAAGGCTTAATCTCTGCGTCACTATCAGCAGTATGCTGAAGTCTCAAGGGTCAATAAGTAGCAAAAAATGGGCATCCTAGAGATGTGGTCTAATTTATTCATTTACTTTTTTTGTACAGCATGTACTTGATAAATTATTTCAAAAAAAAAAAAAAAATCTTTCAAGACCTAAACCTGTTTGTAACGCTAGCACGACAATAGGAAAAGCCAGTACAAGTTAGTAGTAGGATGAACAAAAATTATGATTGTTTAGGTCCGAGAACTCACTGAAGGTCCCCAAGTAAAGGTCTTTGTTGCCTGCCACTCTGCCAATCCTAGCTTGCCATCGTCCATGTTGATGATGTCTGCTAAAGAAAAATATAAGAATACAATTTCAGCTAAACAACAGATACTAATCATGATCAGAAACATAGCAGTATATATCTGTTTCTAAGTTCTAAGACCTTGTTACTCCTCTGTACATTGAAGCTCCCCTTGAGAAACCACTGCTCTTTCTGCAAATTGTAGTGTAGATATCATGGAGAGGATAAAGTCAGACTTAAGAAAAAATCAGATGCTATAAGATAGAAAGGATGATGAGCCACCTTCTCAAGTGAGCCACATATTCCTGCCTTGCCATGCTTTTCATTTCTTCAAGTTCATGCTGATAATTTTCCAACTGAAAAGGCATCACCAAGCAAATCAGGCTAAGGAGAGTTAATAGGATATCTAAGTTCAAGTTACCAGAACCAAACCCCTACCGGAAAATTAATATGAGTCGAAGGACCCCAATACTTGAGTGCTGCCAGATCATAAGCCCTTGCAGCTTTTTCTTCCATATCATAGCCACCTAAGTTCAGCATTATGGAGTACATGAGGTGCTAGGAACATAAACACAATAGTGCTCAGTCATTTGAAAAATAAACAACGAAAGGACTTAGAAAACAAATATACCTAGATAAACTGGAAGACGTCATCAGAGAAGCAACCCCCGTTGTAATAACATGAGAAGGATAGGATTCAAAGTTAGCAAGTTAAGAAAGCTGCCAATATGTACAATGTGGCTAATTTTGTAGCAAATAACTTGTTAGTTACTTACCTTGCCTTCCTTTTCTGCTTTGACCTTCTTTCTTGCAGCTGTTGTCCCATAGATGTGCTTCATATCTACCAGTCCATCTGTGCCTGATCACAATCCAGAGGAAAAGGCATTCTAATAAGTACTACCAACATTAAGGATACCAAATACTGTTTGACCAGAGGACAATTAGTGTTAAACTACGAAGCATGATAACAAGTGAGCAAGCAGAATAAGGACAGGCTAAACTAGCATCCTATTTATGTAAGAAGAGCAAGTTTGTTTAACAAACCAAGATTTAACTATTCTAAGACAAATAATGGATAACAAAAAAGAGATATTAGACGAACCAAGTCAAAAGATCTAACCTTGTTACGCCTCTAAACTGTGAGGTTCTCTGCCCAAATGTATCAATGGACTTTCTGTGAACTATCTGCTTCTGCTCGACCTTTTCAGGCCCTCTTTTCTTAGTTTCAATGGCCACACACTCTGTCCCTGTGGGTGAAATTTGCTGGGAACCAGTAATACAACTTGATTGTGAACCCGGGCTCATTGATAAGCTCAAGGACTGCAAATCCCCATACCCCATTGCACCAAAGGAACCAGACTCACACCTATTTGCAACCCCGCCGCCAGTCATCTTAGGCTCTAGTGAATGATCGCCAAGGTAATTCCTAGAAACCCAATTCTTCATACCAGAAAGATCATTATCTGCCATTATAGGCAGCTGAAGATTGGTTTCAGCAAGATGAGTTTCTTTGCTTCCCTGTTCTGATGCCTGGTAAAATTCATGGCATCTAAAGGGAGAGTACTCCGCATACTGTTGAACCTGAATCTGCTGTTGCCTCTGCTGCTCCTGCTGCCTGGAGTTCCCTTGTAGATTGTTCAAGAAATCTTGACTACTGGGCGCATGATTCAAGCTTTGGTGGTAGTACATGCTGTCTAGGCTGAGAGCCATACTTCGTCTTTCACCAGCTTCGTAGTGATGGGTCCCCATTGTTGTTCCACCAAAGAAGTTCTCAAGTTTTGGAGTTGAAAGCATACCTTGATAGTAAAAGTTAAAAACTCATAAGATTCCGCGGGTACAGGTAAATAAGCAAGTATTACAAAGCATCAAACAAGAAAAAAACCAAAAAGACAAAAAGAAGCTAGTTTTGAGCTAGACAGACCTTGTGGTTGTGAAACGTTCATAGCCTCCATAATGCACAATGAGCCGTCAGACTTGAGTGGCATCACAGTCACAGGCGAGTAGAACGCAGCAGCATTGTCACCTTCAATCCCACGGTAGATTCCAGGGTAGTTAAAATGAGAGGAAGGATGGGAAAAGCTTAATGCGACTGAGCTAGAGACTGCATTAGAGCAAGGCAGAGCTGTTTGGGAAGGATGGTCAGCAGAAGCAGCAGCAGCAGCACCACCATCCATTTTGTTCATTTGGGGGGACAAAGAGAAACCCAACCAGTTAGTATTACTATTGTTGCTGGTGTTACCATTACTTAGGGACTTCATTTTTCCCGCTTAGAAGAGAGTCTTCTTACTCTTAGCTAGAGTAGTTTACCAGTTTCACTTCGCCTGGTGGGAGGACTGAGGAGTCAATCATTGGAAAGCATATAAACTAATCATATCTCCTCAATCTCTTTGCTCCCTCCAATTGAAACTATGTAGGAGTAGCAGCTTGCAAGTTGCAAGTAGTAGTAGTATTTTGTTTTCTAGCTGCGGAGACTAAGTAGACGAAATCTTGCCAAAATCTAAAGAAAGCCCAAAAACCCACTGAATAGCTGAATCTACGGTCTTTTTCTTTTACTTTTCTTTCTCTCTCTCACTGAAAAGATTTCTAAAGAGAACACAGCTAGTCCCTTTAAACTTGAACAAAAAGAATGAGTTCCAGCAAGCAATGCTGGGCATCCATCCTGCATTCCATAGGGATCTGTGTTTGAGAAAGACAACTTCTTCTTTTACTTTTCCTGTCCTCCGCTCCACCCTTCCCTTCCTCTAATCCTCTTCCACTTTTTCTTTTATCCTTTCCGTGGTATGCTCACACGCAAAACACAAAACTACACTGCTCCGCTAAACTGGTATATTTGAGCAGAAATACCAAGTCCTCAAAAAGACCATCAATCAAACTAATGGCCCCAGAGCACACTCTATTATCCCAAGTGCAAAACCGAGGGATCGAATCAGAAGGGTCCAGGGCATAAATCAAGAAAATGTACCTCTGTTAAAATAGGCCTGGACTTTATGCTGTTTCAATACCATTACTGATCGTTCCAACACCACAGTGAACACTATTGTGTCAAAGTACACATACAGTTATAGTAATTGTTTGTGAATACGTATGCATTTCTCTTTTTGTACGTTTTTTTTTTTTTTTGTTTTTGTTTGGGGAGGGGGGTGGCGAGAGGAGGGTTTCTTTGGTCAAAGCTCAACAAGATTTATATGTTGTGTACAGGGAGGGGCTCATGACTTATTCATCTTGGGGAGAAATATTTTATCCGTCGGTAATTGAGTGGAAGTGGCAGAGGGTGGGGGTGGACACATTAATACGATATGATTTAACAATCAATTAGGTGGTGTTGCTTTTTTACAATCCCGCAGGATCAGAGAAGCTTAGCTAGATTTCATAGGGCAGAAGACAAAATGTCGATCTGATCACTTCACCAGTACAGTACATAGCCCCCTCTGCTGCAACTGGACCTACTAGCTTAGTTGTTTTTTCTTTTAGAATTCTTTTCTTTTGATTAATGGGCATCTAGTACTATGTATGGCTGGCTACTACTTGGTCACCGCAGGAAGCAGAGCCTGTTTGACAAGTCTAAACGATGCCGTCTAGATGTTGCCTGGATTGATACGTCTATTGTCTGCTTAGGTACTGCTGCTGCAGCGCAGATGCAAACGAGAAACAGAAACAAAAAAATCTTTTTGACTAGCATGCCTGCTTTCTCTGCATATTTCCTTTCACAAGCAGCACTCCAGCCTTCTCTACTGTTTAGTTTAAAGAACTTCACCGCTCCCTTTCCCCTCTCCCTATGGTTTTATACAATTTCCTTGTTCCCTTGCACCTGGTATAAGGGCACACCAAGTTTTGTATACATTAAAAGGTTAGAATAACAATAATAATGCTAAAAAGTGTACAATCAATAACAAGAATTGTCGTGACAGCAGGTGTTTTAGGCCATTAATTGGAAACGAAGCTTAATATGAGGAGAATGACATCCCAAATTTAAATCAAGCTCCTAACCCGACTGAAAAAGTATCACGTTGCATTGATTTCTGATGTTTAGTACGGAGGAGGTACGAGATCTTTGTAGCTCAGGAAATTTCAACCTTACGTTCTTAATCGCGGATGTTAAATGTTAATTATGCAGAACGCTAATGGAGACAGATTTTCTCGCAGAAATGATTCGTTTTTTCAAAAGGGAGAGTTGAGTAAAACGACCTAAAGATGGAGGATACTGCTACGGCAAAGAGTCATGGACCCTTTTCCTTATAATAGAAATGATGAGTAATATCCAACCATCCACGAAAGGCCGATAGCAAATTGCCCAAAATAGTACTGGGCCTCATAAAGGAGGCTCGTTCCCTACCTGAACAAAAATGTCACTCCATCCAGCAGATGGGAAGTGGAAATTTGGATGCAGGAGTAGGTGGAGCCACATTTCTCTTCTTTGTCTGCTTCAAATAGGCCAAGTCATAATCCCTTATTCCCAGGAAAATTTGGTCTGATAAACGGCTCTAGTCCTTTACTACTCAGACCTCCTTATAATTTTCTGTCTACGCATAGACACCACCTTATATAACCACCTTGTTTTATGCCCACCCCCCCCTGGGAGCATATTTGGAAATGCATTATCCCTTAATTCGGGCTTTAGTTTTCTAAATTTTGGGCGGGGGAAGGTTGGGGTGTGGGGAGCAATTCATCTGCAGATGGTCCTATCTTCTGTTTGGTACTGTATGATTGTGTATAGTACCGACACTTTATGCTGGGAAACCTGCTAGTTAACCAGGAAAGAATTGCTCTTCCTTGTCCGGATAACATTGTAGTTGTTAGATGTCACTGTTGGAAGTTTTAAGAACATGTACTGGAACTTGAACATTGGCAGTGTTTTTGGTAAAAAAAAAAAAAACCAGTAGTAAAATGTTTTCAAATGCATACGTTGTGACAATCTACAGCATTGCAACCCCCTTACAGGAAGGCTTTCTTATTTAGCTTGAATCGAGTAGAGAAAAAGAGATCTCTAGCCCAAAGGGGCGACCACGAAAGCAGAGCAAACAACCCAGTCATGTGACCAAACACAACCTGCTTTGGTGGTCTAGGACTCAATACTTTCTTTGCTACGTGTCTAGCAAAAAGGGCTGCATCTGTTGCTTTGCTACCCTGGGAAGCCCTTGCTCGCTCGGCAATAGCTTCCTTGAATTCTTTATAAAGTTTCCAATCATAGTTTCCCAATTTCTCCATGTTGGTGTCACCAAAATTTGATCTTACAGCACCCGGAAGCACCAAGATCACATCGACATTAAATGGCCGCAGCTCGACCCGCAAAGCGTCGGACATGGCATGTACTGCAGCTTTGGTAGCACAATAGGAGCCAGCCCACGGGGTTGGCACTTTTCCAACAACGCTCCCGATATTCACTATGCTACCACATCTCTGAGAAGCCATATGAGGGACTACGTGTTGAACCATCCTTAATTGCCCCAAAGTGTTGACTTCGTACGCTTTTCTCACTACCTCCAACGGCAGCTCAGCTAAAGGGCCAGCACTTCCTATTCCTGCATTATTGATCAATACGTCTATTCTGCCACATTTTGATATCACAGAATTCACAGCCGATGAGACACTGTCCTCTGATGAAACATCAAGCTCAAGTGTCTCAATTTTGTCGACCGACTCTAATTCTAACATATCATGCATGCGGGTGGGGATGTCAGATGCGAAAACACGACAATTTTGCTCGGCGAATGCCTTGCAATATTCATAACCGATGCCCCCTTTAGCACATCCTGTGACCAGAACGACCTTGCCTTCACTCATCCTTGTTCCTATTTCGGGATGGTGTCCAATCTTGATGTACCGCATTATGCTTCTTATAACTTTAATTAAGAAGAGATTGATGAAGATCTATGTTTACTCCGCCAATATTGCCTCTTGTTTTACGTATTCAGGGAGCATATGCTATAGTGCAATGGCATATACTAATGTCACGTTACGTCAGCCGGCTTCGATGGATTTTCATCTAAATTCTCTGATTATGCGACTCTACCCGCTTGGCCTGGCGCATATCCTACGTGCCGACTTACATGAAATATTATTTGCCATATTAGCCAGCAAACTATACTTGCATGCTGTTGGCCGACGGTGACTTTATCATCAAAATTCTGCTAATTCAGCTTCGTTTTGCTAATGAAATATGTTAGAAAAGACAACAGTATATACTTGAATCCCAGGCAAATCTTGATTCTTTTTTAACGAACAAACTTTGTCTTGGTTATAAACAAATTTGAAACACGTATGTTGCTGTCAGGGAATTCATGGTAGAGAAGGAATCAGCGATTTTAACTTGGAAAAAAAAAAATAAAGGCAGAGTCCATGGCAGTGCACTTTAAAGAGGATGCGGATTGGTTTCAGAATTCAGGTGGGAACACAAAATCTAAATAAGATCACAGCTATGGGCATTGGGCAGGAGGAGGAGTCAACAGAAAAAGTAGATGATGGATAGCAACTTAGCTGAGAACGACCACAGAGCCCAATGGGTGTGGCCTGCGGTTCTGCATGAGAACAAAAGGGCTAGCAGCTGCTTGCCCTTTTAAGCTCCCAGAGAGAGACCTATCTCTACACCATTAAAGTCCCCCTCGTTTGTAACTCTCTCACCACAGCAAATCTTTTAACCTCATTCTCTTTATTTGCTCTCTCTCTCTCTCTCTTTCTCAGTTTCTCCTCTCTGTCTCACACTACACTGAGTGTGTGTGAAATGTCATCTTCTACGGCATGTGTGTCTTGTCACATTCACCTAAGATTCTCTCTATCTACCATCTAGATCCAAAATGGCAATTGGCTCATCATACCAATACCTTTGCATTTTGCAAAGAAACCCCAAAAACCCCAAAAAAAAAAAAGGAAAAAAAAAAGGGCAATCGTAAATTTCATTCGTCCATAGCACCTTCGCGTGCACTGTCAGTACACTTAGTACTATTAGTCTTCCTTTTTGCTTTCTTTTAGTTGTATGATATGAACTCTGGGGGACCTTAGACTTGCATGGACCATACAGGACAACCTCATTTGATTTTCCATCACAAATTCATAAAAAGCTCCAACGAACGTGAGGCTGCATTCTGATGTGGGCTTAAATGTGATATGGTCAAGCTTCGATTTTCCAAAAAGGACCCTTTATTTGGTTCAATTTAGGATGTTATAATTCTGTTGCAGCTGTAAAAGGCTCAATTCTCAGTATCACTTTCCTAATCAAATTCAATGTTTGTAATTACGATGAATCACAGTAAAACTTTTATCTTTCTTGTAAGAAATGATAGACTTCACTCTTCAGGTGATTAAACTACAGTTTTGGAGTGTCATTATTCTTGCTCTCTTCCAGATACATGAAGAGCCAAAACCCAAAATATGCGAAGGATGCTGCATTAATAACTTCTTTTTTTTTTTTATCTCACCAGGCAAAGAAAGGTAACCTAAAATAGTATCCAATCCGAGGATACCTCTGGTCCTCTACAATCTGAATGCGAGTGGAATAGCAAAATTTTGCCAACAAGACCACTCTGTATCTCAGGGTGGGGTTGCTTTCATTCAAAGAAGATTCTACATCCGTCACCCATTTTGGGCGCAAGTGCCTTTCATGTCTCTGCTTGCACGTCCTTGGAAATGGTTCCATTTTGCCATTCAGGAGGGCTTTCTCTTTCGCAACCAG
The DNA here is from genome assembly GCF_036785885.1 of Coffea arabica. NCBI lineage: Eukaryota > Viridiplantae > Streptophyta > Magnoliopsida > Gentianales > Rubiaceae > Coffea > Coffea arabica. Next base: position 6,811,825 of record NC_092323.1, on the reverse strand, counting down.
GAAATGGACTTCCTCTACATTATTAGAATGGAAAGATTCACACTATTTAAGTTTATCTTGATATCTATTTCCAATGAACTTGGAACCACAGAATTCAAGGGCCAGTTATTTAAAAAGGGACAATACCATTTTTTTTTGGGGTAAGAGATGAAAAGGTAGTCTGGAAATGCATCACTAAAGATCCATTCAGCTTGCATTTAGCTTCTTGTTAGGATTATGTAGTGGTTTGGACTAAATGACGATGTCAAACTTGTTTAGTAATTCAAATACTATCATCCATTTCTTCTGAACATTTAAAAAGAAAAAAAAAACAAAGGGATCATCTGATCCGAGAAACTATCACGTCTTAATCCTATTCACAGTTTTTAGTTTTCCACCGCCGGAACCCATGAGTATGCTTGCACAGTTGCACGTCCTTGAGCGTATTCAAGTAGCTCGCTTCACATATACAGCTATCCATTTTCTGTTGTAGCTATAACAGTGACCGTGAAGCTTAGTGCATCAATAACAGTCCGGGCAAGCGCAAAAAGACTATGCGGACATACTTAAGCTTACCCAGCCTGTAAAATTATTCTCAAGAGTCTTTAGTTAGTAATTTCAAGAACAGAACAGCGATATACATACACTTTCTTTCTCTCACTTAAGGATATTCCATCCTTTCGACCAGACTAATTTTCGAAAATTGTGTAGAGCCTTGCCCCAAGGATACACAGTGAGGTAGCACACGAGGATCGATCACGAGACCTGCTAGTAACTATCAAACTACGGAACCAATCGGACTACCTCGGGGGCGATATACACAAAATTTTACATGATTACATATGCGCGCGAGATGGAGAGCAGTTCACACTATAGTGAACAGACAACAGAAAAAATGGTAAGTGCTATGCTGAAGGCATTATAAAAAACAGCCGTTAGATATTGGTTATCTAACTTTAATAATGACAGATACACCAGAAAGCACCATTTTAGAAGAGAGAGAGCAGAGAAAGACTTCATGAAATGGGGACTTTGCAGCAGATATTAATGATGTCATCTAAGGGAGCATGGTCACCGGTCCCTTCATCCTTCCGAGCATATAGCAATTCTTTTCCTCTGAATACAAACATCCCTCCCTAATCAAGAGAAAATCAAAATGTTGAGAGAAGAGTAACATTGATCTGGGACCCTAAAGGTTACGAGCTCAAACCTGTTGCAAGACTCCACTTCTATCATCTGGGGTGGCTTCAATAGTGTAGTTCTTTACAGCATTTCGTAGAGTCTCAAATCTTGAAAAAACTTTAGCCTGTTAGGTCAGGGTCCAAAAAGAATTTACCAAAAACGCTAGTTTTGATGATAAACCCATTTTACCAAAAATACTAACGATAATAAGACAACAGAAAATATTACACTTGCGGGGTTGAAAAATGTTCGACCGACACCGTAATACAAGCCCAAGACATCATATGCCTGAGATACAAAGCATCAGAGTTAGGATGGCAAACGGAAGAAATTGAACTGGCAATAACTGAGAACACACAAGCTATTACCTTACGGTCAGGGTCAGCATAGAGGCAATCAATTGGAAATGGTAACTGGCCATACAAGAACATTACCAGAAGCATCAGCTCAAACAATAGCATGAAAAACTACTTGAAATCAAATTGTGGAAATAATCGACAAAACAATCTTTCTCAGAGCAAAATGATGCTGAAGAAATGGATCGTTGGATCCTTTTCATATATACTCAACTATACTTTAAAATGATACAAACCCCATGCCAGCATATTACACATTAAAGAAATCCAGTGTAGAATCTCATCTTTATAGAATAACTCAGCCTCACAATCTTAATCAATCAGCAGTTATATTGCTGGCAGCCTTGCCAAATTGCAAGTTTAATTGCCCAAATATGACCTAAAACAGACTGAAAACCATGGACAGGTACGGTTAGGAATAACCATTGATACACTAGGCCTCCATAAGTGGATAAGCTTCCATGAAACTCAGGAGGCAAGTCCCATTCTGCCATTCCAGCCAGACATCCTAACCAAGGAGGCAAGAAATGGTGCACAACCAAATGTGGCACAGGCAGACAAAATGAACTCCATTGCTTATTCACAAGAATCATTTCTGCACGCTTATGACATATCCAACATTTTGAACACTGGCAAACCAAAATCCTTTTGAAAAACGACTGCAAAAAGGTCTCGAGTTTCTTGAAGAAATCATAAGAGCAGATAGTGCAATCTGGTGCGATTTACTGCACTCTTTGTTTCTTGTTTTGCAGTAACTTGACACCAGGCTTAGTTATAATCCAGAATTTAGATCATGGATGTCAAATATACGTCAAGCTACCATCTAAACATCCTAATCGAACCCAACGTCAATCCTATTTCACATAGTAAATAGTTTAGACTCTTCGAAGTAATAAATGTTAAGAGAAATCTTTTGAAGTTCATGTTAACCAAAAAAAAAAAAAAAAGGCGGCTATGAAATGCAAGAGACAAACCCTCTCAGCAAGAATGCGAGCTTTGCTGGGCGCACCAACACCAACAGCAATTAGCTTCACGCCAGCAGAGTCGAATCTCTCTTTTGATTCTTTAAGTACTGAAGCAAGTTCCCAGCTAAATGATTGTGAACAAAGAAAGCCATTAAAAAGCACCAGTGTGAAGATCAAGCAGGCAACCATCACAGAAAATAGCATTTGCTTGCATGGCTCCGTGCTTACCAGCAAGGACACCCAAAATGCCTTAACAGAGCAACAACTGCCATTCCCTAGAAACAAAAAAGGAAGATTTAGCAAAAATCCCCTGATCGAGAATTAGACTAAAAGACAATTACCAATTAAAAAAATAAAATCAGGATATCATGGGTTAAATAATAGGGCAGTGTGATTTTAGTTAAAATTATTTATAAAAAAAAAAAAAAAAAGAAGCGCTGGCGGTAAAATTAGGAACTAACGGTCAATGATCATCATCTGATAAAAGCGCATAGCTAATGTTGTAATTCTCAAAATTTTAAAAAAAGCGTAAAAAACTACTCCACCAGTATAAATTTAAGTGTGGGTGAATTACCTGTTTTTGATCCCAGAGGTCTTTGAACTTGACGGGCTCGCCGGTGGCGGTGAAGATGCTGACATCACCCAGCAAATCCCCGACATTCTGGGAAAAAGAAGCAACCGAGGAGGCTTGAGCTCTAGCCGGAGAACGATTTAGCCTTTTGGATTTTGGGAAATGGATTGAACTGACAGAGTTAACTGAAACTGAACAAGTCTGGGGTGCTGACACTAGCCTTTGAGATGACGGAAAACAAACGGAAGTGGAAATTGACGATCGTTTTAATATTAGTGTTTGCGGCGGAGGAGATATCGTCGTCGCCATGGCTTTAGGCTTTAGAGAGAGAGACCGAAGCGCGGGATGGGGATCGGGGCAACGATGGCAGGAAATTTTTATGTGGCGGGAGAACTTTCCAGTTTCCACCGAAAGAAGATGAAACGGTGACGTAGCATGAGGCTCTTGACCCTGATGAGATCAACGGTTGGTACATTTTCTTGGACTTCGTTGAGCCCATTTCTAGTGGATTAAAAGGCCTACAAATCAGAGGTAGCATATCTATGCCATCTTTCGAGCCCGTACAATGCTCCCGTTCGTCTCTCACACTGCTACTACAATAGTAGCCCATTCAAAAGTGGCCCGAGTGCTTCTTTTGAGGTTTGACGTTGGTAGAGGAATTTGATGATGTCAAAGGCAGCTAGACAACACTTAGCAGCAGGCGCTCTACAGTCCTAGTTTAGTAGTCCCACATCGATTCCGGGGGGTTTGGATTGGGTAGTTAAGTCCTTGGGTTGACTTCAAGGGTTCCGACTTTTAGAGGTTAATCTGGGATTGGATTTAATTATTTCAACAAAAAGTCATTTACTGGAGTTGAAAAAAAGGCAGTTAGACAACAATTGAGGAAGCAACCAATCAATAGGGGATGGAAGGTCAAGGATTCACCTTGCCACTTAATGATGGTTGACCGAAAAATTTCGTCAGCTTCTCCTCTTTTCCTTAGAGTAGATTATACAAATGTTATCGTTGCGATAAAAAAAAAAAACCAATCAACAGGGGGTTGAAATACGTGGCATGGGTTCAAAAGAAAAGATGAAAGAAAACTGCCGATGATCAATTTGCAGGATTTGAGTAGAGAAATGCTTAGCCAAGCAAAAGGAATACTATAAGGCGATGAACAATCTTGGTCTTGGGGATCCATCTCAAACAAAAAATAATTCGCAATGCGTGAAAGTGACTTAAGATCTGAATTCTAGAGTAATTCGGTTGGCTGGAAATCTTCAGACAATTAATGCGGAAACATATTTGTCTCAAATCTGAGATACGTAGAAGGCAATCATAGGAAACTCGACTGCCATAGACCACCACAACCATATTTCAAGCGCTGCTCCGTCGTGGTACTGCTCAACTCGATGGATGTGCTTTAAATTGGACAGAATTTGCTGGAAGTTCCAGTGCGACTGATTTTGATGCAAAAGCAGCGGTCCATTTCATTCTAACAGATTTACAGAACAAATATAATGGTGCATGCAGCTCGACGACAACGCGGAATCCACGATGATGTCGGAACTTCATCCAACAACGTTTTAGTCGACAAAAGGCAATACTAATATGGAGAGACGCAGGAACAATGATTGGAATGTGTGAGCATTCTAAATTGAAATCCTAATAACCCGTGTCAAGACCACACTTTCTTGATCTTTGTTTTCTTCAACAATACAAGGGGAAATTAGCCCGTTCTATACTTATGACCGTGACAATTTTCACTTTTTAATGGGTAATGACAAAATCTGAGCTGAGAACAATAATGTAAATCTGTTCATACCACATAAGTAATTGTTTAGATGAAAAAACAGAGGCTCTGTACCACACGATTTACGTCAATTGCTTTTCCAAAAATAAATTCCATTTGGAGGGTTGCTTTTCAGGGAATTTTCACTCTGACAACTTTTCCTTTTTTTTTTTTTTTTGGAAAATGGTGTTTGTGTAATAAAAATATAGTTGGAGAAACGTAATTTTCCTAAAACTTTTTTTCCAACATTTGTTTCAAAAGGAGTAATGTAGAATTTAGATGTTCCTCAAACACGGTTTTGTCATTTTTTTATTTAAAATTTTGTTAACTATCTTCTCACTTCACATATACTTAGGTATCACATCACATCACAAGCGATATCAACAGTTATTATAGTAATTTTTCCCCCAAATAATCGTCAATGCAAACAAATCCAGCAAAAAACTTTGCCTACAACCTTAAAACGAGGTTCTCTCGCTGGCACGATTGAGTTTGAAAAGACAAGTACTTTGTAGTACTAAATAAATGAAGTACTTGGCATTGACAATTGTCAAAAAGGGATGCATAGAGAATAGAATGGGTGAATTAGCTGTGCGTGTGAGGCAGGCCCGAAACAGAAATTTGCAAGCAAAACCGTCGTGTGTTTCGGAAAGAGACTGAGAGGCCAAGGCTTTTCAGAGTTTCCTTCGGAAAATTATTTCTCCTTGTGGAATTACTTACTTGTTTTTCGGTGACGGCCTTTGCATTCCTTTTGACCCAAACCAAAAAAAAAAAAAAAAGGTTTGCTAAAATGTGATATTAAAAAAAAAAAAATCGAAGAAGGAGACTTAGGATTTTTAATACTCAGCAACATCACGTGGGTTAGACCTGGACCATATTGGTATTTACGGTCCAAGATATTATTGAAAGCAACGTTTTTGTTTTATCTATCTCTATTTGACAGAGACTTTTGCGCCTTTTCCCACTTCACTACTTGCTGGTGTTGTCTTCAAGGCCCCTTCTCGGACATAACGTAAGTAGTAGCAGTAGTAATTAGAACTTGTTTGGATTGCCAGTTTCCGTCGAAAAATTACGTCATTTTTCGTGATCACATTTTTCTATTATCTTTTTTCCTCACAATACATCAAATCGCTACAGTAATTTTTCCATAAAAAATCACAGAAAATGCAATCCAAACACAACCTAATACTCCCTTCCTTTTTTTTATAACTGACGTTTAAGGTTTTACACACCAATTAAGAAAAGTTTTTCATTGCTTAAATCTGTACACTACTTTCCTTTTGTACCCTCATTAATTGTCTAATTCACCCATGTTTTCTCTCACTAGAGTACTAAATGGTGCTGTTTTACTAGGCCAAAAGCAATGCAAACTAACTCCCACCAAACTAGGAGTAGTAATTAAGAACCCTGTGTTGAAAAAGAGAGATAAAAGGGTAAAATTGTGAAAAAAATAATTAATACTGTATGGGGATAATAAAACGACAGATAAAAATACACTAGAACAAATTTCATAACCCAGATGGGAGACGGAAATCCGCATTACATAACCCAGTCAACCGAATATATATATATATATATATATATACAACCCCACCCCACCCCCCGCCCCCCAAGACAAAAAAAAAAAAAAAAAAAAAAACCAGGAAGAAGAAGAAGTGGCCTGATTCTTATGAATGTAATTTATTGTTCCAACAACTTATTGTGGGCTTTGGGATTGAGAGTAAATTTAACAGAGACAGCGTCTCGAGTTAGTCAAAACACAAGTAAGTAACAGTAGGATGTATGGTGGAGACATTCATATTAATGCACTACCACGCTCACACTGCATTGAATGGATATGGATTGATTTGGCGATATGCTTTGGGCAGCGATCCCCATTCCCACCACCGCCCCCTCCTCGCGCCTCATCCTTCTACCTTCCTCACTCCCAATCCCATCCGCCTTGTTTATGATTTGGGACATTCTATTGACTTGATTGATACACCAAGTACATGCAGGCATCTTTGTCTTGAGCCAATAAATCAACTTTGCTTCTTCTCTTTTTTTCTTTCTTTCCTGCCTTATCTATTTATTTACCCTCATCCCCCCAAAATTCTTACCCATTTTTTTGTTGGAAAAAAAGTCTCAAAATTAAACAAGTACTGTAGTAGCACTTAGCTCTCTAGTTAGGAAATTAATGACGTTTATTGTCCTTACCTTTCTTTAACACGTAGCAGTAGTATACTAGTACTAATATTTACAATTTCCTTTTCCTTTTTTTTTCGTAAAAATATATTTAATCTAGTCTAACCTACTCCTACTCTCAAGGAAGGAGCCTACTCTAATTTATAGGGTGATCCAACTGAACCGAATAACCTGACGGAGCGAAACACATCTAGCCTAGCTTGCGTGCTTTTACATTTGCCATTTTTATCCAGAATCCACCAACTGATCTCTCATCCCAAGAGACCTACCAAGCTTCCGATTATCAACAGTCAAATTTCACAAAGTCCTCCCCCGTTTAAGTAATTGTCTCTCATCAGTGTAAAGTTTCAGAAGTTTTTTCGTAAACAATTCGAGTTAAAAGGGCCTTTTCCTTTTCTTGCTGCAGATTAGATTCTTCTTTATGAACTTTCAACACATGCGTATACTACCTATTATTCTGGTCTGGCAATGAAATAGATTTTTTTTAAACAAAAAAAAAAACAAATACATTCTTCTTTTTCCTTTCTACGATATATCATCGCCGTTAAAGTCAAAGGGTGGTTTAAATTTGTTTTCCGTGTTTTAACATTTTTCACATGATAGAGAATCAACCTGTCAGTCTTACAAATTCAACTACACATTTATTGAAGACGAGAGTTTAGGTCGTCCTCCTCATTGCTTGTGTACCCCCTTATTCCGTGCACTAATGTATAATTCATTGCAAAAGCTTCACATATAAGCAAAATGTAATTAAAACCAGTAAATAAGTACTCCCTCCGTCCCACTTTGATAGTCCTGTTTTCCCTTTTTGTCTGTCCCAAATTGTAGTTAACTTTTCAATTGAAGAATATAATTGTATTTTAATTTTCCTAAAATACCCTTATTCAATGTAAGTTGTTGTTACTATAAACCTACCCCATTTGATGAGAGTTGATTCTTTTTTTACCATCAATTCAAATTCCCATAAAGTTGTACTCTAATTAATGTGAGGGTATTTTAGGAAAATAGCTACCTAAATTGATTGTTCTAATAAAGTTAACTACTTTTTTATTAAATTGTGTGAAAAAAGAACCAGAACTATCAAAGTGGGACGGAGGGAGTATTAACCTAACTAAAATGGCCCCTCACTTTTTTCGTTTTGATAAGATCACAAAGAAACTACAATAATAGAAAGGATTTTTCTAGTTTGACATCCATTAACACATTTAAAATTCACCTAACTTACGATGTATATAGACATACTAATAATTATTATACTCCGCGGCATTTATATACTTTTTCTATTTATTTTTACCTTCCCTCACTTATATTCATTTACTTTACCTAATTAATCTTATATTTTAAAAAATATGACATCTGAAATATATTTTGCCGGGTACCCAGTAGACGTTAGACAGATCCTAATGGAAATAATAATTAATATTAACAAACAATCTCCAAATAGTAGAAATTAAAACTATCAATCAGTAGCATCTTATACCATACAGACAGCGGGAGGAAATGGGTTTCAAAATTACATTATTTTAATTACTCACCTCCTTATAAGTACTCTACATCTATTGAATTAACAATCACCTCCCTACCCAAAAAAAAAAAACCCCCACTTCTCTAACTAATTTTTTTTTAAATATCTTTTTACTAGCTGCACATATATTGGATGTGCATCAGCCGCTAGCTACAGTTAAACCCAAAATGGTCCTTTACTTGAAGACATGCCCTTTTGGAATCGGACGCGGGGCTGGAGCGGTTGTCAGAACAACCGCTCCGGAAGGTGTAACACCATTTGTACATGGTGTAACATCATCTGTACAATGTGTAACAATTGAACAACAGCGAGTAAAATAAAACACCATTTTTGTGGGTCCCACACGGCGTGAAAATCGAGTTACAAAACGTGATCTGAGCCGCACAAAATTTTTTAGCTTCATCCGGGCCGTCAACTGCCTGGGACGGTTGTCTCTGACAACCGTCCAGGCCCCTCGTCCTTTGGAATCTCGGATGTACAACTGCTTCATGAATGTCTTCGTTACAATGACAATCAATTCTTACAATGGTTGAGCAACAAATTTGTCAGTGTAAAATCTGGGCCGCTCACAAATTGGTTAAATAAATAAAAGAAAAAGATCAAAACATTTGCGTTTTGGTTCTCAAATTTCGGTTAAGTAGTTAATAGTTAAATTTTTAAATCATTCTCAATTATTGGGTAAAACAATCTAAAATTGATGTATAAAATTTGATAACGGAGTAATTTTGAACAAACATTTCAACGTTTAAGCACGCTTCAATTATCAGCTATCGATTGATTGAAAATTATCAGCAGTGGTACTAAGTACTTGACTGTGTCTAAACACACACGAGTTGACTAGGCATCTTCTGTTTCCTAGGTAGCGTGTCTAATTGAATAGAAGTGATGGATCAATGGACACTTGGATTTATCCAATTTTGCATTTAATTCTCTTCCAAACAATTTTATCTATAATTTCTCTCACTTCTAACAACTCATATATTGTTTAATAAAGTTGAATTATTCTTGTTATCCACATATAATAATTTTTTATTATACTTGTTAATGAATATTATCACATTATAATAAATTTATGTATAAAAGTTTCTAAAGACTAATAGGATAGTTCCATATTTGTAGTATAATAATTTTTAATATAAATATGAATAATATATAGATATTGTTAATGGTTTTATTTAAGCCTTGTGTTCATTCATAATTAATCACAATAAAAAATTATTCCATGCTAGTGCACGAACGAAATAATAGTCGAATATTGAATCGATAATTCATAACTCTGTGTACTTTTAATTTTACATTTTAACTTGAGAAAATGACATGTTTCATCCATCACATTTCGTAAAAATATTTTTTTCGTCCCTCACATTTAAAACGAAGCAAATTGGTCCCTCACAATATTCTTTTGAAGAAACAAATGGGTTTTAATTAAGATTTTTTAATTGCTTTAATTTATTTGTTGGAAATATGTTTTTGCGAGTGATCTACCAATTCTACCCCCCAAATTTGTAACCGGGTTGTTAGATGGTTTGATTCACAACTGAGAGTTTATTTCTAGGATATAAAAGTTTGGGTTTTTAAATGTGGAAGACCAATTTGTTTCGTTTTAAATGTGAAGGACGAAAAGAATATTTTTACGAAATATGAGGGATGAAACATGTCATTTTCCCTTTTAACTTTTAGCTTTTGGTCTTTATTTTGTTCCTCTTAAGGTGCACATAAATTTTGAATAAATCAGTTATTTTTGATAAAACTAAATGCACGGAAAGTTCGTTAATGTAACTAATTAATTGAATTTTAATAACTGATTTCTTTTAAGGGACAAGTAGACTTTGGAAATAGATTGTATCAAAATTAATTGAATTTTAGTAACTGATCAATGAACACCCTGCTAATATACTTTAAATTTACTTCTTCAGGAAGTTGCTTTAAACTTGTTTGTTTATTGTTTTTCAATGCATAGTTTTCCATATAAACCAGCCAACCAATTAACAGAAGTAGTCAATAACTATTAGATCAAAGAGTTGATTTTAACTGAGAAACTCATTTAGGAAAAATTTTGAGAACAATGCCATATTAAGGTTATTAATACCAAAACAAAAAGCGACATAAAATTTTATTTGGAACCAGAAATTAAAAACTAAATAGTACCACTACTGTTGTTTACTACTAATAAATCTCAGTATTAACCAACTAATAAATCTCATCCAGAACTAATCAACTAACACACCTCATCTCCCCCTTGGGAGACAAAAGTAGATAAATTTGTGCTTAATATGTCCGAGATGCAGAGAGAGTCTTTGGTACTAGTCCTTTGTCCTTGTCTTCTCCTCTCGCCCGCTCTCCCCTCTTCCCATCTCTACTTCTCTCTTTCCAATTTATTGCTATTCATTAGTATCCATTTTTTTTTCCCTTTGCTTGCTGCTTTAAGCTTGTAGCTCACTTGACACTCGACTCTACTTCTACTACTACTAAACTTCAGTTCAACTCCTGATATGATATGCTTCGCGGAGGTTTTAGATTGAACCCGTTTGTTGATTATCACTACTCTTTACTTATTTTGAAGAATGGATTTTGGGATGATAACAACTGAAGGTGTAGGTGGGGATGCTTCATGCAATGGTGCTGGTTCAGAGCCATTTGGGATCAGTCTAGAAAAGAGAGGAGGATCTGGGGTGCTCAAAACTGAGAGATCTGGTTCTATTCAGGAGAGTTTGAGGGTGTCTAAATCTGCTAGGGCTGGTGAATTTTGCATCTTTTCACAAGGCCAAATTCCTGCTTTGCTGAGATCTGGTTCAGGTCTCCCTGGGAATAATGGACAGACTATGATCAGTTTCTCATCTCAGTCCCAAATTCCTTATTTTAGTGATGAAGATGCCTCCAAAACCTCAGCTTTTCCATTCTTTATCGCCCCACCAGACCCCCTTTGTCCAAGAACTTCAGGTATGCCAAGGACCCTTTTTTGGTTTCTTCCATTTTTTTGTTTGCTAAACAAAGATATTATTTTTGTCATTTCATGTCTGTTAGGTAGGTGGGTTGGTTTAGATAATCAGTTTTTAATCGTACACAGTTGGGTTTTGAAGATTTAGATGTTGGGGCTGACGTTAATTTTCGTAAAAGGTTGATTGGGTTTGCTTGGATTGTGTTTTCTGTTTCATTGGACAAATTATTGGTCTTTTCAGGGACTAGTATCATACTAATGAGATTTGTAGATTTTTCCCATGTCTTGTCAAGAAAAGAGAAAAGGTTATTTTCGTTTTTCTTTTTCTGCCTTTTACTAATGACTATGTGGTTTTACCAAAACGCATGTCTTTCTCGTTATATGATTACTTTGTGATAAGTTTTTTACCTGATTATTTGATTGGTACTGGTATGTGTGAAAAATGACGAATTGCTGCTAATAAAAGTCCTTAATGTTCATGTAAGGGGCACGAATCCACAAATACGACTTTGCAGAAAACAGACTTTATTAGATTACGCTCCTTTCCTGTCATTCTCAACGTCCCCTCTTTTATTCTTTTCCTTAATTCCCTTCTCTCATCTAAATGAGAAGCATTCATTAGAAATACCATATGCTTTTAGAGATCAAATTGAAATTGTTTTGGGTCTTGGTTAGCATCATTTTCAAAATTTTCTTAACTTAGTGTTGTCACTTCAATTGATATTTTTGTCTTTCCCTTTTTTCTTTTCTTTTTCGCTTTTTGGCTTTGAGTTTCTCCTTTTTAACCATTCGAGGACTTGAACAATTTATACAGCCTCCTTTTTGTGATTCAGGTTATGCTACGGAAAAGTCGACTGAGGGCATGCGTGGGCCATTTGCTAAGTTCAGAGGCCCCTTCACTCCCTCTCAGTGGATGGAGCTGGAGCATCAGGCTTTGATCTACAAATACATTATTGCAAATGTCCCAGTTCCTTCACACTTGCTCATCCCTCTTAGAAAATCTTTCAACCCATGCGCCTTTTCCAGCTTGTCTTCTGGATCCTATGGCTCCAGTTCGTGTAAGATTGTCCTCTTCTTACTTACTAGCCTGAATGAACTGGGTTATTTATACAAATGTTGTATTTCTTAACAGAAAATAAAAGATAATTTAATTAGTGTTCCAAAGATAGCGAAACAAATTTCTTGGAACTCAACTTTAATGCCAAAAAGCTACTCCAAAATGGATATCCGACTATCAATTTCTTTAGAAAACTTAGGCAGGCATTTGACAGCAGCAAATTTAAGGCAATATCTACTCAACAGGTGCCTGACTGTTTGCCTTACAGTACTGCTGCCGCCACCTCTAAACGAATGGTATCCACCTCTGCCACCTCCAATGCCACCACCAAGACAGATGCCCACTACCCCTCGTTCTCCAATGTCACCTCATGATATTACTCACCATCTCCTCCCACTTACTCACCAATATCACCCCCTGCTTCAAATTCCACTCCTTCACCAACACCAACTTGGAACTCTCGTCTCGCAACTCCAACACCATAGTTGGGAGAAGAGATGGGCTGGCCAGATTGGTGGAGAGAAGAGTGGAGAAACTTTTGTTAGGAAGAATGAAGAAGCAGCAGGGTTGTATAAAATATGCTAGGATGTAATTTGTGCAATTCTGTAACTAGTAGCATCAGTTCTTTTGGCCCTTTGACGCTTAGACAATTCTCAAGAACCTTTATTTGCATTCTATTGATGTCTTTACATGCATTAGTTAGTGTATCTCAGACAAAATTTCATTCTAATCCCTAATTGTTTAAGAGTATAAGATAAATTACCATGTAACACATGCTTGATGTGATGTCAATAGTCGTTACTTTCTGAATCCCATTCAGGAGATAACTTTCTCTTTTCGGTTTTGCTTTTTTTTTTTTTTTTTTGGTATTCATTTTTCTCCTTGTGTGTACAGTGGGATGGGGTTCTTTCCATCTAGGTTTTGCTGGCAGCACTGATCCCGAGCCTGGGAGGTGCCGTCGAACAGATGGAAAGAAATGGCGGTGCTCAAGAGATGCTGTTCCTGACCAAAAATACTGTGAAAGACACATCAACAGAGGCCGCCATCGTTCAAGAAAGCCTGTGGAAGGCCAGAATGGCCATGCTGTCTCTGGATCCACTGCTTCAAAGGTGGCACCGATTGCTTCATCTTCATCAGCATCGGTGATGTCCAGCAGCAGCGCCTCCAACAGCCTTGGTGCTGTACAGCACTCTTTTAAGAATTTGCACACCCGTGCTGATAATGCTTCAACTGAACATCTTGTGAGCAGGTAAGCTATACAGCCATTTTCAGAGACTGTTGTCTATTTCAAATCATCATTTCATTTCAAGTTTTGTGAGACTGTACGATAGTGTACTGCTTGTGCACTTAATTGCTTTGTCCCTTCTTCTTTACCATAAAATCAAGCTGATTGCTTTGGTGTTACAATGATAAATCTGAGTAGTCCTGGGAAACAAGTTGAGATACTTCACCATGGTGGATCTGCTATGATTTGCTAGTCACAAGTCCATGGTTTGTCCTAGACTCCTAGGCAATATGAAGTAAGAGCATGCTGGAAGCGCTAGATTTCTCTGTTTGTGTTATAATTCTGTGTAGTCCCTTCCTTGCTAGCCTCCTACTCGTGATATAACCAGTTGGACATGAAAGAAAGCCTCGTGTCTATGTTCTCTTTCCTGTGCTGAACTAAAGGCAATGCGTATGGCAGGATGCAAGATCTTCATGGCCTCTCCGCCGCAGGAGATTCCATCAACTTGAAATCCAAAGACTCGCCATTCTCCATTCAAAAGCAGCATGCCATATTCAGGGGATCCTCTCAGACTGAATTTGGAGTTGTCTCCCCTGATTCCCTTCTTAATCCTTCTCAAAGATGCTCCAGGATGAGTTCTAAAACCTCTGATTCTCTATTAGGCTTCAATGACCATGAGACACAGAACCAACATCTGCTTCGGCATTTTATTGATAAATGTCCCAAGGATCAATCTCATCGTGCCTCTATTTCCTGGCCTGAAGAACTGAAATCAGACTGGACACAGCTGTCGATGTCGATCCCCATGTCTACCTCAGATTTTTCTTCATCTTCAAGATCTCCTCGGCAGGATAAACCAACTCTTTCTCCCCTAAGGTTAGCTCGTGAGATTGACCCTATCCAGATGGGATTGAGCGTGACTAAGGACGTCGTTGGGCAGAACCAAAAGCAGGCAAACTGGCTACCAGCTTCTTGGGGAAATTCAATTTTAGGTGGGCCGCTGGGAGAGGTTTTGAATAGCACTTCTAGCAACGTAGGAGCTTTCAAGAGCTCATCTACTCTGAACCTCATGACAGACGTCTGGGATAATAGCCTTCAGATGGGATGCTCTCCTACTGGGGTGCTACAGAAGTCAACTTTCGTCTCTCTTTCAAATAGCAGCTCGGGGAGTAGCCCAAGAACTGACAACAAGAAAGCTCCTGAAGGTGCGACCCTCTGCGATGATATTCTTGGTTCAACTCTTGCACATTCAACATCTATTCCATCCATGTGATGCCCCCATAAGAGTAGATGGAGGTGGACTTCAGGAAGTTTGTTGTAGTTCATGTTGATCAGAAATTTATTTTCAGTTCTTTTCTCTCCCCCCCCCCCCCCCCCCCCCCCCCCCTTTCTTTTTCCCTTTGTCATGGTGTGCAATTAATTTGAAGCAGAGACTTGTTGCTCATCTGAACCCAGTATTCAATTGTAGGCACCTGTATTGTATCATCAACTGATTACATTCTGATATTACCTCGTTCCTTGTTATCTTATGGTGGCTGCTTGCTGTTATGTTTTCATACTGATTCAGTAATATTAGAAATAGTTTTATCTGATGAAGCTTTCAATATCTGAGACGAATATCCTGTGTAGTATGGTCACAAGAACCGACCTGACGTCAGCTTCTTACTTCATAAACAGGGTATAAAGTCAGAATCATCAAGAATTGAATTATTGTGGACAGCCTCTGTAAGAATCACGCAATCTCTTGATGCTGTTACCAAACATACTGAAATTTATGCATTGGCATGCGGCTGGACAGGCAACAATCTTTAATGGAGAGACAAGGGATGTGCTGCGAAAGGTTAAAGCTCACGGGAGACTGTTGTTGGCAAGTATTGGGGAGCGTAACATCGTATGCTTGCATGTAATTTCACTTGTTTCTGTCCGCAGAACGGTGACCGGTTGTTCTTGTGTTGTGGGGTATTCCAGGAGGGACTTTCCCAGCGCTCCCAAACAGAGAACATAACCAATTTGCCGCCGACAGTCTGGATTTACATATTATTGTTGCGTCTTGGCAATCTAAAAAGCTTAAAATCACATAACAATCTAAAAGTGTTGTTCTGCCTTCCAGCCACCCACAGAGCTGCCTATATTGTTCACCCTTTTTTTTATTTTATTTTAAATTGTAATCATTCTTGCAGTTAATAAATCTCGCCCTCTTTCTATTTCTGATGTTCTGCTATATCACCTTCTGTAGTTTTTGAATCTTACCCTCTTTATATTTCTAATACAGTATTTCGCTGCAAGATGTAACGGGGACTTGTACAGCCAGCATGATGGTAGTTGATGCTGTTTAATTTATTCATACATTAAATCTCCCAAGTGATGGACCAAAAAACAAAAAAAAAAAAACTCTAAGACCAGAATATTCATTTGCAAATCATCCCAGAATTTCCTGAATGATCAATTGCAAACCTATGCCAATTTCCCCCCCTTAACAACAAACAGAAGGGAATTATTTACCGTCGCGTACCTTTTACGGTTCAATAGCATAATAACAAAGATTAAATAAATGTAAGAGATAACGGAGTAAAACTCGTAAAAGAAGATGATGGAGATGGATAGCATAGCGGCAAGAGGTGGGCGTGTAGCTCAGATTCTATGGGTGTAAGATTGAGTCTCTCATGCCTCTGGCATTCAGAACGAGGAATTATGCATTCTAATCACTGCAAACATCCCATTTCCTCTTACTTGCTATCCATCTTCCACAAAATCAATAAAAAATTTTCTTGAAAAAAAAAGAAAGAATTAAGCTCATAGCATAAAGGACATGAGTAAAGCGGGAGCTCAGACACGCACAAATAGGTCATCAAAGAAAAACAGGATAAAAAAAACAATGGTCGAATAATCAACCAACTCAGAATCGAGAAACGATTTCAATCTTCATTGCCCCCGTCACAACGCACCAGATATCAATAAATCGTTTATGTATAATAATGATCAGAAATTAAAATAGCTGATGTCCGCTAATTCTGCAAAAATCATCGACTTCCACCTCCGTCGACTAGCGGAAGCGTAGTGAAACAGCTATTATTTGCTACTTATATACTACTAGCGAGGAGGAGAGCAAAACCCTAGAGTAGACGCGACAAAAAAGGGACCTTTGATGGTAATGGGCTCAGCCCGATGTTCCTTGGGATAAGCGGACCGAAAATACTGGGCCCTGTCAACATGTCGCCCTTGCCACCTGGCCCAATCATTTTCTTCGGAAGAAAATTCTAATTGTCTTCTTTCCGCCCTGAAATTTTAGGCCTCTAAATATCAATACAAGTGACCGACCAGACCTAATTCATTGTACATCATTTATGCTCGGATGAAGAAGGCGTAATTTTCTTTCTTTTCTTTTTTTTTTTTGGAAAGTTTATACGGTTTACGAGAAAATTAGCCAGAGCATGAGCCCAAGGTGCAAAAGTAGATACAAAATTTAAAAAGCATTTCAACCAAAACACAAGTGATCCGGTCGGTCAGTTAAGACATCTTGCTTTGGCGTCTTTGACAAAGTTACTAAAATTGATCAACGATCATCTTTGCTGGGGATTCCTGATTTTGTACTTGATCATGACATGCATCGAGTTGCAAATTTTGCTACCAACCCATTAGTTAAACCTAACCTACACTAGTTTTAGAAAAATCCGTTAGTATGGGGTGTACTTTGTTTGATTAACCTAACCTACACTGGTTGTTAGTTGTCACTACATCAAGAAGTTAGCATCAATCGATTGGGATACGGATAAAGAGTTCCAGTTGGGATATGAAAGGGATCTGAGAGTCTTGTAAGGTGCAGCTGCAGCAATGGTCAATCGAGACAATCAGTAACACTTGCAGTGGAAGTAGGCCGCAAACCAAAACTAATACTAATGGCAAAATCTTTTCCTTACTAGACTAGTTACTGTCCACAGATTCTCGAGCTGATACTTGTTTGATGTTTCCAGAAGCAAGAGACCTCGGAAGTCATGTGCAAAATCATTTCGTTTTTGTACCTTGATCAATACAACCACTGCACCAACCGTTTTGTGTTTTTATCAACTTATTCATTGATGGATTATTTCATTTGCAAGTTATTGTCTCCTCTTCTTCTTCTTTAACCGCTGGCATGCTTAATAATTTCGAAAGCAAAAACCACATATTTCTGCCCATTCACGTTTCGCTTTCTTGATCTGAAGGAGTCCACCATTATGGGAAAAAGCAGTCTACCGCATGCAGTTAATTTGTACTTATAATATCCTCACTAACTAACAAGTAGCAGCATTGCAAGAAAATTAACAATTTCTATCATCATAGGACTCCTATGTCTTCCAAATTTTAGACTGAAAATGATTCACAGGAAATCTCAGTCTTATTCAGAATCAGTGGGCAGCGTGCCGTTTTCCTGGGAAGAAAAGCCGGGGATTTCCAAGTTTAGTCCCGGCTGCCAAAACAAGACCGCCGGTCCTCGTATTCAGCCGCCTTTACAAAAATCACTTTCTTCTCATTTTCAAAGCCCCCTGAATATGATGGGGTGTTATACTGATAATTATGACGTGAAGATTTCTCCTCCGCCACGAATGACTCAGCCACCAGGTCGAAGTCCTTCAACGAAAGGCCTATGGGGAAGGCGCCAAGACGACCCTTTCGCTGCAGCCATCAAGGAATGCACCAAAAATGTCACAAGCCTTGGTGGAGATCCAAGCAGAATTAGGAAATACATCGGATCCATCAAGAATAGAAATCAAAGCATCATACTCTCGTGCAAGGGGTCCTGCGATGTGAAAGAGGGTAATTTGGTTAGATTGGTTGATCTTCCTCCCCTCCCTCGGGGTAGAAATGGTAGGTGCCAGGCGAGGTAAGGATTTCAGATAGAGCATTATTGCATGCAGAGCATAAAGTGAGGTCGTGTTTACTTTTAGATTAAGTAATTGCAAGGAGAGAATTTACGAGAAGCATATAAATGTGTTCTTAAACTTCGTCGAATAAAGTCCCAATGTTTACATTATCGATGTAGAATGATCAATCAAATATTATTTTTGTATTATTAAGTGGATGATGATGATCATGTTTAATCAAGAAATGAGGATTGGATTATGATTCTTTCCGTCTTTCCCATTTGGGTGTCGTGAAATTCACGCACTCTTCTTTATTATTATTATTTTTTACTCTTGGATCCGCTACAAAATTTTTTTGCGCTTGGATCTCCGAAGAGTTTTTATTCTAAGGTTCCGTTAATCATATAACTATTCCTAGGTGGGCTGCCAAAGCTTACAACTCCAGAGGGCCAAAGCCCAAAAGGGCGTATTCAAAGAATTAAAAAAAAAAGAGAAGAAAACAAAAAGAAAAAGAAAATAATAGATAGAAAATAGAAAAGCACAGGTGTCTAATGTTTTGTACCGTGCTCTGGGGTTTAGTGCTTCAAAGTTCAAACTCTGCTCGATCTCTCATCTCTCCCCTCAAAAACCCTGTAAACCTGGGTCGTCGTCCGCTGCCTGGATGTCCGATGCTATAATCTTTTGAAAAAAAAAAAAAAAAGATTATGGCTTTGCCTACTGCAATGGTTTCTCCGGTGGCTGTTGCTCCCTCAAGCATGGTCACCCGCAGTCGGCAAAAGGGTCTCAGTTTCATTGCCTCGAAACCAATTACCGGTACAACTACTCCACCGCCTCAAATGTGTTTGATTTTAAAGTTCCGTTGTTTGACGATTAACGCTAATCAAGCTAAGTTGGTGAGCTAATCTTTTATTTTCATTACCTTTGTAAGCTATCTATCTGCATCTGCATTCATTTACATATTCAAGATCATTTTTTCCCCATATTTGGTTGGTTCCATCTCAATCGTGTCGTGCGTGATCGTAGCCGCTAGCTGATATTAGTATATTACTGTTTAAACATGATTTATACGAAGCCAACTACGACGGATTAACTTCCTTCCCTAGTTGGTTTTTTTTTTTTTTGGCCAAAAAAGAAAAGAAAAATAAAGAAATAGTGGGAATCAGAAATGAATGGGGGAATCATTAATATGAGTTTACCTATTCTGCAAAGAAAAAGGGCAAAAAAAAAGTGTAACCCTGAGTGACGACATACACCATTGGCCCAAGTGTTCAGATTACGAGATGTTGAAGGGTTTATGGTTTCTATCCCTTTCGCTCGTTTACCTTCTCTATCTTGTTGAAATCTCTTGAAACTGTAGTCACATGTTTTCTTGAGCACCATAATGCAAAAAATTAGAGTTATCCAGACAAAGGAAAGAGTTGTTTTGGATGGGTTATTTAGAAAGAAAGATGTTAAGCTGGGGATTGGTGCAATCTATGTAGATTATGAAGAGTTGAATGAGTGCAGTGTTCTCCTTGTGAGGTTTAACCTTTTACCTACAGATCTTAGATTTATATTCTACAAGGTCTTAAAAGCCATTTGTTGATGTTTTGCCAACACCTGCTACAACATTCATGATCTTTTAGGAATAAACCAGCGGTAATGGAGGATTAGGGGCCAAGCAGAGCAAGTGAAGCTTTTCCATTTCTCAGTTACTATGCATCACTGGCATAATGATCTAGCGGTCTGTCGCATGGTCAGAGTGATGTGATAGGTATCAACCCAGGGTTCCGCACACTAGTACCGGAACTGATGAGATGTGATCCCCTTATGTACAAACATTTTTCAGGTGAAACTTCAATGACAATTTGGACGAGTTATAGAAAGTTCTTTCCGTGGGATGTATGGTTTATTTTCGACGAATGAAAATTTAACTGTGGAAAAAAAAATTAGCAAATTTGCAATTAACAGTCCTTATCTGCCCCCTTCCCCCTCCCGGCGTGATATTAATTGGGAAGATCACCACCAAGAGCTGCAATAGCTGTTTATAATCTGAAGATCCTGGCTTTAAGCAAAAATGAAGTGAGCTTGAGGACAATTTGCATGCTGCAGAAATTATCATTTTCACATATGAGTATAACATTCTGAGTGGTGATGTTAGACATCCATAGGGAATAGTTGTTTTCTTCAGTTTGTCATGCAATACTACGACACTGAATGGGTTTACTGGGATCCCCTGTTTGTCCTCACAATGTTATCTACTGCTGCTGTTTAATTCATTGGCTCATAAGTGTGATTTCTAATTTTCATGTTTCTTAATTTAACTTTTGCAACTGTTCTTCTTTATTCATTGTCTAAATGGCTGATTAAAATGACAGCAATTACTTAGGAATTAAGATATGTTGGAGGGAGATTGCAACATACCATCTTCTCCATGGGATTAAGCAATTGGCACATTGATGCATTCTGCATTGAGCTTATCTTCCTGTAAATTATTTGGCTTATCATTGATGCAGACAAAGTCTTCTGGGTTACAGCCCAATGCATCAATGTTTGGAACATTGTTGACATGATTAGCGATCACAAATGATGGAATACTCGCAGCAAGAGTGTCCCCCCGTCTTAATGATTACTTGGAGCCCTTCATTTTTGACTTAAGACCACTTAAGTCGTGGATTTTTGACTTAAGACCCTTCATTCTTGACTTAATGATTCTTGGATTTCAAGTTCTAAGACAAGAATTTCCCACTATTTAACAGACCACTTAAATCCAAATATGGAAATTGATATTCTATCAAAGAATATACTCTGCTGTTATTGTGAAGTAATTGTTAGACGTTTAAACTTCCTTCTTAGAATTGACATGCGAAGTAGTTAAAAAATTCATAACTTCAATGACAAGCCTCTGTCCTTACCTTTTGGCCAGAATTTGGTGTGAGAAACAGAGGTTTTAAATTATACAATGATGAAGAATTTCTTTATTTGAGTAAGAATATGATTGGATTAGCAACTTTTGTCTTGTGTGACACCTCAACAAACTTTTTCATTTGGATATTTGCTGCTCTGATTTCATGAGATTGGATGACCTTTTGAAGGCTCTCTTTGCTCTCAAGTTTCATGTTAATCATCATTAGATTGACTTTTATCATGGCTGTTTATATTGAGATTTTGTGGCAAATATCACCCGCCCTCCTTTTAAAGAATCCATAGGTAGATTGTTGAAGCACTTTGTTAAGACATTATTGTTTTTATTCGCACATTGACCCTAGACACCGCTGTGCAGCTTCCCACTGAGTCTGAGAGCTGGAATGTTGCTATTAATACTGAAGCTTATTTTACCAAGGGGCCCCAATCTTGGAAGCATGCTTTGAGAGCTGCAGCAATATCCAGCTCAGATGCCGAGGGAGGTAAGAATGTTCAACAATTGGCTGAACCTAGTCGGCCAAGGTTGTCTAGGAAGGAAAGAAATCCCAAATGTCTTAGCAGTAGTGCAGCCCAAAAAGTGATGCTTGACCATTTCCAGATTGTCAAATATCCCTTAATTACTGATTTGACCATGCGAGTGATGATAGAAAACAACACTCTAACTTTTGTCGTGGATAAACGTGCTGACAAGAATAACATAAAGGCAGCTGCCAAGAAGATGTTTAAGATTGAGACCAAGAAAGTAAATACATTGATCATGCCCAGTGGTAATAAGAAAGCATATCTAACGTTGATACCTGATCAGAAAGCTGTTGAGGTAGCAAAGAAGATCAAAATCATATGAGAGAGCAGAAGCTTGCATTCTTCAATTTTGCTTCTTTTGTTGGGAGCTTATATGCTGTTGAACCCTTTAAATCACTGAAAGGGTATAAAAGTGATTGCACTGCCCAGTCGCGAGCTAGTGACACTTCTAGGAACCCTCTAGTTCTCGAGCGCCATCTCCTTTGACATTTCTCCAGTTGTCGACAACTGTTGACATGCATGTGGATGCGTTCATCCATCATTGTTAATCCATTTTAGCACGGCAGAGTCCATTTTCTGGTGCATATGAGCGGTGCGTTATGAGTCCTGCATCCTCCAATGCCAAAAGACATGATGGAATTTCTAATGATAGTAAATGTCTTTTGTAGCATAGTGACCATGTTGGTGGGTCTGAATCTGAATACGACTGTGGAGGATCCTTTGATAAAGAATGAAGATCTTCTTTAGTAGTAGTAATATTTATATGTTGCAAAGACGGTCTAACCATGATCATGTAGTGCATCATCGTTTTTCTACTCAAGATGTTTTTACTTTTTATGATATGGAGTTAGGTAAGTTGTTGGGAGGGTGAAGGCTTTTTAAGAAATTATTAATGACATAAATTGTCCTGAATGGTTTTGATTTTTATGCCGATTTATGGTTTCACCGTATCTATGCGAAGCTTGAATGTTCTATGGTTCTTCTGGCCTGGCCATCAGGATATTTTCCCATGTATGAAGTTTCAGACCTCAACAAACACTCTCCTCGTACAACTGCAGGAGACTAAAAATGAGGGTTGGGGGACAACACAAGACACTGAAATATGTTTATCGGTAAATATCTCGTTCGTTTTCTTTTTAAGAAAAAAAAATGTGTCGAAACTGAAATTTATCATGTAGAAATGTGAGTGGGAGATTTGAAAAACTAATAAATACTTATGTTAGTTGTTGGAAAACCAAAAAGGTTTAATCTTCAACCAGAAAAAAAGATGAAGCATCTGTCTAGCATGATGTATTTCGAGACCTGCTACTGATAAGATAAAATTTCATAGATGTGCAACGTAAAACAGTAGTGAATTTTGATGGTGTAATATTTCCATTTGTTTTTTTGGGTTGGAGAGGAAGTTGCCGAGTTGCTTCGCTGAAAAATGATTTTGACATTTGCCAATCCTTGGGGTTAGAGTTACTTCAGGGTTTTGGCCTCTAAACTGCTCGTTCTTGAGGTAACAAGAAGTCAAGCAGCATATTAGATACTATACTACCACAAAAGAGTTCCCAATCAAATCACGTGCAACGTTTCCGAAAGTCAATCTCAACCTCAATTGCGATCTAAATTTACACACTCGTTCAATCTAAATTTGTGATTGAAAAAAAAAAAGAAGAGAGATTGATCAACCAGATATTGATATGTTCACAAGATTCGGATTAAAGTCCTGAGATTGATCTGTACGTATGGGTTAGAATCTGACGAAATATTTTTATGTTTCTGGTTCAAGTATCATCATGTTTGCCCCAGTTGAGTTCCAGGTAGTCGCTTTCTTGGAATTTTTGTTTTTTTTTTTTTTTGGGTTGGAAATATTGGTAAGATATTGTCCGCAAATAAAGAGAACACGGTATCTTTCCTTGAAAAAAAAAGCACAGAACTCTAATGATGTCGTTGATTACTTTGTTGTTTTCTAGTGGTAGGCCTGGCAGGCAAGTTCAATTCTTTGGCTCCAATTAATAAGTTAGATTTCTCTTGGACTCGGAGACTTTGGACTTTGATTCATGGGATATATGCAATGATAATTGTTTTTCAAAGGGTTAGTTGGTAACGAAAGTGACACCGTCGATATTTCTTACGAAGAAAGCTCATAGATGCGACCATATGATCCCTCGGAAATATTTTTGTTGGGAAGAAAATAAAAGAGATCGATGGTGGATGATTGGATCCCATGGTACGTAATAAAATTGTTCACACCCTTCTTCTAGGTCTTTATTATTGGCGTTGCTCATATCAAATCACTTATCGAAACTACGGGGAACTTCGACAGAAATGGAGGGGGGGTACTCTGAAAGTGAAAGACAAACCTTGAGAAATTCTTCAAGAAATTGACAATAGGAGTAATTACTGAAGTCAATCATTTATCGTTGCCGGCCTCAGACTCGGTTAAATATATATATAGTTTATAACAACGTCTAATCTTTGTCGTCAACATAATTTTTGAATTTAAATTAAGTGCTGGACCTCAGCCACTCATCCATAAGTAAACGACGCAAATATGTATAAACTTCCAGTTACCCAGAAAGGAAATTCATTCAGGTGTAATTTTCAACATTATGGTTTTCTAATATGTAGTGGAGTAATCACTTCACCATACACTACTCTCTCTTCCTCCTTCTGCTCCTTCTCCAGTAGAGAAAGCAAAAATTAGAAAGAAAAGGAATCAAGCAACGAATAGTGAGTGAGTGGTTCAGAAGTGAAGATTAATCTGGACCAGCCAGCCTTAATTTCTTGCTTTGGCAAATAGTACTAGTCCTAGTAGCAACTGGGCTGGCCAAATAAATCCAAGAACTTGGGAATCTCGAAAAATTTACACTTAACCAAAAAAACCAACTTGATGCTGATGGTTGAGTGGCAATTATTGGAGATTAATCCACAGCCTCCTGCAATTCACGCGTGTACAGGCGTTAAATTTTTGGATCCCACTTCATTTGGACACGTTTAAACTTGGAGAGGCCCACATTTCATCTTTTTAACTTAGAGATGAAGAAAGGAAGAGACAGCGTCCCAACGCCTTGATTCCCTTAACAAAGCTTTTTAAAGGCCAAGTACAAAAGAGCCAGAACGACCGGTGGAAACTAGAAAGAAAGAAAGGAAAAAAGAAGCATAATGACTATTGAGGGGGCAGGCTTCTCGTAAACTAGTTGTAATCAATCAAAGACCCTGTCAAAAAGAAAGAAAGATTGGGTTCCAATTCTTACCTACCCCCCTAAAAGACAGCGGACCAGCCCTAAGCTAACAGCCATGCATTCTGCACCACACAAATATCAGATTATCAGATTCCTAAAAGCTGCTTAAACTCATCAATCTTTGGTCGTATGCTTGCCTTTTTAAAAAGTTGCACAAAATGTAGAAACGTGTTTGGTTAGATTTACAAATTTTCATTTATTTAATGGTACAAATTAGATCTTCTTGTTATTATTTGTCCACCTCCTGTGGGGAAATATTGCTGAGTGATGAATAACGTGAATACATTTTGCAACTTAGGTAATTGGCAAAATCAATCTGATTGTGATTTATGATGAGGTCTTTTGACTTAAAGCTAAGAAACTTCAAGACGGTGTTCCGAAACATAATACTAGTTCTAAAGCATTGGGACCATAGCATCAAGCGGTTTGAATGTTGGACGATGCCTTGATGCTTATCACCACGGGGCACAAAAGGCAGTAGGCGGTTGAAACAAGGAATTAGTTTGATACGTGGGGAGCGTCCGTTGCATACGTCCTTAATTGCTTTCCTAGTGTCGAGCATAAATACTTCCTTGATCTGGTAGTAATTGTTTTTTAATTAGCATTAGGTTAATGGAAATGAATTACAACGGAGGTGACATGCGCAAAATTGCAATCTCTTTCATTTGTTGTGCAATGGGCTGATTGGATTACGTCCTTAATCACTATGTCTGACATAGCCCGTTTTCTTAATTATAAATTATGAGGTGTCTTCAAGACCCACTTTAACTAAATAGAAGATGATTATCTGGTAACCGTGACATAATAAGTTTCCTGATTGAACTCTCAAACTTTCTATTTTTCGATCTCTATTTAGACTAAAAAAAAAAGAAAAAGAAAATATTATCCATCTCTTTATAAAGTTAGTTAAGAGTCTCCCTTCAATTCAAAAAGGGATTCTAGTGTTGTAATTTTACAAATTACGTACATACAGAAAATTGCTCCAATCTTTACTCGTATTGCTTGCTTGACATTTTTAATAATTGCAAAAGCATCTAAAAATCAAGGGGGCAAAATACCTAAAATATGAGGATAAGGACATAGAATACAATAACTTCAAAAAATTAATTAGTGGCTAAGAATGGCACCCTAAGTGACATTCCTATTTTATTTCTTTTTTTTTTTTTTAAAAAAAGGTAATGCATCTCTTTATGAAGTTGTAAGGTTTTTCTTTTTATCTGACTTCTAAAGTTCTATATAATTCGAAGCCTACTAAGTTTGCCAAAGTAAAAGCATGCTGATATCCGGACTTGCTTGCAGAGAAAGAACCAAATTCCCATCTTTGGTATATTCCTTGTCTAATGTCATGCTACTTTGTTTTCTTCTATTAAAGCTCATGGACATGGACGTGATGTTACTTAAACAAGATTATTGCGGGACGAACATTTGTTCTGGTTGTGTTAATAAGTTATAATTAATTTGCTTGATGAGGACGGCTAATAATGGGCTATTGTATACACTTGGATGGTCTCTTGTGAGTCGGCATCTTTCTTCACGGATGAAATGAAAATCATTATGAAGAACTTTATCGTTTCTTCGCTAAAGCGTCCTTTTAATTATAGCACCCATAAGTTGCCCGATTCCATTAGCCGTCGTAATCAGAGCAGTGTTACTCCGTCAATAGCATTTGTACTCGATTTCCACGCGATAGTGACAACATATAAATTGAAGACATACCATACTAGTTCTATTCACCGATTGTCAGAAGTAAGGTTAGGAGAAAAACGCCATACGATAGTCACAAACGAGTCGATGTCGATGATATTTTGGTCAGTCACAGAATTTGCAAAACGTTGTAGTTAAGACCTGATTAGCCAGGGATCTATAGTATGGTACGAAATACGCAAGGCAAGAGAAGTTCAATGAGAAGACTTTCGATTATTATAATTTACTGATAAGCAATAGCCAAACATTGGACAACTCTCTACAGAGTGATGATTCTGCTGGCGTAGCCAAAAAACGAAAAAAGAAAAAAGAGACTACTACTCTTTTTTCTCCAACGTCCCCCATGTCTAAAAATAGCTCAAGAGTAACACCTATCCGTCTCTTCTATTAGCTTTAATTTACAGAGAAAGAGAGAGCAAAAGAGGGAAGAGGGAAGAGAGAGAGAGAGACGGACAGAGAAATGTGTCGGGGTTCTTGCATATCTTCGGTTTTAGTAGCTTTTATGTGAAGCGGGTTTTTAATGATTCTTTAAGGTCATGTGATTAATGGTTGCGGTATAGTTTCATCGTTCATGGGCGTAAGATTATTGCATGGCCATGCAGAGGTAGCCAGCTGTTGCTGAAGTTGCCGGACCAGCAACACTTGACGTATGTCCCAAAGACGTTGCCGGAGGATGACTGACTCCGACCGGAGCCGGTCGTTGTCAGTCCTCACCAGTTGGCAGTGATGGGTAACAACACGTAGCCGGTTCACTAGTTCCCGGTTCCCAATTCTAAGCCGACTCACTTGGTTCCTCAAGTTCTCCAGATGTTTCTGTTTCCTCATACGGGACCTCTTCGCGGACTCCCGGTTCGATAACATGCGCCTGCGCTTTCGCTCGTCTGCGGCAGAATCAACGGCTGGGTTCGTGGTATCATCTGAACCGGAGTAAGGCCTTTTATTGTTTTGGTTCGGTTCCTCCGAACCGGAAGATGAATCAAGCGGGGTTGGATCATAGTTTTCTGAACCCGAAATGGAAATAGCCTGTCCGGTTGGATCGAGCGGGGGCGGAGTGTAGGTTTCCGAACCGGAATTAGAAATTACCGGTTCTTGGGCTTCTACTCGTAGTTCTTCTAGTGGGGAAAGAATCGGGTCATCATGTTGTGGAAAGACAAAAGGTGGTTCTTGGCAGTCCCAAGGAGGGAAACCACTCTCAAAAGCCGGAAAAGGGTTTCCGAACAGACCGTCGGCGGACAACATGGCCGGAAAATCAATAATGGAGCAGTGAGGAAAGGTGGGAGGGGAAAAGGGAAGGAACGAGAGCTAGGAGGCTCGTATTTAAGGAGGAGCCTGAGGGGCTGTATGGTGGTCCACTCAGGGACATTTTGGTAAAAAACAGCCGCCCAAGTTTAGGCATTAAACTTTTGAGTCAGGTGGCACTAGCGGGGTGGGGTAGCGTTTTGGCTTTTTAAAAAGAGTGCATGGGGTGACATCAGCTGGCGGGTCCCACACGTTCAAGCTTAGTCATGAAGAAACAAAGCAGGTGGGATCACTGTTGTCACACGTGTCAAGCAACCGATGGATGAGCGTGAGGGGAGGCAGTAGTGTTGGAAGGGAGGTGCCAACGTGGAGGATTTCGGGGGCCTGATTCGTTTGGGCTCGGCTTGGCGCGCCGTATTTGTCGTTCTCAGCTCATGGCTCCTGGTCCCTATGAGTTGTGACGTCCCTCGACTTCTCCAATTATGCAACCACGCGACATTAAGATTAACACTCACTCTTAGTATTTCAATAATTAATAATAATAGAGTGATTTAAGTCACCATCATCAACTGTTTATGTATTTCAGATCCCTCGTGACCTCCTACGATCCTTCCTATGGTGGAAAAACTCAGATTAATTATCTTTGGGAAGTTGACCAATGGCTGCGGAAATATTTGTCCCACTTGCTCGCTAGATTAATGGCAAACGCAAGGCTCCATGGCGGTGTTACTGAGAAAAAAAAAAAAAAAAAAGGATTAGTGTGTATTTATCTTTTGACGGGAGCACAAAATGCTTAATATATGACTCAAATTTTTGGTAATATTTGGAACAATCTTCACTTGAAATATGATGATTATAACTCAGTTGGAACCAGGAAGCAGTGGCTAACAGGTTATTTATAAATAGGAAAATTTCGATATTTTTAAATTTACACTAAGTACAAATTTTGGTACTAATGTTATGAGGCATCATCAATACATCGAAGTTGTGCATGCATTTGAGATAGAGATAGAGCGGTGTGATGAATTTAGCAATTTCCTATTATTAAACTTTATTTTGTATTAATTGTAGTAAAATACAACAGCGTAACATTTCTTTCTAGACAATTAAATTAAGGAGTAGTATATATATAATATGGATGACAAATTAAAGAATAATCAGTAGTTCATTATTATGAGAAGAAAGAATAAACATAATTTTTTTTTTTTAAAAAAAGAAAATAATAGAGAGGAGGAGCAAGGGCACTTGTGTTGCAGATAATATCTAATCAAATTATCATGTCTCAAGTAGTATTAGGAGTTGACTTCAAGAAAATAATAGCCACAATATGAGTTGATGAGATAAATAAGTAGTATTAAAGTATGTTATACGAATTGTGACGGCAACAAGATGTAGCAAGCAACCTTCCATAAACTGCCGCAAGTATAAGCAACGGTTACGTCAAGAAGCATTTGCAAAAGCGATCATGTATGTATGAGAACATCAGATTTATTGCAATCTGCAGCAGAGTAATAAGCCTTATCCATCTTTTAATTCGTGCCTGGTCCAAATTAATCTCTTTTGTTTACTAATCCGTACTGGTTCAGTAGGTGTATCTTTTACCCAGAAACTTTTCTATCCATTCTCGCCATCTAAAATTAAACAACTAATAGTAAGTGTTAAAGGCAAGGCAATAATGCTAGCTTATTGAGGTGATTAAAAAGGTCAATAAGTACAATAGCAAAGTGCCAGTTTGATGCGTGCTTGAGAATTATTTTATACATCTGGCTGGCCTTTTGTTTACAGTACGATTTATGTTTGTGGCTTTTCTATATGTTTAACCCTGCCAGAATTGGAGCCGTGACCATCTTCTGGAAGCTGACCACATTCTTGAGAATTATATATATATATATATATATATACACACATGTACGTATGTATGTATATGTGTAGCTCAATCATCTATACCTAGCATATATATACATAAATAGGATGAAAGTCTTGTACGAGGAGGCATTCACATGATATGGGGGTGGGTAGAACGTTTTGTGTGTTTAATTGGGCAGCATAAGTTTCTACTCTTGCGCTACTGCTGATCTGCGAGAAGCTATTTTTTACTCCTGTATGGCATCTCTCCAGCAAGAACGATGATTGGACTGTTCAGCAATGGATAGCAGAGATGCCCTTCACCTGTTTCTTGCGCGGTACTTTAATTCAACAGAGAGTTAACCTGAACATGATCAACAGATTAAGCATCGGGATGGACTTTATCAGCAATTTAAAAGTCCTTGAAGAATCTGAATGTTCGTTTGTTCAACATCATACATTCATACCTAACTAACTTTCGCTTCATTAAATTAAGCTAGAGTGCTTAGAAAATTTAGGGTGGGAATCTACAGTTGAATAGAATGGTCATGATTCATGAGGACTAAACAGCTGGCTATTAATCTGATTGATCGCTCAAATCAAAATGCTTACCATGAGGCCGACAAGCAAAAGCATTGATAGCCCTAGTCTCATAATCCATACACAGAAAAAGGAAGCAAATGTTTGATTAATTTCTCCTTTTACACTGCTGCTATTATCTCATCCTCTGGCATATATTTCTCTCCCAGGTCAAGGGATTAATGTACAACGCCATTGACCTACAGACGCGTCGGTTGTGATAAGATATCATAAGGCCTTCCATGCACTTTATAGTATGCACCTTGGCATATTCCAGTGTCACCTAGCTAATTCATTGAAACCAACGCAAGAATATTCTTTCTGTTTGATTTTTCCACACTTTAGTTTAGCTTAGCTACCGGCTATACTGTACATGGCTTTTAAACTTCACTTCTATACTTATTATGACGAAAGTGAAAATGGCCCGAATGAATATCCTAGTGTTGTTTATTGGATGAACTGCAAGTAGCATTCATGTGAAAGAACAGTAATAAGAAGAATGCTGTCACTAAATAAAGGTTCATAGCGGATATAAGAGTTCAACTACCTCCTTAATTATCATTATTATTATTATTATTATTTTTCTCTTTTTGGTACAAAGTTGTGTAGGAGTAGTAAATTACTTTACATATAGCGTACGTAATAACAAGTTAGTAAATTATTTTGGAAGTAATGGAGAATATAATACGGCAGCGCAGCCTACACCACAGAGCACGTCTCTTTTAAGAGTTGTGAAATTTATTAGAATAACAATCCGAAGAAAAATTTTCATCAAACTTGCGAGAGAAGTTGTAATAAGGAGGTTTTATGACTATTTAGTTAAAAGCAATTTCATAGCTACAACAAAATCTTAGGTTAAAAAAAAAGTATATAAAAGAGTTTGCTTTGAGTCCCTACGAATTTTTATTTCGATTTAAGTCCTTTCCCCCTACAAATATTTGTTCTCTGAGAAAGGAAATAGTGAACAAATTGATCATAAACTATGATATTTTAATACCCTTTTCCCCCTCTGAGAAGATATTAGTCGTATATAAAATAGAATTTTCATAATAAATGCAAGTCCTTCTAATATTTGTTTGAGAATATAAATTCTTGTTGTGACCAAAAAAATAGATTTTGATTAAAATTATTAGCAAAAGTAATAAAATGATTTTGTTGATAAATTCGAGTAATT
This sequence comes from Coffea arabica, assembly GCF_036785885.1. Classification (NCBI taxonomy): domain Eukaryota; kingdom Viridiplantae; phylum Streptophyta; class Magnoliopsida; order Gentianales; family Rubiaceae; genus Coffea; species Coffea arabica. The sequence goes on along the minus strand of NC_092323.1, from coordinate 6,780,034 downwards.
AAATATTTCACAATTAGGAATCTGGATTTATTATCATAAACTAGATTTTCTAACAAAATCAGTCGGTTTAAACTAGGATCATGAGCAAGTGCATGAATATACTCCTGAAAGATAAGTAGATATAGAAAACCGTGTTGTTGAGATCTATCAATATATAAATATCTTTAGATTTCCTCCATTTGATTTAAATTTGAATCAAAGGTAGAAGATTTGGAGGTTAGCAAATGATACATAATGCGACGCAGTCAAAACAAAGTATTTTAGTAATAAAAGATGGCATTACTTTCTCTGTTTTTTTTTTATTGGCAGGTTGCTATAACTAGCACTGAATTTGGGTTCTAATTATTTGTTAATCGTATACTCTGTTAATAACAACAATGACAAAATTTAAAAAAAAAAAAAAACAACAGACAAAATTCACCCAATATTTTGTAGAAGTGACGAAAGGGATAACTTAGACGCTAATTGTAATTTCTTGGGGGCAATATTAATCAATATTAAAAGAGTGTTAGGCGCATCCTTGCTAGCTTTGAGATGGTGTTGTCAATTCGAGACACACAACTGATTTCACAGATCAACGTAACAAAGTGATTAGTCTACTAATTAATATTGGAAAAAGTTTTGGTTGGGCCATCACTATCTCATTTCTAGATGTTTAACGTCAAACTTTGGGCGGCAGAAGCTGGTGATTTTGGCCCCTCACTTTAGTAGGAGTAGCAAATTTCACATGATTAGACTTCTTTTCTTCTGTCTTTTGCATGCACCTGGACTATCTGCATCTTTCTTCTCCTCGTTAAGAGGTACCAGCAGAAAAGTACTATTCTTATGCCCATCTGTTTGGGCACTGAGGATGCTCACCTCGGCCATCCTTCATGCCCGAGGTGAACTCACCTCGTCCTTCATCAGAGCTCATCCGCGTCTCGGGGATATCCCCTAAGCTCGGCTAAATCCCTAGTCTACCGGGTAGGTGACCTCGGCACCTTCACCTCAGCTACACGCTAATGATGTCAGGACACCTGACATCACCCGGGATCAGTGTGCTTTATCTGAAAAGCACTGTTGCACTTAATGGCTACTGCAAAGGACTCCCCGTCACCCTGTCCGGGCGGCTACAGTGTCAGAGTCAGGGTATCTGACAGGGAGCAGAGCCGTAATGGCAGGACATGGGTCCCACCGGCATAAGACCTCCGTCCTGCCCTCCACTCTCATTCTATAAATACCCCACACCCTCCCAACAAGTAAGCATACACTGTTCATTTGCTCATACTCTAGCATTTTCTCGTTCTCATACTAACTTAATCGTCGGAGTGATACCAGGGGAGAAGCCCCGCCATTCACTTCGGACAAGAAGGTTGACTTCGGACACACGAATTCACCTCACCTCATCTCAGAGAGGACTGATTTAGGTCGGCTTACTTATCCACCAAAAATCGCCTCTTCAATTGGCGCCGTCTGTGGAAACGAGATTACTGCTAAAATGAGATCCACGCGCTCCAGAAGCGGAAGAGTTCCCTCAACTGGGGCTGGGCAGACATCCGGAGCCCAGCAAGATCGTATCTCTGAGGAACATGGGTCCCAAAGGACCCAACCCAACAATGAGGAGGCCATCGCCAAGATGGCCGAGTTTGTCACGGACAACCCCAACATCTTTGAGGAACTAGGAAGGTACCTCAAGAGGCAGGAAAAAGAAAAAGTCGAGTCTTCCAAGAGGAGACCGACGAAGTCCCCTGAAGTGCCCTCAGGCGAGGACTCCGAAGATGGGCGTCTATCTCGGAGCACCTCCAGGCGAGCCTCATCCAAGGCAACCTCCAAGATTGCCTCCATCTCCCGAGCGTTTTCTCGGGGACTACTGGGAAAACGAGCCGAGGACCCACCTCGGCGTCCCGGAGGCCTAGCTTCTGATTACATGAGGGCTCCGCCCTTCACTGATGACATCAACGGGGAAATGGTGCCCCCGAACTTTAAGCTTCCAAATTTGCACACCTATGACGGCCGAGGTGACCCCGAGGATCACCTCCGCGCCTTCATCTCCGCATTCCGACTCTACTGCGTCCCCGACGCCTTGATCTGTCGGGCTTTCCCCATCTTCCTGCACGGGACCGCCCGGAAGTGGTTCTGGAGTTTAGAACCGGGGAGCATTTCCTCCCTGGATGAGCTGATAGACCGGTTCATTCACCGCTTTGTGTCGTCTCGACCAATAACAAAGACTTCAGCTTACCTCTTGAACCTGCAACAGGGTCAGGGCGAGTCACTTCGCTCGTACGCCCAAAGGTTCAACGAGGAGAATGTACAGATACCTGACCAGAACGAGCAGGTAACTATTGCTGCTTTCACCAACGGGTTAATAGCAGGGATCTTTAACACCGAAATCCATCGGCAGTACCCCCGTACACTCCGGGAGCTCTGGGAAAGGGTGGACCAGGGAATCCGAAGTGAAGATGTAAATCGCATGAAGCGAGAAGCCCAAACATCTCGTACGGGGCAAGATCCCCGAAGGAGGAAAGACACTGGCCGAGGTGAACCAGGCCCAAGTGGCACTTCAAACCAACCCCGAGACCGCCGAAGTGTCTTCGACCGGATCGTGAAAGGCAGATCGTCCACCTCGGACGCCGAGCTGACGCCCCTCAATTCGAGCCGGGCCCACGTCCTGGCTGTGATGAGGCAGAATCACCTCGGCCGAAACCCTCCCGAAATTCCGGGGAGGAGAGATAAGAGGAACTCGAACCTCTACTGTGCCTACCACCGTGATGTAGGGCACGAGACTGAAGACTGCAACGACCTGAAGCGGGAAATCGAAAATTTGATCCGGCAAGGATACCTGAAGCAATTCGTCCGCAAGGATGGAGGCTTCAACCGAAGTGTCTCCCACCGGGAGAACCGGGGCCCTCGCCGCGACGACCGACGGGACACGAACATGCATTGCCGAGATCCCGAAGACCGTAGGGAGGACAAGCAGCCCCCACGCGATGGCTCACCGGGCTACGGCCCCAACATCGCCGGGGTGATCAATACCATCGCGGGAGGACCAACGGGAGGAGACAGCCAGAACTCCCGGAAGCGGACCTACCGCCAGGCCGAGATGGAGGTGGCCGAGCCGAGCTCTCGGCTGTCTGAGGTCATCACCTACGGTCCCGCTGACCCCGTTCCTGCGGCCTCCAGCAATCATGAAGCTCTTGTGATTGAAGTCCTCACCAACAACTACGTAGTCAAAAAGGTCTACGTAGACCCCGGAAGCTCGGTAGACGTCTTGTACTACCGGACTTTCGAAAGTTTGAAACTGACCAGGGAGCAACTCACTCCTGTCAGGACTCCCCTCGTGGGATTCGGGGGACACGTCGTCCACCCGGAAGGCATGTTGACCCTGGTGGTAACAATCGGGCGTCATCCACGCTGCCGAACTGTGCCTGTCAGTTTTGCGGTGGTCAAAGCAGACTCCCCCTACAATATGCTGATAGGCCGGCCCACGCTCAATGCCTTGAGAGCCGTATACTCCACCTACCACCTGAGCTTTAAATTCCCAACATCTGCGGGGGTGGCCGAGCTAAGCAGCGATGTGGGCGCCGCCCGGGAATGCTACCTCGCCACCATTCAAGCAGCAGTCACCCCCCGGCCCTCACCGAGGTCAGAAGAAAAGAGGCCAGCGGTCCTCTCCATAGACTGCATCGACCCTCAGAAGGCAGAAGAGCCCAACAGGCTGGAGCCCGGGGATGAGGTGGAACTGGTGGTAGTGGATGAAGCGAAACCTGACCAAGTGGTCCAAGTAGGGGCTGGACTACCCTCACCCCTGAAAGAAGAAATGATCTCCCTGATCAAAGACCACCGAGACGTCTTCGCGTGGTCCGCGGATGAAGTGGTCGGAGTGCCACCCGAGCTCATGACTCACCAACTCAACGTTGACCCGCAGGCCCGACCTGTGCGACAGAAACGAAGGCACTTCGGCCCCGAACGTAGCCAAGCCATATCGGATGAGGTCGACAAGCTCTCGCCGGCCAAGATGATCCACGAGGTCCAATATCCCACCTGACTGTCCAATCCAGTCATGGTAAAAAAGGACACCGGGGGATGGAGAATGTGTGTCGACTTCACCGATCTCAACAAGGCCTGCCCCAAAGATTGCTATCCTCTGCCAAGGATAGACGCCCTCGTCGACGCGGCGATGGGGTATGAAATCCTCTTCTTCCTATATGCCTTCAAAGGGTATCATCAAATAGGAATGAGTGAGGAGGACCAAGAGAAAACGGCGTTCTACACCGACCGAGGTACTTATTGTTACACTACCATGCCCTTCGGGCTAAAGAACGCCGGGGCGACCTACCAAAGGCTGATCAACCGACTCTTCCAGAATCAGATCGGCCGCAATGTGGAGGCCTATGTGGATGACATCCTCGTTAAAAGTCTCGCCACTTCATCCTTTCTGTTAGACGTGAGGGAAGTCTTGGGTGTCCTGCGAGACTCGAGGATGAAGCTGAATCCCAAGAAGTGCGTCTTCGGCGTCACCTCGGGAAAATTCTTGGGGTATCTGGTTTCCCACCGGGGAATCGAGGCCAACCCCGACAAGGTGAAAGCCATTCAGGACATGTCTCCACCCCGGAACATCCGAGAAGTCCAACGGCTAAATGGACGCCTGGCCGCGCTGAATCGCTTCCTGTCCCAATCAGCCGAGAAAGCTCTGCCTTTCTTTAAGGTGCTGAAAAATGCTGACCAGTTCGCCTGGACTGAGGAGTGTCAGGCTGCTTTCGACCAGCTGAAGCAGTACTTGCATCACCTACCAACTCTCGCTTCACCTCGGCCCGAGGAGAAGCTCTACCTCTACCTCTCCGCAGCCGACGAGGCTGTCAGCGCTGTGCTCATCCGAGATGAGGGCACCCAAGTGCCGGTCTACTACGTCAGCCGAGCCCTCCGCGGGCCGGAGACCCGATACACGCAAGTGGAAAAACTTGTGCTGGGGCTCGTCCACGCAGCTCGGCGGTTGAAACCCTACTTCTTAGCCCATCCCATCTCGGTAAGGACCGACCAGCCCATTCGGCAAATATTGGTGCGACCCGAAGCTTCTGGTCGCCTCACCAAGTGGGCTGTCGAATTGGGAGAATATGACTTGTCCTACGAGCCACGCACCGCCATAAAAGCTCAAGCTTTAGCTGACTTCCTTGCTGAGCTCACCTTCACGGAAGGTCCAGAGTCCACCTCAGCCTTACCCGAGGTGTCCATCTCATCCTTGTGGACATTGTATGTCGATGGATCCTCTAATGGAGACGGCTGTGGAGCCGGACTGCTCCTGGAAGGACCTCAGGGGGAGGTTTGCTCTTACGCCCTCCGCTTCGACTTCCCGGCCACCAACAATGAAGCCGAGTACGAGGCTCTAATCGCTGGACTCCAGCTAGCCCGCAAGCTCGGCGCCCAGCAAATCCACGTCCGCAGTGACTCCCAGCTCGTGGTACGCCAAGTTATTGGTGAGTACGAGGCCAAGGATGAGACCATGCAACGGTACCTCTCCAAAGTTCACCAACTCACCGCGTACTTCAAATCATTCGAAATCCAAAGGATCCCTCGGTCCCAGAATAAGCGAGCCGACGCCTTATCCCGGCTGGCTTCCACTTCATTCTCTGACCTCAACAAAACCGTTTTGGTGGAGGTCCTGAGTGAACCAGGGTACGTGGAAGAGGTGGCCTGCCCCGTGCACTCTGAAGAAACTTGGATGACCCCGTTCATCCTTTTCTTGGGTCAAGGAGTCCTTCCCGAAGACCGAGCTGAAGCAAGGAAGATACAGCGCAAAGCCGCTCGGTATGCACTCCGCGATGGAGAACTATATAAGCGCTCCTACCTCGGCCCATGGTTGAGGTGTGTCACCCCCGAGGCAGGACGCGAGGTCCTCCACGAGATCCACGAGGGCCTATGTGGGGCTCACATCGGCCACAGGATGCTAGCCAAGAAAGCTATGCTCCTGGGATATTTCTGGCCATCACTTCGGCAAGACTCCCAGGACCTCGTTCTCGGCTGTCCTTCCTGCCAAATCCACGCACCCGAGCGCCACCAGCCTTCAAATTTCATGGTCCCCATCACTTCACCCTGGCCGTTTGAGCAATGGGGGACAGACATCATAGGTCCCTTCCCCAAAGCCGTCGGGGGCTATACATTCTTAGTAACCGCTGTGGATTACTTCACCAAGTGGGTCGAGGCCGAGCCACTTCGAACCATCTCAGGGCTGGCCATTCAAAAATTCTTTTGGAAGTGCATTATCTGCCGCTTCGGCATACCGCGGGTCATCATCTCGGACAATGGGAGACAGTTTGCCGAGAACCCGTTCAAGACTTGGTGCGAGAACCTCGGCATCAAACAACACTTCACTTCGGTAGGCCACCCCCAGGCCAATGGTCAAGCAGAAAACTTCAACCGGAGTCTTCTACATGGTCTCAGAACCCGACTACACCGAACTGGGTCATCTTGGGTGGAGGAACTCCCCAGTGTCTTGTGGTCGTATCGGACCACGCCGAGGTCAGCGACGCAAGAAACCCCATTCTCCCTGACCTACGGCGCCGAGGCGGTCATCCCGGCTGAGATCCTTACCCCCAGCCCTCGGCTGGCAGCCTATGCCGCCGAGGTGAACGACGAAGAGAGGCAGCTGGACCTCGACCTCGTCGAAGAACGAAGGAATCTCGCCTCAGCCCGGATAGCTTCTTACAAGAACACACTGGCACACTACTACAATGCCCGCGTGAGACATCGTAGATTCCAGGCTGGAGACTTGGTTCTTAGAAAAAACTCAGTCAGCCGAGCTGAACCGCAAGGAAAATTATGCCCGAAATGGGAAGGCCCTTACCGAGTTGTGGAATCTGACCCTAAGGGGTATTGTAAACTGAGTTACCGAGATGGCTCATTAGTGCCGAGGTCTTGGCAGGCCGAGAACCTCAGATTGTATTACGCCTGAATTTTTAATCAAGTAATGACTTCAGCTATTATGTTATTCTTCAACATCGTTGTTACGCTATTAAAAAATAAGGGGGACAAGCAAGGGATGAAGTCAAAGCAAGAAATTAAAGCACTGAGACGAGAAGAAGTATGCTTTCATTCAATAAGAAAGAGCGTTACAAAGTACAAGGCCGAGGTCCGAATGCTACTAAGCACTCTCCACCTCGGCCACCCCCTTAAAACCGCGAGCCTAGACCCCCGTCTCGGCTCCATCCCCGGTCTTGGCTCTCTCCTGGGCATCCTTCTCTTCGGCCTCTTTTCCGCCGGGGTGAACTTCATCTCCATGCTCTTTGCCGACGTCCTCTTCGGCTTCGTCTCCCTCAGCGTCCTCTCCTCCAGTTTCTTCCACTTCCACGTCCTCGAACACTTCGTCGAGTTCGGACAGCCACTTGTTGAACTCGACCTGGACTTCGGCCAAATTCCTTCCTGCCTGAATGCCTTCGGCCATCCGATCGCATAACTCCTTGGAGTCCTCGTTGTAGCTGGTATGGTTTTTTAAGGACTCCAAGGCCTCGGAGGAGAGGTGAGCTGCGGCCTCGTCAACGGCCGATGTGAAGCCAAACATGAAGTTAGGCGTAAGTAGTTGGCCGAGGTCCTTGATGAAGGCCTCGGACTTCCGAAAAGCGTCTACGGCCGAGGCTCCGGCACCCTCGAGAGCTTGCTCGTGGGACGCCTTCACCTCGTCCCCCCTCTTCTGCTCCTCTTCGAGGGCCGATCGGAGACTGTTGATAGTAGCCGCGGCCTCCTCATCCTTCACCCCGGCCTCCTTAAGCCGCCTTTCAAGTTCGGCCTTCTCAGACTCGGACACCAACAGTTTTTTCTCCAACTTGGAGATTTGATTCTGCAACTTGCCGGTGTCCTGTTCCTCGACCAGAGCACAGTAGCGGTGTGCCATCTCGGCCACAAAGGCCGAAGTGGAAGCTGTGGACACCATGAGACTTTGAACCACCTCGGCCGGGCTCAGCTTCTTCATGAACTCCAAGTCCCTCGGCAAGGGGGAGTGCATCACTAGTTCTTGGGCAACCCGAGGATGCTGGCACCTGTCGTTGACCGAAATCTTCCAGTCCGGACACCAATGCCCGCCGGGGTGCGTCTTATCGTCTCCGGGAAACACTGGGGGGCTATGGAAACGATTCCATAGCGAGGTCCCCGACACCGGATTAACTGGAGGCTTCAGCTGCTTGCCTCGGCCAGAAGGAGGTGTGACTGTTGTAACAACTCTGAGGGGAACTCCCTCTGGCACAGACGAGGTGGACCCAGCAGTCGCCGTGGCCGAGCTGCTCTGGCCAACCTTGGTGGGAGTGCCTTTAGACGCCGAAGTCTTAGCGGCTGGTCCTTGTGACTTCTTCTTCTTTGGCGGAGGTGCCGATGTCTCGTCAGTGCTCTTCCTCTTCTGCCTCTTGGCCACTTCGGACGAGCCAGAGACGACGAGGTCGGACAGTTTTGTCACTGCACAAAGAGCAAATATTATCATGTGCCTTAGCCGAAGTGAAATCAAAGCTATGAAAGAAAATTACAAGGTATCTTAAGTTTAGTGGAGGTGAAGGGAGTCTTGTCAGGAGGGATCAAAGCTCGGCTAATTCCCCCGTCAACCAGCACGGCTTCGGGGTAGTCCAGACTGTATATCCGAAGTCCCGACCCCATCAGCTTCTGGAAGTCCTCCTCCTTGGCATCCCCAGCAGAGGGATCGGCCTTCGCTTTGATTGGCCTCCACCAAAAGCCCCTGGGGAAGTCCACTTCGGACACAAAGAAGTAGTCGCGCTTCCAATTCTTGATTGAGCTGGGAGCGCCGACCACCAACTTCGGAATGGCATTGCTCCGATTGCCAACATAGAACCATCCCTTGTCTGTCCCGTGCGCCTTGAGGGTATAGCATCGGCGGAAGAGGTCGACAGACGGAGTCACCTCCTGATGTCGGCACAGCATCTCGAACCCAATAATGATGCGGATCGCATTCGGGGCGAGTTGGGTAATCCTCACGCCGAAGTGACGGAGCAGATCCCTGAAGAACCTCGACGTAGGCATCCTCAGCCCGGCCTCCAATTGTTGGACATAGATGGCCACCATGCCAATGGGGGGCTTCTCGGCTGAGTCATCCACCCCGGGCGGTGTGATCTCGTACCCCGACCGGAAAGGGTACTTGTTTATCACCTTCACGGCCCTATCTCTTCCGATGCGACTCCTAAACTTCGGCATCTTGCCGAAGTCGATGTTGGATGTATCTTCGGGAGCGACAGGCTCCAGTGCGTCCTCGTCGTGTGGTATCTCGACGCCGAGCTCCTCATCATAGGCCACTTCGGAGCCACCCTCGCTCATCTCGGATGACTCCAACTCGACGTCAACCCCCTCGCGGGTCTCCTCGGTGGATCCTTCCCCAGAGCTCGGCGTCGACCCATCAGAGCTGGACGTCGTCACTTCTACAGGATCCGGCCTCACCTCGGTTCGGTAACTCGGTGTCACGGTTTCTTTGTAGGTCTTAGCTGTTTTGGCCATGGGTGAAAGATGAGGTAAGAAAGAAGAAGAATACTTACTATTGCCTACGGAGTTGGACGAAGTGGATGACCTCGGCTTTGATCTCGGCTACTAGACCGACCTCGGCTGAAAAAACTGACCTCGGCTACGCTCGTGAACTTGCAAATCTCAAATGAAAATGAAAGGTGTGAGAAGTGCGGTGAGGGGGCCCCCCTATTTATAAGGGTTTGGGCGGAATATGAAGAGGCGGCAAGAATGCGAAAGGACGGCCACGTTCGAACTCAGAACGTCGTGCCTCCCTCTCTCCTCATTAATGCCCCGTCCTTTCGGCTGACACCCTGCACGAAACGTCCCACTACTTCACGACGCGACGGTTACCAGTGACCACGTCCTGTCAACTGACACGTCCACGTGTCGCGTCCCCGCATCTTCCGGGGCAGTTTCGGGACTCCGACTCTCTACAACTTCGGCACAAGGAAGCCTCGGAACCTCCCTAGCCCGGAGCTCCCGAGGCTTGGGGGGCTTATTGAGGATGCTCACCTCGGCCATCCTTCATGCCCGAGGTGAACTCACCTCGTCCTTCATCAGAGCTCATCCGCGTCTCGGGGATATCCCCTAAGCTCGGCTAAATCCCTAGTCTACCGGGTAGGTGACCTCGGCACCTTCACCTCAGCTACACGCTAATGATGTCAGGACACCTGACATCACCCGGGATCAGTGTGCTTTATCTGAAAAGCACTGTTGCACTTAATGGCTACTGCAAAGGACTCCCCGTCACCCTGTCCGGGCGGCTACAGTGTCAGAGTCAGGGTATCTGACAGGGAGCAGAGCCGTAATGGCAGGACATGGGTCCCACCGGCATAAGACCTCCGTCCTGCCCTCCACTCTCATTCTATAAATACCCCACACCCTCCCAACAAGTAAGCATACACTGTTCATTTGCTCATACTCTAGCATTTTCTCGTTCTCATACTAACTTAATCGTCGGAGTGATACCAGGGGAGAAGCCCCGCCATTCACTTCGGACAAGAAGGTTGACTTCGGACACACGAATTCACCTCACCTCATCTCAGAGAGGACTGATTTAGGTCGGCTTACTTATCCACCAAAAATCGCCTCTTCAGGCACCAAAGATGAAAGAAACAAAACACAGAATATAGTGGGATTGAAAGCGAACTACCCTAAGAAGCAATCAAGGAGTTTAGATATACGATTACATTCATACAGGTTCATATCAGCTGAGCTTTAAGTTGTCCTATTTGATTGAACTAACAAATAATTGAGCTTCGGAATCACCGACGCGATCTTCTTCTAGCAGATTCCACGCTCATTGTAATTGTTAGTTCAAGCTAGCATATATTTCACTTCTTTACGTTGTTGGATTCTACCCAGAAAACAAAAAAAGGGAAAGCATTGAGATATCTATGAAGAAGAAGAGGGAATTGGTTTAGGCCAAGTAGTAGTAATAAATTAAAGCTTTGCTTAACGGGGAAAAGAGAGACAGAGAGAGTCAGAGCTTTGAAATCTCAGCAACGAGAAGGGTAAGGGTAAATAATGGTTGTATTACGAAGTCATGATGACAAATAGGCAAATTCCAATCTGTCTTGGACCAAAAATAACTGGGCGGCAAAGATGGTTCCAAAATAATACATTCAACTCCGCTTGACCAAGTTTGCAACCAAGATAATTACTGGGGTTAGCCCATTGATTAGGGCAGTCTTGTAGAGTTCTTCCTACCGTAGGTTTAGGACTCGAATCTTGTAACGAGTAGTAGTATTAAAAAAAAAATCAGTCTCGCCTTCATTCGTTTAAACTTTATTGATTTCTTTGTTGGGTCTAAATTTCACTGTAAAGATTTTTTTTCAGTATAAGTGGAAGGATTCATATTCGAAAATTTCACTTACACTCTCTTTCTTCAAATCACTCTACCCATCCCCCCTCACTACGAGGTTTGTATTTACAATATTTTATACTTTAAGCCCTACAATTTCACAAGACGTTACAATTTCAGGCTATGGCCTAAAAAAAATTACCTTCTCTCTGGGGCCTAGAACGCAGAATCAAGGGCCATATATGGGAAGCATTCCTCCCGGGTCCTCCTCAGAAAATGCAACTTCTTATTTATATATATGTATATAGGGCAAACTAAAGCTAATATATTCAATAACATAAGCCAGTTAAGAGTTCACATGCGGTGGGAAGGCAACTCCTACCAAATCGAATACCAGAATATTACAAATACTGGAGGAAGGCCTATCGAGAATGAAAAGCAGCTGCTACATTAGCTTCCATGCATATGCCGAACTTGGAGTTGGGGATCCATCTTACCAAGTACCTGCAGTCAAATAAGAGGGGGCCCAGTTCATGAATATTTTCACGATTGTTAGTAACAAGATCAATAGCCGCCTTTGGACCTAATTCAATTGGGATGGGGAGATATATATACATATATATATATATATGTATATGTGTATATGTATATACGTACATATGTTTTTAACAGAAATAGGTTCTTCAATGAAGTAGCCGAACTTTTCATCTTAGGCAAACACAACTGCGGACTCCATGGCAAACATATATGTTCATATTTTTTAACAGAAATGGGTTCTTCAATGAAATTGTCGAACTTTTCATCTTAATTCTTACGTAGTTAAGAACTTGAGAAAGATCTCTTTCTTGAATGTTTTTTTTTGTGTGACCAGAAAGCATATTTACTATGTGACCTATTTTTTACATGGAGAATAGAAAGGAAGAAAATTGAACTTCCACCGTGAATTTCACAACCCATATTTGATGAGAATGAAGAAGAGAAACTGCTAAAAGGTTCTTAAATAATTTGTTTAAACCAAATATCCCATGCATCAGGAAAAGGTGTTCAAGCTGTCCCATTACATTTCTTATCTAATCTTGATTACTCATATTCTTGAACATCACAACAATAGGATCGATGTAAAAGCCACGATTTCATTTCACCCAAGCAATCTTACAATAGATCATCTTCTTCAATTGCTTGCGAACTTCAGCTGATCAAATCCCATGCATTTATTCCCCTGGTTTCAGGTGAACATTGTTGTCGATCAACGGCCGCCCACCAGTACCACCATCGTCAGAATCATCTTTGGTCTCAATATACATGCAATGACACCTTTCCAGCGAAGTGAAAAACGCGGCTGTAACCCCAGTAATCAGTCGTGCCGCCAACCCGTCAATAAATTTTATCACAGGAGGGCAGCAACCTGCAATTGGTTTCTTCTGATCACTACAAGATTCGGTCAGCCTATTCTTGCAGCAGCACAAGTTCATCCCGCGGCTGCACCCGCCACCAGTGCTGACATTTTTCTCCATGTATCTTACTTAATGTTTAGATGAAGACGAAGACGAAAGATCCTGGCTTCGCGACTCCAAGAGTAGCCAAATTAATTAAATGACGTAGAAGTAATTTAACGAGGCAGTTTCCATATGCTCATGTTTCTTCTGGACAAAGTTATTTTTTGCTTTTCAAGTTAAAATTCATTATAGAGGCGTGTCATTGAAATTATAGGTGAATAGCGTGACTGTTATAACACACCGCTAATCTTGGTGCTTAAATTTGCAATTACTGGAGTGTAAATCATAATGGGGTATTATCTTGCTCTTGTGACCAAAACGTCATAATTTCTACAAGTGCATGCGTAAGTGACTCAGTGTATCCAAGAAGATGTATTAAACTGACTGGAAGGGGCAAAAAAACACTAGAGAACTCATGGAATATAATTTAGAGTCATGTGAGGTCCTTTTCTTTTATGCTGGTGTATACACTGGCATGATTCGTTTCTAAATACCCTATTCATGATCTTAGTAATAATCAGACCAAAAGGGTTAATGACTCCAAAAATAACCAAGAAGAGACGGCCTCAAGTTAAGGATAGCCCATGGAATGGAGTCAATCAAAGAATTCTGTATATATTTCCTTATGAAATTTGTTATAATTACAGGACAAGATGGAATCGAAGTTTCAAAAAGTTAAAACATAGCTTCGAAGCTATCCTGGGTCCTGGATCACGCAAACTAATTAAAGAATCTGGTAACAGTAAAGACTAAGCATTTACTCATCTTTCAGATTCTATTTCATCAAAATGTTCCTAATAGACAAGAACAGTAGGTCCACTCATGGATCATGTTATGAAATTTGATACACGATCATTCTTTGCGTACGTACTTTTTAAGTGACTTTTACACCATGCAAGAAAAACTTAATACAAGTAAAATCTTGAAAAATGTAAAAATAAGAAGAAATCTTGAAGAGTGCATAAGAAACATGTTAGTATGGCCTTCGCCCGCAGGGGGGAGGAGGGGCCTTGCTAGGATGAAACTATAAGTGGAATAGATCAGTAGATGGATCACGGATGACGAATGGAGCTGGCAACCAGTGGGCTGGGCTGAAACAAGAAAAAGTCTGTTATTGTGTGGATCAAATACAAACTATTTTCTTTCGTTTATACTGGAAAAACCAGAAAACTCATGGAATGTAATTTAGAGTCATATGAGGTCCTTTTCGTTTATACTGGTTTTGTATAGTGTTATAACTCTTTTATAAAGTCTCCGTACATGATCTGAAGAGGTGGACCATGCTACTTAGACGGAGAGGTTAATCACTCTGTAAGTAACGAATAAGAGACGGCCCTTAAGGATGGATTGGGTGATTTTGGGAGAGGGAGTGCGAGTAAGAAGTATCGGTTTCGAGTTCTTCCATTTACACTAAAGAGAAAAAAGAGAGAGAGAAATGGCCTTAAGCAAGGGATAACACATGGAATCGAGTCGATCAAAGAAATTTTGTATATATTCCTGATGAAATTTGGTCTAGTTACAAGATAAGTCACGGAAAGTAAATGAAGAATTATAGTAAAAATTAAGAGGTTGTTTAAATTGTAATTTGTCAATATCTTTTGAAAAAAAAAATTACTATAATAGCAATGTAATATATATGAAATTACTATAATACATTTTGAGAATGTGATATATATGAAATGAACAAGTGATTGAAAAATGCATAAAAGAAATATTCATGAAGAAATGTAAAACTTTTTAACAAAAAATAGCAATCCAAACAAGGCCTAAACATTGATTGATCTTTTAGATGGTCTTTCATCAAAATGTTCCTTGTAGACTGGACAGTGCATAGATGATACAATGAAATTCGGTACACAATCATTCTTACATCTATGTGCTTTAAGTGAATTTAACTCCTATGCGCTAAGAAAATTACAAATAAAAATCTTGAAAAGCGTATATAGTTATCGTAAGTTTGTAACTGGTTGGTATAAAAGTGGAATATATTACGTTGAAATTTCAGGAATTAAAGGTTTTGGGTTCAAATTAACCTTCTCCTTTCCTGCATCTTAAATCCTACCCTTCTCTTGCTAAGGAAAAAAAAAATTAAAAGGAAAAAGTGGAGCATATGCATCATGGATTACAGATAACAGAGACAGATTAGAGCTAGCAACCAGTGGGCTGGGCTCAAAGAAGAAAAGTTTGTTACGATGCAGTCGACAGACTACATCTGGAAAGGCTTGCGGTACAAAAATGGCGTTCTTGGGCTTTCCTTAGCAGGTCCAGTAGATGCCCCACATCCCCAACAACAACGCTGCATAATCGTTAATCCAATAACAATTTTTTGTATATTAGCACAGTTAGTCTTTTCTTCTTTTTTATGGAGAAAAACAAAGAAAGAAGAATTCTATTTAGTTTATGCAAAAGGTTTTTCGTTTCTCTTTTTTTTTCCAACTTAAAAACGCTGTGGATAAAATTTCGCAGAGTTCCATCAATCACAGAACATACATACTGAGATCGTAGACGACAATAACTGAACGCTAACCCCATGGCCCAACTCCTTTACACATGTAAGAATCTTCAAGGGTCCCTTATATCAATCAACCCAGAACGCTTTACGACTATATTTATGCAGAGAGTTGAATACTGAGAACGAAGCATTGATTAAAGGAGACAACGATATCACAGTGAGGTTTTCCGATCAATGTAAGCTCGTATTCACACTTGATTTTGTGTGATATATTATGAGTTTTTGACTGTAAAACTAGTCTAAAGCTTAAGGATAAAAGACATGTGGATATGGGTGCCATTAGTCTTCTTAACAATTCAGCCCCTCACAACTTTATTGTATTGTTTTGGGAGGAGTATGCTTTATATACTTTTTTTTTTTAAGGGTCAATCCTTCTTCTTATATCGTGAATATATACGCACGCTGACAAGTCTAAATACGTGTTATATTATTTTAATTTAAATTTAAATATTAAAATTTACATATGCGACATGCATGCATTTAGACTCGTAATCACATACACCGGCAATACATTTCTTGAAAGAAGCGCTGTTAATATTTGCAAGTGCTAATACAAGCTCCCATTTTTTTTTAATCCCTTCTTTGGGTTAGAAATACGAGCACCCTTTTGACGGACGGTATGCATGAAGATATGCATGTTACAACGCCCTATCTTCAGCATATGCAATTCTTTGTGTACATTTCCTCTAGAGCCCAGTGATACAAAACTGGGATGGAGAAGGACGGGAAGGTGGTATTTCATGGTTCGGGGACATCCGATATTTCATCTCATGGTTACCATCACGTGAATAAACATCTCAATAATATATGGTCAGCGATGCAAAGTACTAGGTCCTACCAATATGGATGAAGCTTTGAGAAATGCATGGAGACATGAATATTTATTGGCTCATCTAAAGTCAAAGAAAGAACAACATCAAAGACATTTTATAAACGGCAATACGACCCGGAATCTGATTTTCTTAAAAGAAGGTCCCTTGCAGACGTGGTATCTGATGTGGGTTTGAATTTTCTTCTCAAGAAGCAAGGGGACGTCCACTAGATTTCAATCCAGATCGTGGGTTTCATGATGTCAAGTGCGTCAAGTCAATCAGCCCAATCCCTGAAAATTAAATTAAGCAAAAGCTTGGAATTTTAAGGAATGTTCCATGTGCTCCTAGTCTTCCTATCTTCGTCCTGAGTAACCCTATCTACTAGAAGTACGCGCTTAATTCATTCTTCTATTGCTGACTTGTCTCCTGTTTTATATCGATTGGTCCGAAGTTGCGGATGATCTTCCCAGTGTTTCAGACTCCTAACTACCTTGTTACTTTTTTTTTTTTTTTTTCCAATTTAAGTACTTAAAATGACATATTCGGCCCTAAAAGAGTGAAGAGTTGGTAACAAAGTACCGGTCCGTAAATACTCCCTCCGTCTCACTTTGATAGTCCTTTTTTTTTCGCCTGTCCCAAATTATAGACTACTTTTCAATTGAAGAATATAATTATCTTTTAATTTCTCTAAAATAATCATATTAAATGTAGGTTGTTATTAGTATAAATTATCTTATTTAATATATATTATTATTGAATATAACCTACCCCATTTAATACATGTAGATTTTTCAAAATATATTAATATATGGATAAGGATTGATTCTTTCTTGACCATCAATTCAAGTTTTCATAAATAATTAATATAAAGTTGTACTCTATTTAATGTAAGGGTATTTTAAAAAAATAGCAACTTACATTTGTTTTCCAATAAAGTTAACTACTTTTTTAAAATTGTGTGAAAAAAAAACTATGACTATTAAAATGAAATGGAGGGAGTATATGGGATTGGAGAAGTCCGGATTCAACCATCACCAGGTGAACTTCTAGAAAATTCTGAAGAAAAATAGAAGTCAAAAAATTTGATTCCTTGACTTGAACCAGACTCTCTCTGTGGCCAACTACTCCAAAAATAGTTGGTTCAACCAATCTCTGTTTAGTTCATTAATAGAGCTACATACGGTTGCACTTCCAGCTTGGGCAATCTTGTGTCCATAAATTATGCAGGGATCCCATTTCATAACAGACCAGTGGCACCATTTGATTCAACCTCAATATCGGAAAATTCAATGATAGGATGCCTGCATTTCGTGGTATAATTTTGTACATGCGAACCTCAGGAAATCAGATTCCACAATGGCCAAATCTTGTAAAGATGTTGGGTAATTTTCTAATTTCACCGCGAGAAAATGCACTTGGTCAAAATTATGCTTTTTCAGCCGAAAGGGATTTAAAACAAGAAGATCTTTTGACTTCATCAGGTCGAGAACTGGGCCTCTGAAGTTTGAACGCAGCGCCGACCGTTCACAAACACCTGCGATTCTCGGTTGATAGCTTTCCAATTTCGTCTATCCAAAGTCACTCTTTCTTTTTTTTCACTTTGTTCTCCACTTTATTCCCTTAACAATCTTCGTTTCTTTTTTGGGTCAACAGTCATGTTGATAACGATAAATCTACATGCTTTCTCCCATCCATCAGCGCCGAGCAGGCAACAAAGATTAGAACTAGCACAAGTTGTAGCACATGCATTTCTAGTCTTTTAATGGGCGGTAACGGTCGGCAACTTGGCATGCCAGCCCGGCTTTAGACCTATTCTATTCTGATGATTATTTTTGTTGCAATACCTTGGGCCAATGTCAGCTAGAATCTTTTAAGAAGAAAGTTGTAGTTATGTGAAGTCATGATTATTACCATATGATATTCTGCAGAATCTATCTATCTATGTATGATCTTTGAATGAATTCGTTAATCAAGAACCCGTAGTACTTTCGAAGCCTTAATTGGTGCTTTGATTTGATAACGACGCCGTTCATTAGTGGCAACTTGCGTGATGGACTAATATTCATCCTTTTTGTCTGCGTACGCTGTTCACTATTCATTACCGGTAATTTTTAACTTTAGTGATGTTTATCTCTCAGAAATGAAAAGGCCAACAAGACATCCCAAAAGCCAAAAAAAAAAAAAAGAAGCATACTCTTCAAGCCTATCAGATCTGAGTATTCACATCAAAATGGGCCATCCATAGAAAATTTGAAATGGATCGTGGGGAACTTTGTTAGGGGAAATGCGTGGATTGTGCGACATTCCAAAATACACGTCCTCCTAAAGTACCGTATAAAAGTAATAGGTGTTATGTGCATTAATTGTGGGAGGATTGATGTTTTAACATTTCAAACACGTACCTTGAAATTGCGTCTAATGCTATATGGCAATCCGTTTCCAAATCGTGCGGTCGTTATCCCCTTCTGGAAAGCGGACTTTAATTCAAAGAGATTTTTTTGAAAATTCAATTTAGAGTTTTTTTTTTTAAAAATTTTTAATTTGATTTCTAGTTTAGAGTAGAGCTGCAAACGAGTAGAATCGAGTTAGACTTGTCAATATGCGAGTTCAAGTTCGAATTCGAACTCGTCGAGTCAAAAAATTAAAACTCGAGTTGGATTCGATTTAGGAAAAGGAAAGTCCAAACTCGGCTCATTTCTGACTCGTGAGTTTGGCTCGATTTCTGGCTTGCGACGAACTCGAAATCAACTCGATTTTAATTGATGTAGGGGTTTTTTGTAATTTTATATCAGCTCGAACTCTTCAAGTGATTCGTCGAGTAATTGAGCCTAACAAATAGTTGCTCGAATTCGACTCGTATATATTAATGCTCGGCTCGAGCTCAGTGTAGATCGACCTAGAGTCGAGCTCTGACTCAAACTGCTAGCGCTCGCGAGTTGCTTGAGTCGATTGCAGCCATAGTTTGGAGAACAACAGGCACTGCTGTGCACTTTTTAATCCCTACCACAAAGATGAATGAACGTAAAACGCCCAAACAGACGAGCAAAAGCTGGTCGATTTTTTAGGTGTTGCAAACGTCAGGAGTGTGATCACAACAACGACATCTTTTTTTTTCGTTTTCAATCCGTGACTATAGTCCACAGGCTGGATCAAATAAATAACCTCAGATATAGATTAAGATTTTTCGTGCTGCAGATGTTGGAAATTACTATCAAATAAACCCCAACACCACACAGACACGCACACGGACTTGACTCGTTTTAAGCTAGCTTAAAGTTTATCGTCAGAGTGCTAAACAAACTGCTAGTAATTTATCGTAATGTCATGGTATAAATCGCGTAAAGATGGAACGACTGATCAGAATTTGGGATTGCGTTTTGAAATTGTGTTATGCAATGATGAAATCTCCGACCCCAGCAGCTTCAGAAACGGAGATGAAGGATTAATTGGTCAACGGCCGAGATTAATGATGCACCAGGTAGAAATTAGAAATTTCCCCATAATTAAGTGGTTATAGTCTATCATCCACATAATTAGCTACCATCCATGACGAAAAAAGGTCTGCAGCAGCCTAATATTTCTTTGTGATCCTCAACGTGACATCATGAGTTAAACCAAGGATCCAGCACAGCCACCATCCCCAGGAAACGAGTAAAAGCTTTTCCAGGACATTCTAGAACGTGACTGTCAACCAAAGGTTTTCAAAAGCCATTGGACTACATGTAAAACGTTGTTTCTTGTCCTTGTCGATTTCCTCTGTAAATTGAGGGTCAAAAAAACCCGAGCAACACGCCATGAATCAGAAGCCAAGAAACTGAACAGTACTTTGTCGAGTAAAACAAACATGCTATATACCATCTCACGTCTAAAATCTTGAAAAATAATAAATAAAAAAAACAAGGCACATTAATTAAGGAATTTTATAAACTTTTTTTTTAAAACGAAAATGAAATTTATAAGAGTAACCCCTCCAAATACGTCACCTGATGAAGTGTTACAAAAATATATAAGTTGCCAATGACACGAGTTGCGTGGTGGAACGAAATAAGTATTACTAATTTCGTCGTTGCATTACTGAAAGTTCCGTCTTCACGAGAGCCACTCCCATTTATATTGCATATATATATAATTGGAGTGATCTTTGGTGATATGAGCTAACCTTGACTATCAAATTGTTAATCCCTCGTGAATACAACAAACACCAAATCACTCTTTCAGGGAGGAGATTTGGCCGAGCCTTTTGTCATGTACCTTCATTCTCTATTTGACTCTGGTCAGCTACCACCTATATTCTTACGCCAATTTGCGACAAACAAAGCCATCATTAGGAATGAATTTGGATTTTTAACTGTTTTCTGACTTGTTTTTTCCCCCTTGTTATTTCTGTGGTCGTCTAGAATTTCTGTTTCTCCAATTTATTTATTTTTCTTCTTTTCACTATTTTGTTCGGCGGCATTAAAAGTCTCCCTTTTACTCTTCCAAGTTCACACCCACCTTTCAGCGTTGGCCTTCAATCATCAATCGCTATATATATTCAGGCTATTTCAGACCCTTTCTCAGCGCGCGTCTTTAAGAACTCTCACTAGCAAGTTACCACCAACATATACTACTTATTTTGAAGCGAGCAAAAACATGGCTAAGTTTGTATCCTTCTTCACAGTAGCCCTTCTTTTCAGCTTTCTGTCACTATCTTTTGCTGGTCGTCCTGAGCCGGCTTTTGTTGATGCCACCCTGATGAAAACTCAGCAACACGTAAGTGTCTAATTCTCTGTTCCCCTGTTTTTCAAGTTTTCACCTCTGCAGACATGCTGAGATGGTCTTTATGCTCATCTTTTTTTCTGATGGGGTGCTCGTATTCGATTTATTTCTGCAGGAGGTAGAAGCAAAGCAAGCAGAGATGGAAGAAACTTGCGGAGGAGTTGGGGAGGAAGAATGTTTGATGAGGAGGACTCTTGCTGCTCATCTTGATTACATCTATACCCAGAATCATAAGCCGTAGTAATTCAAGGAAAGACATTTTTGGTTGTTACCTATAGGCAAATAGCTGCTTGTACAACTTCTATGATCATGCAAACTTCGATTCCAGTGACCTGAAAAACATGTGATCATTAGACGTGATTGACTTGGCTCAAGTATAATCTTGTTTTGCTAGTTAATTTCTGACCACTGCTATTAAAAACTGCCTGTTTAGTGCTTGGTGCCTGGATTTCTGAACAGACTCATGTACTCAGGATGCGTTAAATTCCTTAGGATCTCTCAGTTTCTCTCTCTTTTTGTGGATAGAAATGAGGAATAATATCTCTTTCTTCGTATGCGAAACACCTGTAATTACAGTCTTTCATCCATTGCAGCAATTTCTTCTCTTTGCTGACTGTATTTTTAGCAGGAATGATCGGTTTCCTGAAATATACAATCTCTCCGCTGCTGGTTGCCTTTGATACGTTTATACACCGCGACCTAAAAGAACTACCAAAGACGATGATGATGTTCCCGGTGAAAAAAATGACCTACCCGAAAAGAGAAGAGAAAAAAATAAATAAATAGCAAGTTAGTTACCAAAAAAAAAAAAAAGGAGGTCGGTAAAGCAGTAAGAGGAGCTGACTCTGAAGACTCCAGTTCCGTGTGGTTGACTTAGATTCAAAAGTCAATTAAACGGGAATAAAAAAACGTTCGACCAAATACATACACCGTAGCCAGTAGCCTCCGGGGGCATAACCTGTAACTCAATCAACTTTAACAGAGACGCCTTGCTATACTATATAATCAAGTTGAGTACTTTAGTATTTCATTCGGTTTCAGAGTCCGCCCAAAGCAACAATTAATGAAAGCTCACGGGTCAACTAAAGGAATATTTATGATTACTGAATAGTAATCACACGTAATTGCATATTTATGGATCCTCATCTACACCAGTGATCCGTTGTTCCAAGGTGGCTTCGTACTTTTACAGCGATAGGGATCACAGCACTGGAAGTAAATTGTACAGAAGAAAGGAACATTTTATCTGTTTGTTCATTTTCAGAATTTAATGGAAACAACTACATTTTAAAGCAAGTACCCAAGGTCACAGGTTGATGTTGATGAGGTTGGTTGACAGTTGAGACATTATTATTGTAACTCCAACCTAGTAATGACCATTACTATACTACTGGTTACTACTATTAAATGGTTGCAGTAATAAATATTAGCGCAATAAAAATTTCTCCGAATTGCAGCCGTTAGTTCCTCGAGAACAATTCATTCATTTCACCTCATCATACATTTAGCCGAAACCTTGCGGCTTACAATGCGAATAGAAGGATTTGGGTATGTTCTGGGAGGTGGTCCTGAACCTAAATGAAATGTTGTCTCTGCAACAGCGGCCTGATATCTTATCTTCACGCACAGCGGAGCTCTCCCTCCTCTGATGTCTGATGCAGATTAGATAACTCGTCAGTGTGTATGTTGCTACCATTACTGTTCCATTATTACTCGTTTATCACCAATTGAACCAGTATCAGTTCATTTACATTATGAAATTTGGATCTGTTTCGGTGTACATGCCAATTGGATTCTAAGTAGTCCAGTTGCAGACCTATCTTCGACATTAAATTCTCCTGAAACAGCAGTAGTCAAAGTTGCTCTTTTCTTTTTTTTTTTTTTGGTTTTGTGGTTTGGGGGGGGGGGGGGGGGGGGGGGTTTGGATTAGGAGATGGAAACATGGTGCGGCCATTGCAGAAATATTGCCCTAATAATCCCACGGTTTGCATGGGAGAATGCAAGTAGTAGTAGTACATGTGAAAGCCCAGCCACCAACCCAGATTCGGTCAAATGATAGTTTACAACGTTTCCTGCAATCGGTCCAAGTTGAATCATCAAATGACTGCTTGCCGCTTCAACTAATAATGCTTTGGTGGGTATCATTCCATTAGTTTAATTATTCTATGGAGGGGTGCCACCACTTGAGATCCTAGGTGACATATTTTCTATGCCAATCCAATGCCACCTTTAATATTGCATCAAGTGTTCTATTATTATTTGCACTTTAATTTCTAAT
The DNA here is from genome assembly GCF_036785885.1 of Coffea arabica. Taxonomy (NCBI): domain Eukaryota; kingdom Viridiplantae; phylum Streptophyta; class Magnoliopsida; order Gentianales; family Rubiaceae; genus Coffea; species Coffea arabica. Next base: position 6,756,909 of record NC_092323.1, on the reverse strand, counting down.
AATTCAAATTGATTTGGTTTAACACAAGTTTTCTCTACCCTCTAAACCTTTGAACCAAAATTAACCGACCACTCCAAAATTAACGTAGAAGTTGAGATGTTTCTTAGGATTTATTGGAGTATTCCTTGTTTAAAGTTTCAAGTAAGAGTCATGTAATGTAATGGAAGGTTAGGTGTATGTTCCCCTTCAATTTTAATTTTTTACTTTAATAAAATTTGGCTGGCATCTCACCCCCCCTACCCCCCCTATTAGGGTATGCTGGAAAAAAAATCTACCAACTCACATATTTTACCCCATTTAATGCGACACTACATCATCTAAAAGGAGAAAAAAAAAAAGAAAAAAGGCCTAAGTTTGTAATTTTCCACCCTCTCTCCTTTCTACTCATTTCATTCGATACACTTACTTTTTTGGCAACCGTCAGCCAAATAATGCATGTGCCACAAATGCTAGTCACAATAATAAAAGAAAGACACATGTAGGATAAATAATTCGAGCAAGATGAAAAATTACGAACATAAACGAAATTGGACTGAAGTTAAACCACACTGAGCCCAAACCGAAGCCCATTTATAAAGAGTATTGGGCCGGTGATAAAAAAAAATATGTGATGGCCCGAATCATCAACAGCGTCAGGAGTCAGAGAGGAACTTTCTGAAATCTGCAGAGGAGGAGGAGGAGGAGGAAGACGGAGTCTCCTTTCGGCTTGGAAGTGTTGATCCAAAGCCTGATAAATGTTCGGGAGAAGGAGGTTTTTGTCGTTTCCTTTGGTTATCGGAGCTGTTGTGTAAGCTTCCATGCCTTGTTCTTATTTTTTCTTGAATTTGTGTATGTCTATGTGTAGATTTGCTTGAGTGCTCCCCTGCTATGTGAATTGGCTGCGATTCAAGATTGGAAATTTTTATGCCTTTTCTTCCCCTGAATGCTTCTGAACGAGTCATAGCTATTTAATTTCAAGCCAGTGAAAATTTGTTGCTTTTATTATGGCATGAAGTTTCGAGGTATGGTGTTGTGCCCAAAAATTCGTAGAATAAACAAATGCTAACTGTGGTTATTATTGGAGAATGATGGTTAAATTCACAGTATTAATTGGGAGAGGTTAGACTTCATGAGTGAAGTATAGGCACTCTGGCAAGAATAAACTGATTTGCAATGGCACGCTAGCAAGGACAATTTTTCTTGAATAGGAGTTAGATGGTATTGATTAGTGATATTCATGTTGAGAGGCCTCTTTAATTCAGTGTTGTCTCAAATGGTAATCAGGAACTTTAGATAAGTAGCATTACCTATAAAAACTTGGGTTAGTCATGAAAACATGATCCATGCTCTTTGTGGGCATTTACACTGATAAAATCATTTCTGATAAATGTAGAAAAGAAATGAGGAGACCATAGGCATTTTGAAGATAGCGAAGAGTAATATGTATTGAATATTGAGAGATTATGTGCTGCTGTTAAAATTTGAGTTTGCATAGAGGAACTGCCTGCTGAATGTCATACCCCTGAACTTTAGTGCTGGTCAATGAAGTGAGACTGGTATGGTTCTTAAAGGCTTGATGCTTGGTATTTGGATGTCAGTGTCACAACATGAAACTCGTACAGGTTTTCAGTGCTGTTAGTAATTCCCTCAAGGTTTTAGAATGTTTCTGATATATGTGGTAAATTGGACAGGCCATACTCAATCGAGGGTGCTGTTGAATTTGTCATACGGGAATACTAGTTGGGATGCATTTATGCGGTTAAAAAGAGTCAATTTGTCATTTGCTTGTCTGGTAGGAAATGCTTCTTTGAAGATACACCTGTGCTTCTAAAATGATTTTGCGAATGGAAACCTTATTTCAGTATCTACGGCTTAACAAGTGTGGTGGAACCAAAGCTGTGCTTCTTGTCCAAGTGTGTTGGTGAAATTCTTAATGCAGGTTTAAATCCTAACAAAAACTTAATATTTTGACTGTATGTTGTGTTGAACAACAGCCTTCAGATTATTCAGACTTCACCCTCCATTTTGGGTGGAAAGAATGTTGAGAAGTCAGTATTCCTTGAGAATCTTGCTAGATTCAGTTTCTATACGAAGATTTTTTGATATCCTGATTGCCTTTGTTTGACGCTTGGCTTGGCTTGCTGCATTTGCTTGGGTGTTTCTCGCTGGCTTCACCTCTGTTTTGACCGATGTCATGTGCATTACATAGCTGTTTTGGTAGACATGTTTGTTGTGACTAAGCCTTTTGCTAAAGCTGTTAATAATTAGCTTTTATGGCACAATCACTGAAAGGGAGAATTCAGCAGTTGTGAAGCATTTTCGGGTAATACAGTAGATGGATGCGAGCAGTGGACAATGTCCTAAGTTGATATTAATAGAGCCGTAGATTCTCTCCCAATGTTGGGGTGACAGAAAGTGGCGCAGACCCGACTTCCTAATAGCCATTTATTAGTCTTGATATCCCAGAATGGATGGAGCATCAAGCAAGGTCTTTGTAAAAGTTATGAAGTCACCATTCTGAGGACCTAAACTCTTTCTAGCACTCTAACCTAAAAGTTTAGTCATTTGTTCATCAAGTTAACTGATTCTGTAATTCATGCACAATTCAAGTATCTAATATTAATTGCTGAATGATTTGTTCTGCAGGATTGGGGTCGTCTCTGGAAAAGCTATTTTTGGACCTCCACTTGATGACTACTGGAAGAAGAAACTTAAAGAAGAGGCGGCAGCAAAAGAGAATAAGCAAGCTTCTCATAGCTGATGATATAATCTCCTCAAAAGTATACAGGGCCATGATATTGTGATTCATCCAAGTCTCTTAAGAACTGATAACAGCAACGAATGTTGCCTCCGGGAGGCAGTTTGCCCATCAACTTCTTTTAGGGATACCAGTATCTGCCATCTGGTTATGGTTTTGGCGGACCCGTTCAACTCCAGAAGTTTGTGTTACAAAATGAATCATGTCATTGGTATCTAGGATTCAAGGTGTTTTATTGTTTTTCATTTGCTTTAAGCTTGATTCTACTATGGCCAAACATATGTAGAAGATTTATATGCAATTGAGGAGTTTCTTAGTGTATCAGAAACGAATTGTACTACACATTTAAGATTATAATATCCAAGTTAACGATTTCAGAAGCTGGCAACAGCTCAATGCTTTCTGCTGACGCCGCTTGCTTCTGTTACAAGCCAAAACTGCATAATGAAATCAAGGTAAGACCAAGTAATTCTCTTACGTAGTTTCCTGAACATAACCGAGTGAAATTTACCCGACGTAGAAAGTAGAGGGAAGATGAACAGGTGATGCAATTGAGATGTAAGCAATATTCTTCCACATATTCACGGCAGCTATACGTGCAAGTATAAAGCCCAAGATGAACTCGGGGAAAGAATCTAGTGAGCTGCGACCAATACCAAACACAGGATAACCGATTAATATGTCGGAACCAAAATCCATGGACTACTCAGAATGTGCAAACATAAGCAAAGGCATATGGAAGCAGCGGCAGAAGACTTTCTACTGACGTGTTGAACAACTTCGATCCCCCTATCAATCACCTCCTCATGGATAGCATCAACGCTACATCTCAAACTCTCGGCTATCTTTTCAAGTAGAAATTCCAGAAAAGACCTCACGCTTTCAAACGTCACCCTTCCAGTTACATCAAGTACAAGTCTCCTGTTGTTCGGAACTGCCAAAGTGGAAGACATCTTCCTCATCCACCCACTGTCTTCACTCTCACAGGATAATTTGCTTGGTTTGGATCCAAACGACATCAATTTTCTCTGAATTAAAGCCTTTTGATCTTTACTAGGGCTCAGTACAAATTCACTAGGTAGGTATTTCGAATCGTGGGCTGCATCCCTACCATGTGCATCAGCCAAAACTTGGTGAGAGCTCCTGACAAGAGTTTCTACGGCACCATTGCACAATGATGACAGCATTTCCTTTACTTTAGATTCATGCTTGGGATTTGTCATCCCAGAAAAGAGTTCATCATAAGGATTGATGCCCATCGTTTTGTCAAGAAAAACAGCAACCGCTGTACTCACGAACATTTGTACACAATCCCCAATCACTTCTCGACATTTATCCTCAAGTAGCAAATTGACCCACTTAGCAGTAGAGTTCGATTCATAAATATCATGATCCGCATTTGAGGAACCATTCAATTGCTTATTCGAATAATAAGTCACAACCAAATTCCTCGCAAAGCTGCCGACAACAACAGAGGCAAAACCAGAGCCTGCCTCCGAAAAAAGCTTATCCAATATTCTGTCAGAAAAATCTGATTTTGGACTGATGGAACCGCCACTCGTCAGTTTCTCCTGCCTATTACCACGCAATATTCCCACAGTCAGAGCAGTAGTAATCCTCATCAGAGACCCTGAAATCTCATCTGACCTAGTAATCTTCGATATTTGCCTCAAACTACTGGGAATTTGATCAGAATCAGATTGTATGAACTCTTTTAAATCTCTAGAAACGACACCAACTGCCTCCGCTGAATCAGACACCATCTCAGCTACGGCGACAAGGGCGCCCAAGAGCTTTGACAATCTTTTCCTCTTCTTTACCACAGAAGGCAAGTGATAGAATTTATATGCGCCATAAAATGCACCAAAGGCAAGAACCCACTTCTTCTTCTTCTTAGTATAATCAAAACCCCACTTCAAGAAATCCAAATCCATACAAATGAAGCCCAATTACTCTCAAAGACAGACTTTTTCGTTGGTCCTCAAGAAAAGTGCACGTTTTTCTGAATTCTCAAGAAATCTAACCAGAAGTGCTAATATGTGTCAAAAGCTCAAATATTGCTTTTCTATGACAATTTTGCAGACATAGTTCCAAGGATGCGTGTATCCACTAATGAGGTGTGTAGTATTATCCATAATTTCAAAGATTTGTACACAAACCTGGGAGGAAAAGTTGAAAAGAAGTTATGATGCAGAGGCAGTTGCAGAGGGACGTAGCTGACGTTGGTTTCTTGCAACGAATACCAGAAGGGGCTTGTGCGCACGTACTAGTAGCCTGTAAAAGACCAAATTGAAGCTGATCCACTAGGAATTTTGCATGCCGTTGCCTGATAGGAGTAACTAGAACCACGACAGCTGTGTCGTTTCTGTATTATGGCCCTCAATTCTATTGGTGGAATGGCTGCAAGATCCGAGTATATGAATACATAATTGGTTATGGATATGGATCATTTGTTTTGCACGGGTGAGACTTGAGAGGATACGGATGATGCATTGTAAATTGCTGACCGTGGCCTGCGTATTGTTCGCTTTTGGTCCCAAACAGCTACTTTTCCAACTTCCTGGATTTGATTTGACAAGTCAATCCAGTTATAATTCTTTTGCCAGCAAAGTCGGCTTCTTGCATGCTCTGTACAACAGATGTTGCTGCCTCCAATGGATAGGGAACTGGCATTTAACCAAGTGCACCTTATTTTTCAGCCATACCAAGAAATGAATAATTCGATGAAGCTAACTCTCTCTTATTTCTCAATTTGTGACAAATGTACTTTAAAGCGTAGTGCGGGGAAACCTGGCAATTACACTTTTTGCCCTTTCACTTTCGTTATGCTTTTCTTTCTTTTCATTTTCTCCAACCGAGGCCCACGAAGGGAAGAATAGTTTTGGTGAAATAATTTCGTCTTGTTTCTCTTTAGTGATCTAGCCTCTAGGTTGGAGTTGTCTTGGCCATTCCTATTACATATGTCACTTGCATCTTATATTTTTCCTATCTGAAATCATGGTTTGTTAAAGAATTAGCACTTTATATAAAATACAAAGAGGAAAAGTATAGGAAACATAGCCCATATCGATTGGAGAAGTATAATGTTTGATTATAAGCGTAAAGGAGAGTCTCACTCTTTAAACTAATAACTTCTGGGACGATAGACCCAATGACGCCTAATATTTATAACGGTACACAGTCCTCAATGACACAAGTCCAAATTGTATGTGATGATTAAATGAGTTGAAGGTGAAATATTTTGCTGCATCCCTTCGAATTACTCCCTCAAATTTAATGGTCCATGTTCGATACATAACACACAACATACGATACATAATATACACAATTAATTTGTATCATTGAAAAATCACATTTGCAGTTTGATTTGGTTTTGAGTCGCCCCATAACATGCAAGCTAAGCTAGTTGATTTTAAAGTGCTCTACAGAATGACCCGTTAGTCGGTTCCTAAAAGGTTTTTGTTTCAACTTTTGGCCTTTGCCCGGTGAATTTCGCCTCTAAGTTTACATCCTGCTGGTGCCAAAAAAAGGAATAACTCAACATTAGCCTAAAACAGCCATTCTTGGGATTATGGTCGCTCTTTCAAAAGGTGAGAGTGGGCGGGCGTCTGATCAGTAACCGGGCCTCGCGTCGCGAGCAAGGAGCATAAAAAGTATGACGTTGAGTAAAGTATGCCGGTGGACTGGATGTGGTCCAGCTTTGACCCGGTAAAATACTCCACCTTAGATGATGATAATGATCTGTGTAGACCCCACAAGGCTTCTAAAAAACAATAATGAGTTTGTTTGGATAGGAGTTTATTTGGATGATTTATTTGAAATAATTATTGTAGTACCTTTTGTAATGTGATTATGTGAAATAAAAAAGTAATTGGAAAGATAAAAAGGTAATTGGAATTGTGAAACAAATTATTTTTTTTCAAATAATTTCAATCCAAACACAATCAGTAAATTTGTTTGGATAGGAGTTTATTTTGATGATTTATGAGAGAATGAGACCAATCATCGCTCATATATCGCTGACGTGAAAATTAAATCCCTTAAAACGAAAATGATTAGTTTTAGTCCCTGACGAAAAAAAATGATCACTTTTAGTCCATTTTCACTTTTTCAAGTGGATTTTGACCGGAACTTATTGGGTCCACATGACATGCACAATTTTCAAAGGGTAAGAATGACAAATCACCTTGACTAGAAAATGTGAGGAGACTAATAGTGCAAAGCTTTAGTTAAACATTCATCAAAAAATATATAACTAACCCATCATTACTCTATCCCCATACCTGTTCTTATTAGTATCTGAAGGTCTGTCTAGCCTGCTGAAACATGCTTTGGATAATCATTGTCTGACTGGACTAAAGATTGCCAAAGATAGTCCTGCTATTTCTCATTTGTTCTTTGCAGATGACACCCTTATATTCTGTAGGGCCAGTGTAGGTGAGGCTAATCAGGTGATGAAAATATTGGAGATGTATGAAGCAGCTTCAGGACAGAAGATTAGTTTAGATAAATCTTCCGTGTTTTTCAGTAAAAACACTGGGGTAAGGAATAAGGCAGAAATCCTTAGGATACTAGGGGGAATGAAACAGGTGGACCAGAGCAAGTATCTTGGGTTACCTATGGTGATTGGGAGATCTAAAAATCAGGTTTTCAGCTATATTAAGGAAAGGGTGTTGGAAAGGCTTAAGGGGTGGAAAGAAAAACTGTTGAGTCAGGCTGGGAAGGAAGTGTTATTGAAATCTGTGATACTAGCAATGCCTGCCTATGCTATGAATTGCTGTAGGTTGCCTAAGAGCTTGTGTCAGGATATAAGTAGACAAATGGCTGCCTTTTGGTGGGGGGAGAGTGATGGGAAGAGGAAGACTCATTGGGTAGGATGGGAGAAGCTAGCTGCTGTCAAAGGAAAGGGTGGCTTGGGCTTTAGGGATCTGCAGGATTTTAATAGTGCCATGTTGGCTAAGATGTTATGGAGGATTCTGACACAGCCTAATCTGTTGATGAGTAAGGTATTAAAGGAAAAATACTTCAAAGGGGAATCTGTTTGGAAAACACAAGTAAGGGCAGGCGACTGCTGGATCTGGAAAAGCATAATGAGTGCAAGGGGGGTATTGGAAAGAGGAGCCAGGAAAAGGATAGGGGATGGCAGAACAGTGGATATTTGGAAGGACAGGTGGATACCAGGTGAAGGAACTGGTATGGTGTCTACTCAAAGGCCTGCAGGGTGTCATGTCCAGAAGGTATATGAGCTGATCCAGAATGGGAGGTGGCATAGAACTGTTATGGAGTCTTTGCTAAGTGAGGAGGACTGCAGGAGGATAGAAGGAACTCCAATTAGTCTATGTGCTGGAAAGGACAAGTTGGTGTGGCCACTTACCAAATCTGGTCAGTATTCTGTCAGAACTGGATATATGCTGGCTAGAGATATGAGGGGGGATTTGAAAAGGAAGGATCAGCAAGAGGCTAGCAATAGCAGGAATGAACCCAACTCTAAAGCCTGGAGGGTGCTTTGGGGGTTAGACATCAAACATAAACTGAAGCATTTTATCTGGAAATGTTTGCATGGTGTCTTGCCTGTCAATGAGGTAATCAGAAGGAGAATTGGACAGGGGGTGGACAAATGCAGTTGTTGTGGGGAGTTGACAGAAACTTTGGAACACATGTTCTTCTTTTGTAAGCATGCAGAGTATATATGGAAGGCAGCTCCAATTGATTGGGATGGGTTAAGAGAGTTTAGGCACAGCTTTTGGCTTTGGTGGAATAGTTTGATGGAAGCAAAGGACAGAGCAGAAGGAAGAAACCACATTGCTTTGACAGTGAATATACTTTGGCAGATCTGGAAATCAAGAAATCAAGTGCAGTTTGAGAAGAGGAGTAACTGTCCTGGAAGAATAGCTAGTAAAGCTGTGCAAGAGTGGGCTGAGTTCTCAGATGTTAGGAAGGGGATGGCTAATGCTGAGGAAAGGATGAAGGAACAGGGAGCTGGGGTAAGTAGTTGGCTTCCACCCTCTCAGGGCTGTATTAAACTTAACACTGATGCAGCCTTGGTGGTAAAAGATAGAAGAATTGGGTGGGGAGTTGTGGCAAGGAAGGAGGATGGAGAGGTTGTAGGAGCTTGGGCAGGTAGTGAAAGCAGGAACGGAATCCCAGCAGTGGAGGAGGCTTTTGCTATCAGGGAAGCTGTAATCAAGGCCAGACTGTGTGGCTGGAACAAAGTTGAAATACAGTCTGATTGTAAACTACTGGTGGACAAGCTTAGGGAGAGAAATGTGGATGATCCAATCACAGGGACCATATTAAGTGATGTTTTGTTTCTAAGTCATGATTTTGATGTTTGCCAGTTCTCTTTTGTTAAAAGAGAAGGCAATCGTGTGTCTCATAAGCTGGCAAAATTTGCCACAAGCTTGCAGGACGAAATCAGTTGGAAGAATTCCTTTCCAATTTGGCTTACTGTTTTAGCCAAGAATGATGTAGGAGCAGTTGCTCCAACTCTGTAATTTCTATTTTGGTTATAAAAGTTGATATCGTTTGGAAAAAAAAAAAAAAAAAACCCATCATTACTAACAATTCATCTCAACCCAAAACAACCCTAATTGCAAACTCGCAGCAACTGATTGAAATTCATCTGAAGGAAATTGCTAATTGAAATGCCAAATAAATTGGGTTTAGAGATAATGATGTAACAAGCGCCGGCAGACTTGGCGACCTTGGCTTGATCGACGGATGCAACTTCCACAATTTCTCCACCTTCCAGCGTTTGAGCCATCCTGACTTTCATTCTTCTTGGTTTCAGTAATTGCATTACTGCTATAGATCGTGACAGCACCATTGTCAACCAGCGTTGCAAGTGTTCGTAAAATGCCTGAATGAAATGTCGGAAGCTGTGGAGCACTGGGGAAAGCTCTGCATTTGCCTCTTAAGAGCCGAAGTCGCCGAAAACCCAAGAAACTCGAACGCAAAAGAGAAGTCCTTAAAACTCATAAAAAGCCAGCTTCTTCTTTGCCCCGATCATCAACCGACCATGAGCAGAATCTTGAGCTCCATCAAAAGCCTTGTTTAGACATCACGCTTCTATCACAAAATCTCAGTGACTTTGATCTGAAGAGTTTCTCAAAGACACATCCCATACAATCCATGCCTTCATCTCCTAAAACTTTTTCTCATCTTGCCATTGTCCCGTTCAACAATCCCAGCTTGAAAGTTGGCATAGTTTCTTCACGGAAGAAGGGAAAGAGTCCAATGACGTGGCACTGGAACAAGAAAAAGATGGAAACTTTGACAAAGCATTTCAATCCCATCCCATTTTCACCCCAAAAAATGCTGTCTTTAGATATTGCAAGCCACCAAATTTTGCTCTCAACTTTAGGCCTGTGGAATTTTTTCCATCTTGATTTTGACCAGGAACTCCTGACAGACTTGCTAGAATGTTTTGGTCAAGGAAGCACATTTTCATTTTTCTTTTTCATTTTTTTGCATTTATCTTTTATAGCACATTTGCTTGTTATTTTCTTGTTTTTAATCACGAATTTCCTTCAAAAGAATTTCAATCAACTAAGAGGAGTTTGAAATTATGGTTCATTTTGGTTTGAGATGAATCGGAGATTTTCGGTAATGGTGGAATAGTTTTTGTGTATTTTGATGAATATTTAACTAAAGATATGCAGCATTAGTTCCTCAAATTTCTGATCAAGTTGATTTTTCATTTTTACCCTTTAAAAATTGGAAACGTCATGTGGGCCTAGTAAATTCCAATCAAAATCCGCTCGAAAAAGTAAAAATGGATTAAAGGTGAACATTTTTTGTTTGTTAGGAATTAAAACTAATCATTTTCGTTCTAAGGGACTAAATTTTAACATCAGTGATATGTGATGGACGATTGGTACAATTCTCCCATGATTTATTTGAGATAATTACTGTAACATTTTTTGTGATGTGATATATATATGAGATAAAAAGGTGATTGGAATTTGTGAAGTAAATTTTTTTATTTCAAATCTTCCTAATCCAAACATACCCAGTGAAATTTAAAATGGTTGGAATGATGATTAAATTATCTAAAATGGCACGATTTGGTCACTGTGAGCAGTTTTTCTGTTTTGGCGAAAAAATCATTCAACTCCTTAAAATCAGCGTTTTGGTTTTGGGTCTTTTTTGCTAGATCAAATGAAAAAGAGCTGACATTTTTGTGAAACCTAGAATAGTAGGTCAAATGTGCATTTTTTGGTTGATTTATTGGTTAACTTAGCTAATATAATCCAAAAAGCCCATTTTAAAGAATTAAATGATTGGATTGTGCCAAAAAAAAGTTTAATGTTCGAACTGTACTATTTTAAATAATTTAATGATTATTTTAGTCATTTAATCCATTTAAAAACGTCCATCCATCCACGAAGAGAGAGAGAGAGAGAAACTGAGAAAGACAGAAAGATACCCGGGCCACGTATTATCCTTTCGGAAAAAAAAAAAAGAAAGAAACCCGGGCCACGTGTATCCCGAAATTGATTCGCAGCCACCGCCTTGCTTAAGAACTACGTGCCGATACCTACGAGTCCGAGCCGCCTCAATGGAATCCTGGAACCGGATCATCATCAACAGCTGCTGCCAACCACTGCCATCTCATTCTTACTTTACACGTAGCTTACACCGCTCTGCCCACCTCAAACGCCCCTCACGACGACCATAACAACCATTGGTTACCCAATTCACCCTTAAGACTTGACCCGTCCCAATTCCCATGCTGATTCATAGCTACTTCTATCAATTGTACGCAAGTATTACGCTACGATTAAGCGAGCATCCTTTTATCGGTGGCTGTTTTTTTTATTCTTGTGGTTTGATAGTAAAAATACTACTAGTTGAACAAGAAATAACTAACATGGAAGTCTAACAATTCATCCTTGAAGGAAGTTCAAAATAAAATTTATACAAAAAACTATTTTAGAAAAAAAATGTTGAAATGCACTTTCTTATTTGTTAATGAAACTCTTTTTGATATTTTGACTATCTAAATTAGATTAAAAAAAAAAACTACCCATATCCTTTGTTAATTGTATCATCAATTTTCTTTTTATGAAGGTGTAATTAAAATGTAGAGTATCTTCAACTTTTTTCCTTCCTTTTGGGTTTACATGAGCAAAAAAGTCACAAATAAGAGAGTGTCACTAGCATTTTTTTTATAAAATATTTAGCTCCTTATCAAGTTTGAATCTAAACAAGAAGCTGGAGCCTTATTTTTTAACTTCTACTAAGGGTCTGTTTGGTTGGAAGTAAAATGTTTTCCTTGGGAAAATATTTTCCGTGGAAGTAATTTTCCATGAAAATCATTTCCCTTTCGTCATTTTCAGGTGTTTGGTTAATTTATTGAAAATATTTTCTTACTTCATTTTTCTGGTGTTTGTTTAACTTTTGAAATATTTTTACTTTTATCTCTATCTTTACTTTCTACACATTATAACTACATACTTCTTCCCATGCAAAATAAGAAAATTTATCTCATTGTTTAACTTTAAAAAATCTTGGAGAAATGTATATATGAATAAAAAATATCTCCTTAAACAATAAACAAATTGCTGGTCATTTAGTGTCAAATATCAATCACATGCAATGCTTATTGTGACATATATCTTGCACTCTCACTGCTGAAAGTTTCTCTAGAAAAGAATGTCCCTATTATACATAATTAATTATTAGTATAGGATGAGCACGATGAGTTTTTTTTTTATTTTGAATATACTAGGGGGAGGGTTGGGTTGGGTTGGGTGGTACGGGGGAGGGAGTGTAAGGAAGAGGTTTTGGGTTCGAATCTTCCTGTTTACACTAAAAAAAAAAAAGAACATACTACAAGATGTTTTCAGTAAGTTTGGAACATACTACAGGCGGGATGCATGCATTTCGGAAAACAACTTCAGTAAGTTTGGAAGGGAAGTTGTTTTCCATAAGATGAGTGAAAATATTTTACATAGGAAAATGTTTTCAATAACTTTTGTGCAACCAAACACGGGAAATTAGGAAAATATTTTCCTGGAAAACATTTTCACTCGAAACAAACGGACCCTAAATGTATTTAATTTGAATTTTGAGTCAAATCATCTATACTGTTATATATGAAGGGAGTGTACTGGCTTTGGGGTAATTTTTTTTCACCTTTGGATTTCCAAATTTACTCTCGTAATCGCTAAATTATGCCTTTATCATTTGATTGCATCTTGCCCATATTGCCTATCAATGCAATCAGAACTAATTTTCGCCCATAATCACTGATAAATATTGTAATCACTAAGTTAATTAAAATTCTATTCAAAATTTTTTTATAAATTTGAGAGTTTATTTTTTAATAAAAATTTTATACTAATTTCTTCTATACTTTTTTTTTTGTCAAAATTAAACTCTTCTATATAAAAGGTGGTTGTTGCTAAATTGGACATAACTTTAGTTTGCCCTTATCACTAGTAACTAGAAAAGGAGAATCCATGTTCGGGCCGGAAAAGTCCGTTTAGCTAACGGGAGAGGATAGGAGGCCAGTTGGAGCTTATATAGAATTCTTAGGCAGATACATGTACATTTCGCGTATCGCTAATGTTGCTCTTCTGCTGCAGTTTTCTCTCCCCTGCACCCTCCCTCCCCTCTCCCTCTCCCTCTCCCTCTCCCTCTCTGTTGTCAAGGAAGGAGAACAAGTCACCTGGAGTTAAGGGTCTCCCAGGTTTTGACTTTTAAAATATAAATTTCTAGTCCTCGGGTAATCCCAAGATCTTATAAGTAAACCATACTCTCTATCTTTTCTCTGGTGCATTATGCAAAGAAAACCATTTACTCAAAGAAGCTCCCATGTTAGATTCTCTTAGACAAACGCTTGCCCAAATAAAGCTTCCTATTTAAGCACCAAATTCCAGTTCTCCTTCGTGCCTCCGTCTTTTCTGATCTGATGAGTCCTCCCTTCAGTTTCGGATTCTCCCTTTTTTCTTTTATTTTTCTTTCTGTTAAAATTTTCTTTTAAATGAGGTCAGGACTCAGAGTATCTTTTGATTCATCTTCTTGCAGTTTAAAACATTTGTTTGTATTTGATTGATTATCTTAGTGAAAAACAAGGAAGCCTATCTCAATATTTTCTGTTTTGTTATTGTTGTTGTTTTTTTTTTTTTTTTTGGATTAATGGGAAAAACAAGAATATACGCCGCTTCCTTGCTCAATTTTCTGAACTGGCACGCGCTTAAAATCTGAATTAATTCGAAGGAGATTTGCATGTCAACTTTGTTGGACATTTATTTGGTTTAGTTGACTATTTCAGGTTCAGGTGAAGCATAATCTCGGAGATCATTAAGACAGGAGATGGAGATCATTTATAGGCCTTATGTTGATCCGGATATCGTATCTCTAATTGAAAGAATGCATCCTCCAAGGTTTTTTCTTGCATCACTTCGTCCGAATATATATATAGACACACACATAATCGTCCAATTTCTGTGATTCAAAATCAGTTTTTGCGGGTTAACTCTGTTTGCTTGACCCTTATACGAGCTTCTTCTTCTTGAGCTTTCTGCAGGGTTTCCATAGACAATGATACCTGCCCAGATTGCACCCTTGTGAAGGTTAGTAACTAAGAACAAGAATTTTTAGAAAGTACGAATCTTTATTAGTTGTTTGGCGACCTTTGTTAGACCAAAGTTATTGCTTAGTCAGGTCTTTCTTTAAGGGATGATACCAATGGTTTCCTTGACTAAATTATTCAGCTAGAATTTCTAAGTTGAAACGGTGGGGACGGGCTAATAGATTCCAGCATAGATGTGAAACCAACCTTGAAAAGGATATCAAGATACCATACCACTGCCAACATATGCCTGCCTGATTACATTGAAACAGGTGGACTCGTTAGTTATTCCAGTGCTTTTTGTTGTTTTGAAAACCCTCAACATTTATTAGTCAGTAGTCACTTAGTAGTAGTGATCTATCAAAAAAGTCAGAACTTTCAGTTACCATTATTTTCCCGAGTCCTTCATTGGGCATCACCAATCCTAGGATCCTGATCTCTCAGACAATGCAAGTGGTTTTGGCTGAAGTCAGTCTGTGACCCACCGAGCACACTGGAAACCCATCTCAGATAGAGATCTATATGAAGCTTTTCCTTCCAGACTCTACCCTCTCAAGATGATTCCGGCTGAAGTCTCAATCTGTTGTATTAGGGCCATTAGGTCAATAAAGAATAGTACCATATGTTTAATTCAAGGCAACTTAAGGGGAAAATGACATGAATTATTTTCAAGGGCTATATCCACTCAATGGTCTTTTAGTGCTTCCACAATCAAAAGACATAAGCACGGCACAGAAAGGAAGTAACAATGGTGGCCTCTGACTGTAAAGAAAACCTTTACATGTGTAAATGCACAATTTTTTTTTGTTCTGCATATTATTTAATTTTTCGTCGTCTTTTGCCTTTCCGTTCAAAGGTTGATAGCGCAAACAAGCATGGGATCCTACTGGAAATGGTCCAAGTTCTGACGGATCTGGACCTCGTCATTTCCAAATCATACATTTGTTCTGATGGTGGCTGGTTAATGGACGGTTGGTCTCGCCTTCTTTGCATCATACACCGTTCTCGACTCTGAGCACCAATGAGAAAATTCTAAATGGTTATGTTGTATGCCGAGTGAATTAATTATTGGTTGCAACTTGCCAGACATGTGAAAATGAACCTTTTTTATCCCTACGTGAGTCATACACGATTACCTTATTTTAACTTCACACTCATATTTTAAATTCATGTTTCACAGTATTTCACGTGACAGACCAACTGGGGAACAAAATTACTGATGAAAGCCTCATTCATTATATTCAACAGGTTAATACTTAATACTCTCTCCCTTTGTATTTTACGGGAATTGCTTAGTATTTTTAGTACTCTTCTTTCCCTTTGTATTTTACGAGGATTGCTTATATGTTAGCGTATACATGAGGAAATTTAATTTTAATTTAATTTTGTATTTTTTGCATGCTCTAAATAAATTACACAAAATTTCAAATTTACTTTTAGGCAATCAGCACAAGTAGGGAGAGTTCCAGGGAGGTCCAACCATCTATTAGCAAGAATGTGAGGCCAGCATACATCTCTGCAGAGCATACAGCCCTTGAGATGACTGGCACGGATAGACCGGGTCTAATGTCGGAGATGTCTGCCGTGTTGGCTGAAATGGGATGCCATGTTTCGGCTGCTGTAGCATGGACTCATAACGCCCGTGCTGCATGCATCATCTATGTGGCAGATGAGTGCAATGGCGGGCCGATTACTGATCCCTGCCGGGTGGCACGTGTGCAGGCTCAACTAGAAAATGTAGTCGAGGCTCATCACTGCAACGGTGAGAAAAGGAGTGTGAGGTTGGCATGCCCTGTAGGTGGAAAAACACACACGGAAAGGCGGCTCCACCAGCTGATGGCAGCCGATAGAGACTATGAGGCATGCTGTTCTTGTTCTGTCCAGGATGATGATGGCAAAGATGAAGAAATGAATTCAAACGGAAAGTTTGATTGGCAGAGGAGGAAAGAACGTGAAGCTACTACACGCGTTAAAATAGAGAATTGTACCGAGAAGGGGTACTCTATAGTTACTGTGAGGAGTAAAGATCGACTGAAGTTGCTCTTTGACACAGTATGTGCTCTGACGGATATGCAGTATGTTGTCTTCCATGCAGCGATTAGCTCCAAAGGACCAAAAGCAGTGCAGGTAATGTGTCTTGTCTTGGCTTAACTATGCGTGCGAGTTTATCCTTTTAACTACATGGTTCACTGGCTTTTTCCATGACAAAGAAAATGTGCATCTGGTATGGTGGTTCAAATTCTAATCCTGTGCTTTAATTTCAGGAATATTACATTAGGCACAAGGATGGATGCACCCTGGACTTGGAAGTGGAGAGGCGAAGAGTGACTCAGTGCCTCATTGCAGCTACAGAGAGGAGAGTTTCTCACGTAAGTATAGAAAACCATCATTTTAACTTCAAGATGGAGGTTGCGGGCTCCGACGCTGGAAAGGAAAATAACACTTTTTTTTTTTTTTTGTCGAAACGATAGGAAAATAACACTTAAAAATGTCTTTAACGAAATTCTGTGCAGGGAATAAGGCTGGATGTGACCACTGAAAACAGGATAGGATTGTTGGCTGATGTTACGAGAGTGTTTCGAGAGAATGGGCTATCTATAGCAAGAGCCGAGATTGGAACAAACGGGGACAGAGCTGCTGGGACGTTTTACGTTAAAGACGCCTCAGGGGATAACATAAGCAGAGAGACGCTGGAGATGGTGCAACGAGAAATAGGGGGTGGTACCGTACTGGTCCTTGATAAGCCGTTAGATCTTCGGTCCCGAACCACATCATCTTCCACCGGCGGACGCAACAGCGCTGGCACAGAAGACAGGCCAAAGTTGTCGTTGGGAAGCTTGTTTTGGTCGCACCTTGAGCGGCTCTCAAGCAATTTCAGGCCCATAAAATCCTAGTCCTTTATAAAGGGCCAACTTAGCACTTGATTTATGTTAGCTCTTCTTCTGTGAATAGTTTGCATCTCTAGGTGCACTAGCTTCTGGCAAATATAGTCCATTTGTGAAAATTGGTAGTACAGGTCATATGCTAATAGTGCATTTGTGTAAATTGGTATATATTACCGCTTCATCTCCTCTCTCTCTCTCTCTCTCTCTCTCTCTCTCCGCAGCTCCCTCATGGCCTAAATTACAAGATTTGCCAGTTTTCCTCCCCTGATGTCATAGTGTCAGAATGTGTTCTAAATACTGCCAAGAGGACCAATTCAGTATCAAAACTTAGTTTCGAAAATCATGTCAGTTGACACATTCACAAGGAAATGATGCTGTGGAACTCAAACCCTTTCATAAGTCCAAGAATAGTCAAACGCTTGGTTCGGTAAATGGGCCCAAACGCTTACACGAGATGATGAAAAGGACAACAGATGGACAACAACCAACAGGTAGTACTAGTGTCACACGTCCAAGGGCATAAGATTGCTCCACTTTACCACGCATCTCGACTACTCAATTGGTTCTTTGTTGTCCATCTACATGAATTGGAAAACACATCAACATAATTGCTCATTTACCATTGAGTTATTGATCTGCTTAAGTTTATCAGATCAATTGCCCTGTTGTTTAGTTATTGCTCATTCAAGGAGTATATTTACAGCATACAATTTAACAAGACTGAAGGTGCACCAAATAAATTAACAGTACACTATTCACAAGCACGTAGAATGTAGAGATACCATGTTTTGTACACACACAGTTGACTGATTACATAGAAGATCACGCCACATCAATGTCATCAACATCAAGCCAATCACTGGATTCCTTCGAGTCAGGGTTCCTGGGAATTACCTTCTTAGATCCAGCAGTTTCAATGGCCCCGGATTGTGTACTATTAGACAAGTCAGAAGAGCTTTTTCTCAGTTGAACCCAATCTCGTGCATCTTTGTCCGGACTGTGACTTGTTTTCTTAAAGCTAGCAGGCACATCCATATCATCCTCTTCGAGATCACTAAATGACACATCCTCATCATTCTCAATGGGAATTGTAGCTCCACCTGCACCAGCTCCAGAGCTTTCTTCCTTCAACCAATCATCGGCATCATCTTCATCTTTCTCTACCAATACATTACTTGAATCAAAAAGTATACTTTGATCCTTAGTCTGGTCAACATATTTTTCTTCAATCACCGGTTTGTCAACGATAGCAATTTCAGCACTCATGACAGGGTGCTTCTCTATCTCATGTTCGATGGCAGCAGTGGAAGTTACAGATTCAGTAAAAGATGTTTTGGGAACATTATCATACTCAGTTTTGATAGGTACTAATAGGGGTTCTTCGGGTTGATGGTTGGAATTATCTTGAACATCAATAGTGCCCTCCCCAGACCAGTCTTCTTGTTTTGCCTTGGAACGGTTCTTCAATCCCTGGGATAACAAGGCCCTGGCTTTTACTATCTGCAAGGACAACATAAGAGGGCAGACAAAAGACTAAGACCACCTAACACATGAATTCTTATGTAAACATCCAACTCATCCAAACTGAAAATAGAAGGCATAATGTCCAGTCTTTCTTTATCTTTACAAGATTCCCTAAATTATACTTGAAACTGGACAGTTCAGATATCATACCAATTAAATTCTCTATAACACAAACACAGGGCATCTCTAACTTGTGCCCCTTTTCCCCTCTCTAAAAGAAATTAACAAATATAGCCCAGTTGCAATTGGTTTAGTTTTATAGAGAATATTGAATGCTAAAGTACCATGCCAGACAGCAAAATGAAGATTGCATGAGCAGCTCATCAACTCTTACAGAAAAACTCAAAACTTCAAACAAACAACAGATAAGCAATATTCAGTTAAAACAACTGCCATTGCTATCTCATTCAAAGTCAGATCATGTCAACGGGCTCCCAGAAATATTAGTTTCAGCTAAAATGTTTTGTCAATTTTATCAATGAAGACAACAGGAACGTACAGAAGTATTGCAACATTCAACATAACCACAAACAAGAATCAATACGACCTTCTTGGCTCCAGGAAATCATAGGCTATTACGGCTGAACTCAATAAACATACACAAAAGTACAATGTTTAAAGAAAATTGGTTCCTCAACAACATTGAGAAAGTATTATCTTTTACATTGAAATAAAATAGAATCACCATGTCATGTAACCAACTTGCCTGGGGGGTTGATAGTAGTTCCGCATCTTTCTTATCCAGTCTAGGGTGAAGAAGCACAAAGTATATCTTCCAAAAGCAACTCTCACTCATATAACCTGGGCAAAGTTCAATCCTCAATGCAGCTAATCTTGGGGCAAGTTGTTCAACAGCTAAAGCGTGTTCTTGCTGAGCATCAGACAAGTCAAAATCTAGCATCACATAGCAAGCAAATGATCACCATGGAGATCACACTATATTTATCTTTCCTGTACTAAATCTAGAAGAGATAATGATCATAATAAGCTGGATTCACAAAATTATGGAACAAAGGCTATACTGATGCAGTAATGGTCAGAGTTACCATGCAGCCAAATATGGCATGTTACAAAACCTTATGACTCAGAAATAACAAACCAATAATTAAAGAAATATAAATCGACAGACAAATATAGGAAATCAGACTTTGAAGTGAGTTAATTTTTTTTTATCAAAAGCTAGGCAAAAAAATTTTCTTATGCGACATAAATTTATTAAACACGCAAACAAGAAGGGAGTAGGGAAAGTGAATAAGAAGGGACTTTTTTCAATTGGAAAAGAGATGACACTTTTGGGATTAGGAGAAGAAAAAGGTGAAAAAGGCAACACCACTGGCAGCTAATAACCACCATGTTAATTTCTTCAGCACTTTTCAGCTTTGCCAACTTGATCAGTAATTCTTTTTTCTGAGAAGTCAGGGGCAACAAGTTAGAACTGTTGCCACTTCTAACGAAAACCCAGCAACCAGCATTTGACATAAATAGTGAGTCCTTGCCAATTTGAGCTGAGTCTAATAAATGAAATATTCAATGAAGCCTTCCAGGATCAGTTGCAGTAATCATGCCTGCGGACATCTGGTGCCAAATTGTTGCCCTCTACCCGATTTTATGCCAAAAAATGATATGTTTTCTCTAATCAAATACACCTTTCGTCTAGAGAAACAGAAATGTCCTCATAAAAACTCAGTAGAATTAAAGTTGACAATGGTTAAACAAAAGCTGTTTTTCTATTAAGCACAAAAAAGAAATTGTACTATGCATCAGGAGGATGAACAACAGATCGCCAAAACACACACTCTTACAGAATTACGTAGCATCTCAACCTGCACTCCGCCCACTGGCCAAAGTGCTTCTCCACAGCTAAAGTTAAATCAACCTAGTCCAACACTAAAAGCTCTAACAAGCCCACCAAAATCATCAAGAGTCAACGCAAAAGTAGACAACGAGACCCAGTCCAAAATATACACATTAGGTTCGAAACGGCAAAAAACATAGTAACAATAATAATTTGAGTAGTACAAACAGGAATTACCATCATCATCGTCACTTTCAGGTAGTGGTAGTGGAAAATCCAGCCAAGTTTCAGGATGCATTGCAATATCTCTTGCAAAAGATACCACTTCATTAGTCACCCCAACAGCACCGCCACTCGACAAAGCATTATTGCCTTCCCCTTCCTCTTCCTCATTATCCGATCCCAATTGCAGAAAATCAGACGCCATTTTCGTGAACTCAGACACAGCTATGTTGTTCGACAGTATCGATATCCCACTGCGAAACTTTCCCCCAATCTCCGCGAAATCGTTCCGGATTCCTGTTATTCCAATGGCTTGGGAATCTAATTGATCCTGATCGGATCTGGAAATTGATTTTCCTCGGGGAGTGGTGGATTCTGAGTCTTGGAGAGGCTTGTAGGGTTCGGACTGAGGGGGCGGGGCGAGGAATGAGGCGACGCCCCAAAATTGGCGGGTTAGGGTTTTGGTGAGCTCGGAGATGTCATCCTTGACGCCGCGTGGAGTTGAAGTCGGCGATGATGATGATGGATCGAGGTTTTGATTCTGCTGTTTTTCGTGTTCTGCGTCGCGTTCATTGAGATTGGAAACGACGGCGCTTCCCTCGTGGTCATCGGTTTCGTCGAGTTTGAGAGTGTTGGCAATGGATCGAGCTAGCCATGACATTGTTAAGGCTTTCTGACGGCCGGAGGCCGGCGTTCGGCTTTCGGCGTTCGAGGATTTATTGCCAGTGAGAATTAAAGAGTTGGCGTCAAGTACAGACGCAGCAGTTCAATCCGATCTATAGTACTGTTCGGGAGAGTTTTAATTACTGCTAATTATTTCCCGGATCACGATGGCGTTTAGCTAGTTCAGAGCTATGTTTTCAGAACCGGACCGGATAGCGACTCGGCCGAGGTCAGGGGTCAGGGGTCAATGGGTTCGACCGGGGGTCGATAGGGGTCGAACCGGATGACGTCATAAATAAAAATTATTTAAAAATTAAAATATTATATATATAATATCTAATAATATATTGATATTAATAAAGGCATATTCATATATATTTGATGTTTCAAATATATTTAACAAGAAAATACAAAGAAATTAGAACAATCAAGTAGCAATTTATATTATTTAATAAATATTAACAAGTTTAGAATTAAAATTATGAATTTAATTGAAAAATAACATCAAATTTTAGGACAATATTTATAAAGTATCAAATATTTGAGCTATATCAATAAGTTTTAACAATTTAGGGGGTCAAAACATAATATTAAAAAGTTTGAATTTTTTTAAAAAAAAATTACTGTTGAACCGGAAAAATCGGTTTTTTCCCGGTCAAACCCGGTTTTTGACCGGCTTTGACCGGATTTTAAATTTCCGGTTTTCTAATGTGACTCGGACCGGCTACCTGGCCGGTTTCCGGTTCGACCGGTTCGACCGGCCGGTCCGGTCCGAGTCTGAAAACAGAGGTTCAGAGTAGGAGAAGTGTACATGCGGTCAAAACTTAGATAGACCTATTTTCAAAATTGCCATCTATAAACTCATGCAACAGAAAATCAAATGCCGAAAGCAAAGATTAGCCAACCAAAATGTTATTGTTGCAACGAAAAAAAAAACCTCTCATTCAAATGGCGGCAGAAAACTGTCCTAACATCATGAAAATGTCTGTATAGTTCTTATTCTATGTGTTACATGGGACTACACCCTTGGCAATTGAACTAGTTATAATCAGACGTTCAAGATTATTTGCAAAATTATATCTACGTTAATGATTATATTATTAACATATTTTTTAATTACTTTAAATTTTTTTCAATTACTTTTTTATCGTGCATTTTATCTTTTGGATAATCTCCTGTCTAAACACACTTAGAGTCTCTTGGGAAAAAAGCCAAAAAGTAGATCTTCATCGGTGTTAGACTCTATCGAAAAGTTTTAGGTCCACAAGTCTTGATAAAAGTATTTATGGAATGAATCTAATGAAACTAACGCAATTAGAGCACATTATTGATTTGGATTTAAACAAGAGCAAATTATTGATTTTTCTCCCAGAGAAAATTAAGTGAAATAGTAATCGAACATCTCATTTGAGTTACGACTATTACAAACAAGCAACTTTCTGTCCACATGAGTTTATCATGGTTATTGGTGGTTATTATGAGCAATTATTCTATGGTTGATTTCCACTCACCTTGATTTGTACTTTTTTTTGTATTTTTTTTTTGGATGTCGGGGAAACACACACACACACAACAAAAACACCCCACCAACACAAAAGAAAAACCAAAAACTCCAAAAAAAAAAAAAAATCTAACTTCTTTGACGGGAGGTTCCAAACCTTTTAATAAGTTCATAACGAGACTGGTCTCAATGCTGTTTCGTTTATTTCCTAACCTGAAAACTATTAAAGTATATTAGCTAATCCACGCTTCAATGACCCATAGTCCCCGCGGTAACTCATTGCTGGTAAATATGGTTCTTCTACAAAAATAGCATTTTATTTATTTATTTTTTGCAAAACCTTTGTTTGGGAGTGATATGAACTAATTTGGATGCTATCCATTTGTTGCTTAAGCACTATATCAGGAAAATTGCCATTTAGAAAAAAAAAACTTTTAAGTTTATAATTGGTTTTAGTATACTTTCGAGGAGAAATTAAACTAAGCTATTTTGAATATAACTTGCAAAATAATCTTTTGGTAGGCAAATTCGTTGCTCAGAAAAGAGAAGAGAGCTCAAGGAAGTTGAGTAGATGAAGAAAAGTACGGAATAAGGTGGTGAAATAGTAATCGTTGTTTCGATTTTCGAATTCTTAGAGCATTTGAGAGATGAGAGTGACTCAAAAAGATTGTTACCAAAATATATTAATGGCGCATCATTTAGCTGACTCCTCCCAAGTGCGTGCGTGAGTTTTGACTGTACAGAATTTCGATATATATAGCCCGGCCAAGTTGTTGTGAATTTGGATAATCTGGGCTCGTCCAATCTGTGATTGATTCATTTGTCTTTAACTTCTCAATTTTTTTTCTTTTCCAATCTCATCTAGTAAAACCAGTTTACTATATAAACCACATAGCATCAAATTAGCTTTCGTGGTAGAACTGTTTTTCTTCTTCTCTTTTTGCTTCTTTCTCAAGTTATCGTGGTTGGCGAATTATATAATAACAAGGAAAGAAATGTATTCGAAAATATTTTACATAGGAAAATGTTTTCAGTAACTTTTGTGCAATCAAACACGGGAAATTAGGAAAATATTTTCACCCGAAACAAACGGACCCTTAGTGGAAAAGTCTTTTTTTGAGATTTAATCTCTCTATCTCTCTCTCTCTTTTAATAAATGTTTCAAATTTTGAAAAAAAAAAATTTTCACATTGCGACAGGATGTTGAAGGAGAAGTTCATGCTGAAGAGGCTGCTGCACTGCCGCCAGATGCATTTTTACAGGAACCGGATGAACCAAACACTGAAGGAGGTGATGCTGGGGATCTACAATTCCATATTGAAGACTTTGTGGCTGGGGAGGTGGTCCAAGAATTAGATGATCTGGTAATTAAATTTTTTTAGAGTTTTATTATTATTTTTTAATTAAACGTTATTTTTACTTAATGAAATGATTAATAGAATTATTTTATTCTTTATCTTAGGAAGAAGAGGAAGACGGGCATGCTGGAGATGCTCCTCAGTTCCCACCGGTGCCGCCAGATGCATTTTTACAGGAACCGGATGAACCAAACGCTGAAGGAGGTGATGCTGGGGATCTACATTTCCATATTGAAGACTTTGTGGCTGGGGAGGTGGTCCAAGAATTAGATGAACTGGTAATTAAGTTTTTTTAGAGTTTTATTATTATTTTTTAATTAAAAGTTATTTTTACTTAATGGAATGGTTAATAGAATTATTTTATTCTCTATCTTAGGAAGAAGAGGAAAACGGGCATGCTGGAGATGCTCCTCAATTCCCACCGGTGCCGCCAGGTGCATTTTTACCGCCAGATGTTGAAGACTTTGTGGCTGGGGAGGTGGTCCAAGAATTAGATGAACTGGTAATTAAGTTTTTTTAGAGTTTTATTATTATTTGTTAATTAAACGTTATTTTTACTTAATGGAATGATTAATAGAATTATTTTATTCTCTATCTTAGGAAGAAGAGGAAGACGGGCATGCTGGAGATGCTCCTCAATTCCCACCGGTGCCGCCAGATGCATTTTTACTGCCCTTAGATGAACAGGCTACTGATTTGCGTATCAAGTTAACAGAGGTAAAGTGTCTCTTATTTGTGCATTGAGGGGAAAAAAAGAAGTAGTTTTTCAATATTTTTTTCAATGACTTTCTTATCTTTTTAAAATTATTCTTCTGACAATATATTACTCTATGCCTTACTGTAGGACGGTGAGGACGTCTACATTCCCCCAAAACCACAAGGCCCACAGACAAAACGCCATTCCTAAATTTGGATAGAAGAGTCGACCCTGGAATCTGGATAGAATAAACCGGAAGATTCCGGCACTTGAAATTGCTCCTGAACTTTACCTATTTTGCTTAATTCCTTCCTCAAAGCAACTGTAATAAGAGGTAGAGTCCTTAATTCGATATCTAAAGCGGACATATGCATGTTAGTAGTGGCATTGTACTGCGGAAGGATTCGACAACTGTGGCAAAGCAGTGGGCTTGTTGAATCTGGGCTCTTGATGCATTCTTTTATGAAATATATCATAGCAAGGCGAAATACTGATGCTTTTGGGAGCGTACAGATGGATAACCGTAGTGAATTGAGAGAGAAACTCTCTAATTTCTAATTCAAGGGTTTGGGTATTTTTTGGAGCTTCTGGTGATATAAAATCTAATACTACATGCTTTCAATTTGTTCTGAGTATGTTACTGGCCGTTCTGCGTCTTCCAAGTGATTGTTACGTGTTGCTCGCCTAAATTGCTGCAGATTCTATTTTAGTGTGTAAATCTTATGAAAATGCTAAGAGCGCTAGACATATGTTTATCTTACACGCTTTTGGCTAATTAGACGACTAATTATAATTCAACCTTTTGAACTAGAGAGTTGTGCTTTGTCACTGGAAAGTTCGGATGAACTCTTAGATGGTTTGTGTTATTCTGGGATGGAAAATCTCCCGGATGATTTCGGTTTATACTAGTGTTTCTGGCCAATCTGCATTTTCCGAGGAAGAATTGGTTTCAAATTCATTAATGCTGCAGTGATCGTTTAGCGTCCCTTGCCTAACTTAGTATGCATTTTATATTGAAGTGGGTAGAGCTTATGAAATGAAGTGCAGTAAAAAATAAGAAAATAAGAAAATTTATCTCTATCTTTACTTTCTACACATTATAACTACATACTTCTTCCCATGCAAAATAAGAAAATTTATCTCATTGTTTAACTTTAAAAAATCTTGGAGAAATGTATATATGAATAAAAAATATCTCCTTAACCAATAAACAAATTGCTGGCAATTTAGTGTCAAATATCAATCACATGCAATGCTTATTGTGACATATATCTTGCACTCTCACTGCTGAAAGTTTCTCTAGAAAAGAATGTCCCTATTATATATAATTAATTACTAGCATAGGATGAGTAGAATGAGATTTTTTTTTTATTTTGAATATACTAGGGGGAGGGTTGGGTTGGGTTGGGTGGTACGGGGGAGGGAGTGTAAGGAAGAGATTTTGGGTTCGAATCCTCCTGTTTACACTAAAAAAAAAAAAGAACATACTACAAGATGTTTTCAGTAAGTTTGAAACATACTACAGGCGGGATGCATGCATTTCGGAAAACAACTTCAATAAGTTTGGAAGGGAAGTTGTTTTCCATAAGATGAGTGAAAATATTTTACATAGGAAAATGTTTTCAGTAACTTTTGTGCAATCAAACACGGGAAATTAGGAAAATATTTTCCTGGAAAATATTTTCACCCGAAACAAACGGACCCTTAGTGGAAAAGTCTTTTTTTGAGATTTAATCTCTCTATCTCTCTCTCTCTCTTAATAAATGTTTCAAATTTTGAAAAAAAAAAATTTTCACATTGCGACAGGATGTTGAAGGAGAAGTTCATGCTGAAGAGGCTGCTGCACTGCCGCCAGATGCATTTTTACAGGAACCGGATGAACCAAACACTGAAGGAGGTGATGCTGGGGATCTACAATTCCATATTGAAGACTTTGTGGCTGGGGAGGTGGTCCAAGAATTAGATGATCTGGTAATTAAATTTTTTTAGAGTTTTATTATTATTTTTTAATTAAACGTTATTTTTACTTAATGAAATGATTAATAGAATTATTTTATTCTTTATCTTAGGAAGAAGAGGAAGACGGGCATGCTGGAGATGCTCCTCAGTTCCCACCGGTGCCGCCAGATGCATTTTTACAGGAACCGGATGAACCAAACGCTGAAGGAGGTGATGCTGGGGATCTACATTTCCATATTGAAGACTTTGTGGCTGGGGAGGTGGTCCAAGAATTAGATGAACTGGTAATTAAGTTTTTTTAGAGTTTTATTATTATTTTTTAATTAAAAGTTATTTTTACTTAATGGAATGGTTAATAGAATTATTTTATTCTCTATCTTAGGAAGAAGAGGAAAACGGGCATGCTGGAGATGCTCCTCAATTCCCACCGGTGCCGCCAGGTGCATTTTTACCGCCAGATGTTGAAGACTTTGTGGCTGGGGAGGTGGTCCAAGAATTAGATGAACTGGTAATTAAGTTTTTTTAGAGTTTTATTATTATTTGTTAATTAAACGTTATTTTTACTTAATGGAATGATTAATAGAATTATTTTATTCTCTATCTTAGGAAGAAGAGGAAGACGGGCATGCTGGAGATGCTCCTCAATTCCCACCGGTGCCGCCAGATGCATTTTTACTGCCCTTAGATGAACAGGCTACTGATTTGCGTATCAAGTTAACAGAGGTAAAGTGTCTCTTATTTGTGCATTGAGGGGAAAAAAAGAAGTAGTTTTTCAATATTTTTTTCAATGACTTTCTTATCTTTTTAAAATTATTCTTCTGACAATATATTACTCTATGCCTTACTGTAGGACGGTGAGGACGTCTACATTCCCCCAAAACCACAAGGCCCACAGACAAAACGCCATTCCTAAATTTGGATAGAAGAGTCGACCCTGGAATCTGGATAGAATAAACCGGAAGATTCCGGCACTTGAAATTGCTCCTGAACTTTACCTATTTTGCTTAATTCCTTCCTCAAAGCAACTGTAATAAGAGGTAGAGTCCTTAATTCGATATCTAAAGCGGACATATGCATGTTAGTAGTGGCATTGTACTGCGGAAGGATTCGACAACTGTGGCAAAGCAGTGGGCTTGTTGAATCTGGGCTCTTGATGCATTCTTTTATGAAATATATCATAGCAAGGCGAAATACTGATGCTTTTGGGAGCGTACAGATGGATAACCGTAGTGAATTGAGAGAGAAACTCTCTAATTTCTAATTCAAGGGTTTGGGTATTTTTTGGAGCTTCTGGTGATATAAAATCTAATACTACATGCTTTCAATTTGTTCTGAGTATGTTACTGGCCGTTCTGCGTCTTCCAAGTGATTGTTACGTGTTGCTCGCCTAAATTGCTGCAGATTCTATTTTAGTGTGTAAATCTTATGAAAATGCTAAGAGCGCTAGACATATGTTTATCTTACACGCTTTTGGCTAATTAGACGACTAATTATAATTCAACCTTTTGAACTAGAGAGTTGTGCTTTGTCACTGGAAAGTTCGGATGAACTCTTAGATGGTTTGTGTTATTCTGGGATGGAAAATCTCCCGGATGATTTCGGTTTATACTAGTGTTTCTGGCCAATCTGCATTTTCCGAGGAAGAATTGGTTTCAAATTCATTAATGCTGCAGTGATCGTTTAGCGTCCCTTGCCTAACTTAGTATGCATTTTATATTGAAGTGGGTAGAGCTTATGAAATGAAGTGCAGTAAAAAATAAGAAAATAAGAAAATTTATCTCTATCTTTACTTTCTACACATTATAACTACATACTTCTTCCCATGCAAAATAAGAAAATTTATCTCATTGTTTAACTTTAAAAAATCTTGGAGAAATGTATATATGAATAAAAAATATCTCCTTAACCAATAAACAAATTGCTGGCAATTTAGTGTCAAATATCAATCACATGCAATGCTTATTGTGACATATATCTTGCACTCTCACTGCTGAAAGTTTCTCTAGAAAAGAATGTCCCTATTATATATAATTAATTACTAGCATAGGATGAGTAGAATGAGATTTTTTTTTTATTTTGAATATACTAGGGGGAGGGTTGGGTTGGGTTGGGTGGTACGGGGGAGGGAGTGTAAGGAAGAGATTTTGGGTTCGAATCCTCCTGTTTACACTAAAAAAAAAAAAGAACATACTACAAGATGTTTTCAGTAAGTTTGAAACATACTACAGGCGGGATGCATGCATTTCGGAAAACAACTTCAATAAGTTTGGAAGGGAAGTTGTTTTCCATAAGATGAGTGAAAATATTTTACATAGGAAAATGTTTTCAGTAACTTTTGTGCAATCAAACACGGGAAATTAGGAAAATATTTTCCTGGAAAATATTTTCACCCGAAACAAACGGACCCTTAGTGGAAAAGTCTTTTTTTGAGATTTAATCTCTCTATCTCTCTCTCTCTTCTTAATAAATGTTTCAAATTTTGAAAAAAAAAAATTTTCACATTGCGACAGGATGTTGAAGGAGAAGTTCATGCTGAAGAGGCTGCTGCACTGCCGCCAGATGCATTTTTACAGGAACCGGATGAACCAAACACTGAAGGAGGTGATGCTGGGGATCTACAATTCCATATTGAAGACTTTGTGGCTGGGGAGGTGGTCCAAGAATTAGATGATCTGGTAATTAAATTTTTTTAGAGTTTTATTATTATTTTTTAATTAAACGTTATTTTTACTTAATGAAATGATTAATAGAATTATTTTATTCTTTATCTTAGGAAGAAGAGGAAGACGGGCATGCTGGAGATGCTCCTCAGTTCCCACCGGTGCCGCCAGATGCATTTTTACAGGAACCGGATGAACCAAACGCTGAAGGAGGTGATGCTGGGGATCTACATTTCCATATTGAAGACTTTGTGGCTGGGGAGGTGGTCCAAGAATTAGATGAACTGGTAATTAAGTTTTTTTAGAGTTTTATTATTATTTTTTAATTAAAAGTTATTTTTACTTAATGGAATGGTTAATAGAATTATTTTATTCTCTATCTTAGGAAGAAGAGGAAAACGGGCATGCTGGAGATGCTCCTCAATTCCCACCGGTGCCGCCAGGTGCATTTTTACCGCCAGATGTTGAAGACTTTGTGGCTGGGGAGGTGGTCCAAGAATTAGATGAACTGGTAATTAAGTTTTTTTAGAGTTTTATTATTATTTGTTAATTAAACGTTATTTTTACTTAATGGAATGATTAATAGAATTATTTTATTCTCTATCTTAGGAAGAAGAGGAAGACGGGCATGCTGGAGATGCTCCTCAATTCCCACCGGTGCCGCCAGATGCATTTTTACTGCCCTTAGATGAACAGGCTACTGATTTGCGTATCAAGTTAACAGAGGTAAAGTGTCTCTTATTTGTGCATTGAGGGGAAAAAAAGAAGTAGTTTTTCAATATTTTTTTCAATGACTTTCTTATCTTTTTAAAATTATTCTTCTGACAATATATTACTCTATGCCTTACTGTAGGACGGTGAGGACGTCTACATTCCCCCAAAACCACAAGGCCCACAGACAAAACGCCATTCCTAAATTTGGATAGAAGAGTCGACCCTGGAATCTGGATAGAATAAACCGGAAGATTCCGGCACTTGAAATTGCTCCTGAACTTTACCTATTTTGCTTAATTCCTTCCTCAAAGCAACTGTAATAAGAGGTAGAGTCCTTAATTCGATATCTAAAGCGGACATATGCATGTTAGTAGTGGCATTGTACTGCGGAAGGATTCGACAACTGTGGCAAAGCAGTGGGCTTGTTGAATCTGGGCTCTTGATGCATTCTTTTATGAAATATATCATAGCAAGGCGAAATACTGATGCTTTTGGGAGCGTACAGATGGATAACCGTAGTGAATTGAGAGAGAAACTCTCTAATTTCTAATTCAAGGGTTTGGGTATTTTTTGGAGCTTCTGGTGATATAAAATCTAATACTACATGCTTTCAATTTGTTCTGAGTATGTTACTGGCCGTTCTGCGTCTTCCAAGTGATTGTTACGTGTTGCTCGCCTAAATTGCTGCAGATTCTATTTTAGTGTGTAAATCTTATGAAAATGCTAAGAGCGCTAGACATATGTTTATCTTACACGCTTTTGGCTAATTAGACGACTAATTATAATTCAACCTTTTGAACTAGAGAGTTGTGCTTTGTCACTGGAAAGTTCGGATGAACTCTTAGATGGTTTGTGTTATTCTGGGATGGAAAATCTCCCGGATGATTTCGGTTTATACTAGTGTTTCTGGCCAATCTGCATTTTCCGAGGAAGAATTGGTTTCAAATTCATTAATGCTGCAGTGATCGTTTAGCGTCCCTTGCCTAACTTAGTATGCATTTTATATTGAAGTGGGTAGAGCTTATGAAATGAAGTGCAGTAAAAAATAAGAAAATAAGAAAATTTATCTCTATCTTTACTTTCTACACATTATAACTACATACTTCTTCCCATGCAAAATAAGAAAATTTATCTCATTGTTTAACTTTAAAAAATCTTGGAGAAATGTATATATGAATAAAAAATATCTCCTTAACCAATAAACAAATTGCTGGCAATTTAGTGTCAAATATCAATCACATGCAATGCTTATTGTGACATATATCTTGCACTCTCACTGCTGAAAGTTTCTCTAGAAAAGAATGTCCCTATTATATATAATTAATTACTAGCATAGGATGAGTAGAATGAGATTTTTTTTTTATTTTGAATATACTAGGGGGAGGGTTGGGTTGGGTTGGGTGGTACGGGGGAGGGAGTGTAAGGAAGAGATTTTGGGTTCGAATCCTCCTGTTTACACTAAAAAAAAAAAAGAACATACTACAAGATGTTTTCAGTAAGTTTGAAACATACTACAGGCGGGATGCATGCATTTCGGAAAACAACTTCAATAAGTTTGGAAGGGAAGTTGTTTTCCATAAGATGAGTGAAAATATTTTACATAGGAAAATGTTTTCAGTAACTTTTGTGCAATCAAACACGGGAAATTAGGACCCGAAACAAACGGACCCTTAGTGGAAAAGTCTTTTTTTGAGATTTAATCTCTCTATCTCTCTCTCTCTTTTAATAAATGTTTCAAATTTTGAAAAAAAAAAATTTTCACATTGCGACAGGATGTTGAAGGAGAAGTTCATGCTGAAGAGGCTGCTGCACTGCCGCCAGATGCATTTTTACAGGAACCGGATGAACCAAACACTGAAGGAGGTGATGCTGGGGATCTACAATTCCATATTGAAGACTTTGTGGCTGGGGAGGTGGTCCAAGAATTAGATGATCTGGTAATTAAATTTTTTTAGAGTTTTATTATTATTTTTTAATTAAACGTTATTTTTACTTAATGAAATGATTAATAGAATTATTTTATTCTTTATCTTAGGAAGAAGAGGAAGACGGGCATGCTGGAGATGCTCCTCAGTTCCCACCGGTGCCGCCAGATGCATTTTTACAGGAACCGGATGAACCAAACGCTGAAGGAGGTGATGCTGGGGATCTACATTTCCATATTGAAGACTTTGTGGCTGGGGAGGTGGTCCAAGAATTAGATGAACTGGTAATTAAGTTTTTTTAGAGTTTTATTATTATTTTTTAATTAAAAGTTATTTTTACTTAATGGAATGGTTAATAGAATTATTTTATTCTCTATCTTAGGAAGAAGAGGAAAACGGGCATGCTGGAGATGCTCCTCAATTCCCACCGGTGCCGCCAGGTGCATTTTTACCGCCAGATGTTGAAGACTTTGTGGCTGGGGAGGTGGTCCAAGAATTAGATGAACTGGTAATTAAGTTTTTTTAGAGTTTTATTATTATTTGTTAATTAAACGTTATTTTTACTTAATGGAATGATTAATAGAATTATTTTATTCTCTATCTTAGGAAGAAGAGGAAGACGGGCATGCTGGAGATGCTCCTCAATTCCCACCGGTGCCGCCAGATGCATTTTTACTGCCCTTAGATGAACAGGCTACTGATTTGCGTATCAAGTTAACAGAGGTAAAGTGTCTCTTATTTGTGCATTGAGGGGAAAAAAAGAAGTAGTTTTTCAATATTTTTTTCAATGACTTTCTTATCTTTTTAAAATTATTCTTCTGACAATATATTACTCTATGCCTTACTGTAGGACGGTGAGGACGTCTACATTCCCCCAAAACCACAAGGCCCACAGACAAAACGCCATTCCTAAATTTGGATAGAAGAGTCGACCCTGGAATCTGGATAGAATAAACCGGAAGATTCCGGCACTTGAAATTGCTCCTGAACTTTACCTATTTTGCTTAATTCCTTCCTCAAAGCAACTGTAATAAGAGGTAGAGTCCTTAATTCGATATCTAAAGCGGACATATGCATGTTAGTAGTGGCATTGTACTGCGGAAGGATTCGACAACTGTGGCAAAGCAGTGGGCTTGTTGAATCTGGGCTCTTGATGCATTCTTTTATGAAATATATCATAGCAAGGCGAAATACTGATGCTTTTGGGAGCGTACAGATGGATAACCGTAGTGAATTGAGAGAGAAACTCTCTAATTTCTAATTCAAGGGTTTGGGTATTTTTTGGAGCTTCTGGTGATATAAAATCTAATACTACATGCTTTCAATTTGTTCTGAGTATGTTACTGGCCGTTCTGCGTCTTCCAAGTGATTGTTACGTGTTGCTCGCCTAAATTGCTGCAGATTCTATTTTAGTGTGTAAATCTTATGAAAATGCTAAGAGCGCTAGACATATGTTTATCTTACACGCTTTTGGCTAATTAGACGACTAATTATAATTCAACCTTTTGAACTAGAGAGTTGTGCTTTGTCACTGGAAAGTTCGGATGAACTCTTAGATGGTTTGTGTTATTCTGGGATGGAAAATCTCCCGGATGATTTCGGTTTATACTAGTGTTTCTGGCCAATCTGCATTTTCCGAGGAAGAATTGGTTTCAAATTCATTAATGCTGCAGTGATCGTTTAGCGTCCCTTGCCTAACTTAGTATGCATTTTATATTGAAGTGGGTAGAGCTTATGAAATGAAGTGCAGTAAAAAATAAGAAAATAAGAAAATTTATCTCTATCTTTACTTTCTACACATTATAACTACATACTTCTTCCCATGCAAAATAAGAAAATTTATCTCATTGTTTAACTTTAAAAAATCTTGGAGAAATGTATATATGAATAAAAAATATCTCCTTAACCAATAAACAAATTGCTGGCAATTTAGTGTCAAATATCAATCACATGCAATGCTTATTGTGACATATATCTTGCACTCTCACTGCTGAAAGTTTCTCTAGAAAAGAATGTCCCTATTATATATAATTAATTACTAGCATAGGATGAGTAGAATGAGATTTTTTTTTTATTTTGAATATACTAGGGGGAGGGTTGGGTTGGGTTGGGTGGTACGGGGGAGGGAGTGTAAGGAAGAGATTTTGGGTTCGAATCCTCCTGTTTACACTAAAAAAAAAAAAGAACATACTACAAGATGTTTTCAGTAAGTTTGAAACATACTACAGGCGGGATGCATGCATTTCGGAAAACAACTTCAATAAGTTTGGAAGGGAAGTTGTTTTCCATAAGATGAGTGAAAATATTTTACATAGGAAAATGTTTTCAGTAACTTTTGTGCAATCAAACACGGGAAATTAGGACCCGAAACAAACGGACCCTTAGTGGAAAAGTCTTTTTTTGAGATTTAATCTCTCTATCTCTCTCTCTCTTTTAATAAATGTTTCAAATTTTGAAAAAAAAAAAATTTCACATTGCGACAGGATGTTGAAGGAGAAGTTCATGCTGAAGAGGCTGCTGCACTGCCGCCAGATGCATTTTTACAGGAACCGGATGAACCAAACACTGAAGGAGGTGATGCTGGGGATCTACAATTC
Organism: Coffea arabica; assembly: GCF_036785885.1. Classification (NCBI taxonomy): domain Eukaryota; kingdom Viridiplantae; phylum Streptophyta; class Magnoliopsida; order Gentianales; family Rubiaceae; genus Coffea; species Coffea arabica. The sequence continues at coordinate 6,722,091 of NC_092323.1, read as the reverse complement.
CATATTGAAGACTTTGTGGCTGGGGAGGTGGTCCAAGAATTAGATGATCTGGTAATTAAATTTTTTTAGAGTTTTATTATTATTTTTTAATTAAACGTTATTTTTACTTAATGAAATGATTAATAGAATTATTTTATTCTTTATCTTAGGAAGAAGAGGAAGACGGGCATGCTGGAGATGCTCCTCAGTTCCCACCGGTGCCGCCAGATGCATTTTTACAGGAACCGGATGAACCAAACGCTGAAGGAGGTGATGCTGGGGATCTACATTTCCATATTGAAGACTTTGTGGCTGGGGAGGTGGTCCAAGAATTAGATGAACTGGTAATTAAGTTTTTTTAGAGTTTTATTATTATTTTTTAATTAAAAGTTATTTTTACTTAATGGAATGGTTAATAGAATTATTTTATTCTCTATCTTAGGAAGAAGAGGAAAACGGGCATGCTGGAGATGCTCCTCAATTCCCACCGGTGCCGCCAGGTGCATTTTTACCGCCAGATGTTGAAGACTTTGTGGCTGGGGAGGTGGTCCAAGAATTAGATGAACTGGTAATTAAGTTTTTTTAGAGTTTTATTATTATTTGTTAATTAAACGTTATTTTTACTTAATGGAATGATTAATAGAATTATTTTATTCTCTATCTTAGGAAGAAGAGGAAGACGGGCATGCTGGAGATGCTCCTCAATTCCCACCGGTGCCGCCAGATGCATTTTTACTGCCCTTAGATGAACAGGCTACTGATTTGCGTATCAAGTTAACAGAGGTAAAGTGTCTCTTATTTGTGCATTGAGGGGAAAAAAAGAAGTAGTTTTTCAATATTTTTTTCAATGACTTTCTTATCTTTTTAAAATTATTCTTCTGACAATATATTACTCTATGCCTTACTGTAGGACGGTGAGGACGTCTACATTCCCCCAAAACCACAAGGCCCACAGACAAAACGCCATTCCTAAATTTGGATAGAAGAGTCGACCCTGGAATCTGGATAGAATAAACCGGAAGATTCCGGCACTTGAAATTGCTCCTGAACTTTACCTATTTTGCTTAATTCCTTCCTCAAAGCAACTGTAATAAGAGGTAGAGTCCTTAATTCGATATCTAAAGCGGACATATGCATGTTAGTAGTGGCATTGTACTGCGGAAGGATTCGACAACTGTGGCAAAGCAGTGGGCTTGTTGAATCTGGGCTCTTGATGCATTCTTTTATGAAATATATCATAGCAAGGCGAAATACTGATGCTTTTGGGAGCGTACAGATGGATAACCGTAGTGAATTGAGAGAGAAACTCTCTAATTTCTAATTCAAGGGTTTGGGTATTTTTTGGAGCTTCTGGTGATATAAAATCTAATACTACATGCTTTCAATTTGTTCTGAGTATGTTACTGGCCGTTCTGCGTCTTCCAAGTGATTGTTACGTGTTGCTCGCCTAAATTGCTGCAGATTCTATTTTAGTGTGTAAATCTTATGAAAATGCTAAGAGCGCTAGACATATGTTTATCTTACACGCTTTTGGCTAATTAGACGACTAATTATAATTCAACCTTTTGAACTAGAGAGTTGTGCTTTGTCACTGGAAAGTTCGGATGAACTCTTAGATGGTTTGTGTTATTCTGGGATGGAAAATCTCCCGGATGATTTCGGTTTATACTAGTGTTTCTGGCCAATCTGCATTTTCCGAGGAAGAATTGGTTTCAAATTCATTAATGCTGCAGTGATCGTTTAGCGTCCCTTGCCTAACTTAGTATGCATTTTATATTGAAGTGGGTAGAGCTTATGAAATGAAGTGCAGTAAAAAATAAGAAAATAAGAAAATTTATCTCTATCTTTACTTTCTACACATTATAACTACATACTTCTTCCCATGCAAAATAAGAAAATTTATCTCATTGTTTAACTTTAAAAAATCTTGGAGAAATGTATATATGAATAAAAAATATCTCCTTAACCAATAAACAAATTGCTGGCAATTTAGTGTCAAATATCAATCACATGCAATGCTTATTGTGACATATATCTTGCACTCTCACTGCTGAAAGTTTCTCTAGAAAAGAATGTCCCTATTATATATAATTAATTACTAGCATAGGATGAGTAGAATGAGATTTTTTTTTTATTTTGAATATACTAGGGGGAGGGTTGGGTTGGGTTGGGTGGTACGGGGGAGGGAGTGTAAGGAAGAGATTTTGGGTTCGAATCCTCCTGTTTACACTAAAAAAAAAAAAGAACATACTACAAGATGTTTTCAGTAAGTTTGAAACATACTACAGGCGGGATGCATGCATTTCGGAAAACAACTTCAATAAGTTTGGAAGGGAAGTTGTTTTCCATAAGATGAGTGAAAATATTTTACATAGGAAAATGTTTTCAGTAACTTTTGTGCAATCAAACACGGGAAATTAGGACCCGAAACAAACGGACCCTTAGTGGAAAAGTCTTTTTTTGAGATTTAATCTCTCTATCTCTCTCTCTCTTTTAATAAATGTTTCAAATTTTGAAAAAAAAAAAATTTCACATTGCGACAGGATGTTGAAGGAGAAGTTCATGCTGAAGAGGCTGCTGCACTGCCGCCAGATGCATTTTTACAGGAACCGGATGAACCAAACACTGAAGGAGGTGATGCTGGGGATCTACAATTCCATATTGAAGACTTTGTGGCTGGGGAGGTGGTCCAAGAATTAGATGATCTGGTAATTAAATTTTTTTAGAGTTTTATTATTATTTTTTAATTAAACGTTATTTTTACTTAATGAAATGATTAATAGAATTATTTTATTCTTTATCTTAGGAAGAAGAGGAAGACGGGCATGCTGGAGATGCTCCTCAGTTCCCACCGGTGCCGCCAGATGCATTTTTACAGGAACCGGATGAACCAAACGCTGAAGGAGGTGATGCTGGGGATCTACATTTCCATATTGAAGACTTTGTGGCTGGGGAGGTGGTCCAAGAATTAGATGAACTGGTAATTAAGTTTTTTTAGAGTTTTATTATTATTTTTTAATTAAAAGTTATTTTTACTTAATGGAATGGTTAATAGAATTATTTTATTCTCTATCTTAGGAAGAAGAGGAAAACGGGCATGCTGGAGATGCTCCTCAATTCCCACCGGTGCCGCCAGGTGCATTTTTACCGCCAGATGTTGAAGACTTTGTGGCTGGGGAGGTGGTCCAAGAATTAGATGAACTGGTAATTAAGTTTTTTTAGAGTTTTATTATTATTTGTTAATTAAACGTTATTTTTACTTAATGGAATGATTAATAGAATTATTTTATTCTCTATCTTAGGAAGAAGAGGAAGACGGGCATGCTGGAGATGCTCCTCAATTCCCACCGGTGCCGCCAGATGCATTTTTACTGCCCTTAGATGAACAGGCTACTGATTTGCGTATCAAGTTAACAGAGGTAAAGTGTCTCTTATTTGTGCATTGAGGGGAAAAAAAGAAGTAGTTTTTCAATATTTTTTTCAATGACTTTCTTATCTTTTTAAAATTATTCTTCTGACAATATATTACTCTATGCCTTACTGTAGGACGGTGAGGACGTCTACATTCCCCCAAAACCACAAGGCCCACAGACAAAACGCCATTCCTAAATTTGGATAGAAGAGTCGACCCTGGAATCTGGATAGAATAAACCGGAAGATTCCGGCACTTGAAATTGCTCCTGAACTTTACCTATTTTGCTTAATTCCTTCCTCAAAGCAACTGTAATAAGAGGTAGAGTCCTTAATTCGATATCTAAAGCGGACATATGCATGTTAGTAGTGGCATTGTACTGCGGAAGGATTCGACAACTGTGGCAAAGCAGTGGGCTTGTTGAATCTGGGCTCTTGATGCATTCTTTTATGAAATATATCATAGCAAGGCGAAATACTGATGCTTTTGGGAGCGTACAGATGGATAACCGTAGTGAATTGAGAGAGAAACTCTCTAATTTCTAATTCAAGGGTTTGGGTATTTTTTGGAGCTTCTGGTGATATAAAATCTAATACTACATGCTTTCAATTTGTTCTGAGTATGTTACTGGCCGTTCTGCGTCTTCCAAGTGATTGTTACGTGTTGCTCGCCTAAATTGCTGCAGATTCTATTTTAGTGTGTAAATCTTATGAAAATGCTAAGAGCGCTAGACATATGTTTATCTTACACGCTTTTGGCTAATTAGACGACTAATTATAATTCAACCTTTTGAACTAGAGAGTTGTGCTTTGTCACTGGAAAGTTCGGATGAACTCTTAGATGGTTTGTGTTATTCTGGGATGGAAAATCTCCCGGATGATTTCGGTTTATACTAGTGTTTCTGGCCAATCTGCATTTTCCGAGGAAGAATTGGTTTCAAATTCATTAATGCTGCAGTGATCGTTTAGCGTCCCTTGCCTAACTTAGTATGCATTTTATATTGAAGTGGGTAGAGCTTATGAAATGAAGTGCAGTAAAAAATAAGAAAATAAGAAAATTTATCTCTATCTTTACTTTCTACACATTATAACTACATACTTCTTCCCATGCAAAATAAGAAAATTTATCTCATTGTTTAACTTTAAAAAATCTTGGAGAAATGTATATATGAATAAAAAATATCTCCTTAACCAATAAACAAATTGCTGGCAATTTAGTGTCAAATATCAATCACATGCAATGCTTATTGTGACATATATCTTGCACTCTCACTGCTGAAAGTTTCTCTAGAAAAGAATGTCCCTATTATATATAATTAATTACTAGCATAGGATGAGTAGAATGAGATTTTTTTTTTATTTTGAATATACTAGGGGGAGGGTTGGGTGGTACGGGGGAGGGAGTGTAAGGAAGAGATTTTGGGTTCGAATCCTCCTGTTTACACTAAAAAAAAAAAAGAACATACTACAAGATGTTTTCAGTAAGTTTGAAACATACTACAGGCGGGATGCATGCATTTCGGAAAACAACTTCAATAAGTTTGGAAGGGAAGTTGTTTTCCATAAGATGAGTGAAAATATTTTACATAGGAAAATGTTTTCAGTAACTTTTGTGCAATCAAACACGGGAAATTAGGACCCGAAACAAACGGACCCTTAGTGGAAAAGTCTTTTTTTGAGATTTAATCTCTCTATCTCTCTCTCTCTTTTAATAAATGTTTCAAATTTTGAAAAAAAAAAATTTTCACATTGCGACAGGATGTTGAAGGAGAAGTTCATGCTGAAGAGGCTGCTGCACTGCCGCCAGATGCATTTTTACAGGAACCGGATGAACCAAACACTGAAGGAGGTGATGCTGGGGATCTACAATTCCATATTGAAGACTTTGTGGCTGGGGAGGTGGTCCAAGAATTAGATGATCTGGTAATTAAATTTTTTTAGAGTTTTATTATTATTTTTTAATTAAACGTTATTTTTACTTAATGAAATGATTAATAGAATTATTTTATTCTTTATCTTAGGAAGAAGAGGAAGACGGGCATGCTGGAGATGCTCCTCAGTTCCCACCGGTGCCGCCAGATGCATTTTTACAGGAACCGGATGAACCAAACGCTGAAGGAGGTGATGCTGGGGATCTACATTTCCATATTGAAGACTTTGTGGCTGGGGAGGTGGTCCAAGAATTAGATGAACTGGTAATTAAGTTTTTTTAGAGTTTTATTATTATTTTTTAATTAAAAGTTATTTTTACTTAATGGAATGGTTAATAGAATTATTTTATTCTCTATCTTAGGAAGAAGAGGAAAACGGGCATGCTGGAGATGCTCCTCAATTCCCACCGGTGCCGCCAGGTGCATTTTTACCGCCAGATGTTGAAGACTTTGTGGCTGGGGAGGTGGTCCAAGAATTAGATGAACTGGTAATTAAGTTTTTTTAGAGTTTTATTATTATTTGTTAATTAAACGTTATTTTTACTTAATGGAATGATTAATAGAATTATTTTATTCTCTATCTTAGGAAGAAGAGGAAGACGGGCATGCTGGAGATGCTCCTCAATTCCCACCGGTGCCGCCAGATGCATTTTTACTGCCCTTAGATGAACAGGCTACTGATTTGCGTATCAAGTTAACAGAGGTAAAGTGTCTCTTATTTGTGCATTGAGGGGAAAAAAAGAAGTAGTTTTTCAATATTTTTTTCAATGACTTTCTTATCTTTTTAAAATTATTCTTCTGACAATATATTACTCTATGCCTTACTGTAGGACGGTGAGGACGTCTACATTCCCCCAAAACCACAAGGCCCACAGACAAAACGCCATTCCTAAATTTGGATAGAAGAGTCGACCCTGGAATCTGGATAGAATAAACCGGAAGATTCCGGCACTTGAAATTGCTCCTGAACTTTACCTATTTTGCTTAATTCCTTCCTCAAAGCAACTGTAATAAGAGGTAGAGTCCTTAATTCGATATCTAAAGCGGACATATGCATGTTAGTAGTGGCATTGTACTGCGGAAGGATTCGACAACTGTGGCAAAGCAGTGGGCTTGTTGAATCTGGGCTCTTGATGCATTCTTTTATGAAATATATCATAGCAAGGCGAAATACTGATGCTTTTGGGAGCGTACAGATGGATAACCGTAGTGAATTGAGAGAGAAACTCTCTAATTTCTAATTCAAGGGTTTGGGTATTTTTTGGAGCTTCTGGTGATATAAAATCTAATACTACATGCTTTCAATTTGTTCTGAGTATGTTACTGGCCGTTCTGCGTCTTCCAAGTGATTGTTACGTGTTGCTCGCCTAAATTGCTGCAGATTCTATTTTAGTGTGTAAATCTTATGAAAATGCTAAGAGCGCTAGACATATGTTTATCTTACACGCTTTTGGCTAATTAGACGACTAATTATAATTCAACCTTTTGAACTAGAGAGTTGTGCTTTGTCACTGGAAAGTTCGGATGAACTCTTAGATGGTTTGTGTTATTCTGGGATGGAAAATCTCCCGGATGATTTCGATTTATACTAGTGTTTCTGACCAATCTACATTTTCCGAGGAAGAATTGGTTTCAAATTCATTAATGCCGCAGTGATCGTTTAGCGTCCCTTGCCTAACTTAGTATGCATTTTATATTGAAGTGGGTAGAGCTTATGAAATGAAGTGCAATAAATCTTATGAAAATGCTGAGAATGTTAGACATTGGATTTTGTTAATCTGTTACAAACTTTTGGCTGCACTAGGATGACTTATTCTAATCAAGCCTTTTGAACAACAAGACTGTGCTTTACTTCTTAAAAATTCAGATGACCTGGGCTATTTTGGGATATAAATCTCCTAGATAATTTCAATTTTTCAAGTATATTTCTGGCAACTAAGCATTTTCCAAAGAAGAATTAGTTGCATTTTCCTCTATGTGGCAATGATTGTGTGAAGCTCCTAGCAAAATTACTGCAGATTTCATTTTACAGCAGGGTAGAGCTTATGAAAATCATTCTATTTTGGGGCGGGGTAAAATCTCATCAGAAATCAGAATGCTGGACTCTGCCTTTCCAACAAACTTTTGGCTACATTAGATGACTTGTCGTAATCAAACTTTTTGAACAAGATGTTGTGCTTCGCCCTCGAAGTTTAGATGAACTCTTGAATTGTTTGGGTTATTCTAAGGGACACAGTATATGTTGACGTTTCTAGCCATTCTGCATTCCGAAGCCTCAAAGAAGTAGGCTAGGAATATTTTCACATTTCTTTATGTGCACTTTTCGTGTGAAGTCATTTTGCTTTTGAAAATGTTAGTCTGGAAGAGGGTACCCACAACTATTTCTTCTTCTACAGATTTTAGGGGTTTAAAATCTTGAGACGTTTGTGTGAGTGTGAATTATTAGTTAAGATCTTACACATGCAAAAGTTTGTTCCAGATTAGTGGGGAGGCACATTTTGCTGCGGCTGTATGTCAAAAATGTTAAGAAGAAATTGTCAGTACACAACAGAATGTCGAAATTAGCACGCTCGTACACATCTCGCATGGAAACTAAACGTAAAACAGGAAAAAGATTGAGGCAAGGCATGTGGTATGCGAGTAGTAATGAGCAGTTCGATTGAGTACATAATTTGGTTTCTAGAATGCAGGATATTTTTTTTGGAGAAAAAATTTATACAGCGTGGTCACTTTTTTGAAATTTAGAGTATATGTTCCCTTGAAAGCTCTAACTCAAATTCAATATGTTTACTCACTGGTTTGATTATTTTTTCATTTTTGAGTGTCCTAACTTGAATCTTCTACCTTATCATCAGCTTATCCTATTGAAGGGGCAAAAATATATAAAACCACAAGATCCTAATTTCCTTTGTTGGTTCCACAGAATACACTGGCCGTTCTGCGTCTTCTAAGTGATTGTTACATGTTGCTTGCCTAAATTGCTGCAGATTCTATTTTAAAATGGGCTAAAGCTTATTAAAATGGTTCTGTTTTAGTGTGTGGTAAATCTTATGAAAATGCTGAGAGCGCTAGACATTTGCTTATCTTACACGCTTTTGGCTAAATTAGACGACTACTTATAATTCCACCTATTGAACTAGAGAGTTGTGCTTTGTCATTGGAAAGTTCGGATGAACTCTTAGATGGTTTGTGTTATTGTGGGATGGAAAATCTCCCGGATGATTTCAGTTTATACAAGTGTTTCTGGCCAACCAGCATTAGATTGGATCCGTGAATTTATTAGGGTTCTGCTTGGATCCGTGAATTTCAACACGGAACAACTTTCAAGCCTAAGCCCCAACTTTCAGGCTACTTCTGTTCTTGACAGATTTTACCAGCGAGACACTGAGCAGATCAACTCTGCAAATGATTCTTCTAGGAGGTAACAGAAGAAAAAGCTCTTACTTCTCTTTAAACAGGAAAAAATAGAACAGAGGAGACTTTAACATACTACCTATATAGATTACTGTTGGATTGGATTCACATGGATTGATAATAGAATCAACAATGATTAGAGCACCTTACACCATCTACATGACATGCACAAAATATTCTAAATTGCCGCATTGGTCAAGGCATCACCATGAACCTTCCACTTCTTAAACTCAATAGAGGCTAACATAAATGAACTCGCATTCCGATGGCCTCCACCACCGATTTCCTGCATGTGATTCTATGATGTATTAACTCTTAACTCTAGCTACACATGTTCATAACTGAACAGGAGAGGTGCTATGAGTTGTAAAGATGAGAACCTGTGAGATTTGTGTTGTATCCTCATTCTCAATGCTTCTTAAGCTTATTTTCAGCAGTCGATCATTTTCAAGCTCTGGTACCTTATACACAACAGCTCCATTCCCCTAGATGACATCTAGCAGCAAGGAAAACTGTCACGTCAAAAAGCTAGAACCAAATGCACAAATAGAAGCACAGGTAATAAGCATGAATGATCATGATTGTAACTAGTAATGACAAGCTGGGCCGTTTTTATTTTCAAGTAGACCAGGTACGAAGGTTCGCCAACATGTATAACTGCTTAATTGCTAATTTACCCACTTAAATATTACTGAGATATTCACGTCAAGTACAAATTTTTCAATCACCTGCTGGGAAGTCTTGTGCCATTGGAGGGACAACAAATATCATCCCGTGAAAGTCATCGAACGCCGGAAACTTCCCGGTAGTGGGGTGAACGACTATGAGTATTGTGAGAACCCGTAAATTTTGTTTATTTTCTAGATTTTATTTTATTTAATTGCCCGCTAATTCTATATTTTTTTTATGAGGAAAATCGTCTAGATCATTTTTATGAGTAAATGTAGTTTTTAAATTATTTTTCTAGTATCAGTTAGTTTCGAGAAATTAAGAGTGTATACCGGATGTGGGACCCGCAAGTGCGGTAAGTGCGGTAAAATTCGGTCGATTGGATTAAGTTTGTATACAGGGTTTAATTTACTAGGTGTTAAGAGATGATTAGAGGCTACCCAATGGATTGGTGTTGAAGAGACAAAAGGATAGCTTTGCATTAAAGAGGGTGACAAGTGTCATTTTGTGATTTAATTTTGGACTTTGACTACTATTCCTTAACTTTACCAATTAATCAAAATTGACCAAAATCATCTTCATTTCAAGCTTCTTTGGCCGGCTCTCTCTAGAAAGAAAAGAAAAGAAACCTTCAACTCTTTTGCTCTCAATCTTGCTCAATCTTGCAATCCAACCGATTAAACTTGAAATTTCTCCATAAAAATCCTTAGTTTAGTAGTAGTGAGGTTGTTGGTGAAGTGGTTTGAAAGAAAGTGGTGCTAAGTTGGCTCTTTTTTTGAGGTTGCAAGGTGAGTAGTTAAGGAATTCCTTCTTTGGTTTTGATAATGTGGAATTAATGACTTGTGTTAGTCATAAAGTTAGTTTTGTGAAAGATTTTGTGACTTTTGGTGGAAATTGGTGAATTTTCATAATTATTCATGATTTTTCTGTTTTTAATTGTTTTATATTGGTTGGCCATGGATGATGGCTTGGAATGGTCTAGAATGAAACTTTGATGTGTAAATTGTGGTTGTTTGCGAAAAATTTTCGCTTTGTACGGAATATTTCAGATTTAGGGTGTGTGATTGGGGCTGTTATTGGGTTGCTATAGAACCATTGAATTGGCTTTGTTCAAGGGTATTGTGACCCTAATAAGTGGTATTGGAAAGCCTAGGACTTGTAATGGTAGTGGTGGTTGTGTTTGGGAAACTTAAGTGAATGATGGTAGGTTGGAAATTGAATTGTAAGGGAAAATGCTATCCAAATTGTAGGGTCATATATTTTCTTGGAGTTGGGGTGCTTTAGGGGTTAAATGGTGACCCTGGGGTTGTCTAAACCTTTAGCACCAAGTGTATTTTATATTACTTGCAAGTTGTTACGGTTGTACATTAATGATGTGTGGTTCGGATTTATGACTCGTAATCGAGTCTCATTGTACTTGCTTAAATGTTTTAGGGCGTGACGTGGATTCAAGACGCTCATCGGGTGGAAATTTGTGAAACTCCCTTTTGTTTGATTGGTGAGTGTACTACTCACATGATTGTTACTTCATGGCTTTGATATACTTGAAATCTATGACTTGAATGCTTGTGTTTACTGTCGAAATTGATTGAGACGAGTGTGTACTTTATCACTCTCGCACCTTATATCTTATGTGACTGTTTACTGTATATATGGAATGCCACTTGAATATACGTGAACTGGTGTCGTTTGGATGTGTATCGAACGACCTCTACTGTTATCACTGAACTCAACCCCATTGGTGATCAATTGAATCAAACCGGCAAGAGTTTGGTCGTGAAAATTGACGAGCCATGGGGACTGTTGTGTGGAATCCTTGAGTATGAGACTCTTGATTCCGGTATACTCGAATATTATCATTTCTGAACTGATTGGAGTTCTGGCCCGGTTAGGGTATGTGAGGTGGAAAGAATTGGAGAAAGTGGGGTCTACGGTATTGGTTACTCCTTAAACGTTGACGGAGAGTCAACGAGGTGAGATCAAGTATGGCAAGCGAGAAAAAGGGCTCTTGAGAGCCGTCCATATCCTTTTCTTGGTTTGGTTTGATAGTAGTTGTGACGACCCCACTTCCCCCTGAGTCGAACCAAAGGGTTGGCGGGCCGTCTGCCCAGCTCTCGCCAGGACTCACGCAAGCATTCTAATCCAAATCGTTTCGAAGAGTATCCTAATCTATTACAAAATAATTCTCCCGAAATAAATCGATTTCTATCACCACATTAACTTCAAAGATAACAGCATATAACTTAGCCAATCGACGGCTCTTAAACACTTCACGCGTCGCTCGCAAGGATTAAAGACAAACTATACCAATACAAACATACATACCGAATATTAGAATTAGAGATTACACTTTCCAGCTTCAAGTGATAATCCAAAATGAAAGATACAATGCTTAGCTTAGAAGTCATTACAAATCGAAAATTAAATTCAAGTTGTTCAAGTACATTCATTGGAAATATAAGCTGCTCAAATACTTTCAAACTTCCCATCCTGTAAGGAAAACAAATAAACATGGGGTGAGCTAAAGCTCAGTGGTGCCCCAAAACATGCAGTCACTTAAATCAAACAGCGAGTAATAATTTAACCAAATTTAACAGTTAGGAAAGCGTATAACAGCACAAGGTAGGATACAGGGGCTCTCAGGAGCCATTTTCCTCGCTTGATCACCATTCATCGTAGTTGACCCTCCGTCAACTCTCACTACTTATAGTCCATGTAGATCCACTCATTTTAATCCTAACCCGTCACCATTCATACCCCGGTCCCGGGCCCGAACGTCGACTAAAGACGCAGTATACTCGAGATATACCCGTAGATAATTGGTCGAGGGATTCACCCAACGACGTTTTTGTAGTTCGATTCAAGTGCCGAGGGATTCACCCAACGACGTAACTACTTTTAGATTCAAGGATTTATGAGAAAAATGATTCACGCAAGTCACCACTCGAACGGCTAGTGCGATAAAGTACACACTGCTCACTTCGATGGATCAAAAACTCATTTTTGCAATTTATCACATATCGAGTCAAGAAAGCACTTAATTCAGGTAGGAAAAGAACAGGCAGGGACACTCACCAAGAGTGGAGTTCAGATATCAAGTTGGGAATCGAATTCCGCGTCCTCGCAATATCCTAAAAACCAAATTTTGAAACTATAAGTTTCTACTCAGCTTTTAAGCTTATAGACATCGAGGTATATTTAATATACTACTAGTCTACTTTTCCTTAGAAGAATCAAGAGTCCCTTAGGTTAAAACATGACAAACTTAGAAGAAATGTTTCTTATAGTTTTCTGTAAGTTACTCTTCCTTATAAAGGTATCTAGTATCATTTTCTTGAAATAAGTCGACAAATCTCTCAACAACAATGTTAGAAAGTTACTTTGAACATTTTCCTAAAGTTACGGCTTTTGCAAAAATTATCCTTAAAAACTATTTTTCCTAAAATAGGGTTTCTTGCCGAGCAAGTTTCCCAAGCTTTTCACTAAGATTAGTAAAACTCGTATTTTGGAACTTTTCCTATAGTTAACTATCCAAGTGCAAAGCTTAAGGAAAGAAAAGGAATTAAAATAAGACTTAGAGTTTTCAAAAGCTATAGAACTCATTTACTATAGCTATCAAGGCTAGATTGAGCTAAAGAAAATTATCGAGTTGGAAAGTTTTAGGCAAAACACTAGACATGGAGTTTTATAATATAGTACTAGCTGGAAAATATTTTTGATTAATTTTGATCGCAGCTACTCGAGTCCGCAAGGTCGATACAACTTCCACAGCTCCGATTCCGTTTCGAAATCATAATATGGATAAAAATGTGGCAGAAATCACATAGCAAATTACTAGGGCTTCGTCAATCATTAGCCCTAGATTTCAACAAGTGCATTTCTGAATAAAATAAAATGATCAACCAAGACTTCATCAATCATTAGCACTTGGTTTCAGCAAACCCATCATAAGCAAATAAAAATAACAGTAAAGCCTCCTAGACATTCCAGCAATTAACTTTCATCACCCTGTAGTACTTATAAAATCATTCAAATGGTCAAGGGCTTCATCAATCATTAGCCCTTGACAACACCAATTACTTCCAACCACAATTCAATCAAGAATTTAAACCACAAGTAAGCTAAAATCTCAATCCAAATCCAAGTTCAGTTTCACGAAGAAACAGGACATTCATACAAAACAGTCCACTTTGAGGATTCACAGACAGCAGTACACATGGAGGAAAAATACGAAATTTCTACAGAACAAAGGCCTATGTTTCTAGTTTCAAATGCCACTGACGGCACCTTAATCGGATTTTCCTACACCAAGATATAATCATTTTACTGAGACTGGTCAGTGAAATCCGAAAATCTGGAAATTCATTTTTCACTTGTGAAAAACTCCTTTTTCTCTTTTAAGACCATAAGGCTTTTATTCAAACCATCCGTACATTTAAGTATGACATTCATACCAGCATATACCAAGGCAAATAACGCTTGATTCCAGTAAATGGTTCAACCAAGAAATCATATATATGCTAATCTGTCATCAGCTAAGTATGACAATCATCAATTGGCAATTCACCCACAATTCGAGTGTTTCGCATCTGCATGTCTTATAAAACTTTAAAACAGCATATTCCAGGCATTTCCAATCATTATGCTTCAAAGAATAATTTCACAACCGAGCTAAAACTCCAACTCAACCTTCGGATACCACGAAAGAAATTCTAGCCTTTAGATATCAACATTTTTGGTTCAATCCTTCAATATATCCAATATTTCATTGCCAAACAACTTAAAATTTACATCTCTTATGTATTACTAATCCATTATATTCCAAGGGAAGAATAAAATAAATTTCCAGAACCCAATTAAAATTTCCAAAGACAAACTGAAAATTCTGGTTCATCCCCTCGGCTATCAATACTTTTCCAGCACTTAGAGTTTTATAAATCCAACTTTTCCTTGGTTAAAACATGGTTTTAGATTCTCAAATTCATCATGTGAACCTTTGGCTAACTAATTAACATTTCTGGTTCAAAATCGAATTCGAACAATAGGTTTAAACATCCCAAAAATTCCAGAAATCTGTCCAGCAAGCTACGGATGAATCATGCATGAAGAAACTTTCTGTTTTCATTTTATTTTCTCGGTTAAAACATGCTATTAAACTCTCAACTTCCTCATGCAATTACTTAGCTAAACAATGAACATTTCCAGTTCAAGAGTTGAATTTAAACCATGATTACAAACCCCAAAATTTCCAGGTTTAAACCTCACGGCTTTTTCTCAAAATTTTCAGCAATAACAATGGTTCTAAAACAGGATTTTCTTTGGTTAAAACAGAATTTTTGGTACTCCATTAGGACATGCAAACACGTAGCTAGCTAGTAAAGGTTTCCAAATCAAATCCAGATTCAAACTACAATTATACTCATCTAACACAAATCCAGAAATTATGTCAACTAGTCTCGGATGACCATTCATGAAACAATTTTTCTGCTTTCATTTTATTTTCTTGGTTAGCCAAGCTACAAGACCTCATGCAAACTTCAATTAACATGTTGTTAACTAGCTAATCGTATATAACAGCTCATATCATCACCATAAGACAGATTGAGAGTTAAATATCAAATTCAAGATCTTGGAAATTTTCAGTTCACAAGAATTCCAATTCACAAAATCAGAATTTTCCAAGTTCCTAGTTTCATTGTCCAATCGTGTAACTCAACATGCAGGCCCTTAAGCATTTTATCTTCACTTGGATAGTTAGGATTATAACCACAGCTCGTCAAAATTAGGCAAATTAAGCAAATCATTTCTTAACCAGTCACGGCAGAAATTTTCTCCATCAAAACAGAATTTCCTAAGTTCCTTAATTCATAAATCAACTTCATAGAATTAACATACAGGGTCCTAAGCATCTTAATCATTAAGTTTCACTCGGCTAATTACACTTGAGTGCTCAGGTTGTCACAGGAAAACAGAATTTCAGTTGCATTTCCAAACCATTCTCTCGGCAGAATCATTTTCATCAAAACAGAATTTTCTAAGCTCCTTAGTTCATCATCCAATATTTTCTTCAGTTAAAGCCTTTTCTTTTTGCCCTTAATTCTCACATGCACAATTGCTGAGTTAATTAGCTAACACATCAGACCAGAAATCAGCTCGGCAGCAGCAAAATATATTCATAATTCCAGAACTTTGTGCAACTACACTCGGATGAGCTTGTATGAAGAATTCTGTTTCATATCTTATTTTCCAGTGTAATTCAGGCTAGTTAAATTCATGCATGACTTATCATCTTGTCTTCAGGTGATTAATACACAAATACAATCATTGATCATCCCACAAATAACAATTTAAAGCTACCACATCCCAGCTCAAACTCACGGCAGTACCACTTTCTCTTCCAAACCAGTTTCTGGTAGCTTAACATCAAATTATCACATGGCTAATTATATCATCCGAGCTTAAAGTCCTCACATGCAAGTCCAAAGCTTGCTTATACTACCTCTGGTTAACCATTTTACAGTCCAGAAATTTACCTCACAAGATGCTCACTCACTCGACAGGATGCTGAAGTCTATCCCTCTCTCTCGGCTCTTCTCCTCACGCAGCAGATTTTGGTTACAGCTGGTGGATGTGGGTCTGAAGTTGACGAAGATGATGATGATCAGCAGCTCCTACGACTTCCACTAGCTCTCCCCTTTCTATCCTCTAGCTCACGACAGAGACAGAATGGTTGCAGCTCGGTCTCTCCCTCTCTATCTCTGGCGATGATAACAATGTGAGAGTAGAGTGTTATCTGGGATAGGAAGTGTGCAGAGGATATGGAATGAAATTGTGAAGTGGTGCTGCGGTTTTGAGGAAGGTTGAGTGTCGGAAGTAATTGAGTGTAGGAATGGTGAAGAAGAGCATTGGCCGGATGGAGAGATGCAAGATCATTGTGTCCGAGGGAGTGTTTGGCGGTGCGTGGAATGGTTATGGCCGTGGGGTAATTTTGTGACATTGTGAGGGGTAGTTTAGTCTTTTCACTTCTCCTCCTGTTATCCACTTAAGTCCTTAGTTCTAACTTAGCTCCAAAAATTATCCCCAAATGTGATTTGAACGCCTAATTCTTCGCTAATCTTGCAAGGCTTTGATTATCGAAATCCTTACGTCCTAAGTTTACTTAGGGTACTTATGTCGTTTTTGTCTAAGATTTATTGATTACAATTAAACTGTTTGTAGCATAAAACTATTTTTACGTACTTAATTAGAATCACATAAAGAGAAATATGAAGTTTATTAACAGTATAAGAATACAGGTGCAATACATATATTTTATATTATGTATTTATATATATATCTGTAGGCATATTTTCGAGGTTCTCACAGTAGTGAACTCCACTTTGAAAGAATTTGGTTTGATTGGCTTTATGCTTACATGAATTTCATTGTTTGAGTGATGGTACCTCATTGAGCGAAAGCTCACTCTTTTACTTTTGTTTTCCTTACAGGGATTTGAACACCTTTTGGAAGACTATGCTCTTTCATTGCTGAGTCGAGCTAGCTTAACATTTTGTATAGCTTCTCAATGAATGGAAACCCTAAGTGTATTGTGATCCAACATCTCTTTTGAGTTGTAACCTTGAAACCTTATTTGTACAAACATGGTTGGCAATGTTTATGTGTTATTTTGACTCGTAAATGTTTAATTTCACGGTTTATATGGATGTTGATGTTTAGTTGGATCTTGGACAGATTCGGACTTCAAATGGCGAAAAAAAATTTTGGCGGGAAAGGTCAAGGGCGAATCCGGCCAGAACTTGGCCGGATTGCCCTAGGAAAAATGGTATCCAGCTAGTTGCTCTCTGGCCTGAATCCGGCCAGGAATCCAGCCGAAAATTCGGCCAGATTTCGGTTGGATTCTGACGTGGCCGATACTGTTCATGTGCTGCTCCGATTTTCGTTCCTCCGTTTCTCGATTTCTGATTCGTTTAAGCACGTTTTCATGTTTCGGAACGTTTTAGACTGTGTTTAACTGTCTTGTTAGTTCTGGCGAGAGTTGGGCAGGCAGTCCGCTAACCCCTTTGATTTGCCTTAGGGGAAGGTGGGGCTGTCACAAGTGGTATCAGAACTTAGGTTTGAAGTAGCCTGGACGTGTTGGAAATTTTTTACTTGAGGATTATCTTTGATTATTTTCCTTAAGAATACTTAAGTTATCGACGCTTTTGTGTAGGATGGACGGTCATAGCAACCCTAGTGGTAGTCCAGCTAGGGAGCGGCCCCGTGGAGTACTCCTAATGATTAAGTACCAAATCCGACTGAGAGGGGCCACGGTACGTTGGAGTCCGGCTAACTGTTTTCAGCGTTGTGAGTGCCGCCACACCTATGCCTACCCTAATACGGTCGTTTTGGCCGTGGTCGAGGAGAGAAAGGAGTTAGCAACGGATAATGCTAGGCTTGAAACCGAAGTGAACCAACTGAGGGAAGCCAACAAAAAACAAGTTGAGCGAATTAAGGAACTGGAGTATGATGTGGTTGAAGGTCAAGATAGGGTGGACGACCTTTGTGCACAACTTGGAGAGGCACGTGAGCGCATGGTTAAGCGGGCTAGGAAAGTGAGGGTTAGAGCCGAGTCGATCTTGAACATTTGCGATGACTTGCTTGAGGAGGAGAGCGATAAGGCCTCTTGTGTAGGAGACGAGGTTGGAGGTGAACCCGTCCAGTCGGGTGGGTCCACTGGTCCGACGACGGACTAAGCCTTTACTCTTAGGTTATTTTGGATGATTTTTTACTACCGTATATAGGAAGGATAGGGGATGGTAGATCCGGGGAGAGCCTTAGCTAGCCATTTTTGTACCTTTGGACTAGTTATGTGTATATTACTTTTAATGATGTCATTCCCTTCTGGACTGTCTTTGTTTGTACTTGACTGACTGTTAATGTGTGACTGTTTGATGTTGTTTTGTATTATGTATATATGCTGTAGTGTGAAAAGCTTTTGGTTCCTTACTTACCTGTATCGTTATCTTTAATGTTATAGTTACGTTTGCCTAGAACGACTAGATTCCATGGAGGGCACTCGTAGTGGTCGGAGCCGTGGACGTGGGAGTAGGCAACCCACGTCTGAAAAGGGAACTGGGGAGACCTTGTCCGAACTAAACCCTGAACCTAAGATTGACCCTAATATCCAAATAGCTGCTGCTATGCAGCAAATGACTAATTTACTAGCCCAAGTGGTGCAACAACAGAGTCAAAACTCTAACCCCAACCCTGGGAACCCTGGTAACCACGTGGAGAGCGAGGACAGGGCTCTCGAGAGATTTCAGAAGTTTACCCCACCAAAGTTCATTGGGGGCCAGATCCAAATGTAACAGAAAGGTGGCTGGAGAAGATGGTGGATATCTTTACTGCCCTGCATTATACAAAAGAGAGGCAGGTGACCTTCACCGTCTTTCAACTGGAAGGGGCGGCCCGTTCTTAGTGAAATGTTATTCGGCAAAAGTGGGAACCGGAGCAAACACCCAGGACCTGGGTGAACTTTATGCGGGAGTTCAACGCTAAATTCTTCCCTCCTCTAGTTCAGGAACGGAAGGAAGATGAATTTATTCAACTTCGTCAGGGGGCCCAATCCGTAGCGAAATACAAGAGTCAATTCACTCGCTTATCTAAATTTGCCCCCGAGTTAATCATGACCGAACAATGACAGATAAGGCGCTTTATCTAGGGTCTGAGCGTGGATATTCAGAAGGATCTCGCGGTGGCCCAAATTAAGCTTTTAGTGAGGCCGTGGAGAAAGCTCAACGGGTGGAAAGCGCTAGGCTACAAGTGAGAAACTTCCAGACGAAGAAGCGAGAATTTCCTGAGAGCAGCTCAGGGCAGGGGGATAAGAGTGCCCCTCCCAAGTTCGGACGGGGAGTCGGAGGTGGAAGGCAGTCAGGCGTAGGTAGAGGGGCTCAGTCAAGGGGTGGCCCAACTGGGAGATGTCAGGGAGAAGGTTTTCAGAGAGATTCGGGTTCGGCGTTCCGTGGACCCTGTAGATTTTATGAAAAGTCAAACCACACAAAGGACAACTGCTGGAAGAAGGTGGGAAAGTGTCTGCTTTGCGGAAGCGCAGACCACTAACTTGCCACCTGCCCAATTCTAAAACAAGATGGAAATGGAAGTCAACCACCGCCAAGGACGGGTTCCGAACCAGTGAAGAGAGAAGGGGCGAAACCCAAGGTGTCGGCTCAAGTATATTCGCTGGAGCCACAACAGATTCCTGACTCTTTTGAGGTCGTAGAAGGTACGATCCCTGTATTCCACCGCTTTGCGAAGGTTTTAGTAGATCTTGATGCCACCCATTCCTTTGTTAACCCCAATTTCATGTGTGATATCGATATAAAACCTGTTAGTTTATCTTACGACTTAGAAGTGAGTACGCCCACGGGGGACCATCGGTTGACCACTAGCTTGGTTTATAAGGACTGCAAGAATTGGGTAAGAGAGAAAAAATTATTGGGGGATTTGATAAGTCTGTCTATTAAGGGGTACGATGTAATCCTAGGCATGGACTGGTTAGACAGAAATAACGCCCAGTTGAATTACAAAGAAAGGTGGTAGAATTTCGCATTCCTGGTGAGGCAACCTTAAGATTGGATATAAGGGGTAGGTTAGCCTCATCCGCCTTGATTTCGGGCATTTAGGCTAAAAAATTGCTAAGTAGAGGGGCGCAAGGGTTCTTAACTTTTCTAATCAATACCCCCACCGATAAATTGAAGGTAGAGGATGTGCACATAGTAAGGGAATATCCAAATGTATTCCCTGACGAGTTAGTAGCCCTACCTCCAGAGAGAAAGAGATAGAATTCAAAATCGACCTGTTACCGGTAACGTCACCCATCTCGAAAACCTCATATCGGACGGCCCCTGCGGAACTTAAGGAGCTGAAATTGTAATTACAAGACCTTTTGAAACGGGGTTTCATTCAAGAGAGTGGGTCTCCTTGAGGAGCTCCTGTATTGTTCGTGAAGAAGAAGGACGGGAATCTGCAGATGTGCATCGACTACCGGGGCTGAACAATGTAACAATTAAAAATAAGTACCCATTGCCCCATATTGATGAGTTGTTCGACCAGTTGCAAGGAGCGGTGGTCTTTTCGAAATTGGATTTTCGCCAGGGGTATTACCAGTTGTTAATCAGGAAGGAGTACATTCCGAAAACTACTTTCAATTCGAGATATGGGCACTACGAATTCGCAGTTATACCCTTTGGACTGACCAATGTCCCTGCCGCCTTCATGGACTTAATGCATAGGATTTTTAATCCCTACTTGGATCGATTTATTGTGGTCTTTATCGACGACATCCTAGTTTACTCCAAGACACGTGAGGAGCATGAGCAGCACTTGAGGATCGTTTTGCAAATCCTAAGAGAGCATCGATTGTACGTTAAGTTCAGTAAGTGTGAGTTTTGACTGAAGAAAATCTCTTTTTTAGGTCACGTAATTTTTCAAGAGGGCATCTCGGTGGACCCGGCGAAAGTAGAAGTTGTGATTACTTGGAAAAGGCTAGAAAATCCCACGGAGATTCGTAGCTTCCTAGGTTTGGCGGGGTACTACCGGCGTTTCATTAAAAATTTTTTCAAACTAGCCAGTCCTTTAACCGACCTGACGAAAAAACATGATCGATTTGTATGGGATGTCAAATGCGAAGCGAGTTTTCAAGAGCTAAAGAAAAGGTTAACCATAGCGCCAGTTCTAACTTTGCCGAACGGAGTAGACTGTTTTACCGTTTACACCGACGCATCGCGGAAAGGTCTGGGATGTGTGCTGATGCAGAATCGGAATGTGATATCATTTGCCTCTAGGAAGTTGAAACCCCATGAGCAGAACTACCCAACTCACGATCTTGAGTTTGCCGCGATTGTTTTCACTTTGAAAAAATGGAGGCACTATCTATACGGGGTAACGTTCGAGGTGTATTCAGACCATAAGAGTCTTAGATACCTTTTCTCACAGAAAGAATTGAACATGAGACAGCGACGGTGGATGAAATTTCTGGAGGACTACGACTGCACTATCAACTACCATTCGGGAAAAGCAAACGTGGTGGCCGATGTTTTAAGTCGAAAGACTCAAGTAGCAGGGTTAATGATCAATGAGTGAGATTTGTTAGAATCTGTTTGTAAGTGGAAACCCTGCCTTGGGAGTCATATGATGGTTTTTAGTAATATTAAAGTAACATCCATCCTACTGGAACGGATTAAGGAAGCACAAAAGGAGGATTCGATGGTACCAAAATGGGGAGAGAAGGTGGAAAAAGGGGGATCGACCGACTTTAACTTTAGTCCCCGAGAGTATTCTAAAATACCGAAACCAAGTGGTAGTGCCTAAAGATGAAATGTTAAAAACGGAGATCTTAGAGGAAGCTCATCGGTCCAAGTATACGATCCATCCAGGTAGTAGCAAGATGTATCAGGACCTAAAAGGAGCATATTGGTGGGATAACATGAAGAAGAAAATCGTTTTGTACGTGCAGAAATGTCTCGTTTGCCAGCAAGTGAAGGCGGAGCATAAAAAATCATCAGACTTGTTACAATCTCTTGAGATACCCGAATGAAAATGAAAAAACATCACAATGGATTTCGTTTCAGGTTTGCCGCGAACGCAACGAGGACACAATGCCGTGTGGGTGATCGTCGATCAATTAACCAAATCGGCTCATTTCTTGCCGGTAAACATGAAGTATTCCATAGACAAATTAGCTCAGGTGTACATGGACGAGATCGTGAGGCTACATGGCGTTTCTGTGAGCATCATTTCAGACTGAGATCCCCGCTTCGTATCTAGGTTTTGGTAGAAATTTCAAGAGATTTTGGGGACTAAACTCAATCTAAGCACCACCTAATACCCACAGACAGATGGACAATCAGAGCGAACAATCCAAACTCTGAGGATATGTTAAGGACATGCATTTTGGATTTTGGAGGTAACTTGGGTCAACATATGACCTTAGTAGAGTTTGCTTATAATAACAGTTACCATTCGTCAATTCAAATAGCTCCATATGAAACGCTTTATGGACGAAAATGCCGGTCACCAATCTATTGGGACGAAATCGGCGAGAGAGAGGTGCTAGATCCAGTAACTATTCCATGGATGGAGGAGACACGAGAAAAAGTCAAATTAATACGACAAAGTCTCCAAATCGTTCAAAGCCGACAGAAGAGCTACGCGGACAATCGAAGGAAAGATCTAGAGTTCGATGTTGGGGACCGTGTGTTCCTTAAGGTCAAACCGTTACGAAGCGTCACGGCGGGTAGAGGAAAGAAACTCCAACCGAGATTCGTCGGATCTTTCAAGATCCTCCAGAGAGTTGGTAAGGTAGCGTATCGACTTGAACTACTCTCGAGTCTGTTCAGGATTCACGACGTCTTCCACGTCTCCATGTTTAAGAAGTATTATCCCGACCCCAACTCATGTCATACAACCAGAGAAAATCGAAATAGATGAAACCCTCACCTATGAGGAAAAACTTGTACAGTTGCTTGACCGAAAGATTAAAGAGCTGAGAAACAAATGAATACTTTTGGTGAAGATTTTGTGGAGAAATCACGGGATTGTGGAGGTTACCTAGGAGGTGGAAAAAGAAATGCAAAAGAAATACTCTGAACTGTTTGAAAATTAGCGTAAGAAATTTCGAGGACGAAATTCTTTTAAGAGGGAAAGAGTGTGAGAACCCGTAAATTTTGTTTATTTTTTAGGCTTTATTTTATTTAACTGCCCGCTAATTCTGTATTTTCTTTATTAGGAAAATCATTTAGATCATTTTTTTAAGTAAATGTAGTTTTTAAATTATTTTCCTAGTATCAGTTAGTTTCGAGAAAATTAAGAGTGTATACCGGATATGGAACCCACAAATGCGGTAAGTGCGGTAAAATTCGGTCGATTGGGTTAAGTTTGTATATAGGATTTAATTTATCAGGTGTTAAGAGATGATTAGAGACTACCTAATGGATTGGTGTTAAAAAGACAAAAAGATAGCTTTGCATTAAAGAGGGTGACAAGTGTCACTTTGTGATTTAATTTTGGACTTTGACTACTATTCCTTAACTTTACCTATTAATCAAAATTGACCCAAAATCATCTTCATTTCAAGCTTCTTTGGTCGGCTCTCTCTAGAAAGAAAAGAAAAGAAACCTTCAACTCTTTTGCTCTCAATCTTGTTCAATCTTGCAATACAACCGATTAAACTTGAAATTTCTCCATAAAAATCCTTAGTTTAGTAGTAGTGAGGTTGTTTGTGAAGTGGTTTAGAAGAAAGTGATGCTAAATTGGTTCTTTTCTTGAGGTTGTCAGGTGAGTAGTTAAGGAATTCCTTCTTTGGTTTTGATAATGTGGAATTAATGACTTGTGTTAGTCATAGAGTTAGTTTTGTGAAAGATTTTGTGACTTTTGGTGGAGATTGGTGAATTTTCATAATTATTCATGATTTTTCTGTTTTTAATTATTTTATATTGGTTGGCCATGGATGATGGTTTGGAATGGTCTAGAATGAAACTTTGATGCGTAAATTGTGGTTGTTTGCGAAAAATTTTCGCTTTGTACGGAATATTTCAAATTTAGGGTTTGTGATTGGGGCTGTTATTGGGTTGCTATAGAACCATTGAATTGGCTTTGTTTCAAGGGTATTGTGACCTTAATAAGTGGTATTGGAAAGTCTAGGACTTGTAATGGTAGTGGTGGTTGTGTTTGGGAAACTTGAGTGAATGATGGTAGGTTGGAAATTGAATTGTAAGGGAAAATGCTATCCAAATTGTAGGGTCATATTTTCTTGGAGTTGGGGTGCTTTAGGGGTTAAATAGTGACCCTGGGGTTGTCTAAACCTTTAGCACCAAGTGTATTTTATATTACTTGCAAGTTGTTACGGTTGTACATTAATGATGTGTGGTTCGGATTTATGACTCGTAATCGAGTCTCATTGTACTTGCTTGAATGTTTTAGGGCGTGACGTAGATTCAAGACGCTCATCCGGTGGAAATTTGTGAAACTCCCTTTTGTTTGATTGGTGAGTGTACTACTCACATGATTGTTACTTCATGGCTTTGATATACTTGAAATCTATGACTTGAATGCTTGTGTTTACTGTTGAAATTGATTGAGACAAGGGTGTACTTTATCACTTTCACACCTTATATCTTATGTGACTGTTTACTGTATATATGGAATGCCACTTGAATATACGTGAACTGGTGTCGTTTGGATGTGTATCCAACGACCTCTACCGTTATCACTGAACTCAACCCCTTTGGTGATCAATTGAATCAAATCGGCAAGGGTTTGGTCGTGAAAATTGACGAGCCATGGGGACTGTTGTGTGGAATCCTTGAGTATGAGACTCTTGATTCCGGTATACTTGAGTATTACCATTTCTGAACTGATTGGAGTTCAGGCTCGGTAGAGGTATGTGAGGTGGAAGGAATTGGAGGAAGTGGAGTCTATGGTATTGGTTACTCCTTAAACGTTGACGGAAAGTCAACGAGGCGAGATCAAGTATGGCAAGCGAGGAAAAGGGCTCTTGAGAGCCGCCCATATCCTTTTCTTGGTTTGGTTTGGTAGTAGTGAACTCCACTTTGAAAGAATTTGGTTTGATTGGCTTTATGCTTACATGAATTTCATTGTTTGAGTAATGGTACCTCATTGAGCGAAAGCTCACTCCTTTACTTTTGTTTTCCTTACAGGGATTTGAACACTTTTTGGAAGACTATGCTCTTTTATTGCCGAGTCGAGCTACCTTAACATTTTGTATAGCTCCTCAATGAATGGAAACCCTAAGTGTATTGTGATCCAACATCTCTTTTGAGTTGTAACCTTGAAATCTTATTTGTACAAACATGGTTGGCAATGTTTATGTGTTATTTTGACTCGTAAATGTTTAATTTCACGGTTTATATGGATGTTGATGTTTGGTTGGATCTCGGACAGATTCGGACTTCAAACGGCGAAAAAAGGGAAAGGTCAAGGGCGAATCCGGCCGGAAATCCGTCCAGATTCAGGCCGGATTCTGACGTGGTCGACACTATTCATGTGCGGCTCCGATTTTCGTTCCTCCGTTTCTCGATTTCTGATTCGTTTAAGCGCGTTTTAATGTTTCGGAACGTTTTAGATTGTGTTTAACTGCCTTGTTAGTTCTGACGAGAGTTGGACAGGCAGTCCGCTAACCTCTTTAGTTCGTTTTAAAGGAAGGTGGGGCTGTCACAAGTACGACGTCCACTATACCGAATGTATGTGAAATTGAATATGGGAGATTTTCATTAACATGTATGGGGAAGAATTTCGTGAATTAGGGTTAGGTTTAGCGTGTTTATAGCTTGGATTATTTATGGCAGTTTATTTATTCTTTTTGTTTTGTTGCTTCATGAAGTTCATCAAGAGATGTTAGTTGTAGTTGTGGTTGAGTTATGTGGAAGGAAATGATGAACTGATAAACAACGTTGAGGAATTTAAAAATATGAATTTTCTCAGCAATTAAGTATTTGTGCCAGAAAAAAATCTTAATGGGGACAAAAATAATACTAAAATTTTTTATCTACTCTTTTTCTAATTTTTTAAGAAAAAAAAATGAATTCACTAACAAGTACAAAATGATATATATATTCCATGAACAACATAAAAAGACAAACTCAAAATTATTAATGTAATAATAATTTTATTTCAAAAACAAACTAAACTATTTACAATTGTTCACGACGATTTTTCATATTTTGATAACGGTTTATAACTTTCTCATTTTTAACTTCACGAAGTATATTTTTCTCAATATAAGTAATTAAACAATCATTCATTCAAGTGTCTCTCATTCTATTTCGTAACCGATTTTTCACTATATTCATAGCTGAAAAAGCCTTTTCTACTATAGTTGTAGCAACAAGCAAAATCAAAGTTAACTTTAAGAGCATATAAACCAATGGATACACAATATCTCTCTTAGTCTCCACCAACCTTTGAACTAGATCATAGATTTTTCTTAAATCGAGAAATTCCTTAACTGATTTTAAGTCATTAATATAAGTATCCAATTCAGTGTCAAGTGCAAGAATATCCAACTTAGAAAACTCACAAGCTTGGTTGTGGAAAAAAAGTGACTCTCGATTGTGGTCCTGTTGGGGGAAAATTCTTGGTCTGTCATTATTCCTCGAGAAGTAGAAATAATTACAATCCCCATCCCACCTAAAATTCGAGGAATTCGTTGAGAGTTAGCATAAATTCGTAGACCGGGTCGACTGGGGCACCAGACTCCAGAGGAGGAAAGGTAAATTGGGGAGTGAGGACAAAGGAAGTAAATGATGATTGGATGAAGTGATAAAAAGAAAGAGAAGTTAGGGTGTGGAAGAAAGAGGGGCTGTCGGTTGTGAAGGGAAAACGAGGACCAGAATAGGAAAGGGAACTTGGGGAGCGGGGATCAAAAGAAATAACTGATATAATTGGTACTTGGTCCTGTTGGGGGAAAATGGGGGACCAGAAGAGGAAAGTGAATGATATAAATTTTGTAACCCATTCTTTCACATTTTTTCTAAAAAAATTCTGGGGACACCTTTAAAATTATATCAAAATTGTAGAAATATTATAGGAATTTTGCCCCCCACCTTAAATCCGCCCCTGTTTGTGTCTGAGTTCAGATTGGGTTTTCGATATGTGAGCTCTTAAGACTCTGTCTTATGTTTTTAATGTAAAAGCTCAGATTTTGTTGGTAAAGCTTCCGACTATAAACAAAATTTTAATTCCTTTGACTCAAGTAGTACTTGCTAGGGAGGGCATAATATCAGAAGGCCATGGTTACACTTTTTGGTCAAAACCCCACTGCATTCTCACTGCCTAATTTATCCTATCATTCAGCTTCACTGGGAACAGAGAATGAAATTTCACACAGTGCTACTTGATATTGTTTGCATTAGGGAATGAAAAACTACATGACTTCATTTTTTGTAGAGCTAAGCTCTTGCAATTAATGCCAGTTTTAAAAGATTACTGTGAAACAATTGCTTAGTGAATAGGACCCTGACCACAATGAAACTCTAGATGCCGTGGAAGACAGGGCATGGACCTCTTCCACGTATTAGTAGAAAGTGGAGTAAAGAACATCAGTTGATTGTTCAACCCCCACGGGTTGCTCGGGCGGTCGTGTAGCTCTCATTAGGGTGAGATGGTCTGGGTTCGATCCCGAACTCAGCAACCCAGGGTAATTTCCTGAGGATTGGTGGGGCCCGCTCTCCTCGGAGTTGGTGGGACTAGTCGGATGTAGGCTCGGATACCCTCCAACTGAAAATATATATATATATATATATATATATATATATATATACTTTCTATCACACTGTGTACCTTGAAATTATCCTTGGTAGGGCCATTCTGTAAACGGACAACATATGTAAGTCTGTAAGAGATTGTAAAAAGTGAATGATGTTACATATTGAGGGATGAGGGGCAGGACCGCTCCTGAACTGTTGACGGTCATGATTTGATCCCAAAAAATTATACAGTTCAAATCATTTTTTGTATCTCGTTTTTAACAATGTGTGTAGGATCCATAAAAATTTATTCTAAAATTACATATTGTACAAATAAAGTTACATCATATGCAAATAGAATTACACGGTATATAAAATATACAAAACTGCTAAAAACGATTGCACCTGCAACCGTTCCTGCCTGTGGTCCCATATTGAGATTAGTTCAGCTTTTGTTTTGAAAGTAGTTATTCCTTTCTCAGTTCTCGATGTTTACTTTACTTTTTTTCTCTACTAAAAACCCATACTATTGTATCAATCTGTTCAAAAATTTCTATAAGTTTTTTGGTTTTTTGCCCTGTATCCTCTTCATCTTTTGGTTTGATGCTTCAAAAAAGAATCTCCCCCTTCAGTGGTTTAGTTTTGGAAATGTTCTCCAGTACTAGAAGAGTGAACATCTCGAGCTACAGGAATTAAATAAGAGTTGAACTCTATTGGTTTGCATTATACTAGTATTATAACTATAAGAGCACAACTTTCCTCTGATCGCCGGTTAAAAATTATTTCCTTTGTTGTCATCTATCTATCTGAAGCTGTATTTTGCTGTAATTCTTGCTTAAAGTACTATGCTTTTAGTTGAATGACATCTAAGAATAGTTTAGACATTTTTTACTTGGACAGAGATATAGGAGGATAAAAATATGGATCCCTTTTTTTCCTTGGCCTCTTCTTTGTCAAAGTTTTGAGCTTTGATGTCATCACGATTTTGATTAAAGAAGCTTGATGACAGGAAAAACTACGGATTTGGGTACCTTTTTAGTTCTCAAACTATTTACTTTGGGATTACTTGATTAAGTGGAAGTATAATTGTTAGGTTATTAGTCTGCCGATACTCTGAGCATCTTTAGATTGATTTTTCTTCTTATTATCCTTCCTCTTCATCCTGACACCCATTCGGAAGGTATTCTTGAATCTTTGGTGCTACAACTGTGATATAGCTTCAGTTCCTACTATTATTACTGGTGGTTGCATATTGCAGCTACACCTGATCAGCCCAAAGCCGTTATACATCCGCCTTTCCGTTTGGCTATGACTAGTTGAAGCTTCTGTTTTGAGAAACTTTATGATAAAGCACTGTCTTTAGTTTTCAGAGTACCTTCCAAAGTAGTCTTGTTTCGTGTAGGGAAAGAGGCTCAATGCGCTTATCACCTTTATTGGAATAATTCTGTGCATGGCTTGAGAAGCATCTAGTTGAGGATTACTAGGAAAAATGGCCTTTGGATTTTTCCTGCCTCGTAACGAAAAAGAAAAGATTGAGCAACATCCCTAATAAGTTGATTTGTATGTGATAATGGTCTTGCCCAAGTTGTCATCTGTCCTTCCCAACACAAGTAGTAGTTTGTGGCAGGTTGTTTGTTACTGCCGTTTCTGATGCCTTGTCCTTCATCCTACATAGGATAGACTGTGGTCATATTTTTTCTTCTTTTGGCTTAGAAGAGTGCCTAGACCTCCGCTATTGATGTTAAAGTTGCCCTTTACTTGTATTTTATCTGTGGAATCAGATTCAGATATTTTTTTGGGAACTCTGTGCTTCAACTTATACTGTGTTTTTTTCTTTTAATTTGTATGGTTTATGGCTTATTCGAGTATGGTTTTGATTCTCATCCTTTTGTCTAATATCATTCACAACTAAAAGATGGGATTCTTAGTTTCTACTCTCTTTTCTTCTTGGACAGTTAATAGGAGGCTTGATGAATGGGTGAAACTGGAGCAACTTGATCTTGATTCAGTTGAGACCGTTGTGGCTGAAAAAGTGGAGGACAAGGTCTGCATTTTCTTTACTTCTTCTTAGTTTCCTTAATTGATATGATAGTTTGGGCTTTCCACTGGCAATTATAACAAATATCTTGTCTTAATATCTTCATCTCTCTGCATTATCTTGTCTAAAAGCTTTTAGAGTTTTTGGGATGCCGTGACCTCACAGGAACAAGGGAAGAACCACGATGTTTAAAACTATTTTATGCCATCTCTTGATTTTTGATGATGTTCTAAATTCATGTTATCAAGTAGAATGTTTTTTCTTTTGTGTTGAAGAACCAAAACAGAATGCTGTTAGTTATCAGTGCTTATGCAAACAACCCCGATTTTCTTAAAAAGGAAAAAGAAAGTGAAAATGAAAAAATGGATATTTGAGTTTGAAGAAATGAATTTTCTCTTTAAATGTTTCTTCTGTTTTCCTTTTCATCCTTTTTGGTTGGTAGGTAAGGGGTTAGGGAGAGGGTTCTTTGTCTTTGTTGCATAAAGCACACAAAGTTTGCACCCAGTTTCCTCCCTGTTTTCACCCATTAACATTATTGGGCCACTACTTTTGCTGGGATTTGATGCTTCTATAATTTTGTATTTCCAAATTGCCATCTACATCCTCTCTGTTTGATTTACTAAGATTTTGGAAAGTCAAGTCCTCTACTCCACTGTGGGGTCACTGCTATAGTGGACTTCAAGCAGAAAATGTGCAGTATTGTTTCCATGTCCAACCTTGGTTACTGTCTGACTTGAGTGAGCAGAACTTTTTTCCTTTTCATCAGTGAATAATTAGCTGCTGTTGGTTTGGTCCATAATGGAGGACCATCTAATTGGGTCAATGTTATTCTAGTGTCATTCTATGGTGAGTGGTTAAGCATGCTACTCATTGCTCAAAATATGTGATGGTTACAGTTCATGATACTCCTATTTGTTTACTTTTTAGTAGTCCATATTTATTCTTGATAATGGACGAATTGTTCTGCATCAGTTTTTTGTATGTCGACAGATTTTAAATTTCTTTGTTGTCCTGCTTCAGGTAACAAGCTTGAAAACGACTCGTCATAAAAAAACGCAAGATTGATGAGACACACGTGGAGGTAGTCATTGGTCATTTGATATTTCTTCTACAACATGCATTATTAATTAACATTGTTGCAAAATCTTTACTTTTTATTGTTGCTTTTGTTGCTATGTTTGGTGGTTATGCAGATGATCAAGAAGACCCTTTTACACAGTTTTTGAACTTGATTATTGTTATAAGTTTCATTTACCTATTGTTAATTTATGTAATCTCTAGTTAGGTAAAACTGCTGTAAAATTCTACCACTCCTGGGGTTAGTTGTCCCTTTGTGCCACATAAAATCCACTATACCTTCAAAGAAATGAATTGAGTCAAAATTTCAGTGAAAGCTATGATGCCCACTTTTAACTTCTTGATGTAATAATTTTATTGGGGAAAATAAGCAAGTTCAGGTGAAATTCTTTTGACTTATTTTCTGTGCTAACAGCTGTTGTTGTTGCCCTATGCTCCATGTACGCCAGGAGCTGCTATCACTATGTCTTCAGGATCAGTATGCTATAACATGAACTTGTGAGGGTTAGAAGTTTTGTCTAAAGCAGATCTTGTATCAAATGATTGGTGTAACATGAGATGTATAATAAGAATCCATTCTCTGGGTACTTTTCAGTGTGTGTGACAGCTGTGTTATGTTTAATTGGCTCCTAATAGCTATTGCAGTGAATTTTATTCTTCTTTTCTTGAAATCATATGGATGCCTGCCATCTGCTCTAGAAAGTGAATTTGTACAAATGTACACTTTTTGAGATTAACTACGTTGCTAAAATCATGATACATGCTCCGTCTCTCACCTCTCACATGCTGTTACACACATCTACAGGTACATAAATGATACAGTGTACCTGCATATAGGCATTCATGGTGCTGGTTGTTGAGAGTTGGCATGCTAATCTACATGCATGTTTAGGCTATTTTCTGGACTATCTTGCTTGAGTTTTATGAAGTAAAATATTATGTTTTAGCATTATACAAAATTACCATTTTGTTGGATTTACTTGTCCTTTTCTTATCATTTTCATTTCTCTGTAAGGATGTTTTGGATTTATTTCTAGGTGGTCAACTAAACAATGCTGCTCTGTGTAGGGGCATGACGAGCTTGACGCTGCCAGCTCGCGTGAACACGAAGGATTCACAAAGGTGAAGAATATTGCCACAATAGAGCTCGGAAGATATGAGATTGAGACATGGTACTTCTCCCCCATTCCCCCAGAATACAATGACTGTGTGAAGCTCTACTTTTGTGAATTTTGCCTCAATTTCATGAAGCGCAAACAACAGCTTCAGAGGCATATGGTGAGCTTGCTTTGAATACTTCTAGTTTGCAAAATTTTCCTTTTATAGCATGTCCCTACTAACAGATGCTCTGCCTCTGGACCAGAGGTCTCTAGCTTTTTTTTTGAATAAAAAAGTCTACTTGTACACTGATTATTTGTACCACTTCTTATAGATGCATTCCCAATGGCTAGCTAACCACCTCTTACATGCTAGTCTTCTGTACTTGCTTATTCTGTCATATTTGGAAGTCCTTTCCTTTTTTCTTTTGGAATTGTTGATACATGACACATCAAAAGGGGCATCAAACGAAGAATGTTGCATGAATTGTGAACTACAGAATTTCCCCCCTATCAGCAATATGTACACACACATGCACACACACATATATAGGTATGTATTTGTGCAGCATAATGATGTATTTAAGATATGCATTAGTTTCTGAGATGTTATAAATAGTTCAAGCTTCTAGAACATATTGCTCTCGGTAGGCCTTCTTCTGTTATTAACCTTAGTATGTTAGAAAATCATTATATCAGGCTTATTAAGGAGATGTTGGTTTCATGGAAATGCCTATTGGATGCATTGATGTTGGTTTCATAGAAACACCTATTGGATGCATTGATACTTTAACTTACAAATTTTCTACATTTTTAAAGAGTTTTATTATTTAAAGATACCCAGAGCACCATATTTACAAAATACTGTAGATGTTAGCTTGATTTTCCCTATACTCAAGCTGAATTTTGCCAATGATGCATGATGGTGGTTTAAGTGTTAGACTGTGATTGTATGGCATTATTCACTGTGGTACTTACAAATAATTTAAGACAATTTATTCATGAATATATGCTTAGAGTTTCTTGAAAAGCAGACTTTTGTGTCTTAGCACAAAAGTAAGTAGTCTTTTAAGTGCAACGGATGCATTCTTTGACCTTTGCAGTGAAGCATGTTTCCATAATCTGTTGTAGGCCTAAATGAGATCATTGTTGTCTCATTCTTGTCATGTTAACTAAAGGTGCCAAGGTTTCATCCTTAGGAACAAAACCAACCAATTGTCTGGCATTTCTAATGGATCTTGTATTTGGAAGCAAGGGTGTTTTTGCATCCACAATTGTCACTTTATACTGAAGGGTTGAATCTTTATGATTGTCTTGTTTTAGTAGCTGTGGTACTAAATATGCATTTCTGTTGTCTTGTATATTAGACACAGTTACGTATAATGTCATCTTATCAAGACCAATTTATATATCATTTCCTCATTAGTTACAGCAGGGGAACCTTTTATGATCATAATTATGTGTGGAGGACCATTTTCTGATTTTTGATATTTTTTGTGTAGAGGAAATGCGATATCAAGCATCCTCCTGGTGATGAGATATATTGATGTGGTACCTTGTCAATGTTTGAGGTATACATTATATCTTTATTCTCCTGTTGTGTTGAAACATGATTTTAGAGCTCATTAGTCACCTAACTTTTCCAATGTATCTGAGAAAGGGATTCAGGAAGTTATATTGAGATATAAGAATGTACTCTTTTGTTTCCTTTTTCTTAATCATGATCTTCAATATACTTTTAGTGATTTTTTGGTGTCGCTTCTCGAAAAATGTTGATTTATAGGCTTTCACGTATATTTATTTTTTGCAGTTAAGGTTTAAGTTGGGAACATTTGAAACAGGTTGATGGGAAGAAGAACAAAGTTTATGGACAGAACCTATGCTACCTTGCTAAACTATTTCTTGATCACAAGACCCTTTAGTATGATGTGGACTTGTTTCTGTTCTATGTGCTGTGTGAATGTGATGATCGTGGTTGCCACATGGTTGGCTATTTTTCGAAGGTAATTCTTTATCTTCAGGTGCTGCGTTTTCTGCCTCGCACCCACACACACACACACCCCCCCCCCCTTCTCTTCTACCCATTGCGCTACAGCTCCCCCCCTCCCGGCAAAGCAAAACCCCTTTTTCTCCTTTTGCTCTTTTGGTGGTATTCACATGATTCACTTTTACCCTTTTTTCGTTGTTGCACTGCTCTAGTTAGTGTGATTCTGATGGTTGGAAATGTCACTGGCTTTAGTTGCGAATATGGTGCTGTTAGTAGCAAAATTTATGTTTGCAATCTCAATTTAATACTGACTGGTGACCACCAATGGATGCTAATTCCTTGTGAATTGAGTTGTATCTCAATTTATCCGCATGGCGAGTGCTACCAAATCGGTAAACTTGTATTGAGAATGAAGTAGTATCTTTGGATTATGTACTAATCTTTGACTTTCATAACTTTTTGGCATATGATCTTGTGCTTTTTGTTTGTATGTGGCAAAAACATCTTAAATATCATTTACTAGTATTTATTGAAAGCTGAAAGATGCTATCTGCTCTGAATGTAAGATTTGTTGTAGAAACTCTGAATAAAAGGGGCAACATAAATGGGTAGTGT
The DNA here is from genome assembly GCF_036785885.1 of Coffea arabica. Taxonomy (NCBI): domain Eukaryota; kingdom Viridiplantae; phylum Streptophyta; class Magnoliopsida; order Gentianales; family Rubiaceae; genus Coffea; species Coffea arabica. The sequence goes on along the minus strand of NC_092323.1, from coordinate 6,687,631 downwards.
ATTCTTGGGTGTCTTCCAATGATTGTGATTATCTTCTTGAGGTGTTTGACTGGCAACTGCACATGTATATCGTGCCATAAAGTTGTTTTGTAGATTGGAAGGGGACAAATGAGCTTTCTGATAAGTGTATAGGAGGATTTATTGAGCCTATATGTACATGTTGTCCTCTTATTTTACCATCTTTTTTTCTCTTTTGTTGATGTTTACTCCTCTTCTCTCTTATGTTCCTTTTACAATTTTCGTTTGCATCAACTGTACCATCAATCTGAGCTTGAATCGTCAAGAAAATAGATTTACATGTTTCATGAAAGCTAATACTTATTGAAGCATGTAAAAAATAAAATAAAATGTTCCTTGCTCTCGTTTGCCTGATGATTCAGGAAAAGCATTCTGAGGAGTCCTACAATTTGGCATGCATTCTGACTCTTCCTCCTTATCAGAGGAAAGGCTATGGGAAATTTTTAATTGCTTTTTGTAAGTCTCTTCATACGTTGCTTTCATGTATTTTATTTAAGGGAAAGTACATTCCAAGAGGACAAGAATTTAAGTAATTATTTTTTGAAGCTCATGCAGTATACGTCGGCAATTTTCCTCTTTCTTGTTTGTTTGTATTTGTTTCTCAGCATTGATATTATCTTTTCTCGTTCCAATTTTCTGAGACTGGCATTTGCCCCTCATATGGAAATTACATTTACTGTTTCCTGATCCTCTCAGTTGCTGTAAGATCAATACTATAGCTAGAACAAAATAATCTGTTTAGAAGTGCGGATAATTGCCTATTACGATATGCACGGTGGTATGATGTTTTCTGCAATTTATCTCCTAGTTTGACGATGTTGGTTTTCTTCTTGATGCAATAGTAAATTTTAAATTCCTCATCAAGGAATGTCAATTGTGGATTTTACAAAAGATAAATGAAGCTTTACGAGTACAATACTGTTCATTGCTATGCATTTATAGGTCATGTTAATTTGAGGCACTCTCTTCTCTTAGTTATTGCTCCCCAATCCCCATCCTAGATGTCTTAGCTTCTGGTTTTCATGATTAACTTTCATAAGCAAGCTATTTTAATCTCTCTCCACTTGTGGCGCAGCATATGAACTTTCAAAAAATGAAGGCAAGGTTGGTACACCAGAAAGACCTCTTTCTGACCTTGGACTTTTGAGCTATGGGGATACTGGACTCGTGTTCTGTTAGACATATTGAAGAAGCACAAGGGCAACATCTCTATCAAGGTCTGACTTCTGAATACTGGATCTGTTGGACTTGTCTATTTATGACTGGAAGCGAGAAGTTAATGCCAAATTAGCATTCTTTACAAGAATTTATAATGAAGAGGGAGAGTGAGAGGGAGAGGGACAGCTGCCTTTAGTGATAGATTTGGGATATTGAATTCCAGAGTCATCTAATGATACTTTTTGACATTTCTAACTGGCATGCGCTTTAGAGGAAATAAATAAATAAAGGCACCACCAGAAATGCATAATGGCTAATTTGGGACTTGAAATATCCTAGTGCTTTATGTCAATTGTGTTGTTAACGTTTTCTTTGAGATCTAGGTTCTTTCATGGCTATAGGAATTCCACAATATGCCAAGACCTTGTGAAGTGATGGATAACTTGGTCTTCATTGTTTAGCTGAATAAATATCTTAAAAAACTTTTCTGTCTTCGTCTTTAAAGAAAAGGTTCCAAGTTGTTTGGCAGAGGATGGTTAAATTTAATGAGATTAGATGGTTTAAGTCAGAAAAGTGTCATGAGCTTGTATCGGATCATGGTGTATGCTTCCGAAATTTTGCTCCTCTGCAGCAATTGAAATGTTTCTTTAGTAACATGACGTCTTTGCTTCCTATTTCTTACAACCTCGCAGGAGCTCAGTGACGTGACAGCCATCAAGGCTGAGGATGTCTTGACTACACTTCAAAACATTAGAGTTGATCCGATACAGAAAAGGGCAGCATGTCATCTGTAAGCAGCTGGTCGGGGCGGTCTAGATGTTGATGTTAGTAAATTGATATGGACTCCGTATAAAGAGCAGAACTAAGTACTTTGGTTATCAAAGTTTTCTGTGGCTTGTTAACCCTTGTGTACATGTGTAGGATAGTTAAAGTTGGAAAGCCAGGTGACTTTCTCTGCTAAATACTTCCGGCGAAGGATTTTAGTGGCCTGGGTGGATAGATATGTTGACACATTGCTATTAACTGGTTGTAACATAGGAACATGTAAAATGTAGCATCTACTTTTACTGCCAAGAAACTAGAGCCTGCCTTTATTATGAAATCTGTTCGATCAGAGTCTAAATTGCCTTGCTATGTTCACGAGCAACGTGAATTGCTGGGAAGTAGAAAGTTCAATGCACAGGGGTGTGCGAGTAGTAATGAGCAGTTCGATTGAGTACATAATTTGGTTTCTAGAATGCAGGATTTTTTTTTTTTTTGGAGAAAAAATTTATACTGCGTGGTCACTTTTTTGAAATATAGAGTATATGTTTCCCTTGAAAGCTCTAACTCAAACTCAATATGTTTACTCTCTGGTTTGATTATTCTTTCGTTTTCGAGTGTCCTAACTTGAATCTTCTACCTTATCATCGGCTTATCCCATTGAAGGGGCAAAAGTATATAAAACCACAAGATCCTAATTTCCTTTGTTGGTTTCACAAAGTACACAGACTCGATGAAAAACTTTTCAAAACTGAAAAAATGCAAAAACTTGTCAAAACTTAAAAAATGCAAATCCCTTTGCTATTCGTTTTTTTTTTTTCTTTTCTTTTTCTAATTATCAAAAGTCAAAACTTTAAATGCCAGCATAAGCTTCATCTTTGAAATCCCACAGATACAACTACGCGGTCGAGATTCTCAAGACTCGTACGGATGGCCACAATTTGGACGCTAAAACGTCACTACAATAAAAGTCGAAAAGCTTGAAAAATATAACATCCTACAGCATCAAATTTACAAAATAACAGCCAGCATATCCAAATTCCAACTTGATGAACTTCACAACCATCGTAAGCTAAAACCGCTTGAAAAATGCCCGGTGCAATCTCAGGTCACCAGTCCAATCTGGAAACTCCGGGGGTATGATTGCTAATGATCTGCACATGGGGCAAGTGTTCTTTTCTCGCAGCCACTTCTTTATGCAATCTGCATGAAAATGATGCTCGCAATAGTATAGACCTGCAATGCTGTCGTTCGTCTGATACTTCTCCTGCTCAGTACTCAACAGTAAAGGTCACAATTTGGAAGCACAAATAAAGCAGAAACCTGCAACATGGACCGAAAAAACTACCGACTATTTACCGCGCATATACAGCAATTCTCCTGCTTGTCAGTAGAACCTGGGGATCCTTCCGAAAGCGAGCCATTAGCTGACGGAGCATAAACTGTAGTTCTTAGACGCCTTGAAATCAGATCTTCCGAGATCCCAGCTTCTTCCTTACGAATGAGTCTCTTAAAGCGCAAGCGGACCCCCTATAAAAATGCATTTTTATCGAAATCCTTTGTTCGTTTTTAGATGCAAATTATTCTTACAAGAACTCAAAACAAACAGTCTAAATGCATATGCATTTAAACATACGATCAGCAGGACAAAAATAGTGTAAGTTTCTGAAGCCAATGTTTCTGGGGAAAAATTAATAAAGGCAGAACAATCCTCTCTAACAAAGAAGGTTCCCCATGAATCCTCCCATACCTTCCCAATCAAACTGCAACAAGAGATGGATTGCTTTATAAGCCATTTCTACCTTTAGCTTCATGCAATATGTGCTTTTTGTGTGCGTGTGTGTGTGTGTGAATTTCCATAAGAATCGTTTCCGTATTTGCATGCGTGTTTGACTTTCCTTTCATCAAAAGTGTAAGAAAAAAATATGTAGAGTATGACCCATCGATCTAATAGCCAGCTGGTGGATCATTACCTCATTTGTTAATCTTTCAACCTTCCAACCATACTCAGCATTTCTGGACAAATCTTCTATGGAAAAGCAAGTTACCAAATGCGAAATTGTCATATAAGGAGATTGGAACGTACGATAGGTTTTCGTTTCGGGGATTCGAGCTCTCAACTGCAGAAACCTCATATAAAAACTGCATCAATAATCAGAAAGAACTAGAAGGAAATTAAAAAGGAAGCTGACAGGCTAGCAGAGGTCAAGGATATTATCATCGTGGCCTGATATGGCCTCTCAACAAGTCATCTAGATCTGTATCTCGATTTCCTTTTCAGTAACACAAATACAATAGAAACAAGAGCAAAAAAAGAGAATTTGAAGATTGGGAGGTACAAGAACGTTACTTTCTCATATCTCTTCACCACCGCCCCCCAATAAAGAGCACTACTTTCATCATAAGGTCTGTATCCGTAGACTTCTTCATAAGTTGTGTGATTAGAGGAACCCGCCTCACCATTTGCAGCATGTGTACTGATGCCCCCATTTTCCAAGCACTGCCCCTCATTGATAGTGTTAACTGAGCCCAAATATAATTTATTGTAAGAACAAATACTGTCTAAAAGTAAGAGGATAAAAAATGAAGCGCACAATTGAGCTTCAATAACAGCCGACCTGCAGATTCCTGGTCTTGAAGATTAACACTGCACTGCAGACTGGGATTTGACCGGTGATCACTGTCAGTAATCTCACTTGCCACTCTTCCTGTATAAACTTTTGGATTAGTAAGCGCACCAACCTTAAAGTAACCATCATCATCAAGGACAAGAACATCTGAGGATCAATTTTGACCCCAAAACAAGTTTGAGATTGTATTGTGGGAGTGGGAGTCTAGACCACGAGATATAAACCTTGAGCTAGAGGGCACACCTACACAACTTTAAGCTCAGAATTCCAGCTTGGCTGGTCAAAGATTTACAAGCTCTTTAATAAAAGCATCATACGATTAACAACATTGAAAAGGGATAGAAGAACTTTTCTTCTGGAAAAAACCCACCTCCCTCAATTTTCTCCATGGATTGTTCAGAAACTTGAATGTTAGAAGTATTTAGTAGGTCTTCACAACAATCGATGCGTCTCGTTACTCTTCTGTGAGGTGATCCAGTTACAACCAAGATCTCATCAGTGTCCTTATCTGATCAGTGTCATTATCTAATTTACTTCTCTCTGAAGATGTAGGATCTACTCCAACTGCAAGTGGCGACACCATATCACTACAATCACTTGTTCACTTAATCTGGTTTACCATCAAGTTTAAAAGGAAGAAAATTATGGAATCACTATAGACAGAAGTGCAAGAAAAAGGTTGAAAAATAAACATCAACATAGGAGCAAAACTTAAAAGTATAAACTGGTCAACAGACCTATTGACAATGAAAAATGCGTATTTTAAGGTATATTATACGAGCATGCATGCTCCACTTTTTTGGCCTACTGATTGCTGTAGAAATGTTAACCACGAAGACCAAAACGAATAGATCAGGTTTCATCAATATTTTGTGCTAAAATGCTTTTATTTTGATGATCCAGAACATCAGATTACATCCCCTTGAACTTGTTAACATATTCCAATAACTGCGTTGTGATACTAATTAATTATATAACAACGCTGCTGTAGGAATTGATCCCTTCTCATTATCTTAGAACCTTTTGATATGCAGTGACGGAGCCAGGATTTTTTTTTTGGAGGGGCCAAAATTGAAATTCCATTCAAAGATGACTAATTCATATATATATATATATATATATATCAACTCTCATAATATAAACTAAAATTGAAAAAATTTAGGGGGGGCTAATTTTATTTTACACACATATTTACATATTATGAATTAAAATTCTCAAAACTTAGGGGGGGCCATGGCCCCCCCTCTGCCCCCTTGGCTCCGTCATTGTTGATATGCAAACATGACCAAAGTACTTGAAAGTTTGTAGCACACGTAAAAAAACAAATGATAGTCTATCCTTTTCTGCAGCAATTAGAAAAGTTATAGATATTCAAGAAACAAAGAACAAGGCGGTAAATGATGGTTTGGATAAACACCCAAAGAACGAATAAAAGACCCAACAAACTTAAGTAGAACAACAACAACACAGAGGGTTGGTAGGCAAAACAAATTCTTAAGTAGAACAAACGTTACTCGCCATATTGCACAAGTAAAATCCCTTTTCGACTCAACTAACAAACTGACCAGAAAATTTAGTTCTAACATGAAAATACATAATTTTACAGCACTTATTCATTATTTGGCTTGATATTGCCAACAATTTCATATCTAGACTGTCTCTGTTAACTAGGAGTGTTGTTTACTAGATATATTTGAAGAAACAAAAATAAGAGTTCAAGATAGCTTTTATGCCAAAACTTAATAGAAGTAGTAGATAATAAAATCTAAAAATACTAACCTTCTACCGTTACTGCGGAAGAAATTACTGATAAATTTTTCTTCCACGAGGGAGGAGACAATTAGCCGCACGATGCGTATATAGGAATTGCATTGAATCAGAATGGGTTTAGGGTTTGTTTGAAGAAACAAAAGAGTTCAAGATAGCTTTTATGCCAAACTTAATAGTAGTAGTAGATAGCAAAAGCTAAAAATACTAACCTTCTAACGTTACCGCTGAAGAAGTCACCGGTAAATTTGACGTTATTTCGTTCTCCCACGGCGAAGGAGACAATTAGTCGTACGATGCGTATATAGGAATTGCATTGAATCCGAACGGGTTAAGGTTTGTTTGGATATACAGTGACCAACTTACGATAAAATTTCCATGGATTAACAATTTTGAAACTATACAAATTCTATTGATTTAAGGAGTTATTAATTAATCAATAATTTATTAATTTATCGAGTGTACTTATAATTCAAAAAACACTCATTTAATCAATTAAAGTTTTATCTTATTTTATAAAACTATAAATTGCTAATAGAGGCAAAAAAACCTATAGAATATAAGCCATCCACTACTTGATTTGCTAGTGTAATTTAATTCTATTATAAATCAGATTAATAAAATTATATATATAAATGACAAGGAAGTCTTCTTACAATAAAAAAATACAAAGTCTTCCTACACATCTCATTATTAAATCAAATTAATAATATTATATATATAAATGACAAGAAAGTCTTCTTATAATAAATAAACACAAAATCTTCTTACACATCTCATTGTTAAATTAATAGCAAGGGTGTTCATAAATAACCAATCAAATGCTTAAAGCATTATGTGACTATAGTGGAAAGCATCCAAAATATGATATGTAATTTTATTGAATTATTAATGTATGATATGAATGGAACCATAGGGTTGTGTAAGATTTTCAAAAAAAAATTATTATCTCATTATTTTATGAAAATTATTAATTTAGTTCGTTAGTCCAAGTTGGGATCGAAAAAATTATTATTTAATAGATATTATTAATTTATTAAATATTAATTTATAGATGTTTTACTATATCATGTATGGCAACTCTTATTCTTGGTTATTTGCCTTGAGCTGGCAATTATGCTTTACACCATGAACTAATGCCTCTAGTTGTTTGCTCGATTTAAAAGCTTTGATTTTTTAATTACTTTCTAATGTTGACGTTGTGTTTATCAATAATTATACAATATACATAATCAAATAATGAATATATACTTTTCATTTATGAAAACATTTATTCAAAAAATAAAGAATTATTCAATCTTAACGAGCAGAATCTTTGCAAGTTTGAACTGATTCAGGATTTCAATCAAAACGAAATCTAATCTCTTTGCCAAAAATTAAACTCAAATCGAAACCTTTTTCTCAATTCCTATATAGCTCTACAAGATACTCCTTTCTCTACCGCATTTAGTAAACTTACTACTTTTACTCCTCTCTCCGCTTTTTCTTTTAGAAGGAACATTCCCAGTACGGAAAAGAGCATTTAAAACTAAAAGTACGTAGTTTACTTTTTCAACCAATAGAGTTGGTAGACTAAGATAAAATTGTTCCAGTGTTAATCGTCTTTCGTGCTGTTAAATTTTTCGTTTCTGAAATACAGCAGAGGACTCGTTATATAAAGAAATGATATATTTAGACTCTCAATTTTTTTAAAAAAAAAAAAAAAAAAAGACTCTCAATACTCGGGTGCCTAAACACTTCCCCACTCCCCAGTAACTACTGTAAACTTTTAGGGTCACCTCCCTTGTGGTTTGGCCAAATTACCATTACATCCCCTCAAATTTTAAATATTACAATTACCCCCTTTGATTTGATAGTCCAATAACAATCATCCCCTCACCATTAAAAAACCAACGTGTAGTGACTGAGAAAGGCTATAGATTAATTTTGTATTTACCAAAATAACCCTAGCTCTTAGCTTTTTTTTCAAAAAAAGAAAAAATGGAAAAAAGAAGTCAAAATAGAAAAAGCATTTGTCAATTACAAACCATTGCCCTGCACATATTGGTTACTCATTTCTGTGAGGCTAAACCCAATGAAGCATCTAATGATGACCAAATGTTAACCAATCAGTTTGTTTAACTATTTGAAGGCTCCTTGGCAGTGGTCTGCGATGGGAAGATTTTGAGCGAAAAATCAAATGGGTTGAGAGACTCCCATCGATCCTTACTTTCCAATCTTTCTTTCGAAACCCAAAGAGCTTACGTCAATTTTTACAAACCTAAACCCCGAGGGAACCCCAAAAGCCAGTATCCTTTGAGGTCCCACAGGAGACTTATAACTACCAATCCAAACCCTCCCAACCCCGATGTGGGATACATCTAAGGGAATGTACTTTCCAATCTTTGATGCCGTCATTTCTGATTACTTTGATGTACATGCTGAGAATTTCTCATTTTACGTCAAAGTCCGAACTCTAGTTTTGGTCATTTTATGATATTAATCACAATGGAATGGCCATGGGGATTCAAAATGAAATGGGTTTTGATGTTTTGGGTAATTGGATCTTGATTAGAGAATCCATTGATGTTTTTGCTTTTCTTTTTTCCTAATTCTTTAGCTGATTTGTGTCATATTTTCCATAAGGATTACTCTCTTGTATATGGATGATGATCTTGGGTGGTAAAGGAAAAAAAGATCTGCCATTGATTTGGGATTTTTTGATAGCTTTTCAATTACTTTTTGTCAAATATAAGGCTAAAGTTTTACTCTAATTAAAAATTTTGAACCCATTGAGCAAATTTAACTAAATTCCACCAATGGAAGATGGTTGCTAGAGATGGCAGCAGTGGTGGAGAATGGCGGATCTGGTTGGACTGCTGCAACTGTTGCTTCCATTTGGGTCCTAATCATTATGGATGGTAGTCTAAAGTTTTAAAATTAGTTAGAAGGGGGTGAAAATAAATATAAAAAATAAAAATGAATTTCTTAAAAATATAAAATGGCATTGAGGTATTTCAAATTTACAACATTTGTGGGCAAGTGGTCTTTTCACTGATTCCGTCCAAGATAATTTGACAGAAGTTACTTACAGGGAGTGTTGGTTATTTAGCCAAACCTCAGGGTTTATTTGGCGGTTTGGTCAAAACTCAAGGGAGGTAAATGTAATTAACCCAAACTTTTATTATTATTCTTAGAGATAATTGAAGAAATCTCCCTGAGGTTTCTAATAGTTGCACTCACCTCCCCTAAGATTTTGAAAATAGCATTGACTTCCGCTAAAATTAATGTTTTAATAGCAGATTTAGCCCATGTTACAAAAAGTACCATTCAAAAAGTCTTTTGAGAAGTGAGATAATAATTTTATTTCAGTTGTATCCTTTTTGCCTCTTATGAGATTGTATTAGTAAAAGAATGAAATACATTAATAGTTAGAAACAATTAGTGAAACTCATGGGGATACAAGTGCAAAGAGAATAATTGCAACAGTAACAATTGGAAGAAACAACGAAAATTTGAGAGTCTAAAGCATATAAATTATACAACCAACTCCAAAAAAACTTTCCTTCACTAGTGTGCATAGAAGCTTCTCAAAAGTCAACAAAAGTATTTTTTTCTATGATTAGTTTGCTAGCTAAAAGTGAAGTAGTGGTGCCAAAATAATGGCTTCATCAAGCCATCAAGCCACTAGGAGAATCATGGAATTCACCAAAATGGCAAAGTTAGAACAACCAAATACCACAATCAACACACTACTCATCATCAATCTGATAATTACTTTGATGACTATTATTGTTGTACCTTTATTCTGCTTTCTCTCTCACCCGAATTTATTCTTGTTTCTTTCTCCTGTATTTTTCTTGTTTTTGCTTCTCTTCTATGCAAATAATATAGTAATTGGATTGTTCTCTCAAATGATCTCAATCACAAAATGGCATCATATTGGAGCATCAATTTGTGCCATTTTGTGGCACCATTTTATAAGTGCACTTGCAATGCCTAATCAGGAAAGAAATAATCGCTAATCTTGTTTAATTAGTTACCATGAATTTATTTATTGTCCTAACTTTTTTGGCCCAAATTTGTTCACAGACAACCTTAAACTCTTAGGATATAGAAGTAAGTTCATCTTATCTTTCTGTGCTATTTTTAAAAATTTTTAAAACCTTAGGTTAGGTGAGTGCAACTGTCAAAAACCTCGGAGATGGTTTCTACAATTATCCCTTGTTCTTATTATCATCATCATCATATTTTAACAAACGATAGTAGTCTATTTCTAGTCGGAGAACCTCAACTGAGCTTGTGTAGGAGCGTGCAGGGAGAGAACAGTCAAGTATATCATAAGATCAAGCAACTTAAATTTTGGAAGACAAAACATCCCGTCTGCAACCATACTAATATGAAAACAGCCCACCTTCCAAGCTGATCAACTTGACGACACTAGAAGTTAACACCGCTTGAAATAGCCACGGTGCATCCTTGGGTCATCACCCTTCCAATCGAAAAAATGATCGGGTATGATAGCTAATGATCTGCACATCGGGCAAGTATTCGTTTCTAGCAGCCGATCCTTAATACAATCTGCATGGAAGTCGTGCTCGCAATAGTAAAGATCAGCAATGCTGTCATTCATCTTATACTTTTCCTGCTCAATAGCGGACATAATCATTCAAAGGTAAGCACGAAAACTCAGGGAAAAGATGCAACGTGTAACAAAAGACGTGCTATTTACCATGCATATGCCGCACTTCTCCTGCTTGTCACTTGAACTTGTGGATCCTTTTGTGCCCAAGCCATTCGCTGATGGAGTATAAACTCTAGTCTTTAAACGACTAGAAATGGTATCTTCTGGAATCCCAGCTTCCTCTTTACGAATAAGTCCCTCTATGTGGGAACGGACCTCCTACAAAGTGAATTCGCATGAACTTACCATGTGCACTGCAGTTGTGTTTGGATTGAGGGATTTGGCAAAAAATTTGAAATATTCTCAAATCTTTCTAGTTGTCTAGATTATTTATGAGGCATAAGAAAATTTCACAAGATCCATGTTCTATTCTTTCTAACTGTAGTTAATTCTTGTAAAAACCTCCAAATGGGCATATCGTTAGACAGACTTTAATCTGCTTCTAACATATTTAAAAAAAAAAAAAAAAAAAAAAAAACGAGAATATAACATTTCTGAAACCTATCATTCTAGACAAAGCCCAACGCTTTCCTGCTAAGTATGTTTCCCATGAATCCTTCAATATCTTCCAAATCAAACTGAAGCTCTAAAAAAGATAAATTTGCTTGGTTTATTATTTTTTTTGTGTAATTTTAGTTTCTATGATAACTGAAGCACTTTGCTATGTGCAAAGGCACTGAGACAGCACTCAAAGCTTTGCTTTCTTCAAAAAATAAAGAAAACAGAAAAAGCCATATTCGTTGCATCAAGTCCAAAGGCCAAATATGGATCATTACCTCCTCGGTTAAGTTTCCAAGACTCCAACCATTGTAAGCAATCGTGGTCAGATCTTCTATTGACAAGCAGGCCACCAAGTGCGACATTGTCATATCAGGAACTGCAACAGGGATGTAGTATTCCCTTGCCTTAACTTCATCTACATACTGCATATAATCTCATTGAAAACAGCATCAACAAACAGAAGGATCTAAAGAAAATCATAAACAGAAATAATACTCTAATTGGAGGTCAAGAATATCATCGAGGTGGGTCCTAATGATATTTAATTTAGACAAGTCACCTTCCTTATTAACATGATACAACACAGAACAAGAGCTACATAAAGCTAATAAGAGAATTCCAAAACGGATAGGGACAGGAGGATACTTTTTTTATTCTCTCGAGAGGGTCAGCTTCTTCAGAAGATGTATGACTGGATGAGTCCGCATCATGATTTCCTGCGTCTGCACTCGAGTCCCCATTTACCAAGCTTTCTCCCTCGTTGACAGTATTAACTTGAGTCCACAGATACTTTGAAATCAGACTAAATAACGTCTAGATTTTAAACATCAAAACATGCAACTGATAAGTGATAACACAGCACATGACCGACAGCTTACCTGCTACTTGGTCGTTTGATACTGTTCCCGTATAAACTTCTGGATTAGGCAATGCAGCATCCTCAGAGTCATTGTCATAATTGAGGACAGAAACACTAGAGGATCCATGATGACCCGCAAACGACTCTGAGATGTTGTTGTAGGAGTCCAAGCCACCAGAGATAGAGGTTGAGTCAGAAGGAAGATTACCTGCAAGATAAGTTTCATCGTCACACATCTTAACAACTTAATACAAGATACATAATTCAGCTTGGCCTGTGAAAAACTTATTAGCTCCTTGATGGAACTGTTTCAATGTCACATGAAAAAGCAACAAAGATGTCATAAAAGAACTTATCTTCTGGAAGAACCCACCTATATCAAGATCCTCTGTAGATTGTTCAGAACTCTGAACCACAGAATTATCTAGCGGGTTGCCACCACCACCAAGGCGTCTCCTCACTCTTCTCTCAGGTACTTCCGATGTAATCATGATCTCAGCAATGTCGTTATATACTTCACCACTCGCCGAAGATGGAGATGTAAGACCTTCTCCAATTGGCAACGTCGAATTGCCAAAAAAAAAAAAAAAAATCGGTTTGTTTGGATAGAAAATTATTTGGAAATTGTGTTAGGATTAAAAAAAATGGTTTAAAAGATTAAAAAAAAAAAAAAAAGAGAGAGAAAAGGTGTTTAAGAATCGTCGTTATGATTCAACTAAAATTTTTTTCTATTCAAACAAACAAAAGCCGTTACTTCTTAGCGCGGAGGAATAATACTTCAGTAAAACAAGGAGATGGAGAGACCAAGCTTCTACGTTTTCCGCCTGAAGATTTTGCATGTTAATAGTATTTGTTAAAATTGATGTTAGATTTTGACATGCGACGAGGAAGAAGACGATTTGCCGGTCGAATCACAATGGGAAGGTTTTATAGGTAGGTATTCGGCACCTATTTTATGTTTTTGCCCTTTAGGGAAAATAAGTTTTGGGCCAATTGGGCTTGCTTGTGACAAATTTCATGCTAGTCCACCCAGTTTGTCCTAAGATGTTGAATGACATGACGCCTCGCGGTCCATGAGTAGGGTATGATGAACAGAGAATGGGCGTATTTTAGCATAAGCTCAACTCCTTTGACCAGAAAAATAATGTGTGCATATTATTATTTATTTTATTCTCATTGCTCCACATCTATAAACAGTTAATCCTTCCTATTTAAGTGTTTAAGCAAGAACGATTTCTATCAAGGAATCCCTTAGAAAACCTAGTTCTCATCACATAGACTTAAAGGCCCATAATTCCATTATTTGTACTATGTACAGAATACATAATTTACCTTTACATTATAATGAAGAAAATGACTATCAAAAAGAAATAAAAATATGAACATATATTTCAACGATATAGTATGCCACAAATTATAACTCCACAAATAAAAAATGTTTATGATACAAGTCAAATAATATTTGTTAAAAAAAACAAGAGAGTATCTAAACATACACATTTTGACGAGTTAAAACCACTTTTCTTATTTAGTTCTACATCTACTGTATAACAACACTGACGTTTCCAGTCTAATTCCAGATAATCGTGTTTCCAGTCTACACAACCATCTAATACATCCCGAATCCTCAATATTATGGAAATAGATCCTCTTTTTTTTTTGTTTTCCTTTTTTGTAAGTATTACTGAATTGACATTGCTAAATGATAGGTTGTCAAAGCATATTCGTTGTCAAACTAAATAAAAATGAAAAGAATGGTAGTGATACAGAATATAAACAAGAAAATAAAAATGATGGCTAACAAAGAAACATAGATTGAGGAAGATTACACTATTATACTAATTGTGCAAAAAAAAAAAATTGGGATACAAGAACTATAATCAAATTTGCCTAAAGACATAGAATGTGGTCTCTAATGTTGCTTTTGGTTGCTCCATATTGGTATTTTTGGGGGGTTATAGTATTTTAGCATCAACAAACTTGCATCCATTTTGATTGAATTTGAATAATGACATTGGTCAATTTAGATGCAAAATTTAGGCAAAAAAAATTGAGGAAAAAGATTAGGTTGAATGCAAATTTTAATTGTCATAATTGATTTGCACAGGAAGCTTTAAGGCTGCAAAGTTGGGCTTTCGAAATTATGAGATACGAGGATTAAGTTAAGGTGGCTTATTGACTTCGTTAGGGTGGTAGTTATGCGAATTGCAATAGTTGCAATGTGGAAGAAATTCATGAGCGAGTTTTCCCCCCTTCTAACTAACAAAGGGGTATTTTAGGATTTTTAGAACAAATTTAGCATAGTGGATTTATATTGTTACTGAAATACTATAGTAGAGAAGGTAAGTGTAATCTTTTAAATTAGAGAGGACCTACCTGTAATAGTCAAAAACCTCCCCTGACGTTTCTGAAATTAACCCTAAAATTAAAAGTTATAAACAGCTGGTAGTTTCTATACAAGATAAAATAACAACAACCTACCAGTTTTTTATGGCTTTCCTCTATTTTTGCAAATAGGGTTTCCTCTATTATATATTTTTTTGATAGATACAAAATTAAATTAAATTAAATTAAATGGACTGGGCTAATTTAATGCGTTTGGATAGATACTCAAATCCAAGTCACCTATAATCCATGAATAACTGGATGTCGACCATTTATGTCAACCTTTTTGCCAGCAAATGACTGGATTTAGTGGTTAGAAATTTTTTTAGAACTACAACAAGAAAAGGAGTGGAGAGGACATAAATGAAGTAAGAACAGGTTTTACCTGTTTTTTGTTGAATGCAAAATTGGTTCTAACGGGACATGCTTCCAATGTGCTGCTTTCCGTCCAAATTGAGTATTATTCTGTCAATTGTCCCTAATTGACCAAAATTCAGGAACTTTGAGAATGAAATGTATTTTTGATGAAACTTTGAGGACCAAATTGGTCATCAACCCAACCTTTAAGGATGAAAAGTGCATTTTTTCTGAAAATCAAATGCCAAAAGCAAAGATTAGCCAACCAATACAAATGTTATTTGTTCAAATGGCTGCAGAAAACTGTCCTAACATCATGAAAATGCCTGTATAGTTCTTATTCTATGTGTTACATGGGACTCCGCCCTTGGCAATTCAACTAGTTATAATCCGGCTCGAGATTATTTGCAAAATTATACATACTTTAATGACTATGTTCTTAGCATATTTTTCAATCACTTTAAATTTTTTTCAATTACTTTTTTATTTCACATTTATCTTTCGGATAATCTTCTATCTAAACACGCTTAGAGTCTCTTCCGAAAAAAAGCCAAAAAGTAGGCCTTCATTGGTGTTAGACTCTATTGAAAAGTTTCAAGTCCACAAGTCTTGATAAAAGCATTTATGGAATGAATCTAATGAAACTAACGCAATTAGAACACTTTGTTGATTTGGAATTAAACAATAGCAAATTATTGATTTTTCTCCCAGATCGATATTTCTTGTTAGAAAATTAAGTAAAATAGTAATTGAACATCTCATTGAGTTACGACTATTATAAACAAGCAACTTTCTGTCCCCATGAGTTTATCGTGATTATTGGTAGCTATTATGAGCAATTATTCTCTTCTTGTTTTCCACTCATCCAAGAGTTGGTACATTTTTTTTTTCTGGATGTCGGGGAAAGGCCGTTGTCCCGCACCACAGAGTAACTTGTACACGTCAACCCCCTCCCCTCCCCAACAACACCCACAAAAAAAAAAGCAAAAACAAAAACTCCAATAATAATAAAAAAATCTAACTTCTTTGAGGGGCGGTTCCAAACCTTTTCATAAGTTCATAACGAGACTGGTCTCAATGCTGTTTCGTTTATTTCCTAACCTCAAAACTATTAAAGTACTAGAGGTTAGAAGTTTAGTTAAACATAGAGCAATAAATTTTTTTGGTAAGTACAGGAGAAAATTTGAGCATCAAAATAATTAACATTTGCTATGAAGAGAAATTTTGTTTGTGAAGTTAGTCCCCTATTTATTGTGATTTGGACAAAGATTTTTAAATCAATACTATGTGTGCATAATAATACCAAATAAAGGAGAGACTATACTGCCAATTTAACAATAGCATAGCTTTAATTATGACTAAACCAAAAGTGGTCATAATACTTCTAGCAATTTAATAATTAGAAAAAGTTCAGAGAGTCGCCAAGATCTGTCACAATTTTCAACATCAATAAAACATACGAACTTTCACATTTTTCTTTCCTTTTCAAAACATACAAACCTACACATTTTTCTTTTTTTGTCTTTTTCAAAGAAAAAGCGAGTTGTTAATTCATCCATTTAAATCCTTTTTAATAGCATTACAAATAGGTGATAACATTATCTGCCAAATAGCTTGAGAATACAAATAGTAATATTAGATAAAAATATGAACTACCATGTCTGCAAATGTACATATACAAATTCGAAACCAACCATTTGTTTGATCGCAAAAATGTCTTCTTAATCAAGATTGAATTTTTTAACAATTTTTTTGTCGAATCACACTCTAGGCTAAAAGTCTTAATTTTGAGTTTCCATCACTAATTGTAATTCCTTAACAGCACAATCAATTCAGCTACTTGAGTTTATAAAAATTTATCAACTCCTTCAGCCAAATAGTCATGATATATCCAGTTCCACATCTAGCTTATATTATCATTAAGGACAATAAAAGTGATAAAAATACAAATTCATAGACCCAACTTAAGCAAATGATTTTAGAATCTAATTTTACACTTCTTTTCTTCTCAAACTATCATACCATGAAAATACACAACTTATCATGGATATAGGTCAGTAACCCAAAATGAAGAGATTACACGAAATATTTTATTCATATCCTAAATTGCCAGCCCCAACAATTCCTTTACATATCATCCTTCTCATCTAGTAAATAACCATTTTTAGCTATTAAGAAACTTTAAATAAAACAAAATATGAAAATATAATTATCTATCTGTAAATTAAGTGACTTTGATTAATTTTAGATTCATTAGACCTCTCTATTTCCTTCATAGTCATCATTCACGTTGGATTTTTATGCATCAACTAATTCAATAGAGAAAAAAGCAGAGTAAACGATTAGGTGAAGGGAAAAAAAGAGAAAGAAAATAAAAATAGTATAGAATGAAAATTGAACATAGAAGTGATAGCGTAGATGAGAATGAGGGTTCTTGTGATTGTCTATTGCTAGAAAGGAAAGAGGAAAGGAGGGGAAAAAAGAAAGTCAAAAGAAAAAGAAAAAAAATAAAGATAGTTTTCTCAAATGATTAATGAGCTATATGTCAAAGTCGATGGGAGCCACTTGGCAATCATAGAGATTCTTCCCACTGACACTAACTAACTGACTGTGTATGTATATATAGAGTGGTACCGGTACGTCGTTTATTGCATTTTCCCCTCAACGATCAATTTCAAAAAACTTGGTGCTGTCTTCTTCATCTTAATCTTTCAACTCTTAATTCTCAAATCTTCGACAACAATGGTGTAAGTTTTCAAATGGATTTTTTTACAGCACACATTGTATATGTACTGCTTGTTCTTAATTACGTGATATTTTTTCCTTCCAATATTGTGATATTATACCTACCTTGCTTCAGTTCTTTTTGGACCCGGGGATGGAGAGCTTCGAACCTGTGGAGCGAATGCGAAATGCGAATTCGGATGATCTGAAGTCTGTAAAAGCTATAAACGACCTTCTTACCCTTTCAATCTAAAAAATGGTCGGGTATGATAGCTAATGATTTGCACATCGGGCAAGTATTCGTTTGTATCAGCCGATCTTTAATACAATCTGCATGGAAGTTTTGCTCACAATAGTAAAAGATCAGTAATGCTGTCGTTCATCTTATACGTTTCCTGCTCAATAGCGGATATGATCATTCAAAGGGAAGCACGAAAACTCAGGGAAAAGATGCAACGTGGACGAAAAGATGTGCTATTTACCATGCATACGCCGTACTTCTCCTGCTTGTCACTTGAACTTGTGGATCCTTTTGTGCCCAAGCCATTAGCAGATGGAGTATAAACTCTAGTCTTTAAACGACTAGAGATGGTACCTTCTAGAATCCCAGCTTCCTCTTTACAAATAAGTCCCTTTATGTGGGGACGGACCTCCTACGAAGTGAATTCGCATGAACTTACCATGTGCACTGTAGTTGTGTTTGGATTGAGGGATTTGGCGAAAGATTTGAAATCTTCTCAAATCTTTCTAGTTATCTAGATTATTTATGAGGTATAAGAAAATTTCACAAGATCCATGATTCTATTCTTTCTTACTGTAGTTAATTCTTGTAAAAACCTCCAAATGGGCATATGGTTAGATAGACTTTAATCGCAACGGATCTTCTATCCCACACCCTGTGTCATTCTCTGTCCCATTTTTTATTATATTGCTATTTTTCCTTCATAAACATCATGTTTTAGTTCTTTTTTGTTTCCTTAACATCTAATAACTATTAATTCAGTAATACACAAAATTTAACAAACTCAAAAAATCAAAATGCATAAAAAATGAGATTTTTTATGAATTTTCTGCTGTATTTTTTAATTTTTTATTATATATTACTTTTTTGAAACTGTTGTATTTATTTTTTACTGAATTAATAGTTATTGAATTTTAAGAAAATAAAAAAAAACTAAAATATGATGTTTATGAAGAAGAAATAGCAATATAATAAAAAGTGGCACAGAGAGTGTGGGATAGAAGATCCGTTGTGGACTTTAATCTGTTTCTAACATATTAAAAAAAAAAGACAACGAGAATATAACATTTCTGAAACCTATCATTCTAGACAAAGCCCAACGCTTTCCTGCTAAGTATGTTTCCCATGAATCCTTCAATATCTTCCAAATCAAACTGAAGCTCCAAAAAAGATATCTTTGCTTGTTTTATTATTATTATTTTTGTGTGATTTTAGTTTCTATGATAACTGAAGCACTTTGCTATGTGCAAAGGCACTGAGACAGCACTCAAAGCTTTACTTTCTTCAAAAAACAAAGAAAACAGAAAAAGCCATATTCTTTGCATCAAGTCCAAATGCCAAATATGGATCATTACCTCCTCTGTTAAGTTTCCAAGACTCCAACCATTGTAAGCGATCGTGGTCAGATCTTCTATTGACAAGCAGGCCTCCAAGTGCGACATTGTCATATCAGGAACTGCAACAGGGATGTAGTATTCCCCTGCCCTAACTTCATCTACATCCTGCATAATCTCATTGAAAACAGCATCAACAAACAGAAGGATCTAAAGAAAATCATAAACAGAAATAATACTCTAATTGGAGGTCAAGAATATCATCGAGGTGGGTCCTAATGATATTTAATTTAGACAAGTCACCTTCTTTATTAACATGATAC
This sequence comes from Coffea arabica, assembly GCF_036785885.1. Taxonomy (NCBI): domain Eukaryota; kingdom Viridiplantae; phylum Streptophyta; class Magnoliopsida; order Gentianales; family Rubiaceae; genus Coffea; species Coffea arabica. Next base: position 6,667,909 of record NC_092323.1, on the reverse strand, counting down.
AACACAGAACAAGAGCTACATAAAGCTAATAAGAGAATTCTCACAGGAGGATACTTTTTGTAGTCTCTCGAGAGGGTGAGCTTCTTCAGAAGATGTATGACTGGATGAGTCGGCATCATGATTTCCAGCGTCTGCACTCAAGTCCCTATTTACCAAGCTTTCTCCCTCGTTGACAGTATTAACTTGAGTCCACGGATACTTTGAAATCAGACTAAATAACGTCTAGATTTTAAACATCAAAACATGCAACTGATAAGTGATAACACAGCACATGACCGACAGCTTGCCTGCTACTTGGTCGTTTGCTACTGTTCCCGTATAAACTTCTGGATTAGGCAATGCAACATCCTCAGAGTCATTGTCATAATTGAGGACAGAAAAACTAGAGGATCCATGATGACCCGCAAACGGCTCTGAGATGTTGTTGTAGGAGTCCAAGCCACCAGAGATAGAGGTTGAGTCAGAAGGAAGATTACCTGCAAGATAAGTTTCATCGTCACACATCTTAACAACTTAGTGCAAGATACATAATTCAGCTTGGCCTGTGAAAAACTTATTAGCTCCTTGATGGAACTGTTTCAGTGTCACATGAAAAAGCAACAAAGATGTCATAAAAGAACTTATCTTCTGGAAGAACCCACCTATATCAAGTTCATCTGTAGATTGTTCAGAACTCTGAACAAAACGAATTATCCAGCGGGTTGCCACCACCACCAAGGCGTCTCCTCACTCTTCTTTCAGGTACTTCAGATGTAATCATGATCTCAGCAATGTCGTTATATACTTCACCACTCGCCGAAGATGGAGATGTAAGACCTTCTCCAATTGGCAACGTCGAATTGCAAAAACAAAAAGAAAAAAAAAATCGGTTTGTTTGGATAGAAAATTATTTGGAAATTGTGTTAAGATTAAAAAAAATGGTTTAAAAGATCAAAAAAAAAAAAGAGAGAGAGAGAGAAAAGGTGTTTACGAATCGTCGTTATGATGCAACTAAAATTTTTTTTCTATTCAAACAAACAAAGCCGTTACTTCTTAGCGCGGAGGAATAATACTTCAGTAAAACAGGGAGATGGAGAGACCAACCTTCCACGTTTTCCGCCTGAAGATTTTGCATGTTAATAGTAATTGTTAAAATTGATGTTAGATTTTGACATGCGACGAGGAAGAAGACGATTTGCCTGTCGAATCACAATGGGAAGGTTTTATAGGTAGGTTTTCGGCATTGCGACTCCTATTTTATGTTTTTCCTTTTTAGGCAATAAATTCAAAATTACAAATAAGAAAATAAGTTTTGGGCCAATTGGGCTTGCTTGTGACAAATTTCATGCAAGTGCACCCAATTTGTCCTAAGATGTTGAATGACATGACGCCTCGCGGTCCATGAGTAGGGTTTGATGAACAGAGAATGGGCGTATTTTAGCATAAGCTCAACGCCTTTGACCAGAAAAATAATGTGTGCATATTATTATTTATTTTATTCTCATTGCTCCACATCTATAAACAGTTAATCCTTCCTATTTAAGTGTTTAAGCAAGAACGATTTCTATCAAGGAATCCCTTAGAAAACCTAGTTCTCATCACATAGACTTAAAGGCCCATAATTCCATTATTTGTACTATGTACAGAATACATAATTTACCTTTACATTATAATGAAGAAAATGACTATCAAAAAGAAATAAAAATATGAACATATATTTCAACGATATAGTATGCCACAAATTATAACTCCTATGCTGAAAATTACTTGTCTAAATTAAATTAATGTGTGGACCAATAGCCTTTATATCTACCACGCTGTAGGAGCTTGTAAAGTGGTTGATTGGTAACTTATGTGCCGCGTATGATTAATTTTACCATGTGGCTGATTAATTTATCGCTGAGTGATTAGTCCCACGCAACGGATCTTTTGTCCCACACCCTGTGCCATTCTTTGTCCCACTTTTTATTATATTGTTATTTCTCCTTCATAAGCATTATGTTTTAATTCTTTTTTGTTTCCTTAAGATCTAATAACTATTAATTGAGTAATACACAAAATTTAACAAACTCAAAAAATCAAAATGCATAAAAATGAGATTTTTTATGAATTTTCTGCTGTATTTTTTAATTTTCTATTATATATTGCTTTTTTTAAGCTGTTGTATTTATTTTTTCCCATTCCTTTTCATTTTTTAATGGCAAACTTGGTAGCAAAACATATACCATTTTTTCTTTTGTTTCTGGAGCAAACCAATTAGCTTATGTTAATCCAGAGGGTTTCGATGCTCTTGTTAGATAGTGTTAAAGGATATTGAAAGTTAAAATGGATTGAAAAAATCCCCATTAAATTAAGTATGTCAAACCAAGTCAATTCAAAATAACACAGTACTACTTGGAGAAAAAAATTGATTGATTACAACAATTCGCAAAATGCAACAAGGTTGGCCTTTCGGCCACTTAATCAATCATGGGCTCTCGTTGCTTCGGAAAATGAAGTTTTGTAAGTTTTGATCGCCCATTCCTTGCGCTTATAGACTGAAGTCTGGAATTTGAATTGTGAATCCATTAAATTGTTGAATTGTTAAGTACTAATTTTAATGTATTTGAGTGTATTTCATATTAAATGATAAGTGAATAACTTATCTCTTATATTTCGGAACAAGTTTTGTTTAAAAAATTCAGTGTCACTTAATTAATTCAGATGTTCTATTTTTTATTATCAAACGCATCTAAAGATATTCAAATCTGAACCCATTAAATTTTACATCGTGATTTTATAGCGTGATTTCATGTAAGATTTTACAGAACCTAACAGCATGAAGCTTAGTTAATTAATTGTAATAATACCAATGATAGGAGATTGTTTTTGGGATAATTAATTGTAATAATACCGTAGCACATTTTGTAATATGGCATATGTGGATTAAAAAAGCGATTGAAAAAAATGTTTATGATACAAGTCAAATAATATTTGTTAAAAAAAACAAGAGAGTATCTAAACATACACATTTTGACGAGTTAAAACCACTTTTCTTATTTAGTTCTACATCTACTGTATAACAACACTGACGTTTCCAGTCTAATTCCAGATAATCGTGTTTCCGGTTTGTTACTAAAATTATTCGCGTTGTTCTCTTGAATGAGTCCAATTGTTATTGTATATCCTTTAAGCGCTGAAGTGTTCTTCAATTAATCAGTTTTCAGGAATAGATTTTGGTAGCCTCTAAACTTGGAGGTATGGGGAGGCAAAATGAGTTTTCTCATTGAGTTCGAAGTCTCAAATATCTCTGATCAGAGCAAAAGATGCGCCTTGTGAATCTTATTTATTCATTACAGGAATACATAGGACCATACATAGGAGCTTACGGAGAGTTGCAAAAAGAGAGAACCCCCTACTACAATCCCCTACACCACCGAAAAAAAAAAGAAAAGAGGAAAAGGTTCCCAACCAAAATATCCCACATTAATCAGAAAAATTGATAATGATAATAAATGAAGTGATTTACCAATAAACATTTGAAATGCTAAAAATAGAGGACTAAAGGTTACGCAGAAATTAAGGGCGCATGGGCTGGCAATTGTTGGTAATTAATGTAGTCGAAAGAACTAAAGAAGTGTGTTGAATTTAATCCAAAAAGGAAAGGGTTCCCGGACTCAGAAGCGGGGACAAACACCAGGCCATTGAAGATGGTGAGAAGCTAAATCCGAGTGGACTCGGAGCTCCGCAAGTTTCAGAAAACTTGTGGTGCTTTCTTTCCGAGGCAATCAACTCACTGAAGTTGGCAGGAATTTGTGAAGTGTTGTTGGGAGAAGGAAGAAACTGTTGTCCTCCCCAGCGACCTTGGCCTGCAGCATTGTGATCATTCCCAGCCGCAGTCCCAGGTGGCACTGACAACTGAGTAGTTGATGAGAAACGAAGAGGTGATGCTGTGGATGAGAGGTCAAGTGCTGGAGGAGCCACCTCTTCCAGACGTCTGGGACGTAACGCCAGTGCTGTAGGGACCTTTTCGACCACTTCTTGCGCTTCTGGTGCTGGTGAAACATTGGGTTGGAATTCAGGTGCAGAAGTAAGCCTTTGGACGACTTGCTTGAAGTTCACGGAATCCACCTTGTACACTTTTGGCTTCATTGGTGGCAAAGGTGCGATTGGCTTCTTCATTGGTTTTAGTGGAAGTTTGCGGACTGCATGAAGGGACGAATAGAATGAGGGTGTTGTTGTTTTGGGTCTGTTTTCTTCTAAATATTGTTGGTACGCAGCGAACTGGCTCGAGGTGGAAGAGGAAGAATTGTACGAGTCGGAGGAATTCTCCATGCCAAGGTTTACAAATGCAGATTTTAGATCTTTTATTCCAAAATTGTAGACTCGTAGTTTCAGCTAGCTAGAGGTGCTGTATGGAGGAGGAGGAGGCAAGGGATGCAAGTCTGCAAGATGACAATCTCTAACAGAAAGAGCAGCAGTTATAAAGAAACAAAAACTTCGAAGGTTTGAAAGTCACAAGAAAAATTCAAATGTTTATTTGTCCTGGGCGTCGGCGGGGCTGTATTGCAAGTGACAGGACATGAACAGTCCTAGTGCTCAATTTTGACCATAACATTATATTTCGATTAAGATATAGTCACCCATGCCTGCTACTCTCTTGTCCCGAAATATTTGGAGATAACGAGGATATACCGAGTCAGAAGTCCTACCTACATCCTCGTTCCTCAAATCTACATCTACGACCTAGCTGCAGCATCTGAACCGGAGGACAAAAGGAAGGGTTTTATTTGTTATAGTATGTGTTTAGAGTATATATTTGTATCCGTGTTTAATTTAGGAATGATTACTCCACCAAAACCCATCTGTCTATTCATTCATGGTCTCTTTTGCTGCTTTAGTACATCGGTTCAGTGTTAAAAGAGTTTAGGCAGGAAATGATGGCTGAGGCATTTTGCCATATTCTCTGGGTATAAGTTGAATAATTTTTTGTGCTAATACTTTGACCGAATAATTTATTCATAATATGCTGTGCGATATGGGCATGAGGACGACCACACGGGGTGGGTGCATTGAATATGTTATCCAATCTATTAGTTTAAATAAATTAGTGGAATATCCACTGCAAGTTGTGAATCTATAGTATAGGCAGTGTAACAATAATTGGAGAAAAATAAAAAGAGCCGCCTGATGTCACCCTAGCTAGGTTCAGGTTTTTGTTGTCATGGAGCCCAGTTATGTCGCTCTTTCTCAATAATCAAATACTTGTTCCTTCTTGACAGGGATAGTCCTCATTTACTCTTTAGACTTGGGCATGGTTTGGCTTTTGGGTCGTAATATTCATAATGCATCCGATCACGGTGATGAATTTGACAGCCCCATGTAGAAGAAATTAATGGCTTTTCGCTGGCCATGGTGGCGGCTCCGCCGGCCCTGCCATTAACACTCACTCCACTTAAAAGGAGATATTGATGTCTTTCGACCTCAATTATCCGAGGAAGAAAAATTAAATTGCAACGTCCAAATCAAACTTTCCGTCCTCTTCTTCTTCTTCGAGTTACTGACATTCATTATAGCATTTTTTGTGAGATGCATAACACACCAATTATAGGTATAACACATCAATATAGGTAGATTGGAGGAATGATCACGGATGGATGGATGGATGTAATAATAACAATACCCTAGAAATAGATGGGGAATCGAATTATTAATATTGACACACACTCCCAAGAGGGTGCCGCTAGATCGACTCAACTGGTTAGAAGCTTCTCTGGGTCTACATGGTTTGAAAGTTTTGTTTTTGTCCACCTAAATTATTTTAAGGATCTCACTCAAATTTTCGTCTTGAACAAAAAAGGGTTGATTGGTAAGGATCATTTTGTCAAGAAGTTAAAGGTATCATCATATTTAAGTTATGGCAAGGGTAATCCATGAGAGGTGTTTTCAATATAAGAGCCACACATGAAGCAGCAGGATATCACTTCTGTAAGTATTATTTTTTTCTGGTCAGCAATTACAGTTATTGCTAGCTGCTTTGGTTTTTTCAATAGTTTTCTTGAAGCCACTTGTTTGCACTTGGAATCTAATGAACCTTCTTCTTCTTTTTTTTTTTGTTTGAATCAAATGAACTTGAGTGACCATAATCACATACTTAGTCCAAGGTGTAAGGTTATAATAATAATAATTACGGTTAGTCCAAGTCCGAGTTCAAATAGCTGTCGGCTATTGAATGCGGACTTCCGTTTGCTGGTATCATGAATGAGCAAGAACCAGGTTTTCGGATAGAATTGGGGTTCAGGAGTTTTAATCACAACACTATTTAAACAAATTCCATTTATATATGTTATGTTATACTGTGCCACATTTTTTCACAACAAGAGAATCTCTTGTGAATTTTACAGTACGGAAAATGTTGGAAACAAGAGAATGAATGGTTCGGTAATTTCCAACTTTTTACTTCGGGGCAGATCCGATTCCATCAATGTTTGTAATGTTAATACTTGTGAATTAATTCTTACAAATTAAGCCAAGTAATTAAACGAGTCAATTGAGTATTGCGCTATAATTCCTACAATCAAGAATCTTCTTTCAAGAGGAGAGAACTCCAACTAGAAACACTGCCCGGTTCTTTCAAGAGGCGAGAATTCTTTTTCTTTTCTTTTTTTCTCCTCTTAATATGGGCTACACAGGTGGAGTTTTGAGATTCAATCTTATCTTTTCTTTAATTGTGTTTTTCTGGAATGTTCTAATGCATACTTTTATCTTTTGTCCTTCTGGCTGTTACGTACCGTCTATTCTATTTATCCTCTAAAGAACAAAATTTTTTTCTTTTAAAAAAAAAAATGGGGGCTCATAGGTTCATTCTTTCTATTAAATTGCGGAATCCACGGCACTTCTGCAAGTGCCACCATTGAATAATCCTTTCGGAACACGAAGAGAGAATCTGCTGAATTCAATCTGTAAGATTACAACGTAAATTTGGGCCCCCCGAACTTATAATTAAATGGCAAACCTTTTTGCCTTAAAATTTTACACGTAAACTTTCCATACAATTTCTTGTGGCACATAATTGCCCAATTTTCTAGGCAACATATTTTTTTTTAAAACTGAAGGATTAATTACCAAAGTGTGAAGTCGCATCCATAATTAGATGGGTATAAATGGGTAAGTCAAAAAATGAATTGGGTAACCCAATTACCCATTTATAACCCATTTATTTTTACTTTTTGTAAATTAATGTAAATTCATTTCCATAAACTAAGTTGTCAATTTATAACATCCTTTGCACCCATCATTAGTTTTAAATATTTATTTATAATACTTAATAAACCTAATTATCAATTTTTTCCCATATGTACTCTATGGCGCAAAATTATACATACTATTTAGTAATCAAACAATAAGAATATAAAAATTTGAACTAAGTACTATAAAAGTTAACATAAAAACTTAATCCAAAAATTTTGAACTTCTAGCATTTTTTCGTGTGTAAATTTAAAATTTCATTTTGGAAAAATAAGAAAAGAGGATAAAACTTGTCATAAATTGGTAATGGTGAAAAATGAGCAAGTTAATGGGTGGGGGAAGAGAGGAGGTTTGGGGGAAGACAATTCTAAAAGAATTAATTGGGTTTGATGGGTTACCCAATAATACCCATTTAACTCATTTATAATCATATGCAAAAATTTAACATACTCATACCCATCTATTCATAAGCGGTATGAGTAAATTTAGTTAAATGGATTTGCTTGACAGCTATAATTTTATCTGAAGAATGCTTAGTGGGCATTGGTCAAAAGCATCCCAAGTGTTATTTTTTTTTTTCCCAATTCAGGGAATGCCTAAATATAGGAGTACAGTAAATATTGCAATTTATATTTACACGGTAAATTGTAGGAGCTAAAGTATTAGAGTGCTAGTGGGCACTTATTTAAAAAATTCTAAAATATATATATACAATAAGTATGCACATACCGAGATCCAAGGTGTAACTGCTGATGCAGATTAATTAAACAAATAGAACATACACTTTGCTATCAAACATTAGAAAAAAAAAAAAAACTGAAAATAGGTGTACATTGTGTGAACTATGGTAATTTCTTAACGCAGCTTTAGTTATCTAACGAGTGTATCCAATTGTTCCACTCAGCTGCGTGAAAGGCAAATCTCCATATGGAAAGATTTATCATAGAAACTATATAACTTTTGATTTCTAGATTTCTTGTTTCTAGTTTCTAGATTTTTTTTAATTGGATAGAAAGTGAGTGACTTTTTAGTTTGACTACAGCTTATGACTAAAGACAATTAACCTCCGTCTAACATCTGTAGACCACCAAACATAACAACGCATGCCGATATATTTTCCTTTTTTCATTTCTCCGTTACCTGTCACTAGCAAAACTCATTTTTTTTTTATTGTTTTTCTTTTGGGTTTCTTCATTACCCCACATAACAAAACCCCAGCGTCTATCGAAAAATCGAAAGCGAAAGTTTGGGAAAAAATACAAAAGTAAAATCGAAAACCAATCGAGTTCTTGTATGATATGATCCCACGTGGCTTAAGACTGACAAAGTCCAGTTGGAGAGCCCATCAATTGTTTCTAATTTATGTCCTTCGCCACGTGGCTTAAGGCGATTCAAAAATAGATAGAAATGGGGTCCTTCTGTTTTTCATAATTAAAATATGTATATGGTAAAAGATTAGAGCAAATCGTGTCATATGTCATTATATTGTACACTAGTGCTAATTTAGATCACAGAATTATTTTCTTAGTTGAAAATGTCACTGGACTAACCAAATTGCATGTTTTTTCTTATTTAGTGAAATTTGCCTGTCAAGACAAAAGGAATGGACATCAATTGACTTGCAGGCTTGGTTTTTGAGAAGCAAAATCATCAATTCAATTTTTTTGGTTAATGTTTGTCTTCGCCCTTGAACATTATAGACAACAATGAGGCTTCATTCTACTTTTCAACCCTAAGACCTTTGTGAATTTGTGCCCAAATATGAAGTGGGTTTCTCCTTGTCGTCTCCCACATCACTAACTAGCAAATGACTGGGATTCGTGGCCTTGTTTGGATTGCCTGTTTTCATCGAAAAATTGCGTCGTTTTCCGTAATCACATTTCCCTATTACCTTTTTTCCTCACATACATCAAATCGTTACAGTAATTTTTTCATGAAAAATCACGAAAAATGCAATCCAAACACAACCTTTTGTGTTTTGAGCGGGCATGGTCTCTTCCCCTTCCAAAAAACGAAGAGGATTTTTTTCTAGTTTTCTCTTTGCCATTTTTATAATCAGGTTTTGGGCATGACATAAAATGAAACTTTTCATTTAAATTTGTTTCTTGTTTTTCCGAAATTGCAACCAATAAAAAGCAGTCAAATAAAAGAAAAAAAAAATCAAAACCTTCCAATTCTTTTCCTTTCTGGTTATCTTCTGTCCACTTAACACAAACGGTGCCTAACTTAAACCTTCTCAAATTTTATCTTCTACCCTAAACTCTGAATTAGGCATTCAAGTTTTGACAATCCAAATTAAAGCTACGGCGATGTAGCAACTTGCGCGTAGAATCTCTCGTAAGTATTTGTAGCTAGATCTTTGTTGTCGACAATTGGGTCTGGCATTTTATTCACGAGGAGGGGAGGAGGATTAACTGTTAGGGATCCACCACAATCCCTTCTACTCAGTATCTTTATTCTGGGTAAAGCCTTTGGAAAATTTCAGCAGCCATTGAACATCTATAATATTTTAAGAAAAGGAAGACGGTATTTTCACAATCACAAAAATTTTATTGGTAACTTGATCGAGCTCCCTTTTTTCCCAATCACAAACCTATCTAAAACAATAGATTCTTAGCTCAGATGCGAAATCGTGCCCGTTCAACACTTCTTTAGCTTATTTTTGGGTTGTTGGGGGGGGGGGGGGGGGGGGGGGGAGTTTTGAACTTTTCTCTACTGCTAACAGTTGAGAGAGAAAAAGACAGAGATCTGTGAGTAAAGAGAGGAAAAGCTTCAAATAAAAATTGTGCAGATGAATTTGCCCCTACAAATAAAACTAGATTAGACTAGTTTAGATTATAAAACAGCTATCATTGTAGACAAAAATAAAATAAAATTTGCCCCTACAAAAATCCATTTACAAATCAGGTGACATTCATTCCATTTGTCATGATGGTCAAATTACATGGAACGACACAGAGCATATAATTTGGTTAATTCGGTGACATTTTCAGCTAAGAAAATAGTTTAGTGACCCAATTAGCACAAATAAATAATTTAGTAACATTCTCAAAAGATTATACATAGGCATGCTATCCATAGCATTGTGGTTTCGAATCATTAATTCTTCATCAAATAGCCTACCCTATCTTCAACCTTGTTAATGGTCGAACTTACAGATCAACACAGTGTTGCTCATTCAACGTGGTCGAAGTAGTGTTCCACATATCTCTATTAGGTTCCATCATGGACAAAAAGCAAGAGTTTTCGCTTTGCCATATTTAATTTAATTCCATTTTCCCCGGCACTTTCCCTCCTTGCTTTTTTTTTTTTTTTTTTTTTAACGTCTTGCTGGCTTGTTTTATTACTCCGTTAGACCCCACAGATCTTCATCATTCGGCAGCACCAATATATTTAATTACACTGTCTCTGAGCGTGGGTTACAAGCTACGATATATACACGGCAAGCGTTGAATTTTCAAGTAATGCAATAAGTGCAGCTAGTCAGGTATGAGCACCATAATCAAAAAGGCCGGTAAACAAGGCAAATTCAGAACATGCGTTACAGCAGTCACCAGAATCCTGACTAGAGCCCGGGATTTCTATATCAACTGCATGAATAATTGCGCTTCAAATGTCGGTACGTATAACAGTATTGGTGGCATGGTGTATCCTGCTTCTCATCTCGCTCCATCTTTGCCCAAGAGCTTTAGTGTCAGATCTTCAGCATTAATCAGCGATGATGATTTGGCTGAGCTTCTGAGGGCTGCTTCCACCAGGGGCCTCAGGAACAAGATTGAGTTAGAGTTTCTTAGGCAACAGCGGCCCCCCATGGGAGGAGTAAGTGTTGTGCAGCGCAGTCAAACAATTGCCATTGGAAGGATTGATGAAGAAAAGCCCTGTGATTTTGGAGAAGATGTAACTTTGAGAACAGATGCTTTTCCCAGAAGTAGAAGCCATGCAGTCACAAACAGGAAGGATTTTCTGAAGAACAGTTGAGCAGAAAATAGAAGAATTAATGGAAGGCCGGCTTTGCAATTGTTTTCTTTCTTCTTCTTGTTTAGACCTTCTCTGAATCTCTCTTTTCCACATTTTCCTTTTTTGGTGGGCTTGAAGTTGTTAGTTCAAGTGGGAGCACTTTGCTCTAGGGTTGCTTTGATCTTGTGTATTTTTTTACTGGTTCAATCAAATCATAGCATTGACAAGTCTCCAAATCCACATATTATAGTGTGCTATTTTGATGTGATATGGTACTATTGATCTCCATTCTCCAGTTTGTAGAAAATTGAGATTTAAAAAAACAAGGCTTGCTTGATCTGTTTAATCTCCAGTTTGTAGAAAATTGAGATTTAAAAAAACAAGGCTTGCTTGATCTGTTTAATCTGTATCGAACGTGAGTCTGGCAATAGAACAGTTCGAAGTGCTCACAATAAAAACATCAAATACTGATCGAATAGTATTGGTTACACCATAAGCTACATTTTCATTTGGTGCAATGAACCACACGACTGGTTCACGTATTTGGCAGGAAAAAAAAAAAAGGATTTTGGCCGTCTAGTTTCTTTTGTTTTTAATTTGCATGCGAACATTTGGCAGCCATTTCGAAATGCTGACAAGGGAAACATCCAATGCTGATTGATATGGTGGTATTGGATGCACCTGCCACCGAGTATCACAATCTACATTTCCATTTGCTACAATATAAGAGCATACGGCTCACTGTATTTCGCAGGTAAAAATTCAATATATCACACACATTATACATATCGAAATTATGATACTCTACGTTCATGTTATTATTGTGTGTATATTTTTAATATAACTAGGACTTTAGTATTTCAATAAATATAAAAAGCTACTGATCCAATCTCCAACAACTTGCTGGAGATACCAAGTATATATGCAACTTACCTGCTCCTTTTTTTCTCTTTTTTCTTTTCGGTCTCTGATATCATCACCTCCCATTCAACCCATGGAGCCAAAAAAAAAAAGTGGATGTTTTGAAGCTGTCTAGTTTCTTTTAGTAATAGTTTTCAATTCGTAAGAGAATATTTGGAAGGTAAAGAGTCATTTTTGCTTTTCGCTCTTGCTGCTTACACATTTACACGTCCAAATTTTATTTTATTTTTTTTAAAAAAAAAAAACCACCAGCACTCAATAACTATTAACAAAGTGACAATCAAAGAATGTTTAATTGTACTCCGTGAAAAAATATTTATCGACATTTGACGGGGCTCTGAACGTCGCTTTACATTAGAAGCTTAAAGCAATGAACAAAGACTATGAATGTTTCTACTCGATCCAGCCTGGTTGATATCAACAGATCAATTTGATATTGCACGGTAAGTACAACCCCCTAATGGCTTGACTTCTACCCTTGACTTGATAAATAGAACCCATGGGCCCCGTTAATATGCCAAATCGTTTTACACTTTTCTAGTATTTTTTTTTTTTTTTCATAACGACACATCTTCGAACCATACGGATGCATTATCCACCTGTATGGATTTAGAAAAAGTCACATATAGTGGCACATTGATGGGAGGTAAGATTTAAACTTTTGACCTCCCACTCACAATACATGTGATGGCCAACTTCTTCAGAGGAAGTTGGTTTTCTAGTAGATGGATGATCAAAATTTAAACTAATCATATGTTGATTTAATGCTTAAGATTGAGGTGTCAGAATTTAAAAATCATGAAATCATCCCTTTTCAACTCATAAGGGATTGAAATGAGATTTCGCGTATAGTTTAATTAAGGGAATAAAATAGAATTAACCCATTTCAATTCGTAAGGGAACATTTGGAAGGTAAAGACTAGTTTTTATTTTTATTTTTTTAATCTCACTGCTTACGCGTCTAAATTAAAAAATAATAAAATAAAAATCACCATCACTCAATATCTATTCACAAATTGACAATCAATGAATGTGTAATTGCACTCCGTGATGGGTCCAAATCTCATCGTATGTGAGATTGTGAGTTGTTTAGACTAATTATATGTTCATATTCATCCATAAAAAATAATACTAATGATAAAACAGATTATCAACACTAATTTAGAGGTAAATTTTTGTATATTTTTTGAATGTCTTTATCCCACGCCCAATTGAAAATCCAGGTGCCACCGCCTCCTGAGATTTTAAAACTCAACTTGCTTTATGAATCAAATTGAAATGTTGGATCCTTTCAAACAAATAAGTGCATAAAAAGAATCTCACCAACTTTGCCTAGAACTTCTTCCTCCACCCTCCCCCCCCCCCCCCCAAACCTCTCTCTCCTCCACCCAAAAAAAAAAAAAAACATTGTTTTCAACTAAATTTGATCCTTCCCAGTCCTATATATGGATAAAAATGTTAGTGTTATGTCTTGCAAATTTTCTTATCTTGGTCTGCCGGTACTGGTTATATCAATTCAATCTGTTGAAGCAAATACAAAGAGCCAGCAAACTTCTGGTTAGATATTGTGAAAAAGAAAAAAACAAAAGATAGCCGGGGAGTTGAACATTACTACTAGCCTACCGGATTCGCTTTTCTCATGCTGTAGATAAATGATACCCACCAAAATAGCGAATCCTATAATGAAGGGGGAGGGAGTGTAAGCAAGAGGTCTCGGGTTCGAATCTTTCTACTTACACTTAAAAAAAAAAGGCAAAAAAAAAAAAAAGAATCCTATAATGAAAATGGAATAAGACCCGCATTCTTTCGATTGTTGTATATAATATAACAATAATACCTAGTTGTGGAAAAATTAATAAATCTATTTGTGAAGCAAGCTTGTCATTTTTAGCCATCCCTTTTTTAGATTGCCGTCAAGACATAAGAGGGTAGAAAATTCGATCGAATGAAGGCAGAGAAGTTAAATGGCCCTTGCTTTTCTGGTTGGTACAACCGATCGAGCAGCGTCTTTGTTCAGCCATCAACAGGAAAAAGTCTGCTGAATGGAATGGCAAACATTTTGTTTGGAATTTTGATCTTAACACATTTCACATTCCATCACGAACCCAACTTTAACATAATCCCTCCCTGGCCGCGTCTACAAAATAGAATAATCCTGTCCAATATACTACTAGTTATGGGAGATTGAAAGTACCACATTGGTGACATAGCATTTGAAGGATTCTTTGTTTGGTGTTTCTCGGCCTTGTTTGCACTTTACACAAACTCCTAATTGTCACGTCCATTTACCCCCATCCTCTAAAGTTTAAACAAATACTACTATGTATCATGTCATTTTTGTTTAAACTTAAATAGTTATGATTCCCAAAGAAAAAGAAGAGATCAAGGAAGGGAAAGGGAAATTCTAGAGTGTTATTCGGGTTGAACAATATTATTTCATCTCCAATTTAGAGAGAGATGAAAAGACTATTGATAATACAAGGCTTAGAAATTCTTTTACAATGTCAAGTTTGCCCTGTCGAAGTTAAATAAAAATATTTTCTCAACAATTTGGATTCTCTTGGTAAGAATAATCATTCATCTAAGTATATATAAAATAAATAAATAAAAAAAACTATAGAAGGGCGATTTTGGATGCGCACCACCTAATTTATTTCTAGTAAAGTCTTAAATAAGTTCACAAACTCCCATCGTCCATGTATGAAGAAAAAGATTCCAAAATCATTTCGCCAACTCCGAACTTGATAATAAAAGAAAACTTACCATTTTTTCCTATTATTATTATTATTATGTTTTGGATTCTTTTGTTACGTACCTTACTTTATTCTCTTTTTTTTTTTTTTAATTTATCTTTGCAGTTTTTTGTATTCTTGTGTTACGTATCTCCCAAAGTAGGTCCCGAAATCATTTGCTTTTGTGGCATCCGGCGTCGTTCTCCTTCCCCTCCGCCGGGCAATCATAAAACTGAATCGGACGGCCGTCGAGGATCAAGTTGTATGATGAGATGAAGAGGGGAGACAAAAGACAAAAGTTCCATGAGGCCCTTCTTCAAATGCTCTATCCCCCTCCTCCGGCTCCAAGAGAAGACAACCAGGACTCAGTAGACACATTTACCCGAAACCCCAATTTGGATTGTGTTCCAGGTATCAAATCGTTGACTGAACCCCATCTGGATTTGGTGTTAATCAGACAATGTAGGGAGTTAACGATTTTGCCCTGTTCTAATGCGTCTGATTGATTGATAGACGATTTGGATGAGGATAGAGGGTCTACGGCATCAACTGATGCTGATGAAGGGGAAGAGAATGGGCCTAAGAAGTTGACAAGAGCTCAAAGAAAGAGGCTTCGCAAGAAGAAGCTTAAAGAAGCTGCTTCACGCCGCAGGAAAATTATTGGGCCACTTTTGCCTAATACGAGCGAGAATGGTACTGCTGAAGTTGGCGGTGGTGGTGTCGTGGAGGAGGAACCTCAAGGTGTTCGAGGAAATGCTGCTGAGAAAGATGATCATGCTCGGGCGGACAAGCCAGGTGAGATTCTTCTTTTAAGAGCGCGTGGAACTTTGAAACGGAATTGGCAAAACCTATTTAGCTAGTAGTAGAGTTCTTTCCGTTTGCAGCAATTGACAGCCCTGTTTTTTAGCCGTCTGATTGAATGCCCCGTGAACTGAATATTTGTCTAGAATCCGAAGAGAGACCACTAGGCTCGAAACAAAACAAGCTAAAGCAGAGAAGAATGGTCAAGAAACTGGCCAGTGAAGGCATGATGAACCCATCAAGCGCGGGAAACAGCAATGAAGACGCTAGAATATGTGACAACGGAAGTGCTTGATTAATTACTCCTCACTCCTCAGATAGTAGACGCCTCATTGATGCAGCAAACTAGTTTCTTTGAATCCTACAACCACTGTGTTTTTCATGAA
Organism: Coffea arabica; assembly: GCF_036785885.1. Lineage (NCBI taxonomy): Eukaryota > Viridiplantae > Streptophyta > Magnoliopsida > Gentianales > Rubiaceae > Coffea > Coffea arabica. The sequence continues at coordinate 6,651,906 of NC_092323.1, read as the reverse complement.
TGCATTATGCCTTCTTGTTAAGTTATGAACTAGCAGATACTGCCTCTTCTGTTTCAATGGCGGAAGCTAATCTTCGCCTGTGAGTTTTAAAACGATTTCCTCCAGTTTGTCAAAAACAGAGTTTGAGGTGTGAATATGAGTTTTGATTATTTTGAACCCTCACATGGTAATTTTTTTTGGGGAATAAATTGAATTTTCAACCACTAGTTGAGGGTGCCTAGAATTTACATTCACGGCTAGAGGGTGCCTAGAATTTACGTTCAAATTTTGTAGCTATATATTATTTTTAGTTTTTATTGATTAGTATTTTTATAAGGTCTTTTTAAATTTTTAATTGCTTGGTTCCATTGTTAGAATAAAATTTGATTAAATTTATGATAGATAACTTATTCTACTCGGTACATAGGTGATAGAAATTAGAGATCTTGCGTCCAAATACCCTACTTCCCAAGTCACCCAACCCCCGTTGGAAAATTTTTTTTAAAAAAAATAGTCTAAAGATGATATTTTGAATATAAAAATACTAAGATAGCAAACAATATGAAAAAACTATTTAGTTCACATTTACGAATCGAAATTGAAATAAGTAATATAAAGTCCTAATTATACTAAATTTGTGTATGTTTTAAAAAATTTGTCTATAAATATTTCCTACATCTTCATAATTAAACTCAACCAAATATATTTAAAATTTTTCCTTATAAAAATATTATATTTCTTCTAGTATGCTCTCCAGCTGTTATATATATTAACTTGCACTTTCTTATTTACCAAACAAAGAAGGCTTATCAATAGCATAATCTTTTTCCTTCTAGAGTAGTGGGCATAATTATCCCAGAAAAAACAAAAAGCCCCAACTTAGAAATTGAGAAATTTATTTTTAAAAAAATGAGTAATTTAACTTAGAAATCACTACAATCTAAATATTTCTATTCTATATAACAAGGATTTGAGAAGGCATAATTAAAACATTTCCAAACAATGTAGTCACACCCCAACTAAGCTAGATGTGGTAGAGAAAGTAACGATTCTCAGCATAATTCTTCTCAGTGCAATATTAGCACATGTTACCTTAATTTTGAGTGAGCATACACAATTTTCAGAAAAATGTATTAAGACGATAGTATATAGTTTTAAAGAATTATTTCCACCATATAGAGTAATAAGCTTTGTGATTTTCCTCGCATATTATATCAAACAAAACTCTATATATTTTTAGAAAAGGAATTGAAAATTTACTTAAATTGTCAAAGCTCCTAGAAATTTCCAATTTTATTTGAATCCGGCCCACAATAGCCTGTAGCCCATTAGCCATCCAACTCGAAAAGTGTAGAAGGGTAGAATGTGAAGGGGCTGCGAAAGACGTGTACATCACACAAAGCAAAGGGGACAAAGGAAGGCTCAATCGAAAATCCAAAAACTTGAACCGCCTCAACCCCTCATCTATTGCCTCTTTAGTCTTTACTCTTACACCCCCCAAAAAAAAAAAAAAAGAAATTGCCTCTTTATTATTACAGAGATAAAGATCCTCGCAGGTCTCCAAAACCCTAAACCCCCTCTTCCTCTCTCGACTGAACAACTGAGCACCTCCGGCCATGGCGGAGCTGAAAATCTCAGAGATGCGAGACCTAACTCGAATAGAACGCATAGGTGCCCACTCCCACATCCGTGGTCTCGGCTTGGACTCTGCGCTAGAGGCTCGGGCAGTCTCTGAGGGTATGGTGGGCCAAACCTCAGCCCGAAAAGCCGCCGGGGTTATTGTTAAGATGGTCCAGCAAGGTAAAATCGCCGGCAGGGCTGTTCTTCTTGCGGGTCAACCTGGCTCCGGAAAAACTGCAATTGCCATGGGCATGGCTAAATCACTGGGCCAAGAAACCCCTTTTGCTATGCTAGCTGGAAGCGAGCTCTTCTCTCTCGAGATGTCGAAAACTGAAGCTCTCATGCAAGCTTTTAGAAAAGCTATTGGAGTTCGAATTAAAGAAGAGACCGAGGTTATTGAAGGTGAAGTTGTGGAGATTCAAATTGACCGGCCGGCAGTTGCTGGAGCTGCGTCGAAGACTGGCAAGTTGACGCTGAAGACGACAGAGATGGAGACGGTCTATGATTTGGGGGCGAAGATGATTGAGGCTTTGGGAAAGGAGAAGGTGCAGAGTGGGGATGTTATTGCTATTGATAAGACTTCTGGGAAGATTACGAAGCTAGGGAGGTCTTTTTCGCGGTCGAGAGACTATGATGCTATGGGCCCACAGACGAAGTTCGTGCAGTGCCCAGATGGGGAGTTGCAGAAGCGGAAAGAGATTGTGCATTGCGTGACTCTCCATGAGATTGATGTAATCAACAGCAGGTATATATTCGATATGCTTTTACTTGGGAGAAACGTTACTCCTTGAAAGTGAATCGAACGAGCAATAGTTTGGAATGTTTGTTTGGGTGTATGCTTATCTAATTGAGTAGTTGTTGCTTCAGAGGATGTTTTAATTTTGCTGTCTTGGTATAGTAAATGGGAAAGATTTTACTTACTGTTATATACATTTCAAACTGCTTGTATCCTTTGGGAACAAACAATCACCGTTTAGCGGGCTGTCGAAATTAGCAGCTTGGAGCCATTGCATTGTTTAACCTCTGAGAGTTGATGTGAAATGTAAACTCTTCGGCTGTATATTCTAGTATTGAACTTCTGATACTCATAACCAGTAATATTCTTGTAAATTGTTGAACGAATAACTCTGAGTTAAAATCTTCCCATTAATCCTGCTTGGTACCAAACAGCAGCTATCTTGTAGCTTAGTTGGTAAAACATAGCCTGGTCTTAGTTGTATCTAAGCATTTAGCAAGTACTTTTTGGTGGGCAGACTGCTATGAACTTGATCCTTCTGCCCAAGTAGAAAATGATAGGCTCTTCTTTCTTCCATTTAGCAAACTGCTTTGAACCGAATTATACGCTAGAAGAGAGGGGAAGGGACAAGGATAAGCGTGGGTAATGGAAAGTAGGGTTTCCAGGCCTTCCTTGGGGATAAACCTCATTATTAGTGCATGTGTTTCGACAGTCAAATATGGTTCATAGTGATATTCTGAATCTAGGGATGTTCTGGTGCTTATGAGATGCTATTAGTCTATTTGGGATGTTATGTCCCTCAAGTCCTGCTTCTGGCATGCCCAAATGATTGCAATTGATTTAGTTTGCATGTCCGTAAGAATAATGTAGAGCCCTCATTTTCAATATGATGATTTGTTTCTTAGACCTATGACTATGACCACAGCACAATGAGCTGTTTGCAGTTTCAATATTACCGTGATACTGTCTTGCATTTTGTTACCTTTCATATGTAAAAGAACCTTTACATTAATAGTTTCAAAGAGAATTGAACGTGACATTTTTTAGGACGAGGATATTATGCCTCTCCTATATTTATACTTATACTTCTGTTTCTCTTTGGCAATCATTTGAGTATGTCTTTGACATGCAAGTCCTGCAAGTTGCTAACTTGGAGCCTGCACTCTACATTCCGTTAATGAGTTCAACTCGTCTGTTTGAGTGCTGAGCTTGTAAGTCATGGTTACTATTTGATTTAATCTTTCTATTGTCGTGTTTCTTTTCCCTCTTTCCTTCACTTTAACTTATTTAAAAAATCTGAAGGTCCTAATTTCAGAATGCTCGTGTCTGTGTCACGGCAGACAGCTGCAATAGAGACAAAATATGTTGGTTTAAGTAGGGGCCTTCTCTGTATCATTTATAACTAAGTCAAAGTATTACCGCTTGTGTGAGTTTCGGATATGGATTTTGGCTTTCCTGCTGAAAGGTTACTGTGCTATACCAGTTAAATGTTTCATCTTTAACTCCTAAATAGCACCAAGTTTTACAGCTTGTACGGCCTTATCTTTTGATTTCAGAACACAGGGGTTTTTAGCTCTCTTCACTGGTGATACCGGTGAAATTCGCGCTGAAGTTAGGGAACAAATTGACACAAAAGTTGCAGAGTGGAGGGAAGAAGGCAAGGCAGAGATTGTCCCTGGTGTTCTTTTCATTGATGAAGTGCACATGCTTGACATAGAGTGCTTTTCTTTCCTAAACCGTGCTCTGGAGAATGATATGGCACCTATCTTGGTTGTTGCTACAAACAGAGGCATTACTACTATCCGTGGCACTAATTACAAATCTCCACATGGGATTCCAATTGATTTTCTTGATCGACTGCTTATAATCTCCACGCAACCGTACACTGAAGAAGATATAAGAAAAATTCTGGACATCAGGTGCCAAGAGGAAGACGTAGAAATGTCCGAAGATGCAAAGGTTTTACTTACAAAGATAGGGGTTGATACATCATTGAGGTATGGCATACACCTAATTACGGCTGCTGCTTTGGCTTGCCAAAAGAGGAACGGTAAGATTGTAGAGATGGAAGATATCAGTCGAGTGTATGAGCTGTTTTATGATGTCAAGAGATCAACTCAATACTTGATGGAATTCCAGAGCCAGTATATGTTTAATGAGGTTCCAGCAGGAGAAGGGGATGAAGATGAGGCCAATGCAATGGTTTCTTGAGGCGTTCCTTGTGCTCGTGCAACTTTAAGATAACTTCAAGTTCTTGAATTGTATCTAAGCGCATAACTTTGTAAAGACTTAGTTGCCGCTTGATTGATTTGTATTTTGTGAATGGAGATGTACAATTACTTGACATGCCAGAAGCATCAACTAATCATTAAAGAACTGAGCTGGAAACTTGCGTTTTAGTTACTTGCGGCAGGGATGAGGATGCTTTACAGTGAACGGAAGATAGGCGTATATATAATTCACGCTCGACTGTGAAAGATTTACCCAATTGGTAGGATCACTTATTTGCAGCATAATGGAAATGCACTACTACATTTCTCGATACATGAAAGTCTGCCGTTTCCCCTCAAGGATTACATGGAAATATAATAATGAAAATATGCTGTCCCCAATGTGAAGTTTGGTATGGCAATACGTGGACTGTAATATATGGAGTATAATATAGAGAAAGTAGGAATCCAAATTCTGCCTAGGGCACCGACAGGAGGAGGAGGCGATGTGCTTATCCAGGGAGCGACATGTGGAAGCGTAAGTTTGAATTTGAGTGAGAAAATCCCAGAGGAAGAAAAAGAGTATGGTTTTGGAAATTACAGCTTTATGAGGAAAAGTATGGCTCGTTATAATTTAAAGCAAACCAAGAAAGCAATTGAAGGGGATAGAAAGCTTTAACAAATTGGGAGGGTAAGCAGAAGTGGACACTCGATGCTCCAATAATGAGGATTGAGCGGAGACAAACTAACCTATCATGGGGATTTCTTTTGACTGGTAGCGTTTATCGGGCCAGCTAGGGAAGCGAACCCCTTGATTTCGTTGGATAAGATTAGAGATCGATTGTCTGTATTAAAGCTTAGAACTTTTAAAATATATATATAAAAAAAAAGGGGTAGCTTATTGTCCTCGTTGGGACGACACGCGTGTTGTTGAAATGACTGGTAAATTCATCAACTCATATTGGTTCTTTAAATCTGCCCTATAGATTAATTCAGGACGTCTAGGTCCAGACCCATTTGGTCGAGGTAAAATCCATCACTTGCAATTAATTAGTTGATTGAAGAGCCAACACAAACTACAATTGTCTAATGACTAATGCGCTAGTTTGTTACTGTCTTTAATAACTACCGCTACTTACTACTACTATTCTTATTATTATTACTGGGTATTGCTAGTAATTAGAATAGGTATTCTGGCCTTTTTTTTTTTTTTGAAAAAAAAATGCATATCCACAGAACTCTTCTTCCGTTCTTTCTTTTCTAAATGGCGCTAGATTTTTGGTAAAAGGTCAATTTTATTCTCCTATTTGCCGATTGTTTTAAACAACGACCTCCCCCCGGATTCAGTGGTAGCACGTCCATTTGTCATTGACTAAAAACACACCGCTGAATTTCTTCGGATCAGATCCGGTAATCGCTGAGGGTTGAACAATACAAATACTACTCTTATCAATAAAATAGAAAAGCATTATTGTACTTTACCTACTGGAAGTTGACCAGTTAAACAAATGAAGTAGCCGCCTAAGACGTTCGGAAGTCGGAACTTCACAATCCGGAACAAATACAAATCGAAACTTCTCCAAATATTAAATATCTGGCCAAAGAATTCTTCGCACGTGAAAGGTTCGGAAATCAATTAAACACCTCCCCTATTGATTAGATGTCCGCGCTAGTGACGTCCGACCCCGTTCGAACCGGAGGTGCTGTGTCCCAAGCTTTTCTCAAAAGCTGCTCTTAATCAATTAATGGAATAGTCACAAAGCAAATCTAATCTTATCAAATTGGACTCTGTACTACTGTGCTACATAGTAGACTTTCCCGTTTCCTCCCAATCACAAAATTTTTGGTATCTTCCTCCACCAAAAAAGAATTTTTTTTTTTTTTTTTAAAGAGAGCGAGAGAGAGAGAGAGAGAGAATGAGAGGACATAAAGGAAAAATTAAAAAAGAAAATTAGGGACCAATGACATATACAAGTTATGCTAATTTTCCAATTTGATCGTTTATATATTTATAGGCGTGTAGGTGCTGCCGCTGCGGTATAGCCAGACCATGATTTTTTTTTTTTTTTTTTTTTTTGGGAGTACTAACTACCAAGGCCAATGATATGCTTCCAGCTTAAAGATAAATATTACTCCCTCCCTTTTTTTATAACTGACGTTTAAGGTTTTACACACCAATTAAGAAAAGTTTTTCATTGTTTAAATCTATACACTACTTTCTTTTTGTATCCTCATTAATTGTCCAATTCACCCATGTTTTCTCTCACTAGAGTACTAAATGGTGCTGTTTTACTAGGCCAAAAGCAATGTAAACTAATTAGGAGTAGTAATTAAGAACCCTGTATTGGAAAAGAGAGATAAAAGGGTAAAATTATGAAAAAAATAATTAATGCTGCATGGGGATAGTAAAACGACAGATAAAAGTACTTAATAGCAAATTTCTTAAACGTCAGTTATAAAAAAAAGGAGGGAGTAGTCAAAACTGATAAATACACTCCTCCCTCTTGCGCTTAAACACGCCCACGCCCAGGAGTACGCGTATGGTCTATGCACCACACTCTATACCATAAACAGTTAGGCAGCGGCAGCAGGAAGGAAGATACTCAGACTCTCCCCTTGAGAAAGGAGAAAGTGGTAGCCATGTCCAAAACCAAACTTCATAGCAGACCACCATCCTTGTCTAGAGATAAATCCGTGTTTATTGCAGCAGCAATCACTGTATTACTTGTTTGTGTTATTTGGTCTTTCACAGGAACTTTCTCCAACTTTCCGACCTTATTCTCTTCAGACTGCTCAGGTAGTCCTGGCCAGTTCTTTAACCGAGCAGACGACCCTCAAGAAACAACGTTTTATGACGACCCTGAAATCAGTTACACCGTAGACGGCAATCCCATTAAGAACTGGGACGAGAAGAGAAAAGAATGGCTGAAACTCCATCCCACTTTCGCCGCCGGCGTCCAGAACCGTATGCTACTCCTCACTGGATCCCAGCCTTCGCCGTGTAAGAACCCCTCCGGGGACCATTTACTCCTCAGGTGCTTCAAGAATAAAGTCGACTACTGCAGAATCCATGGCTGCGACGTCTTCTACAACAATGCATACCTGAATCCCAAGATGAAGTCTTATTGGGCCAAGATACCGTTGATCCGGGCCTCAATGCTGGCCCATCCCGAGGCTGAGTGGATCTGGTGGATGGACTCTGATGCGATCTTCACTGACATGGATTTCAAGGTGCCACTGAGGAGGTACAAACACCATAATTTCGTCGTTCATGGATGGCCCAACCTGATTTACGAGAAGAAGAGCTGGGTTGCCGTGAATGCAGGGATTTTTCTCATCAGAAACTGTCAATGGTCCATGGAATTCCTCGAGGCTTGGGCCAGGATGGGCCCGCAAAGCCCAGAGTATGCACGGTGGGGTCAAACGCTGAGGTCGACGTTCAAGGACAAGATGTTCCCAGAGTCGGATGATCAGTCGGCCCTGGTTTACTTGCTGTTGAAGGAAAAAAAGAAATGGGGTGATATGATGTACGTGGAGAATGAATACTCGCTGCATGGTTACTGGGTTGCGGTGGTGGGGAGAATTGACAATATTACCGGAAGGTACGAGAAGATTGAGAAACAGGAGGTGAAGCTGAGGAGGAGACACGCGGAGGCGGTGGGGGAGAGGTACGGGAAGCTGTGGGAGGAGCATCTGGAAGATGCGGGCGACAGAAAAGGCGGGTGGAGGCGGCCGTTCATAACGCACTTCACGGGGTGTCAGCCGTGCAGCGGGGACCACAATCCATCCTACGTGGGGAAGGACTGCTGGGTGGGGATGGAGAGGGCTCTGAATTTTGCGGATAATCAGGTGCTTCGTAATTTTGGGTTCGTGCACCCGGATTTGCGGAACGGCTCAGTGTCACCGTTGGCTTTTGATTTTCCGGGAGCAGAGGCATCTGAGGATTCACTAGCGTGAAATTGTAACCCAGTGAGGTCAACGCTGTAAAAATTTACCGGTCATTCCATCTAAACGCTACGCTATGCTAGTACTAGGGATTTTGTGCTGTTGCCACAGCACAGTTCAAGTTGTCATCATGTTAGTACTATTATGATTGAGCAAATAATACCCAAGGCTTCCAAAGCAAAAATATGTCGGCATCCCAGTTTCCTGTCTATAAAATATAGTTTGGTAAAGGTTGGATCCTTGGAAAAATTGTGTTGTGTGGGCGTCGGATACGACTCTTCCTTTACCAGGGTCCAAATTGAAAGCGTCTATTCTGTGATTTGGTTAAAAATTTCTTTTGACAAAGTGCAAAGGTATCACCAGTTTTGGATTTTGCTCTATATGACCAATCGGACTCTCGCTATCATCTCCTTAATCAGAGGCGCAATGTTCTTTAAAGTTTTTTTTTTTTTTATTTAAGCCCTAGCCCTTTTTTCATGAATCATATATATATATTTTTTTTTGTCAAAAATGACTCATGACTATATGTTGTTTCCTTTGATTAGGGTAATTCGTTTCGTCAATGAATAAGGATGACTAAAGCGTAATGCTCCTATTTCACGCTCTATCCCTGCTGCTGGGGCTGTGTGCTGTGGCCCCGACCCTTACAAAGCGATCACATCTTTTGATATGAACATGAATATAAAGCGTGTAGTAATTTGAGAAATCATCAGATTGAGCTCCAACTGATTAATCAGTCACTCAATATTTTCTTTGTGCATATGAAGAATCTGTACCCACATTTGTTGCTTGCAAAGAAAGAAAGCTAGGGAAGGACTCATGCTTGCGGTGAACTGAATCCAAAGCTAGGGATTTTGACGTTGTTAGGTTTATTGTTGTTAAAAATGCATGTGAAATGAACATATGCAGATGCAAATGTCTCTACAGTTGTGGGTTACCGCTTGCTTCATTCTTTTAACACAGTTGGTCTCTACAGTTGGTTATTAACTCTTTGATTTTGCCTTTGTTGTTTTTTTCTTGCACGAAATAGCATGTGATTGAACGAAAGACAGATCACAGATGGCAACTCAACCAACTGGGCCTTGCCGAGCCGTAAGGAACACTGACAATAACATCCCTTGTGAGTTGTGAATCTATCAACATTCAACTATCACACAGACGAGCGACACGACAAAATACCTTAACAGGCAGAGCAGAAAAGGGGACCGGAGGGATGGGTGGCCATATATGATACATCCTCACCAAAATTCCTTGGTACGTGGAAAGACAAGGGTTCTTCTTCAAATTACCATTTGTCCCTCCAATTAATAATTAATAATTGGTTAGTGTGTATGTTTCCAATTTTTACTTTTGAAGTCTTGTCTGTCTTCAATGATAAGAGATTGGTGTTTTACTCGAATCTTCAAATTTCAAATCCCCTCACCACATTTAATAATAATTAATTTTACGTTCTTCCGTGATTTTTCATTTTTTTTTTCAAGCGTACGGTTTCATCAGAAGTTGTATGAATCAGGTCATCTAAATGACCTTTGTTGCTGCCTCTACCATCCCTTTGTTGTTGCTGCTGCCTCTACCAGTAAATAAGGTCTCATTTTCGAGGGGACAACTGAGGTCTGGGAGAAGAAAGCCTCAGGTAGGGTTTACACGTTGGATCGATGGATTGGAACTTCCACCAAATTGAACAAATATTTTGGCATCAGATTTACTACCATCATTATTGGCAGCACATGATCATGATGTAATAAGGTTCGCATAACGCATTAGTACGTCCTCGGCCCTGTTGAACTTCGTTGCTGATGAATCTCGCGAATTTTAATGGTAAAAATTGATTCTCTATCCGCCTATTGGCAGGTGCAGATCTCATAAACCTACAGCCCCGACAAAGAAAAAAGATGAACTTTCTTTAAAAAAAAGTTTACTATTGCTCGTTTAAAAGTTAAAATTGAACTATTAACAACACATTTATTTTAGCAACAAATGTAAACCAATCGCAAAGCTCCATCTAATAAGTTGTGAAAACTTTCTTTGAAGTCAGCTGCCATATATTATACTGCCCAGGGACTGGGCATTTAGAAGCCTCCCACTCCCACCGCTCACTCAAGACACTACTCACTCTCTACATTCAAGTCTTCCTACTATTTACACGCTACTCTCTGCTTTCAAGAAAAAAAAAGTTATACCGTCGCTACTCTCTCTTTGGCAAAAAAACAAGAAGCAAGAGTAAAGCCGGCCAGCCATGTCTAGAGCTAAAGCTCAGACCAAACAATCATCATATATTTCTAGAGATAGCAGCAGGTCGTACTTCCTCGCTGTATTTGTCTCCATGTTACTCGTCTTTGTCATATGTTCCTTGACAGAAACTTTGCCCAGTTTCCAAAATATGATTTCAACTACCGGTGCTGATACCTGTAACGGCGAACCACCAGCCGTAAATCGAACCCACGACCCTAAAGAAGCCACTTTTTACGACGAACCCGAGCTAACTTACACGCTAGGCAAAACCATCGAAGACTGGGACAAGAAGAGAAAGTCCTGGCTACACCTTCATCCCTCGTTCGCCGCTGGTGCCGACACCCGTATTCTCATCGTGACGGGCTCTCAGCCTTCGCCATGCAAGAATCCCATCGGGGATCATCTACTTCTAAGGTGTTTCAAGAACAAGGCTGATTATTCCAGAATCCACGGCTACGATATCTTTTACAACACGGCATGTTTAGACCCCAAGCTGTGCAACGTTTGGGCTAAGGTAGCTTTAATTCGGGCTGCCATGGTGGCCCACCCGGAAGCAGAGTGGATCTGGTGGATGGACTCCGATGCTGTCTTTACTGACATGTACTTTAAAGTTCCGTTACAGAGGTACAAGCAGCATAATCTGGTTGTTCCCGGCTGGCCCGACATGGTTTACGAGAAGAAGAGTTGGGTTTCTCTAAATACCGGGAGTTTCTTCACGAGAAATTGTCAGTGGTCTTTGGATTTTTTGGATGTCTGGGCTCGCATGAGCCCGCGAAGCCCTGATTACAAGTTCTGGAGTGAAACTTTAATGTCTACGCTTTCGGATAAGATGTTCCCGGGAGCAGATGAGCAGTCGTCTTTGGTTTATTTGCTGTTGACAGAAAAGAAGAAATGGGGGGATAAGATTTATTTAGAGAATCAGTACGACTTGAGCGCTTATTGGGTAGGCGTAGTTGGAAAGCTTATTAAATTTACGAGGACGGAGGCTGACGCAGGGAAGAATTTGCCCTTGCTAAGGAGGAGAAGGGCGGAGGTGGTGAGCGAGAGCGTTGGTGAGGTGCGGGAGAAGTACTTGGAAAATAATACCGCTGGCGAGGGTAAACGGCCGTTTATTACGCATTTCACGGGATGCCAGCCCTGCAGCGGAAACCATGATCCCTCCTACGTTGGAAATACCTGCTGGGATGCAATGGAGAGGACTCTGAATTATGCTGATAATCAGGTCCTTCGTAACTTGGGTTTTGTGCACAGGGATATAAGCCATGGCTCTTACGTTTCACCCCTAGCCTTTGATTTTCCATCGGAAGTGCTGCAAAGAAAGAAATCCGGTGAAGAATATAACAGGTGAATAAATCCGTCCGTTTTAGTGTTGTTTATAGATTAAAGCAGCCAGCAGGACTTGGGCTCTGAAAATTCAGTATCAAAAAAAAAAATGGCCGTAAAATTAAGAGAACAAAAAAATTTTCACAAGCTAGTCGTGGTAAATTCCTCCGTAATTGAGTGAATTTCAAGATACTTATATTTGTTGCCACGAAAGAGAATATATATTGTTGATGCTTTTTCCTGTTGGTCAACAAAATCGAATTGATTGAGTGTGCTTTATAATACTACTAAAGTGTATGGCTTTCAATTATTTTCTCGCTTAAGAAAAAGTGGACAAGCAAGAAAGGTTACGCCATTATATGCGGAAGATTACTTTTGACTCAGCCAGTCATCCAGCGGACAATGATTTCAATTTTGAATGTTGTCCCCTCAATCAAAGGCGGATTATTATTGGACTTTGTTTTTTTTTTTTTTGCAGGAGGAACTGCTGTACAATTATTTTTCTTCATCTATTTCTGGTAAGATAAGATAAAACAATTTCTTTTTGGCAGCCAAAAATATTTAACCTCCGGCAATTGCTTAGTAGTATCAAACTTCCGTCGTCGTTAAATTTCTCTCCGTGGCTAGAGACATCAGCGAGCATTTGATTGGCGGGGTCTAATATCCACAATGATGTGATAAACTGTACTAACGTTCGTACAATAAGATCATGTGAAACTGAAGATGAGCCCAATGCAGATGAGGTTATTGGACCTCGGAAGACTTGCAGCAATCGCTGCTGCAACAGCTGGTGCTGGTCCATAGAGATGGACAATCGGCATCATATATGTTGCTGCAATTTTAGCCACTTGATATGCTTTTCGTTTCTTCCATGAGATTTTGGTTTTCGGGGTGAAAAAATCAACATTTCATGACCTTTAAATTCGTTCGGGCAAATTAATCTACACTTACTCCAGGATCAAAATACTACCAAATTTTTTTTAATCGTAACGATAACATTTGTATAACTTACTTTAATTTAATCTTGAAGAAAAAAAGAGAGTCTAGCAGACGGAGTACCGTCAGAGGAAGCAAAATGACAATCACAATTAATTGACTAGTATATGGTACCCCATCAAAACTAAGTCTTGGTAGTACCAGCGGTCTAAAAGGCTATTGGCTGGTGTATGACCAATTAAAGACGTATTTTTCCTATCTTAATCACTTGCTACTGATTAAAGACTCAAGTCTTGCAATTGCCACTCGTTTTTTCAGCAGAACTTATCTTACACTTGGGACAGAGTCCTCCTTTACTCCTTTTATATAGCTATAACCAAACTGAAAAAAATATGAGAGCAAAGTTGTGGGACATGATACGGTCCTATTTGAGTGTCATAACTTGGAAGGTAAAATTGCTTTCAAAAAGAAGTTTAAGTTTAAATTGTAAAAGGGTGATCAGGAGGAGTTATTTTGATTTACCCAAAACAACAAGATTTGGACGAAAACGACAAGAGTGGTGGGGATCCATATAAGAAGTGTGGAAGGATTTAGAACCTTAATTAAGTTAAACAATAGTGGCTTGTTTATTATGGGTAGGTTTGTGTCCGTCAAAATGTAAAAGCCTTTTATACCTACCGGGCTATACATTGAAAAAATAAACCCAAAGAAAAAAATCTGAATGCAATAAAAAAATGGATTACCCAATAGTTCTACGGTCATTAATTTGTTTTTATTGCCTAACCAAGAATAGATATTGCGAATTAAAAAGCTTTCACAGGAGTCGTGGGCAAAGAGAGCATTTGCCTTGTGTACGAGTATATACGAACTACAAATTCTGTACGAGATACTCCTCCCCCATGGCCAACCACAGTTCTATGCATTTAAAGATTTTGATTTGTGGAGAGGGCCCTTTGTCCCATGCTCTGCTCTCTTTGGCAGATGGCAGATGGCCAAAAGCCCTGCGCAGTCCGACTAACTGGAAAAAGTTACTGCTAAAATGAAATCCTAAAGCCCTCTCCAGTCTCCACTCACTTCTCCGAATCTCCAGACTAATTCCACATTTCTACTCCGTATCCATACGCAGCAGCTATGACCAGAATCAAGGTTCACACCAAAGCGCCGACATTTTTCAGAGATTGCAGGCCCTTCATCCTCGCTGTATTTGTCGCCATTCTACTCCTTTATGCTCTCTGGTCCTTCACTGAAACTGCTTGGACAAACTTATCCGTCTCCGCCATTTTTTCAAACGCCACCACCGACCACTGCACTTCCCAACCCCAATCCCTCAACCGAACCCACGACCCGCCAGAACCCACGTTTTACGACGACCCGGAACTCTGTTACACCCTAGACAAGCCCATCGATAACTGGGACGACAAGAGAAAATCATGGCTGAAACTTCACCCCTCGTTTGCCGACAACGTCCAAGACCGCATACTCCTCCTCACAGGATCACAGCCCTCACCCTGCAAGAGCCCCATCGGCGATCATCTACTCCTCAGAGGTTTCAAGAACAAAGCCGACTACTGCAGAATCCACGGCTACGATATCTTCTACAGTAATGCTTGTTTTGACCCGAAATTGTGCAACGTCTGGGCTAAAGTAGCTGTAATTCGAGCTTCCATGGTGGCCCACCCGGAAGCCGAGTGGATCTGGTGGATGGACTCGGATGCCATCATCACCGACATGGACTTCAAAATTCCGTTACAGAGGTACAAGGAGCACAATCTCGTGGTACCCGGCTGGCCCAACTTGGTTTACGAGAAGAAGAGCTGGGTAGCCGTAAACACCGGGAGTTTCCTGATGAGAAATTGTGAATGGTCCTTGGAGTTCTTGGATGTTTGGGCGAGCATGAGCCCGCGGAGCCCCGATTACAAGTATTGGAGCGAAACGTTAATGTCCACCCTTTCGGATAAGGTGATTCCAGGAGCTGATGAGCAATCGTCTCTAGTTTATTTACTATTGAGGGAAAAGAAGAAATGGGGAGACATGATTTATCTGGAAAATCAGTATTACTTGCATGGCTATTGGGTCGAAATTGTGGGGAGGTTAAATAACATAATTAAGAAGTATTTGGATACAGAGGCAAAGGTGCCGGTGCTGAGGAGGAGAGTTGCGGAAGTGGTGAGTGAGAGCTTGGATGGGGTGTGGGAGAGGTACCTGAGAGATGCCGGTGGTTTTGGAAATAGTGGGTGGAGACGGCCGTTTATTACTCATTTTACCGGATGTCAGCCGTGTACCGGAAAACATGACCCGGCGTACAAGGGTAACGCCTGCTGGGTTGCGATGGAGAAGTCTCTGAATTTTGCCGATAATCAGGTTCTCCGGAGGTATGGTTTTATGCACCCGGATTTAGGGAATGGGTCGTCGGTGTTTCCAGTTCCCTTTGATTTTCCGGCCGACGAGAAGGAAGAATTGGTGTAGAGTTGAGTGGAGGAGGTAAGTAAAGGGCGGTTGTGTCTGTATTTTGTATAGTTTTGTCTTGCTTTCTTTGTATCCATCCATCAAAATGGTGAAGTGAGAGAACAAAAGCAAACGATTCTCACGGAGGCTTCGCCAAGTTCCTCAATCGAGTGAATTTCAAGTTCAAGAGCTTTTACGAATGCCTTTTTTGTCAATATAAAAAGAGAATTAATTTGGTTGTTTGCACTATTAGCAGGGTATTAGACTAACACCTTTTGTTTTGTGCTGTTCTTTTTGCACAATTCCCCAATTACGATGTAGAATCTGTATACCAGAACTTTCCTCCTTTCAACTGTTAATAACCATCTCGTAGGGAAGAAAAAGGAATAATTGCACAAACCTCCCCTGAGATTTCTGACATTTGCACTGACCTCCCCTCTAGGTTTTGAAATTGCATTCACCTCCCCTGAACAGTAACAATTCGTTGCAGAAACCTCCCTGACAGCTTTTGTAGAAGTGAGATAAGAAATTTCTTCCAATTTTACCCTCTTCTTGCTTGACAATTATTATTTGCTTGACAATTGCTTAACTAATTATCTAATTAGTTAATAGTTAAACTAATTAACTATTAACTAATTATATGATTAATTATTAACTAATTAATTAATTTTTATTTATCTAATTAACTGCTTAACTAATTAACTAATTAACTAAAGCTGTTGTCTGTCTGAAACTAACAAACTATTTGCATGTTAAACTAATTAACTAATTAACTGCTTAACTAATCAACTACTTAACTAACTAACTAATTAACAGATTATTTGCATGTTAAACTATATGCAGTACGCATTACCTATTTAAAGTATCGGCTCTTTATGGGTATTTTACTTTCAAACATTTAATTTATGATAAAAACATTAATGTTTGTAAGTAAAATTCAAAAAGTGTTACAGTAATATTCTTACAAAAAAGAAGGGGCATAGGACCATAAATTAAATATTTGAAAGTAAGAATATTGATATTTTTTGTAACACTTTTTAAATTTTACTTACAAACATTAATATTTTTATCATAAATTAAATGTTTTAAAGTAAAATACCTATAAAAAGCCGATACTTTAAATAGGTAATGCATACTGCATATAGTTTAACATGCAAATAGTTTGTTAATTAGTTAGTTAATTAATTAGTTAATTAGTTTAACATGCAAATAGTTTGTTAGTTTCAGACAGACAATAGCTTTAGTTAATTAGTTAATTAGATAAATAGAAATTAGTTAATTAATTAATTAGATAATTAGTTAGTTAATTAGTTAATTAGTTTAACATGCAAATAGTTTGTTAGTTTCGGACAGACAACAACTTTAGTTAATTAGATAATTAGTTAATTAGTTAATTAGATAAGCAGAAATTAGTTAATTAGTTAATTAATTAATTATATATTTAGTTAGTTAATTAGTTAAGTAGTTAATTAGTTTAACATGTAAATAGTTTGTTAGTTTCGGACAGACAACAGTTTTAGTTAATTAGTTAAGCAGTTAATTAGTTTAACATGCAAATAGTTTGTTAGTTTCGGATAGACAACAACTTTAGTTAATTAGTTAATTAGATAAACAAAAATTAGTTAATTAGATAAACAAAAATTAGTTAATTAATTAATTGGATAATTAGTTAGTTAATTAGTTAAGCAGTTAATTAGTTAATTAGTTTAACATGCAAATAGTTTGTTAGTTTAGGATAGACAACAGCTTTAGTTAATTAGTTAATTAGTTAAGCAGTTAATTAGTTAACTAGTTTAACATGAAAATAGTTTGCTAGTTTCCGATAGACAACAACTTTAGTTAATTAGATAAACAAAAATTAGTTAATTAGTTAATTAATTAATTAGATAATTAGGTAGTTAATTAGTTAAGCAGCTAATTAGTTAATTAGTTTAACATGCAAATAGTTTATTAGTTTCGGACAGACAACAGTTTTAGATAATTAGTTAATTAGTTAATTAGATAATTAGATAATTAGTTAATTAGATAAATAGAGATTAGTTAATTAGATAAACAGAAATTAGTTAATTATTTAATTAATTAATTAGATAATTAGTTAATTAGTTAATAGTTAATTAGATAATTAGTTAATAGTTAATTAGTTTAACTATGCAGAAATAGTTTGATTAGTTAATAGCTATTAACAATTAGATAATTAGTTAATTATTTAATAGTTAATTAGATAATTGGTTATTAATTAATTAGATTATTAGTTATTTAGTTAATTAGTTAATTAGTTAAACTATGCAGAAATAGTTAATTTAGTGTAATTTTTATTAACAAATGTTTTGTTGGGTTTGATGAAAGTACTCATCACATTCATTTGGTAAAATTAAATCATGTCAGAGGTACTTTAGTAAATTGACTCACTTTTACCTATTAAATTGCCTCCAACTTTTGATAGGGGAGGTTAGTGCTATTTCAAAATTGATAGGGGAGGTCAATGCTATTACTGTAAAAGTCAGGGGAGGTTTCTGCAATTATCCCGGAAGAAAAAAGATAACACTTTTTTTTTTGGGGTTTGGGCGGAGGATCTAGAGTAGAGTATGCCAATGTTAAGCAGGGCAAATCGCAGTTTTTCTCTTGGTATTATTAAGACTTCTGATGGAGGTTTGCTCTTAACCAGAGGCGTATTGGTGCACTTCTATCCCAAGTCCTTCGGCTTTGAGCAGGGTTGATTGGTTGGGACACAAAAATTAATACGCTCGAAAAGTTGATTGACAAAATGGTGGAAATGCACAATAATCAAATATGCTCGAAAAGTTCTTGAATCAAATGTTTAATCTGTGTAATCTTTTTGTTTGTTGTGAATTGGTCGGGGGGAAGTCCTGTCTTCTTGAAAAAAACATTTGAAAAAATCCCCCCTAAGGGAAAAAAAAGAACATGTTCGAAATGATGCTTTAATAAACAGATAGTTTAGGGCATCAAAAAGTTAATAGATAGGAACCATGCAGACGCCTCCCCACGGACGACAGGAGTGATGAATACTACTCCCTCCCTTTTTTTATATCTGACGTTTAAGAAATTTGCTCTTAAGTACTTTTATCTGTCGTTGTATTATCCCCATGCAGCATTAATTATTTTTTCACAATTTTACCCTTTTATCTCTCTTTACCAATACAGAGCTCTTAATTACTATTCCTAATAATTATTACTTCTTTCTTTGCTTTTGGCCTAGTAAAACAGCACCATTTAATACTCTAGTGAGAGAAAACATGAGTGAATTGGACAATTAATGAGGGTACAAAAGGAAAGTAGTGTATAGATTTAAACAATGAAAAACTTTTCTTAATTGGTGTGCAAAACCTTAAACGTCAGTTATAAAAAAAGGGAGGGAGTAACTGTTATGTTTTTATATTCCTCTATTGCTATGATTTTGTGCATATTTTATCTTTTAAAGTACTATTTAAGGTATGCTTTATGATTGGATAGATTAAAAAGCGTTTGGAGTGAAAATGATATACAAGGAATTCAATTTGAAAAGAAAATGCTAAATTCACGAAAACAGCCGTTAATGGGCGCTATAATAGGGGCCAAACATAAGGCCCGTTCAAAGTTGAACTTGATTTCGTTCAAATTTATAAGTTAAATGATAATGGGTGTCGTCTGTCCTGCAACCCAGCTTAAGACCCGACATTATCTGGACGTGTGTTTTCTTAGTTTTAACACACTTATCCAATTACAATTCAAAAATCCTACTTCCTAACACTATAAATAGGAGGCTTCGGTCGATTCTAGGAGGGCCGGACAAGAAGAACGGCTTATAGCCGTTATTTTTTCATATTCTACATTTTTAGGAATAGATTAGAATAAGTAGAACTAACGTTTGACTATAAACAACTCTGTTTCTCTTTTAAAGGTAATATTTAACTAGTTCTCTATTCCAACCAAGGATTAAAGTATTTATTCCAACTAGGGGTGTAAACGAGTCAAATCGAGTTGAATTTCGGTCTAATTGAGTTGAGTCTCAACATAATTTCACGAATCTCGAACTCGAGTTCGATGAGATCAAAATATCAAGTTTGAACTCGAGTTATACTCAAATTCGAGTCGAACTTGAGGTCAAAAAAATAAAAAATAACTATTTTTATTATTTAAAAATAAATAAAATAATAATTTTTTAATAAATAATAAAATATTTGGGATATATGTGTAATTTTACTAATAAAATAAAAATAAAAAATATATATAATCGAGTTCTAGTTAGTTCCCAAATTAATGAATTTAGTATTTTTTTAATTCGAGTTCGAAATCGAATTCGACTTGGCCAATTCGAGTTCAGGTTCGAATTCGACTTGGTCAATTCGAACTCAAGTCACTTGCTATCGGTTCGATTCATTTGCAATTCCAATTTCAACGATTATAAAATCGGGTTTGATCTTTTTAATAATTAATTTGCTATCTATGATTTCTTGATTTTATTCTATATCGATACATGTATGGTAGAGTAAGTGGTCAATTATTCTCTCTATATGTATTCTTCGTGCCAAAATTCTAATTTTAATCAGTAATTGGCTTGTATTGGTATTTCTACGTGACAAATAAAGCTAGCAATTGGTTGTCCTCTTTTGTGAACCCTTAGGGAAAATCATGGTGTTAATTAAATAACTACGTGCGTCACGAGTTATTGTCATATTTGGCTGATTCTTGGTTCTTAATGTTGTTATTAGAGTAATTGAGATTGCATCAATACCTAGATTATCTAATAACAAGAATACAATTTGAATGCATCATTTGATTGTTGAATTCAGAGAATTCGCAAGTTATTACTGACGTCCAGGGCAACCTAGGCCAAATAGTTGATTAAATATTGGGTCTTTAGGATTTGATGATCAATCAAAATAAAGATCTTCATGTCCTTGGTTAGGCTCATTATTTATTATTTTTATCTTATATTTTTATTATTATTGTTTTAGTTATAGCGATAGTTTTACTTATCTCAATTTACTATTTACTATTTTAACAAAGAAAATCGAAAGTTTCAACTGTTTCATGTGAATTTGACTTGGACTCCTATTACTATAAATTTTAAATTTCTAATAATTAATTTTTGACACTCACTACAACTGATCAAGGAGGAAGGAAAAACTAAAAAAGATAAGTAGATGGCTCAGATTCTAACGAATAATTAGAATAGTATTATTTAAAATAATTATTATAACACTTTTTATGGTGTGATGTATGTGAAAAAATTTAATATCCAAACAAATTCTAACTCTCCGAACCTTTAGATTACAATCCCAATCACCTTTGGATTGACATCATTTGAAATAAAAAAATTTACTTCACAAATCCCAATCACCTTTTTATCTTCCTAATTACCTTTTTATCTCACATACATCACATCACAAAAAATGCTACAGTAATTATTTCAAATAAATCATCCAAATAAACTCTTATCCAAACAAACTCATTGGGTTCCTTTTTCTTATCAAAGTAGCAGTACTTGTTAGGGGTGGGCACGGGTCGGGTACCCACCTCAAACGTGATTTGGCTGACCCGAACCTAACCTATCGGATCAATATTTTTTTGACTCTAATCTGCTCCACTCATCTCCGGATACCCGAGGACCGAGTACCCGAAAAAAGGGGCGGGTCATCAGGTACTCGCCCTTATAATTCATATTTACTAATATCCATTTTTCAAGCACAACAAATATCACCTTCCAATTAATTACTAAACCAGAATAAGAAAACATAGAGAATAAGTGCCAAATTCAGCTTCGACATAAATAGAAAACAGAAAAGGAAGTGCCAACAAAATCAACTTCAGCAACTCTTGGTTCCAGAAACAAATTCCCCTAACCCAACAACTTTCACAAGCCTACTAAAATTCAAGAAATCATAGGCTAAAAGAGATGCTACATGCTGATGCGAATAACTATAGAAGTACACACAAGTAAACTTTAATTATTTAAGAAGCATCAGCAAAGTCAATAAGTGCGAGTTCTGCACTTTCCAATTCCACCTTTCTGTCACCTAGCAAAGATGCTATTCCCTCCCCCTCCTTATTTTTGTAATCCATATCCGTATCCAAATTTTATGGGCACCCGACCCTCATCTACTCCGCCGATAGAAATCGGATCGAATATCCTAATTTTCAGTGCGAGGCGAATCGAATTGTTCGGATTTTCAGGTCGACGGATTTTGTTGCCCACCCCTAGTGCTTGTTACAGTATCTACCGCGTTAGATCGGGGGTCGAGAAAGCACAACGGCAAAGAAATTGGAAAATGGGAAAGTAAATCCACACCTTTCATCCTGAGTCGCACGCGTCGTGCAACTATTAAATAGGAGAATTTCATCGCTCAAAGTAGCGCATAGCAGCAGAAATGAATGATGGTTTTGTGAAGGCTTTTTCCAGTATGTTACAAGCGTGGGTGACAACAACACAACAACAGCGAGAATGAGATCGAATTCGGGCATAAAAAGAGCTGCTGCGACCCATCCCATTCATTCATTCATTCATTCATTTGACGTTGAGCTAGCTTAGTCAAAACTCACTAACCAAATACTACTGCTATCTCTGTTCCACTTAACTACAGCCACTTGATCGGAATAATAGAAAAGCGCAAACACCTACCAGCAATAAGTGAGAGGAGAATCAGATTCATTTGGTTCAGGGGACATAAAACATCATCACTAAAGCAAATGTTAACTTTTATACTACTAGAACGTGCCCGATAAACCCCCCCAAAAAAAAAAAAACTAGTACAGCATGTATAGTACATGCATTAACACTCTTTATAAGACCCCCAACTTTAACTTACAACAGAGAAAATACATCTCCAGGGTGCCCAAAAAAATGAAAAACGAAATACATATGCAATCACTTACTATTAAGAGCCCATAACCTTCAAAATGATACTAGTTAAGTAACAGTAGTATAGTTTCATAAATATGATATACCTTCTTTCTATATGATACTAACCGTTTCATAAATCAATAATGATACTACTAGTAAAGCCTCCGATGATGGTACAAAACTACTTAACAGTTGGTTAGAATAAAATATTTCTAGGAAGCGCCTCCAACAAGGTCCGATGCTGGGTAATCGAACGGCAGAGGCAGGACGGTGGACGTATCCAATAAATCCCGGTGCACGAACCCATATCTCCTAAGCACCTGATTATCAGCAAAATTCAGAGCAATTTGCATCGCTTCCCAGCAAGACTGTCCAGAGTACATCTGGTTGTGGTCCCCGCTACAAGGCTGACACCCCGTGAAGTGAGTCATGAACGGTCTCCTCCAACTCCCCCTCCCATACCCAGCGTCCTTAAGGTGCTCCTCCCACACCTTACCATAACTCTCCCCCACTCTCTCTGCATGCCTCCTCCTCAATCTCCTCTCCCGTTTCTCAATCCCCGTGTACGCGTCGGTGATGCTCTCCAGCGTCCCCACGATTTCCATCCAGTACCCCTCAAAATAATATTCATCCTCCATGTAAATTTTGTTCCCCCACTTCTCTCTCTCTTTCAGGATCAGATAAGCCAACCCCGTCTGATCGTCTGACTCCGGAAACGTCTTGTCCTTGAACGTCGTCCGCTGAATCACGCCCCATTTGTCGTACTCCGGGGCTTGAGGCCCCATGCTCGCCCATTCTTCCATGAAATCCATTGACCACTGACAGTTGCGCATCAGAAACACTCCAGCGTTCAGCCCCGTCCAGCTCTTCTCCTTGTGAATCAAGTGAGGCCAGCCGTGGACCACTAAATTATGGGCCTTGTAGCGATCCAGCGGCAGCGTGAAGTCCATGTCGGTGAAGGCTGCGTCTGAGTCTACCCACCAGATCCACTCCGCCTCCGGATGGGCCAACATGACCGCTTTCACGGCAGGCATTTTTGCCCAAAACGAGAACATCTTCGGCTGCAGCAGCACGGTGTTGTAGAAGATATCGTAGCCGTGGATCCTGCAGTAGTCCACCTTATTCTTGAAGAACCTCAACAGCAAGTGATCCCCGATAGGGTTCTTGCAGGGCGTCGCCTGAGAACCCGTGACCATTAAAATCCTGTCAGCTGCTCCGGCGGCGAACGAGGGATGCTTCTCGAGCCACTCCCGCCTCTTCTCATCCCAGTTCTTGATGGTCTTCTCAATGGTGTAGCTCAATTCCGGGTCGTCATAGAAAGTCGGGTCGGGCGGATCGTAGCTCCGGTTGTGACCCGCTTTCCCGGCGGGGCAGCTGAGGGCAGCCTCGGAAGCTAGGCCCCTCGAGAAAGAGGGATTCGCAGAAGGGGCGGGGCTACTGAAGAAGGACCAGAAGGCCCAGGCTAATAAAAAGGAAGCGGAAGTTCCGGCAGCGTAAAGAAAGCAGCTGGAGAAAAACGACGAGGTTTTGGTGCGGAGGAGGCTGTTGTGCTTAGGCATGGTGGCTGCTGTCTGAAGGTGTGACTGGTCTGGAGATAGCATTTTAAGGGCGCTACGAAAGCGCCTGCGCCTGGTTTTGCCACCTAGGTGGAGGAGGTGAGGTTCGTCCGTTAGTGAGAGTTTATGGCCATCTGGAAAATTGAGTGCGTCAGCTAGAGGTGGTTCGCCGCTTGACTGAATGGACGCCGAAGAGTAATTTGGCCGAGTCTGGGAAAGTAAAAGCAAAGCTGCTCAGCATTGGATTGCGTGGGCGTGGCTTTTGTGTATTGGATGGTGATGATCGTAATCCTTCCTTGCTACTGCAACTACAACTGCATTGCTTTAGCAGTTTAGAGCTGAGTTTGCTCCGCTGCTCCCGGTGTTTCGTTTGTTTTAATGGACAGTGGTGATTATTGTTGAGAGTGGGTGGGGCTTTTAAATTTTAGGGATAATTTCAGAACCTCAGGGGAGGTTGCTGACAAATCACTAGCCTCCCTTGAAATTTACAAAATTATATATACCTCCCTGAGGTTAAGGTTTTGATAACAAATTAGTCCAATTAGAAAAGATAATATTAAAAAAAATACTTTTAAAAAGAGAGATGAAATTTTGGTTTCATAAATATCCCTTATGTATATATATAAGTTGTATTAGTAAAAAAATAAAAATAATTAAAAGTTAGAAACAATTAATACATATATTTCACTACTCAAAAAATTTACATTTAATAAATTAAATAATACAAATAAACAACAAAATTGCACTAATGATCATAAGAATCAATAAAATGGACTAGTCATTTTTTTTAAAAATAATGTATGCTATGATTCTTATGATTTTGAATAAAAAACTTTCAAATTTTGTCTTTCTTTTTCCTCCTTCCTTCATTAGGTATATCAATTAATGTTATTTTCTAAATACAAGTCATCATTCATCATTAAAGAAATTTTCAACAGCTATTTTTGTTAATTAGTTACTAGTAATTAATTAATGTTCTAATTACTTAATCGTTAGATATTAATAAAGGAGAATGGAGGAAAAAGAAAGACAAATTTTGAAAATTTTTTATGTTCAAAATCACAAGAATCATAATAAACATCACATCAAAAATGATAACTAGTCTATTTTGTTGAATCTTGTGATCATTAGTGTAGTTTTGTTGCTTTTTTGTGTTGTCTAAGTTTATAAATATAAACTTTTTGAGTGGTGAAATGTGTGTATTAATTATTTCTAAATTTTAATTATTTTCATTCTTTTACTAATACAAGTTATATGCATGCATAAGGGATATTTATGAAATCAAAATTTTATTTCTCGTCTTAAAATATTTTTTTACTATTCGCTTTTCTAATTGGAGTACTTTATTATCAAAATCTTAATCTCATGGGGTTTGCATAATTTTATAAAATTTAAGGGAGGCTAGCGATATTGTTAGAAACCTCAGGAAGGTTTCTAAAATTATCCCTAAATTTTAATTGGGGTCCGTCGGTTCCGCTTACGTCTGTGGACTGGTATGGAATGTGGATCAGGAGGGTGCATCTCTTGATTCTGACACGTGGAAATTGCACCGACATTTTGATCGAGGATCAGCTGAGGCTTCCTTATTTATTGCCTTTTTATTAACGTCAATTCTCGGGATTTACTGCGTATCTCAGTGCCCTGCGTCGGGAATTTGAGGAGGCTACTGTCCTGTGAACTGAAAAGGAAAGAAATCTCCATTAACAAACGTTAGTCGGTCTTTAAGGGCAGAGCATATATATGCTCCTAGATCAAATACACTTAAATTTATACATTTAGCTTCGAACTACTTAAATCTATTATGCAAAATCTACAAGTTTATTTTCCTAAACCATGACGACTTTCGGAAGATATATATATATATATATATACACATATGGAGTGAATTCTACCCAAGAATTAGAAAGGAATAAGTAAAGCAATGAAGGGTATATTGGATACCCTACACTTGAAGAGGCCACGCTCAGTATTTTCCGAACTAACCACTTCTCGCTCGTATTTTAGGAAGTAATCTTGCTGAGATTTAGGTCTGATTGATAACCCAATTCAGCACTTAAATTTTATGGATTCAAATCTTAACATATTCAATTTTTTTGATAATCAAAAGTTAAACATCTAAATTAATTAAGTGACATTTAATTTTCTAAACAAAACTAGAGATGTAATCGAGGTCGAATATTGCCATACTCGAACTCGAGCTCGAGCGAATAGTATTATTGAAACTTGAACTCGAGCTTGATGATTGCTCACAGAACTCGAGCTCGACTCGCATTGGTGCGAGTCAATACAAGTTTTATTGAACTTAAGTCAGAAAATTTCATTTTTTTTGATAATATTTTAAGTGAAAAGACATTTCATTTTTAAAAAATTTCGTACAACTTAAAAAATTTCGTAAATTCAACCACTTTTTTTTGTATAAAGGTAATTTCATAATAATAATATGTTAAAGAATTAAAATTAAAAACTAGATAAGACTTGACAAGCCTTCGAACATTGCATCTGAATACTCAAATTCGGTCAACTCGAGTCCAAGTCAAGTTTTTGACCGAACTGCTCGCAAATAGCTCGATTCGATTACAGTTCTAGGCAAAATTTGTCACCAAAATAAATGATAAATTATTAACTTACTATTGAATGTGATAAGCATTCAAATATATTAAGTTTAATACTTAACAATTTAATAATCTAATAGATTCAAATTTCAAATTTCAAACTTTAACCTTATCAAATGCACCCTTAGTGGGCTATACTTCCTTATGCGGTAGGCAATAAAGATCATAATCCTAACGAAGGTCATAAACATTATAAAGATTGGTTCATTACGGTTCGCTTTAGGAGTTCGGATAAGAACTCAATGCAATTATGTTTTGTGCATTCCATCCGGTTGTTTTGTACATGTTCAAGCTTTTTGTATACAAATATATTATTATATTCTACTTAATATATATCAAGTATTTCATTCATATACACTGCTTTTACTTTGAGTAAAATATCCTGGGATTGTCAAATTATCCCAAATAATATTTCGCTTGCATCATAAACATATTTCTCAATTCACTTTTTTATATTCTCAATTACTTTTTATCTCACATACATCACATCACAAAAAGTGTTACAATAATTATTCCAAATAATAGTCTATCCAAACACACCATTTCCCGGGAATAATACTCTATTTCAAATGTAATGCAATTGTAATCTACGTACTGTACAAAATACAACAACAATCAGATGGAACCGCACCCAACCCCAATCATAGTGGGTCCTTTTCCCGGGATTACATTTGGCACTGCAGTCATGTGATGAGATTCTGTGGGGTTGGGCGTCCAACTATTTAAAAAAGTAATAGGAATGAGAGCATCACTGTCCAAACGCGCTCTCGTAGCTCAGTTGGTTAGAGCACCCGTTTAGTAAGCGGGAGGTCTTGAGTTCGACTCTCAACGAGAGCAAACAAATAATAATGTTCATTTTGTCCATTCCACAGTTTGTGGAGATCGCCCGTAAATGTCTCTTGCCATCTTCGGCATTTGATGATGACTTTTGTTTCCCTTGTTCTTGAACGGAAGAGAGAATATTTACTTTTTTCAAAGCTTTCAGTTTTGCATCGTCTTCAATTTAGGTTCTGATACCGGAACGTTGAACGCATCACGGTGAGAAAAACCAAATTCCTGTTTCTTTTGGGTTCCTTGCTCATAAATGACAGGTCAACGAGTTACAACTAAAAAACTTCAGCAGATAATTTTGTACGTCAATTTCCGTTGCATTATCCTCATATCATTCGATTGAAAAGCATTTTTAAGTTTAATCTAAGAGCATAACAGAAAATGCATACAAACTGCTTCTGTATCGCGTACCCTTTTGTCCTCCCCAGATAAAACCCAGATCCACACGGGAACAAAATCTAAAGTTAAATATTACTCCCAATTGATACTTTTTAGTTAGGGAAATTTGCCAAATTGGTCTCTAACATTTATCAAAAACACTTTTTTAGTCCTTTACATATAAAATCAGCCAGAATGGTCCTTCACATTTAAATTGTGAGCCAATGTGGTCCTATTGCTCGTTTTTGCTCATTTCTCCGGCTAAAAATAGCACGCCCCTCTCACATGGTCATATTTTTAGGGGCAAAACCGGAAACACATTTCATTACCCGTTGAAAGTAAAAGGAATGGACAAACACCAAAATACACATTTCACCTTTGGCTCTCAAAGTTTCAAGAAACCCTAAATTGCATCCCCGAATTAACAAGCATTACTTGGAAATGTATTGCTGATGATGACGACGACAAACCTGTAAGGTGTGATTGAGAAATAATAGAAAATTTGGCCATAAATTAATGAAGAAAATCAAAAAGATGCAGACCGAATCGGGAAAATGGGACTTCACAATGGGTTTCTTGAAATTGCTGTTGGCTGTTGAATAAGTAGTGTGTATTTAGCTCGAATCTCATTTTTCAGCATTCCACTGCTGTTGGCGTTTGCTAAATTCTGATTTTTTTCGAAAGATCTTTTAGTTTCATGCCCTTATATATATATATATATATATCTAGCAGCAGAAGAGATGTCTGTGGTGGCTTCGGCTGCTACTGCTGCTGTTGGAGTTGGGGCGGTCGCCTTGTTCAGACTAAACAGGCTGCCTTCTTCTCCCTCCACCTCTTCCTGCTCTTGTCTTCTTCTCAAAGGACTCCGAGCTTTTGCACCATTTCCATACTGATACCACTTCGCTTATTATTCTACCTCTACTTTGCTTTCACAAGAAGCAGCAGCTGCTGCTTCCCATCTTCCACGCTCACACACCGCCAATACCTCCTCCAGTGTGGTGGAAATTCTTGAACAGAGGGGTCTGCTGGAATCTCTCACCAGCGATAGTCTCAGGTCCATCTGCTCCTCCTTTGCCCCTAATCAACCACCTCTTCGAGTCTACTGTGGTTTCAACCCCACCGTCGACAGCCTCCACCTCGGCAATCTCCTTGGTATTATTGTTCTCTCTTGGTTCCTCCGCTGCAGTCACCGTGCTGTTG
The DNA here is from genome assembly GCF_036785885.1 of Coffea arabica. Taxonomy (NCBI): domain Eukaryota; kingdom Viridiplantae; phylum Streptophyta; class Magnoliopsida; order Gentianales; family Rubiaceae; genus Coffea; species Coffea arabica. The sequence continues at coordinate 6,623,062 of NC_092323.1, read as the reverse complement.
CCCTCATTGGGGGAGCCACCGGCCGCATAGGTGACCCTTCTGGCAAGAGTTTCGAAAGGCCTAAGCTTGACCTTGAAACCCTCCAGAAGAACATTTCTGGGATTTTCGCCACCATTCGGGGATGCAATTTAGGGTTTCTTGAAACTTTGAGAGCCAAAGGTGAAATGTGTATTTTGGTGGTTGTCCATTCCTTTTACTTTCAACGGGTAATGAAATGTGTTTCCGGTTTTGCCCCTAAAAATATGACCATGTGAGAGGGGCGTGCTATTTTTAGCCGGAAAAATGAGTAAAAACGAGCAATAGGACCACATTGGCTCACAATTGAAATGTGAAGGATCATTCTGGCTGATTTTTTATGTAAAGGACTAAAAAAATGTTTTTGGTAAATATTAGGGACCAATTTGGCAAATTTCCCTTTTAGTTATTCACTGCAATAACAAAAACGAAAGGTACAGATCTACAGACATACTGGGCAGCAGACTTTTACTTCCAACTTTGACTCTAAGACACACCAAAACTAGTCCACAGTAATTTTTAAAATCCTAGTACAACATCAACAGATAGCCATTTAATCACAAGAAGTTCAGCAACCCTGCAGGTCCCGCCACCTTAGATAAACTAGCCCTGCACGGTAATGGGTATAAGCCCCTGCAACTACAAGCACATGGAAGAGTTGGTGACTGTGCCCAGCAATATCAAACTTTCCAGGCATCCATCTTTCAGGAACTCTCATGGCGTAGACCAGTGCTCCAATACCATAAAAAGCTCCCATTAGAAGTTCATACCCAGTTGTATGAAGTGCCTCAGGCTGGTTCCAAAATAGAATTAGCTTATGCAGAATTGGCGCCGCACCTGACAACCCCATCACAAAGAAGAGGGATGCCCGCATAGTACGATATTCTGGAGTTTGGAATACTGGTAGAAGGGAAACCAATATGGTACCAATTCCCAGAATAGTAATGAATCCCAGGTACAAGTTGCAAAAGAATGGATAGCACATGAAGGAATAGTAAACAGGAGGATAGAAGGAGGTCGAGATTAGAGCAGCAATCCCCGCATAATCAAGCCTGAGCATGATGTATGATAAACGCTCTGAGTGGCATGAGAGCAAATGGCAGGTGCTGCTTGCCAGCAAGCAAAACATAGCACCACCCATGAAAGCAAAGAATGGCCAGCGTGTAATCGGTCTCACCAGTAACGGTGCTATCATGTTAGCCACATCTTCCTTCATGCCACGCTGCACCGAGTCATGTTGGAGAAGATGTTAGCAGCAATTATCCAAGGTACGAAACAGAACAAGATACAAAAGAACATTTCCAAATTCATGCGTTTAGTTTCTCATAGATGCAGAAAGTTTCACATGAGATTACTTTGGTCCGTTGCATCTCCTGTACAAGTTCAAGTTGCAAACACAGCACGAGAAATGCCAAAGAATGCTCATCTTAATGCTGCACATGAAATTCTTGCCAACAAAGTTCAACGAGAAAACAATTTAACTAGAAAGAGATCACTGATTCAGAAGAGGGGAATCCTAGATCATCAGAAGCATGTAAATCATCAATAAAAAATTCTGTTCCACAGAATCAGAAAGAAGTAACAGAAAATACAGAATTAGGGACTCAATACACTTGCTTTAAATGAAATTTTTCTCGCAGAAGTAGGGAATCAAGAGCATTTACAGATGCACAATGATAATGAAATCATTTTTGCATCAAAACACCAAAATTTGGACAAAGAATCAAAATTACTTGCAATAAATAATTATGGCTAAGAAAGAAGAATTTGTGTTCCAAATATTCTCTATATACAAGACCTCTGCTTGTTAGGTCTACAAACCTAAAATTCAAAATTCCAAAAAGAAAATTAATCCAGCAAATTTTCAGGTTATTATCTAAACTGAAGCAAAATAATATATACAGTCATATGACTGACAAGCAGAAATCAAAGAAGAGGTAACATCATCGTTTCTGGTGAAATTTTCTAAAAGCAAAGCAGGGTGGATACCACTCCACAACCCCATAATGAGCAGTTACAACATAACAAGTGTTAAAAAAAATCATCTCCTATATCAGTAGATAATTCAAAAGTAAGGCATTGCAAAGCACCGAAATTGTGAACTTTAAGCCTTCAGGATGAAATTAATCACATAGGAGAGGACTCTAAACATGACACCATGACAAAAAGATCCTGAACTTATGATTGAGATATCACGTGCACTTAAAGACTATCAAATTGTAAAACCACATCAGAAGTTCAAAATTCAACCTACTAAACAATTCAACAGAGGTAATGAAGTTGGTGTAATCTCATCTCTGATGATTTCTAAAGCCAAGGAAAATAAGATGGAGGAGAAATTTAGGCTGAATTACCAAAACAGTTGATAAAACACAATTTGCTGGTGACAACTCTGAAGTGAATGTATGTTTTGAAAATTCGGATGAATAAAAAATTAATATCCCGAATAAAATGCTGTACAGATACCTAGTAAGCCAATCTGCAGCGAGCTTTAAGCAGACCCTAATTACCTGATGTGTGAAGAATTTTCAACTATCTTGGATACAGATACATTTGACTAAGATCATATGTCATACAGAGCACATCACATGCCTACTGAGGCAAGTGAAAAAGGTAACATATCATATAGAGGATATTACAGAATCAGAATCTGCAAACTAATTTACAGAGAAAGCAAGGACAGATAAGCGAATAAATGGGTCAATTTCACAGATCCAGGTAGCTTACGTTCAGATTCATGTATATTCCACATGGGTTGATTTTTCAATAAGAGCACAAAAGAATTTAGTGGATTTACATGAACAGATCAAATAGTAAACCAAACAGGATGGAAGACTAAAATAAGTGCCATTGTGGACTGATCAAAGAGAACTAAGAAACTTACAAGGTGAAAAATAATTTGAAATTTTGAGGCCTCACAGACAAAGTTATTAAACAAAAAACCTTAAGGACTCTATCAGAAAGATGACATGGATAGCCACAGCTTATTTTACTCAGTGTAACAGTTACTACCTACGCCAGATTCTTAGAATGCACATTTCTTCAGGGTGAAAATTTGACTGCGAAAGTTTCCTGCTTTTAAGGAAGACTATAATGAGGAGACAGGAGAGAATTCAAAAACACAAAATCATGCTCTGATTTACAAAGTGGATTCCTTGCTGTAATTAAGAGCCAAGGAATAATCAGTACCAGAACGCAGGCATCAGTATGGTTGCTATGCAAGAATCGCTCAGGCAAACAATTGGTGAGGAGCTCTACAACATGCCAAGTAGATGGGGATGGCAACAAATCCATGGAAAGCAATGAGGTCTTCAACTCGTCTCGAAATTTTTGCAAATCAGGCATGTGTGGCAAGGAAGGAAGGCAAGTCAAAAATTCTTCTTGCAATTTCTGAAGATCAGCTTTCTTCAAAACATCAGGGAGATGTTGTAAAGTAGGAAGTTCCACAACGCTTGGGACCTTCATTGCTGTATAAATGGTGAGGGAAAGGAAGAGAAAGAAACCTATCAAGTGCCTGCAACAAACACCAGTTCATGCCTCTGTGAGAAGCTTTACTTAAAACTGGAGCTCCTATCTATTATTTGCGCCAAGTGATGATAGCGAAAAAGGAAAGGGCCCTAATGTAAAAGCAGTGGTGGTAACAGGAGCAAAAGTTATATTCAACCTTCAATATTTGTTCCATTAACGCTGTTGTAAAAAAACTTAAATTGATTCAGTTTTAGCCACCCTAGCCAATGTTAATCTAAGGCTTCCTTTGCCTTCGTCACATTGGTAATCCACATAGTATGCAGTTACAATACCGCGAATTCTTGATGGCAAGACAGAAAATGTAATCTATTGAGGACATCAGAAGGGACTTGACGCCTACTCCAAATAGCAAAATAGTTGTTTTGGAGGTTCATTTGAACATGCAAAGTACTAGTAATTGGGAATTCGGGAGGAACTCCACACTCATCAAGATTCTAATGCATGCTACTAAAGTTTTGGCTATTTCTTGTCAATTAGCTACCAGTCAACATAGCTGTTTGTTTGTGCAAAGACACGCAAAATCAGAAAATTTAGGGAACAATAATTAACCTAACCTAGCAAAACAAAAATGTTTTTTGTCTATATTGAGGGTGGAATGGCATAGAATACTCACGTCCAGACATTGAGGGTCTCATTATGAATGGTAAAAATGCTGAGCAGTATATGCTTGAGAGGCCATCCAGACCGGTAATGACCAAGAATGTACTCATTGTCCTTTAAATAGCCAGGCAACGAGTGGTACTCTACCAGCTGGTACTTCACCTTCTTCCACAATCTCTTCCCTTTCCCTTCCTTTGAACAATTGTAAACCCTTTGATCGTTGTCACATGATCCTCCCCCAACTTTTGTCTCTGCAAAATCCCTTTGATCCTTGCCCATTTTCTGCTCAACCAACCATTTAGGATTGATCAAGAAACTAAAAATTCCGCTTGATCTGATGGAAATAAAGTTGATCTGATGGGAAAAAAACTGTCTTTTTTGTTTTTGTTTTCTTACCTGGATTTAATAAATAAATGAAAGACGCACCTCAAATTGAAGAATCAATTCAGAAAGAAGGCCGATTAGGATCCTAATTCAGGTTGAGATATGCATACAAGTGTGTACTTATACTGGATAAATTGCCCAGAGAAAGAATACTTTGGGGGCGAGAATTACAATTACAAAGGGGTCAAATCCAATGTTTAAAAGCCTAAATGAATGGTTGGGAGGTAGGAGAAAAGATTAAACCGCTGAGCTGATATAAATCAGGAGCAATACGGAAGTTAGAGGGCGAAGACGGGCGACGAAATTCGATGGTGACAATGGAATAAATATCAAGCCATCAAGAAAGCAAGAAAAATGGAATAGAGGGGCAAGTGGAGAGATTCTTCATGGAGATTCGGAGATGCTGAGATGATTTCGTTGTATTCTTAAGGTTGCGGATTTGGCACGCCAAAATTACCGAAATCTTGCTTCGGATATCGGGAAGCTCGCAAAAGTTGACGGCTCCATTTTTTTATTTTTATTTTTGGTGGGTCCTGTCGTCAACGAATTATCTTTGTCGAATCATTGATCCCTAATTTGGACAGCTAACTATTGTAGCATCTCAACAGTAAGCTACTTCCTGCCTACCCACTTGTGACTTGAGGAAGGGCTCCATTTGGACGGTAGTGTTTTTCAAAAATTAATTTTTTAAATATAATAAAAAATTTAATAAATATTTTAAAAGATAATTTAAAAATTAATTTAAATTTAAAAGAAATTTCAAAGTATATTCTAGAAACTCTTATATTCTTAAATATTTCAAAATATTTTTTGAAAATATTCTAAAATATAATCTAAAAACTCTGCTATAGCAAAATTTTTCAAAAACACCCCTAAAAAATGGAAACTAAAGCTTTCTTTAGTGAACTTCGTATTTTGTTAAAAAAAACCCTAGAATAAAATACAACGCATTTCTGTTTATATATACATATAACAAAAAAGTGACATGAAATTCATATTTTAGCTCAGGATAAAAGCAATAAAAGGAAAGAAATAAAAAAGGGCTGTATGATATTTAAAAACATTGGGAGTACTATTGCGAGACCTCAATTTTTGATATGATGTTGGTATCTTTAAAGATCTACCGCATCGCAATTTGTAAAATTATTAATAATACAAGCGTTTGAGATTATGATTTATAGTACCTACTACTACTTGGTTCTATATATATGTAGTTCCTTGTAAAGTTGTATTTGGAGTAACCCGTGCTGTTATTAGTATTAGTTTGGTGGTGCTTGAGATTTAAGAAGCACACTTGAATGAACATCTAACGTATATAATTAACCACTTTTCTCTTTTCTTTTTGTTTAGCTAAATAATTAACGCCTGCTCACTTTTTTTTTTTTTTTGTCAACACAGGGGTGTCCGGGTCAAGACCCGAAGGCGGCCCGACTAATCCCCTGCGCCTGGAGTACAGCGCCACCCCAACCGCACCCAGGCGTTAAGTGGGATTCGACCACCTGACCTTGGAGTTCCGGAAGAAGCCCAAGACCAGGTGGTCTAGCCCCAGGGGGCTTAACGCCTGCTCACTTACTAATGAAGAGATGCAATGAAATATTTATTAGACGAAGACAAAGAAAGTCTTGAATGTCCACAAAATATAGAAGATTTAAGGTGCAATATATCATGCATTTTAAGCACTATCTAGTATGGGTTTTGAAATCATCTTTTGGCATTCAGGTTGTGTTTGTTGTGGTAGCATATACTAGTAAGTTTGTTATACTAGTACTCCCTCCGCTCCAATTTATTTGATTGTGATGTTTATACTTTTCTTTTCAATCTTATTTACCGTAAATTCAAAATTTAAATTTGAATGATAATGTACATACGATTACAAGAAGAGATAATATTAAAAGAAAACACTAAAAAGTATTTTGATTTTCGTAATATAACAAACATTTTTGGATATCATAAAATGAAAATTATGACGCTTTCAATGGGAGGATGGGAATATATCAATCAATAGCCAAAAAAAGGGCCAGTTAAATGTACATATGTTGCAACTACCAGGTTGGCAATGGACATGGTCAACATGATTTGATGGCTCATATTTGTGAATGTTTTTTTTTTTGGTGGAATTGAAGCAATATTTTGTGAATGTTTGTGCTCGCAAATTTGCTTGCTTTACGGCGTTGTTAATCGCGGATTTTGAGTACTTTGGGACAGCTATCCGCCGCTTCCTGTCCGCTCTATATTTGCCATAAATTAATTAGGGGGTGCCTGGTTCATGCTTTGGAATTGGTTTTGGAGATGGAATCATATACAAAAAATTAGTATGGTTTGAACCTCTGATATTATTCTACAAACTGATGCTTGGTATAAATATAGTTGGAATGGTATCAAAATTAATTTTTTATTTTTTAATTATTGTTCTCTTTTCTGGATTGATAATCACGCCCACCATCAGACCACCACCGAATCACTACCAATCCAAATCTTTTTTTGTTTTTTGTTTAACAATTACCAACAAAAACTCATGACTAATCAATAAAAGATTTGGATGTTTGTCATTTTTGCCCTTTTCTCAACAAGTTGCAACTGGAACTTTCAAATATTCACAAAAAACTTTGCAAAAGAAAACGACAAATTGCATCCTCTGCTGAAACCTATAAGAAACACCATACAATGCAATCCAGTTAGAGCCTTTCACAAAGAGAAGAGAATATATCGATTATGATGAGGAGGACGAATTGATGGCGAGGGAGGAGAGGAAATGGTCAACTAGGGAGAAAGGGAAGTGACCGACAATAGGAGAAGAAGAGTGATTTGTTGGATGCCATGGAAAAGGAAGAAAATTGGAAACAAAGGATGAGGGGTGTTGTTAGATGCCGATAAAAAGGAAAAAGTGGTCAGAGATAAGGAAAGAGGGAGGAGTTGTCAGATGCCATGGGAAAGAGAGGAGTGTTGAAGACGGGAGGAAGGGGAGGCTCGATGGTAGGAGCCTGGGAGAGGGAGAAAGGAAGAATTTTAACAAAATATTTTATCTTTTATTTATTAACTGTTGGAAATGAGTTGAGGATTTTGAGTGATTACTCCCAATTTAGTCAGGAATCATGAATTGGACATGATTCTAATATTTCAATTGCCATTACAGTATACCAAACACTAAATATTGAAATTATTGTTATTACACATGCCAAACCTCTCAAACCAAGCAGCCCCTAAAGCTTTCGTTATTCAAAGAGACCCGTTTGGAGATGGGCACGGTCAAAGCTTGATGGCCAATATTTTTATCTATCTCATTATCAATCAATAGCTCTGCTTGCTTAAAGGCTGGCTATATTAATCACTCATTTGATGTATAATTACGTTCCATATAATGTCAATGATCATCTGATTCCTTTTCATTAATTCTATATTTGAGCTTGCGTCACTTAAAAAGTTATAGGCTACATATTTGAGCTTGTTGTTGTTGTTGTTGTGCGACTAAAATTGATCTGGGAAAAGTGCTACGTACTCTTTAAAAGCCATCATGAGTTCAGTAACTAAATATAAAGCTTAACTATGAAAGAGAACTAGACATAATGAGCATAAAAAGAAAAGGAAATAGGGAATTTGGATAAGGAATTAAATGACACTCAATATTATTTCTCCCAGTTAAAAATTAAAATTGTTAAACAGATTTTTTTTTTCAAGTTTCTTATTCATCAACATAAAATGCCGTGGTTATGATGGGACTTTGACAAGGGGCTAGCGTCCCTGTCCTGGTCAATGCCTCCTGCTCCCCACTACAAGGTCAATTTTGACGCTTAGTTTTTGGTAATGGTGTGGTCATCCATAGTTGATTGCTGGCTTATCAAAGAGAATGGAAGGTCTAGCCAATGTTGAACTTGCTGAAGCTCATGCTGTAAGAAAAGCACTCTGAATTTGTTTGGTTTCTACTTTATTTACATATTATTTACAAACACTGATTTATTTGCATTATCAATGTATTTCTAAATCATCTTTTTATCTCATCTTATTTATAAACACTGATTTATTTGTATTATCAACCTTATTTTTGAACCACTTTTTAAATCTTATATATATTACATCAAAAAAGTGTTACGATATTTTTTCAAAAAAATTATCCCAAATCATCTCCTATCCAAAGATGCTGATGATTCCTACTTTCATATTAGAGGGCGACGCATCTCGATCATAAAAGTTGATTAATAGCACAAAAGAGCTCTTACTCGGATATTGGCTCGATAATTGAGGACATTCGCACTTCCCTGTCAGATCAAAGTATTATTGGTGTAATATGGATATTTAAAGATGCCATTAAGGTTGCGCATAATTTGATACCTTTTGCTAAATCACCGAACCTGCCCGAATTCTTCAAAATTGTCCTCTAACCATTATTAAACAGTTAGTGATGGACGAATTCTTGCAATCTAATAAATAGTTTTCCTTTGTTTTTCAAAAAATATATATATAATATCAGAATCTGCCGAAACATTCTGAGTCTAATATTGAGGAAACCTAATCACCAATCCATCAATGCATTAAGGTTTGGTGGCTTTCAGCCAATTTGCTATAATTAAATGTGGTTTTATTTAAAAAATTCAGGCGAGTGCGTAGTACATCCGTCTGGTCCGGTGGTGGTTCAGTCCCTTCCGCGTTATCCCAAGACTTTTTTAGGCCCTCCCCTCTCTATAGTGTAGGAAGCTATCGTATCGAAAATATATATATATATATATATATATATATATATATATATATTGAGGAAGCCTAGGCCCAGTACATGTACAATCCAGAATCCATATCAAACATCATTCACAGCTTAATTCATGTGATGGTTCAAGTCCGGTGGTTCTCAACATAAATTCGAAGGGCTCCTGAAAACGAATACCAACCTCCACTATTTAATGCTGTCTGCTCTTGCATCTCAAGATTGAGAAATTTGTACTCTTGGCCTTGAGTGAATCGCTCTTCTATTATCTCAATCGAAGACGGAAGGATCCGAACATGGAGAAGACAATTGTTAGCCAGCTTCCCAATCTCATTTTTATCTTTCAGTTATTCTTTATCAATTTTCACATCATGTTCTTTGCTTGCTCGTTTGCTAGACATTACCTTTGAACAGTCCACCCAATAATAAAATTGAACAGGTTCTGCTTCCACTTTCAGTTGGGCCGCGATGAGCAAATATAACCACATGACAACAACAGGCGTTTTGCTCCCTTGTCAGGTGAGTTGTCAATGGCCCATCAAAGAGCACAGGCCCACTGGGCCACTTTTAATGAAAGCAAAATGCAAGCAAAACACCACCAAGCTGGATAGACGTTGACCATCTTGTTCTGCTCTACACCCATGGACCACGATCGCCGTTGAATCCATCTCTTTCCCGCCGAATTCCCCAATCCAACAAAACTGAGAATTTGGTTAAAATTCATAATCACTAGTGGCCTTAATCCTTCCGATCTTTTTTAGTATTTGCAAAAATAACTACCAGCAGTAGAGCACTCAAAATTTAAGTGTATCACCACTTTGAAATTGCCCACCAAATTTTGTTTCTCGAAATATATGCTACTGTGATGTTGCCGTTGGTTAAAAAAAAAAAAAAAATATATATATATATATATATATATATATATATATATATATATATATATATATATATATATATATATATATATATGCTACTGCTTCATCACCAGAGAGTATTGGGGGGGGAGGGGCAATGGGGTTGCTGAGCTCAAAAACTCCGTCTTTATCTTTATCTATGGAAGAAATACATCTGCATCAACAACTGATTGGTGCTGTAAATACATCTGCATCAACATATAATTTCACCAAGTAGTAGCAGTAGACAGTAGTACTACTCGGAAGAGGTGGTGGATGAGAGGAGCAGTATGTTGTTTTGATGTCGAGGGAAAGTAGGTTTGCTCTTAATGAACTTTGGCAAGGCAAAGATTGCGAGACTACGCAACCATGACAGCATCACAGTTCACAGAGCTTGATCAGGCCATGAAATTAATTGCAATTTGCAGCTGCATCCAAGCCGAGGGGGAGGAGATAAAGAGAGGGAATCTAAAGTACGCTTGCTTGCTTGCAATCACATCACTGCATATGGAGTCGGACCATAAATTAAACTGACATATGTAACGTAAGGCAAAAACAAAAAAATGATTACTAATTCTCTATGAAATTGGAGGTAAAGCGGTTAGTAACCGTCGGTTACTCTTATTCTAAGTACTCCAATTGTTTTAGGAATACCCTGTGGTACTATATTCTGGGATGGATGATGGATGAATGGGAAGGCGGGTTAGAAGGACATTATCAATACTTATGATCATCCATTTGCGTTAAGTAACCTCCATCATCTAACAACACAAATTATAGAAACATGATGCAAAATGAGGGTTGTACCTCAAAAAAAAAAAAAAAAAAAAAGGTTGTTGCTGGTAAGTTTGAAAGTTGAAACCTTATATAATATATACGACTCGGGTTTAATTTTCTTCGAATTATTCTTGTATAGAATAGTACAGATCTATCGTGTTCGATAAAAAAAAAAAAAAACGACTCGTGTAACTTGGCCTGGGACCAAGTCCTGACCAACAATCTCTTCTTTCTACTGTGTGTATTCGTTCTAGACCCACCACTACGTCTACTAGTAGTCTAGCAGCGGTAGAAGCATTACTGTTACCTTCCTTCACCTGCAAACGCAAAGTCATAAACCCCAATCTGCATTTATCATCATCTTTTTTTGGCCTTTTAATACCTCAGTCGGGCAGTTTGGCACATCTAACACTCCACGTCTCTTTCCCCTATCTCTCTCTCTCTTCCATTTAATCTCTCCTCTCAACATCCATCCATCCATCGTTATCACAAGTCCTAATGCACTTTCCACCCCCTTAATGTCTTCTTCGACCATTCTCCATCGATAACGTTGGCTTCATCAACTCAAGTCAACCTAATTTTTCTGGAGAACCACCGGCTGTTATCCCATTTATTTATGGGGGAATCTCACGCTGCTTAGTGCTTACTCTACAGTCTACTCTCTCTATATATATACCTAGATACTACTCAAGAAATTCTCTCTAATTAAGGCTTGCCTTCGGTCCCCCTCCTTCCCTCCCTCCCTCCTGCCTCCTCCTTCCTTGCCTCCGTAACCACTTCTGTTTAGAGTGCCCTTTGTCACGTCTCTCTGGGATTCTTAAACGTGCGTCGGTGAACTTGACGGGCGTCAGACACCTCGTCACACTACGCCACGCTACGCTACGTTCTCACATTTACTCCTACACCATTATAGGGACTTGGCTTTGTGGTCAAAGCTCATGCTAGAATTCAAGTAAAATTTTCTTCTCTTTGCCTTTCCTTCTCTGCCGGGGAATTCTCTCTTTCTCAATTCTCACTACAACGTACCTTCCTTTTTGTATTTTTTGGCCTCACGAAACAAAAAGGGAGGACCATTCAGCTCAACCAATACTCTTACTACTACTACTACTTAATAAAGTTCACTCACCAACACAACAGAAGCAAATATTACGTACCAACTACGAGTTGTTGTAGAGAGTATTTGGGTTTGATCGATGGGGAATTGCCAGGCGGCAGAAGCGGCCACGGTGGTGATTCAGCATCCGGGGAACAAAGTCGAGAGGATTTACTGGTCCGTCAGCGCTCACGAGGTCATGTCTTCCAACCCCGGCCACTACGTCGCACTTGTCATCAGCTCATCGACAGCGACGAGGTCGGAGAATGGTACACCGGTGAAGCAGCTGAAGCTTCTCCGTCCTGATGACTCTTTGCTTATGGGACAAGTTTATCGACTCGTCAGCTTCGAAGGCATGTCATTATTTCTTTCTTGTTGCAACTCCTTTTTATTTTCTTGCAACAACAAAACAGGATAATTAATTAGGAGTCTTGTTGTTGTTCGCCTGCTACTAACACAGATGTACAGAAAGAGTTTGCCGCCAAGAAATCGGTGAAACTTGGAAAACTGCTAAAGGAGAGTGGTGGGCTCGTTCTGGATACCAAGACTAACTTGTCTGCTCCCACTCCCAACTCCAATTCCAGGCCCAGATTGGTGAATGGAAATTCGTCGCTTATTAAGGTAATAATAATTAACTCTACTACATATTCAACATGTCCTTCTAAGTACGTCATTTCGTTCCCAGTTCAATTGTTTACTTTCCCAAAATTCTGTGTCAAATATTAAATTTGCTTTAACTTGTACTACTAGTACTCAAGTTTATTCTTTCTTTTTTCTCACAGCGAATCGAGATAGTGCGTAACTTCCTTCCTTTTTCTTTTGTCATGTCTACACATGAAGGAATCGTATGAATTCCAAGTAGAAAGTACTAAAATTTAAGAGCACTAAACGTAGGCACATGTTGAAGCGCTTTAAAGAAAGCATACATGTATAGTCGATTTTAATAATAAATAAATAAATTTTTTAAAAAAAAAGAAAGCATGGTGGATTAATTAAGTGCTACTGCTTCATGTACAAGTACAAGAAAAGTTAGGTGGCACGCAGCCAACTATTGGTGGAGTTTAAAGAAAAATGATTATCATAGCAACTACCAAGCCTCTACTAGTTATTGCTGAATGCTGATGTTCGGATATTGCAATCGCTGGAAAGATGGTGGTGGCTCTAAAAAGATAAAAAGCCAACAACTAATTCAAGAGTTGCCGGCTTTTGGAGGTTAATCTGATATTAGGGTTAATTATTTCAACAAAAGTCATTTACTGGAGTTGAAAAAAAAACAACTAATTAATGAGACCTTGAAAAATAGGCTGGCCCCAAATCCAATTATTGTTTTAATTGCTAAATACATATTGTTACCACTATCCCCCAAGTATATATACTAGGGGGATAGATTATAAGATTTAGCGAGACTCACTGTGCATCTTCTTTATTTAAAAAAAAAAAATACTAAGATTTAATCATCAAATAGCATACTATAAAATACTGGAAAATAAAAAGAATATAAGCAAAAATATCTTGTTTACCTGGTAGGTTAGCTTAGGTACAAGGTATCTAACCTAATCCTTGCTTCGCACAAGAGCATGGGAACTTCTTTGAGAATATACCAGTTTGGTGGAGAATAATTATTTATTGGAGTATTTGTAAAGTTCAGTTAACAGATGGACGAGGGGCCTGGAGACAACCGTCCCAGGCAGTTCACGGCTTGGATGAAGCCTCAAAAATTTGTGCGGCTCAGATCACGTCTTGTAACTCGATTTTCACGCCGTGTGGGATCCACAAAAATGGTGTTTTATTTTACTCGCTGTTGTTCAATTGTTACACCTTGTACAGATGATGTTACACCATGTACAAATGGTGTTACACCTTCCGGAGCGGTTGTTCTGACAACCGCTCCAGCCCCGCGTCCTTAACAGATAGGCTGGTTCTGGTAAGGTTAATCATAAAGAGTCACATGGGTTTTCAATTTCATATTTGGAGTTAAACTGCAAATAATAATAAATGGAAGAAGGAATATTCAAGCGTGGACTAATATTAGAGCGTTTACCATTGCATCGTTAATTTGTGCGACCGTTATACCATTGCATTATGAAATTGGTTTGACTTCTTTTAAATATATGCCCTACTGAGATTTGATAGTAATAGCTAGGTCCCCAATGCCAACCTCAGAATTTATTTCTGAAGTCCACCTTATATTTATTTTTGGTCCAAAAAAGAGCACTAATCAATTTTGATTTGGCGTAATGCATGATTAAATTAGCTTGCTTTCATCTTTAAGCTATTTATATACACTCACTCCTATTCAGTTGTTTTAACGTACTAATGTCCTTTAATAAACTAGCCAGCAAGGCGTGTGTGTTAATTAATCTGATGATGTCCTTAATTTTGCAGGGTGCACACGAGGGCTATGGAGCAGGTAGCAGCAGTAGTAGCGGAATGGGCAGCAACAGTGGTAGCAGCAGCAACAGAGGCGTGGGAAGGCATCATATTGGTCATGTTGGGCAGTGGAAGCCAGCCTTACAGAGTATTGCAGAGATTGGAACTTGAACTCAGCCTAAAGAGATTTGCCAGGACTGGTACTACAACGTAGTGACGTCCTAGTGCTACTCCTGATGGTCTTTATCCCCTTTCCGCACAAATTATAGATTCTCTTGCATGCTGCTTTTTCAGAAGATGCATGATTCATGCATGTACAAAAGCACTCGTCATCAGTTACCAGTTTTCTGTATTTGCGTGAACAATTCCCTCTTGCATTGATGTTCTTTTGTATAAATGAATGAAAGAAGCGGCCGGGAGGGACCATTTCATTTCTATTAGCTTGTGACGTCTTTGCTGGATTTATGTGGAGGGTTTACTCCCAGGTGTCGTGCCTTTTAAGTCATACTTTAAAAGCTTTCTGCAGATGCACCTTGCAGCTCTTGATCACGTATATTTTTTTCTCTCTTTTTTTTTTCCAGTGTAAATGAGTGATCTCGGTACACTTCCCCGCCTGTACCTAAAAACACGAAAACTAATTGCCTTCAATGCTGCACCACCTTGTGTATCATAGATTCTATGTTCTATTCGTGGGCTTGATATATTCAACTTATCTTCTTGCTCAATGAAGGAAAGACAACGTGCATTTATACATACATATATATATATATGGTAACGTAGGTAACCGGCTGTATTACAACATAAAGAGTTTCTTATTCAAATATCGAAAGTGCAAATAAGAAAAATAGAGTCCAACCTTTTTGATGCGAAAGGCGATAAGGATATCAAGGAAGAAACGGTACGCTGAAGTCATCCCAAAGTAAGAGTAGTATGTCACTTTCATGACGGATATTGGAACTGCATTGGGCGGCATCCCCCAGCCTTTTTACAAACCTTTCTCTGTCTGTTGCTAGGATCAGTTGTAGTATCTGTCGTTAACTGTTAGCAGTCTGCATCTGCATTTCATATTTTACACATATATCAGTCTGCATCTGCATTTCTTTGTGGTTTTCTTAATATGGAAAATTTCAAGAAATACAGAATACGATCAAATTTTACTGCAAGCCCTTCTTATCATTCCTCTTCATCGTCTAGCAAAGAAATACTTGAATCTATGATCCAAAAATAGAATAGAATCACCATAAGGATAAAGTGCATGACATGTTCACAGATTTCTCTGTCTTTTGTTGTGGAATGCTTTGTTTCGACCATCCAGCCATAAATTTTGGGCCGATAAATTTCGGATATACCCAAGTAGTCCCTTCTCTGATGACTTGTATATGGGCTTACCGGTGAGGCGGGTAAAGTTTGGATCTGGTTTGGGCCCCAAGAGTAAATTGGTAGAGGCCCAACTAATTGAGGCCCCTTACTTTAGAACCGAAAAGAACAATAATACCCTCCTCCTGCCTTCGTATTTTCAACTGCTACCCTTTTCTACTCTAATCACAGAATACATGGCTACAGCTGCTGCAACCTCGACGCTTCGGGTCATTTTTCCCGTTGTATGGATCCTATTCACTTCAATTTCAATTCTTCCCTCCATTGTCTCTGCTAACGACCATACACTGGGTATGTTTCCCAAGATTCTAGGGCTTTACATAAATTTTTTCCTTTGATGTTTATTAATCGCTTGTTTCTGAGCAAGAAAAAGTGACAGTGAGGAAAGTTAAATAAAGACTAGAAACTTGAGGGCTGGTTTTACTTTTTCGTGCAATTAAAGTATAACTGACCAGAGAAAAGTTTTTGGTGCTTGGATGTTAGGGCTGAAGAACTCGGAGCCGAATAACTTAGTCGTGGTAATATACTTTGTTGCAAAAAAACTTGGAAGAAGGAAGGGATGATGTGTTAAAAGTTTTAGTTAGTATCTTGATTTATAAGGCGTTTGTCGCTTGTCTGTAATTTCGTGAAAGTGCGTGCATTTTCATGAATCATTTCTTAATTCTTACGCTATTATGGATTTCTGCAGCTCGTATATAATATGGTATATATGCTAGCCTTTTGGGTATCACGAATTGTACTGCAGAAGGGGGATTTTTTTTTTTTTTTTTGGGGTTATATCTCATTTACTGTAGACTAAGCTTTAAGTGCTTGTATCCATCTAGAAGTTTCAAATTTTGATACACAAGCACTTAGTGCTGCAATGCCTACACAGACCGGAAATGAATTTTTCCGCGAGGGGTGGGAGTGGCGCAACTCTATTTAACTGTTGAAACTGTTTTCTTTCTTCATGGTAATTATCTTGTTAAAATTCACCTCCAGGTTGTGTAAAATATGCATCCTGAAGTTGAAGTCTTAGAAGGGATCCCCAAACCCAAGTTTTGAATTGGTCTTACAGTGGATATATGCCAAATTTAAATGTCAAATCTCCTGGGCAGCTACTTGCCTGTGTTCTGAGACATTTTTTGTGCATGTATAACTGCTTGTTTTCATGCTTGCAGTTGTTACTGAGAATACAACGTTGCAGCTAATACCAAGCTTAATAGTTGACAAATCACCTGGTGTAAAACCTGGAACCAAAGTTCTTTGTGAAAGAGTTAAGGTTCAAGGTTTGTCGAGGCTGAAGCATTTGAAGAAGTTTCCCAATACTAGCAGAGTGAAAGTTACATATGTAGGAAGCAGTGGTCGTCCACCCATTATTGAGGTTTGTTTCCACAGGTGCGTGATTTTGCATTTTGGTTTCAGTTACTGCATCCTTCTCGTCTAGGTCGAAATTTGGATTTACTGCACATGTTTTTAATAACTAATTGTTTTAGGGCATTTGCCTATCGATTGCTTTACGTCAAAGCTTATTTTAGCTCAAGAAGACCTAAAAGTCTTTTAGCATCTCTACTAATCTGTTGGCAAAGAAGCTCCTTGTCGTTTTCCAGATATAGCAATACTGCTCATCAGTTGCCTTAATAATTATTTAGAAGTGTTCTTGAACTGAAAAGTATGTAATGGGTTCAATTAACTTGCCTTCCTATTGGAAGACATCTTTCTTTAGTAAATAATATTGAAATTAGCAATTTTTGGCTTGATCTTACACTAGAAGTAAAATAGTTCTCCTAGCAGTAAGAAGCCTGGCTGCTTACTGATTGCAGCTTAGAATTAGATAAGTAGTGGATGAAGACAGTGGCTGTGGTACTTGTTATTAAATTTTTACATGTTATACTTTGAATACCTTACTAGGTTTGAGTTGTACATGGTATAAATGAATTTCTGTTTTTAATGTGCACATCCTATATGCTAGGTTTTGAGTTGTCCATATTATAAATGAATTTCTTTTTTAGTGTGCACATGCTATATACTAGGTTTGAATTCTACTTTGATATTGCAGGAATTTGACTGTTGGTATAGGGATGTGCAATCAAAGCCAGTGGCAGAAACTTACCAAGGGGTCATGGATGAGATCAATGTCGCCATTTGATCACAAGTTCTTAGATATACGGCTAACAGGCTCCCCTACAGAATCTATTGAGGTTTCCCTTGATGAAGGTTGTTTTCTTAGGATCAAATGACTAAGTGACGCTCCTTTTAGTAATACTTTTATTTAACAAACCATTTGCAATCTTTTTTGCAGAAATTTTCTTCTATCGTGTTATATTCTTGGTTTTAGGAGTTATCATTATGATGTTGGCTTCCTTCCTTAGCAATTCCTTAGTTTTTTACTACAGTGGTGCAATGGCTGTGGGAATTCTTCTTGTGATATTAATGGTCCTGTACCAGGTAAGGTTCATTAGGTTTCTGGTAAATTTACCTTTATATTCATGGAAAATGAATGTCACACTGCAGTGATGTTCATACAAGATGAATTTCTATTTGACTGTAAATGTTCCTCAAGAACTTTGCACATTCCAACTTGATATTATAGACGAGCTTGTAGACAGGCATATAGGTATCAGTTGTAATGTTGCACTTAAAATGAAGGATCGCAATGGGCAGTTTGAATTAACATTTGATCTCTCTCTCTCTCTCTCTATATATATATATATATCTATGTATCTATCTCTCTGGATATGTAGACACACACACACACACACTTGTTGTTTTAAAGCTAACTATTGTTTTGCTAATATGCTGTCGACAGGGGATGAAGCTTCTTCCAACGGGCAGGAAGAATTCACTTGCGATAGTCCTGTATTCATCCATGGTCGGTATCAAACTTTATCTATTCTTTAGTGTGTGCAAATGAAGATTATGTTCAACCTTCTCAATTTATCTTCAGGTTGGTTTGGGCACTTTTCTACTTCGTTACTTGCCGAGATTGTTGCGTTCAATTCTCACTGAGATTGGTATTAGTGAAGACATGTACAATCCTGTATGTAAGTTCCCTATATTTTTTCTGATAGTTTACTTTACTTGTCTTTTGGCATTGAGAAACTGATTTAGTCTTTGAGATGGAAATTTTAAGTCTATTTTGCTCAGTCTCATCTCCAAGTTGACGGGGTTTCTTTGTTTCCTTTGAGGCCTTCAATCTCTATTTTAGCATTTTTATTTTTCAAATCCCTCGTATTGCTGATTTTTTTTACCTCCACTTCCAGTTTAGGATTAAAGTTATTGATGCATTTTGTCACTTTCTGCAGCTGGGAATATTGCTGCTGGTTTTTCTTGTCATTGCTGGAGCTTGGTTGGGCTTTTGGGTTGTCCGCAAACTTGTACTGACAGAAGATGGAAATATTGATGTTGGGGTATCTCATTTTGTAGCTTGGTCCATTCGGATTTTGGCTTCTGTTATGATTCTGCAGGTTTAGCTTCTCATCTGTGTTTTAGAGTTTGTTTGACCTTTCTTAGACTTCTGTTTGTTCTCTACCTGAGTACTGATTTCATATTCTTCAGAGTTCTATTGACCCTCTGCTAGCAGCAGAGGCATTGCTTTGTGGAATTTTTGTTGCAACAATCTTAAGGAGATTTACCCCTCTTGAGTTTCTGCAAGGCGTATACAGGTGAGTCACCTTATGAGTTCAGATTGCAATAGCCCTTTCTGGGTAGCTTCCATTTCATGTATTAGCTACCCATGTTGCATATGCCAAAATGCTTGGCATCATCCTCATTTTCAGCCAAGTAAGCATAATTTATGGTATTGAAATTTTTTTTAGTGTCTAATATGCTCTTTAATGGAAAAGTGCTTGCCAAATCCTTGCAGAAGGTTTCGCAGATTGAGAAAGTCCAAGCGCAAGATATTTCAGGATAAGTATGCATCACCAGTCAAAGAATCTCATGATTCTATGCCCTTCACTGAAGCCCCATCCAGCGCCTTGCAAGGTGGATTCACCTTTTGACACAACATTATTAATTTACACCCGAGACATATGCTAGCTCTCTTTCTTGCTTATTATTAATTATTTCCGCTTTTCCTTCAGGTTCTACCAGCATGTCTCCAAGGCAGTTGACAGACTCAGAAGCGTTCTACTCTACCTTTCATACCACTCCTTACCGAAGAAAAATTTCAAAGGATGAGTGGGACAAATTTACCAGAGATTCCACGAAGAAGGCACTGGAGAACCTGGTCTCTTCCCCAGATTTCAATATATGGGCTGCTGCTCATGCAGATAGACTTACTTTAGCCCCTAACAAAGAAGTTACCAGACCCAATTATCTGCAGAGGTTGTTCCACTGGCTTTGAGCTTTTAGTGACTGCAAGGTGGTGGCAAAGACGCGATATAGAGGGTATGTTGTTGAGCAAGGTGGCTGAGGGGATGGTGCGGCTCAACCAATACTGATCGTGTATTGTACATTAGTTGCTAGAATTGATTTTGTAGGTGATTATGGATTTAGTTTCTCGTTCTTTTTATATTATTAGACAGATTAACCATCTGATAGCGTATACGTTCATTATCTACTTGGAACATCATGGATCGAGTGGCTTCTATTGGCATGTAAAAGATCAAATCAGCAGCAGTGACTCACTGATTCATGAAGTCAACTGTTACCTGTAAATGAAAACCTCCTTCCCCCGGCCTGACGATTTTATCTGCCTAATTCAGGTGTCTTTAGATTTTTGGCTTATCCATGAGCAAGATCTCCTATGGAGAAAAAAGATGAGGGGGTAAAACTACTAATGTGAAGCTACAATTGCTTTTCTTTTTCTTTTTATTCTGCCCCAAAAATCAAACTTGATTCGTTAGCCATTGAGGAATATTCTTCTCTCACTATTGACATTTCCTAGAGTTCCAATTTTGTGCTGGCCTTGTGCTTCTCGTTTCGCTGGAGGATTTGATGTGTTGCTGAGTCAAATAACGCATCTTTTTTTTAGTCCCCTAGAAGAAATCAGACGGATATAGCAATCAAAATTAAAAGCTACAAAAAAAGGAAAAAACTGTAATTTTCTATCGTACGAAAAAGGGCCAGTTCGTCAGATCTGCCATGATGATGCCTTAGAATATTCCTATCAAATAAGGATACCTTTATGGTAAGAACTTCTTACCGTAGGAAGCTTCGGACTCGGGGCACGGACGGTTGCAGGTGCAACCGTCCCTGTCAATTTTAGTCATTATCAATTGCGCGTAACTTTCTTTGTACATCGTGTAACTTTTTTTTCACAGGATGTATTTTCACAACAGATAGTAGTGAGCCCCACACTTGGCGCGAAAATCGAGTTACATGGTGTAATCTCAGCCGCACAAAATTTTGAGAGCCAATCTTGGCCCTTAACCGTGCAGGGACCAATCTTGGCCAATCTTGGCCAATCTTGAGAGTCATCATGACCGTCCCTGCCCCAAATCCAGGAAGCTTCTCAAAGCATAACACGTGTATTTATAAAATAAGGAGCTCACGGACCATTATATTATAGTGGTAACACGTGTGGAGATAAACCAAACAAGACATGTCCGGATGCAGTCTTTTTTCCCTTCCAATTCCTCCGTTCACTGTGCATTTTTTCCCCACTGCTTTATTACATTTAAAAAATTGTGAAACTATAATTTTCTGTACCTAATATACCAAACAATTTAATAAAATTAATAACAACATACCAACAATATATACCCATGACATAAATATACTAAGCAATTATAAAAATTATTAGGATTATATAGTTACTTTAGAATTTGCTCCCAAACACCGTGCAATTCATTCAAACTAACGATAGTACAAAAAAAAAATACTAATTAATGAAAATACGATCTTGAAAATTTTTTAATTCACAGTCACAATATGTAAATTCGTGATAAATACAAAAAAGTATGGTACTTTGATCATATAATGAAGGAAAGCCATAAAGAGCAGGCTATTTACGGGAATAAAAATACCAACTCTTCACGGTTTTCTTACCAGTCCTCCAACGTATGAGCAAAGTGCCAATAATTAAATTAGTAATTTTTTCAATTTATACATAATTAAATTTTTTTTTTTTGCATTTTCACAAAAAACAAATGAAAATTTTTTATCAAAAAGCACAAAAGTCAAAATGATTGGTCTAAAAAGGAAAGAAATAGCAGATATGTACAGTATTTGTATTTCACGTTCGAAATGCTATAGTGTTGTTTTTGAAAAACACCCCCAAAAATATCACAACGGATCTTCTGTCCCACATCCTGTGCCACTCTCTGTCCCACTTTTTATTATATTGCTATTTCTCCTACATAAATATCATGTTTTAGTTCTTTTTTGTTTCCTTAAAATTCAATAACTATTAATTGAATAAAAAATAAATACAGCAGCTTCAAAAAAGTAATATATAATAGAAAATTAAAAAACACAGCAGAAAATTCATTAAAAAATCTCATTTTTTATGCATTTTGATTTTTTGAGTATGTTAAATTTTGTGTATAACTTAATTAATAGTTATTGGATCTTAAGAAAATAAAAAAGAACTAAAACATAATATTTATGTAGGAGAAATAGCAATATAATAAAAAGTGAAACAGAGAGTGGCACAGGATGTGGGACAGAAGATCCGTTGCGCAAAAATATCTAATCCAAATAGGACCAATCTTCGTTATTTAATGGGAAAATCGTTCAAAACGTTTCTAACATTTTACAAGATGACTTTTTCGTCCCTCACTTTTAAAAGTATAATTTTACGTCCCTTACAAATTCACATTAACCAAATTTGGTCCCTACCTAAGTTTCTGACTAGTTTTTGCCGGAATCCACCACGTGACTTGCATGTGATCAATTTTTAAGGGCAAAATTGTCAAATCAAATTTTTACATAATCTGATTAATAGTCCCTCACATTTCACAAAATGAATTTTTTCGTCCCTAGCATTTTGCAAAATGAGTTGCTTCGTTCCTCACATTTCAAAAAATGAATTTTTCCATCCCTCATATTTTTTAAAATGAATTTTTTCATCCCTCATTGATCATGTATACGAATAGCTTTTTTTCTATAAACCCACGTATACATCTATTTGATTTTACCTGAATAGTATGAATAACATGTAATTTATCTCTATTGAATTTCATCTAAACATGCTAATTTTAGTTATACACATGCTATTTAATAGATATATATAGGAGTTTTAAACTAATAATTTTATTTGAAACTCATGTATATATTTATATGATTTCACCATTTGAACCTATTCAATATTTGTGACATTTCTCTTTTGGTAATAATTTATATATTGAGTTATATAATAAGTTCATCTAATTAATGGGTCCTAACTCGAATTCTATAATTATGCTAACAAATTTCAGTTTAAATCTGAAATTTCTACTCGACACTTTCAAGACCAATAGTTGAATTACTTATCTTATGATTGTGTTAAAATTTGAAAGTGTCAATCACTTATTTCTTTTTGTCATACTTTTCTTTTGTTTACTTTTTCTATCCAAATTTAATTCGATATAAACACTCGATAATATTTAAGATTAAATATCTTCTTTATTTTCAAATTTCGAGTAAAAGAAAATGAATATAAGTGAAAAACTAACAATTTTTTTAAACCAATGTATATATCTATTTGATTTCACTTGAGCAATACGAATAGTGTGTAATATATATCTATTTGATTTCACATGCTATTCATACTGTTCAGGTGAAATCAAATAAATATATACATGGATTTAAAAAAAATTATTCATACACATGATCAATAAAAAATGAAAAAATTCATTTTGAAAAATGTGAAGGACGAAAAAATTTATTTTATGAAATGTGAGGGATTATGAATCGAATTATATAAAATTTGATTTGACAAATTTACCCTTAAAATATGATCACATGCAAGATAGTGGTGAATTCCGATAAAAAACTAGTCAGAAACTTAAGTAGGGACCAAATTTGACCAATGTGAATTTATAAGGGACGTTGTGACGCCCCGAAAAGAATGAGAGTGAGAACCCGGAAATTTTCTAATTTTCTAGGGTTTATTTTTAATCGCCCGCCTTTTCTACATTTTCTTTATTAGAAAAATTCCCCAGATAAAGTTTATGAGCAAAGATAGTTTGAAAATGATTTTCTAGTATCGGTTAGTTTTTGAGAAATTAAAAGCGTATTTTGGACGTGGGACCCGCAAGTGCGGTAAATGCATTATATTTTTGACAACTTGTTGGAATTTTGTATTAAGTGATATTATTTTACAAGGTGTTAAGATATTTGTATTATTGGAGAGACAAAAAGATAAGTTTTAAAACCAAAAGGTGACATGTGTCACCTTCTTATTCAAAGTTGGACTTTGACTAATTTGCATCACCTTTACTAAACCTAAAAAATTGACCAATTTCTCTCCATTTTAAGCTTGTCTTGGCCGAACCTCTTGGAGCAAAAATACAAGAAGAAAGCCTTCAACTCCAACTCCATTTCTTGCTCAATCTTGTGAATCAACCGTTAGACTTTCAAATTCCTCCACAAAAGTCACTTGTTTAGGAAGATTGAAGGTAGTGGTGGAGTGATTAGAGAAGGCAAAGGACTAAGCCATCAACTTTCTTGATATTTCAAGGTTCATGTCTAGCAATCCTTTCTTTGTTCTTGATTATGCTAAATTAGTGACTTGTGATGGCTAAAAAGATGGTTTGATGGATTATATCTTGAGTTGTGGTTGACTTGATGAAGTTTTATTATTTTTGGGAATTTTTCTGTTTTAATATAAGCATGGTTGTGTGGCTATCTATGATGATTGGAAATGGTATATAATGATTCTAGAAGGTGGAAAAAGTGGACAATTGCAATCAATTTCTGTTTTGGAAGAAATTTCAGAAAATTAGGTTTTGTGAAGGAACATTCTGCCCGAATTTTTAGCTCATAGATAGAGGCCGAATTGGCCTTAACTCAAAACATCAAATTTGTAGGTAATAACATTTTAAAGGTGCCTACAAAATTTCTGGTCAATCGGAGTAGTGTGGGATGAGAAAAGTCGAAATTACTATTGCTGTTCTGGTTTTACCCGAATGTAAGAATTGCGCCTGTAATTGGTTGTTTTGGATGGAATTGCTTCCGAATTGGTTGTTGAGGTCTTCTGATGAAATTTATCCCTGTTTCTTAGCTTTCAGCTGGTTTTGGAATTTCTGGATTTGGACTTGGATAGCCTGTTTTATGGTGTTTCCGCTAGAATGCGTTCTGTGAATCTGTTTTTGTGATTCTGGTATGGTATCTTGCATTTTTGACCTGGTTACACTCGAAACTGGGTTGAGTGACCTTCTGTAATATTGTAGTCCTGTCTCTTAGCTTCGAAACGGTGTATCTTTCACCTTCATCCAACAATCGTAGCGCCTTTGGTACCATTACCGTAAAATGACATCAAAACCTGTTTTTCTGGTTTTGAGCTTAACTTTCATTTCCGGACTTTTCCCTAGCTTGACTTGTACTAGTACTACTTGGAGCTTGCTGAATGGCTATTGGATGAACTTGTTGTTGTGTGTGTACCTTTGGGACTGGCTGAGGAAATAATGAAGCCATGATGGCTGGAAAAGTTAACAAATTCAGGGGAAGTGTTGTCCGAACTTTGAAGGAACTTGTTTGCATTGAGTTTGTGATTTAAGACTTGGATTTGAGCAAGGCAATGATATTTGATGGATGATTTCTGAGCCATGGAGGTGAGTGACCCTAAACTATTTCCAAAGTACTTGTGAAATGTTTCTTGCATTATGTACTCGATTGCATATCATGCGTGCTTGCATGTGAGTTCATGACATGATTTGGCTTCAATGAGTTCTGGGAAAGTCTTGTGCTGGACACCAACGTCTTCACTCTGTTTATGGTTCATGTTCATGTTTATCTGGAGCTCAAGAAGGGGCTCCCTCTTAATGTTAATGTTAAATGATCTATTTGAGCGTTGGGTGTTCAAGTGCTATGATTTCCCTGGCTCACGAGAGCACTAAACGAACATTTGATCTCTGAATCATGACATCATCGAAATGATCGAAATGCAACATTGTGAAATATATTTGTTTAAGGATTTTACTGGTTACTTGCTGAGCTTCTAACTCACCCCAAAAATATTTTATTCCCCTCCACAGGGCTCAAAGCGAAGGAAGGTCTTGTTGTGCTTATTCACATGTCTGGATGACCTATGTTTTGTACAGTTTGGATTTGGAAATCATTTTATGTATAGTTGAGAATTATTTCCGATTCGCTTTTGACATGTAATTATTGGAGAATTTGATGTAATATTTGAGGTTTATTCTTGTAATTTGTTTGAGAATTGTAGTGAATGACTGAGTCCCGGCGAGAGTTGGGCAGGCGGCCCGCCGAACCCTCTGGTTCGCCTTAGGGGGAGGTGGGGCTGTCACAGACGTAAAATTACATTTTTAAAAGTAAGGGACGAAAAAAGTTATTTTGCAAAATGTGAGAGACGTTTTGAACGATTTTTCCTCATTTAAAATACCAAATCTGTGAATGTGTTTTAATTGTTATCCATTGGTATCCTAAAGTATCATTTTTCCATCAAATACCAGCTTTTTAACACCCATTTTTTCATAAACAAATTTATTTATCGGATAAAATAAAAATATACCCGTTTTCCAATAAATAGCTATTTTCAATAAATAGTTGGTGTTTTATTGGAAAATGAATTTATTTTTATTTTATCCGACAAATAAATTTGTTTATGAAAAAATGGGTACTCTGTTCTTATAATAGAGGAAAGTCATAAAGAGCTAGTATTTTATGAGAAAATGGGTACTCTGTTCTTATACTAGAAAAAAGCCATAAAGAACTGGTGTTTTATTGAAAAACGGGTTTATTTTTATTTTATCCGATAAATAAATTTATTTATGAGGAATTGGAGGGAAAAAAAGGCTGCATTCAGGCATGTCTTGTTTGGTTTATTGCCACGCATGTTACCACTGCAACATAATGGTTCGTGAACTCCTCATTTTATAAATACACGTGTCATGCTCTGAGGAGCTGCCTAGGAAATTCCTACCATAAAGGTATCCTATCAAATAATTCACCCTTCCACTAAAGATGAAGAGACAGGATGGAAGATGTCCTTTGTGGTATTAGACGGTTAGATCGCAATGGCCTTCAAAATTCTCGTCTAATGCCAAATTGATATATCGGAGGGCGAAGTTGAAATATTGATGGCAGCATCGTCATGCAAATGCCCTGGAAACGACAACGTAACCTACTATCATCGAATCGAATAGTGTGTGAACTTTCCCGAAAATCAGGTTCAATTCGCAAGTCGATTGAAAATTTGAATTGAAACCCCGTCATGGGCATCGCATTCGCAATCATAGAAACTGGTAGAAGGGAAAGAAGGCGCCTGTTCTCGAGATTTCCTTTCCTTCTCCGCAACTCAAATCAGCTAAACAAACAAATATAGGAGTATTTTTTTTTTTTCTTTTTTTGTCGTCAACTGATAATACTAATATATAGCCAGCGTATGATAAAGATCTTAGCACACCAACGGGTCGCTGCATATTTTTGCCACGACAAGACAGTGACACTCTCTGTAAGATTAAGCATTCTTATATCTTAATTAAAGCGGCAATTCCATAATAGCAGTAACAAAAAAGTACGTTGTTACTGCCTTCTTTCATCTTCAAGTTCGCACATACTCCTACTCCTACTTTGTTTGCTGCTTGTAATTTTTTCCATGGCCGTCTTGAACTCTACTCCTATAGTATCGGCCCATTTGATGGACAGAACCGACCTAAGATTGGGATCAACGTTGAGAGCAAAGGAGAGGGAAAGTTTCTGGTCCAAGTTGAGGTGCGGCAGCTGCAATGGCGACTGGGGAGTACGTAGTGCTGCTGCTGCTGCTGCTACTAATGTGGCAGAGGAGCACTACGATAGTGATACTAATAATAATTCGTCAGAGAAGGATGAGAAATTGTTTGTGAAAATCACGAGGGAAGCTCAGCCCTACTTTGAGGCCCACAGGGGGAGCACCTTCGTCCTAGTTTTCTCAGCAGACATTGTTGACAGCCCTTTTCTGCCTTCCATACTCGAGGTTGGTACCTGAACCTTTCCCTCCCCCCTCTTTTACGGATTTCTCTTTTTTTTTGTCAATGACCTCAGACCAATCGATCGAATGAATCTTTAGAAGGAATTTAGCATATCCGGCCACAGCCGGAGAAATCTGTCCACTTTAAAGTTTAAATCAAAGGGAAGAAAAGGTATCCTGGTACCTTTTAGAACTTTAATTCTGTAGTAACTTGAACTCGTCTTCCGTCACCCGTGCTGTAATTCTGTAGTATTAATTTTTTAATCTTAGATGAATTTATGAAGTGTAACAAAATAATGGTTTAAAATCCGAGTGTAACTGTGTATTATAAAAAAATAAAAATTGATATTAAATAATTGCGATAATTAATTTGGTCGAAAGGTTAAAGTACCCTTAAATATAAAAAAATGCGATGATTATAGGGGAATTGGTAGTGATGGAGGGAGGGTAATTTGCAACTGGCACTAGTAATTATAGTAAATCTAACCCGGAGCTTATTCCGGATGTAAAAGTTTACGCCTCAGTTTGTCCGTAGCGGCTAGGGATGGCAACGGGACGGGGTTGGGGCGGGGGACCCCTCCCCCATCCCTCACCCCGCTGCCTACAAACTCCCTCCGCCTCCCACTCCCCCGGTCCCGCCCCGTTTCCCCCACAGGGTTAATAAAATTTTTCCCGTTGAGTTAATAAAATTTTATTATAGTTAAATTTTAATAAATAATCAAGTACTAAAATATCAACACATCATCAAGTTATTATTCATTTTAATTTTACAATTGAAACTCATAAAAACAATCAAACAAAAGTTATTTGAATACAATCCAACATGATGAAATAAATACAACTAAAATAATTAAGTTTTCACTTTTGGTACAAATACAATCACTAATTCATTATTGTGTTTGTGCTTTTTTTATGAGAAAAAAGTGTTATTCTATTAAGTGTAATTAAAAATTTAGTATAAATGTATTAGTAAATTTAGTATAACTAATTAATAAATTTTATTAGTAGACATGCCTAATTATTCGTATAATTGATAATATCAATTATATTACATATACTACTATACATTATATAATACATCTAACTAATAATATCATTATCATAAATTTATAACTAATTAAATTACATATTATATATAATTATATATTTTTTTTTTTTGCGGGTGGCGGGACGTAGGATGGGCCCCCCGCCGCGGAGGAGAGCCCCCGCGGGACGGGTGCCCGCATTGCCATCCCTAGTAGCGGCTGAGCTTAGTCAGTGATTGGAGAGTACATGATAGGTAGGTGTTAGATAATTCTGGCGTAGCTATCTATTGATTGGCAAGGAAAACGCCGGTATGGGAACACCTCTCCCGAACGTAACGGCCAAAACACATATCGCATACGCAGAAATCAAGGTGGGGTCCACCCCTAGCCACGGTTTTATTTTTTTTTTAATAGTTTCTTTTTTTTTTTATCAGACTTTTGAAGTTAGTTAATTAAACTGTATTAATAGTAGTAGTATTTGTATTTCTCAACGCTCCGCGGCGCTGTAGATTAGATGTAAATTTAGTAAAATCACCGCCGCCGCCTCCAGCCGGAACCGAATCCAATTCAGCAACTTAAGCTGGGAATAAAAAGGAAAGTAGTGATAAATTTGGGGTTTCATTTTTGCTTCAATATTCCAAGCTCTGAGTTTGCATGGCTGCCTCGTCTCCCAGCTCTTGCGTTCCTTCTCTCAGAAACCATCATCAGCAGCCACAATTCTATTGTCACCGCCCAAGTATTAGAAACCCTCGAATTTGGAATGTTTTCTCGGGGAAGCTCAGTCGATTCCCATCCTTTGTTATCTCGTCTTCAAAGGGTGGTCTTATTAATTCCGGGAGAAAACGGAACTTGATCAAATGCAATGTTTTAGAGGAGGAAAGCAGCGGCAGTAGTATTAATGCTAAAAAAGACGAGTCGTTCGTCGGGTTTTTTCGGGAAGCCTGGCCTTATTTTTTAGCTCACAGAGGCAGCACATTCGTCGTTTTAGTTTCAGCTGAAATTATTGATCGCTCTGATTTGGATCATATTCTCATGGCACGTCTTTCATTGCTCTCTCTCTCTCTCTCTCTCTCCGCCTTTATCTTTCCTTTTCCTTTAGTTTTGCTTGTATAAATAGCTGTAAACCTTCTTCTTGCAGGATATTTCGCTTCTTCATGGGCTGGGAATCAAATTTGTTCTGGTTCCAGGGACCCACGTGCAAATTGACAAGCTTTTGATTGAAAGAGGTTTCCAGTTGATTTCTTTCTCAATCTTATGATTTGCCTTGTTTTTGTTTCTCTGTCATTACGCCACTTCTGCTCACTTGTTTGGGTTGTCTTCTCTGCATCATAACGTATTAGTCCTGCCTTTTCTGGACGTTACTTTGTGTTTAACTTAGTTCTCAACAGACCATAAAAAGATATTCTTGAGGTTAATAGCTTTTAAGCAGCACTTTTGAAGCATTGGATTTTTACATTATTAAATGGTATTCTGAAATAGCATGTGCGTGCTTGTCTTTTTGGTTGTAGGAAGAGAGGCCAAGTATGTTGGGCGCTACAGGATCACTGATTCCGATTCCCTCCAAGCAGCAATAGATGCTGCTGGCAGAATTCGTATCATGATTGAGGCAATGCTGTCTCCCGGACCTTCCTTGAGTGCTATTCGCCGACATGGAGATAATAGTCGTTTTCATGATGGTGTTAGTGTTGCAAGTGGTAACTTTCTCGCCGCAAAGGTGCGATTCCAAAGCTCAGTAACATCTGCATTCAGTTTCAACTTCCCCTGCATGCTGTGGGTGACCTTTCTAAATTAGTTGACAAGTTTTATCTAATGTATCTCTCCTAGATAACACTTTTTAACTTTTTATCAAAGACTCAAAGCAGTTTGTGTTTCTGAATTCTCTTTTGGCAGAGAAGAGGAGTTGTTGAGGGCACTGACTATGCGTCAACCGGTGAAGTAAAGAAGATAGATGTTTCTCGCATTCGTGAGAGGCTTGATCAGGATTGTATAGTGATCTTAAGCAATCTCGGTTATTCCAGCTCTGGAGAAGTGCTAAATTGCAAGTATGCTATTTGGCTTTTAGTAGGTATTTTTGTTGCCACTAACAAGATCTGATTCCCAAAAAAATTTCTACTTTAAGTTTCACCTAGATCCTCAGTACTGATTCTTAATTAATGATGTCTAAGTTGCTTCTTCTGACTTGTAATATTTTGAATATGTCATTTGTCCTTTGTGAAATAATTCTGATTAAATTACATTTATCTACCTGAAGTTCTTTAAGGATTAGTTAGGCATTTGCAGTGGTCATCTTAGAACTAGTATGGTGATGCTTAGCAATGCTTATCTTGTTCAAAAGATTCAGGAGTTGAGAGTTGCCATTTTTAGATGTACTTGTACATGGATCGGACGTATCTCTTATTGACCACTCTCTCTCTCTCTCTCTCTGGTTCTAATTGGGCTACACATTAATCCAAGGATCTAAAGATCTGATCATTTTTATATCATTATGCTGCATTTGACACTTGCGGATACTCATACTGCAAAATTCTAATTAGGCTTGAATTGCTGGATCGTTTTCTAAACCGTTCTGCGATATTGCATTCATGAAACATATAAACTCTGTGTAAATGTCCAGAGTGTCGACACTAATGCCATCTTGGTTGCTAAATGCAGCACATATGAAGTTGCAACTGCCTGTGCCTTAGCTCTTGGTGCAGAAAAACTTATCTGCATCATAAATGGGCCAATTCTGGATGACAACGGACATCTTATTCGCTTCTTGACCCTTCAGGATGCAGACATGCTGATTCGTGAACGCGCTAAACAAAGTGAGACAGCTGCAAATTATGTAAAAGCCGTTGGGCAAGACGACCTGACTGGTTTGGGATGTAATGTTTCACATGGAACATCACCTTCTTTAAACGAGAATGGTTTTAGCCATAAATATAGTGCAACATTTCAAAATGGTGTTGGCTTTGACAACGGCAATGGATTATGGTCTAGTGAACAAGGTTTTGCTATTGGAGGTCAAGAGAGGCTAAGCAGGCTAAATGGTTACCTTTCAGAATTAGCTGCTGCAGCTTTTGTTTGCAGAGTACGCCTCAGAATTATACTGACTCACAATAGCAGATTTCTTTAGTTAACTCTAACCAAGAACGTCATTCTGTTTACCATAGTAGTCATCAGCAGTGTTTTGCTTGATTGCTTTCAAAAATAAAAAGACCTTTTCTAAGCATTTAAATACTCCTCTTAATTTATATCCCTCTACCTCTTAACAGAAAATGACAGAGAGAAATTACATGAAAAGAACTATTTTTCTTCCCTCAAAAACATTTTTCATCATTTCCCTTCAGGTAATACTCTTTTGACTTTCTTTCCATCAGGGAGGAGTTCAGAGAGTTCATCTACTGGATGGCAAGATTGGTGGTGTTTTGCTCAAGGAGTTGTTTCAAAGAGATGGTGTAGGGACTATGGTGGCAAGGTAGGACATGTTTTGCAGTACTGTTGTACACAAAATCATTTCCTAGGTTTTGAATCAGTACCCTTTTAAACAATCAAAGGATTAGCTACTTAAGGAGATTTTCCCCCCAAGTTGACATTTGTTTTTTACCTCAGTGATCTTTATGAAGGAACACGAATGGCGAGGAAGATAGATATCCCTGGTATAAAACAGTTAATACAGCCTTTAGAAGAATCTGGCATATTGATCAGGAGGACGGAGGAAGAGGTTTACATTCATGCTTTTGTTGTACTAATATATACTACATCTTTTTTTCTTGAAATTAAATCATGTATTTTTTGCATTCCAGCTACTGGAAGCATTGGATTCCCTTATTGTTGTGGAAAGAGAAGGTCAAATAATTGCTAGCGCTGCTTTGTTTCCCTTTTTTAAAGAGAAGTGTGGGGAAGTTGCTGCAATTACTGTTTCTCCTGACTGTCGTGGTCAAGGACAGGGTGACAAATTACTTGGTATGATAAGTTGTGTTTCTGCATTAAATAAATTATGGCTCTGGCATCTAGATGTCTGATTTGACAAATCTTTGTATGTGGCTTTTCAATTGTTGGTTGGATGGAAAATTTGGTTCATGAAAAATAAAAAGAGATGAAAATCAAACAGCAGATGATTAAGAATTTAGGGTCATGTTATCTCTTTAGGTTGCTTAGTGTTTTAAATCATCAGTTCTTTCTGAGAAATTTATGATGTTGCATCTTCATTGTTATAACTGATGTCTGTGCTATATGCAGATTACATTGAGAAAAAGGCATCTTCCCTTGGATTAGAAATACTTTTTCTACTAACAACTCGCACAGCAGATTGGTATGATCTATTTCTTTTTCTCTGTTATTGTGTAATACATACTCATGGTTTCAAGTAAGATGGAAAAGCAAGAGTATGAACAGTATACTCACCAAAATTGGAAGGCTTCTAGTACCAATTTAAATCTTCCGTTGTGGATGTAAGCATATTATCAGTAGCACAAGCTTAATTATGGTCACAAATGCAATCAATAAGTTCTTGTAGGCGCACTTATGCCCTGCTGCAGAGTCAAGATGGGTTTCTAAAATGGAGTTATTCATTGATAATGCATGTATTTGAGAGTGATTATTTTCATTTTGTGATTAATGGCTTTGCAATGTTTTCGACAGGTTTGTAAGGCGTGGCTTCTCTGAGTGTTCCATCGAACATATACCACAGGAGAGGCGGAAAAAGATCAACTTATCCCGCAGATCCAAGTATTATATGAAGAAGCTGCTACCTGACAGGAGTGGCATCCGTTTGGATGGTGCTTTTACTTGACTTGATATATAAATGGCGTTTGCGTTGGGATTGAATACAATTTGAAAGTTGCGAAGTGATGTAATTTTGTTGTAATACACATCATTTTACGGCTTTCCTCGGAAGCAAGACTGTAAGCCGGAGCCCTTAAAGTAGCTTCCTACGTTTCTTTTTATTTGTGGGAAAAATCGTCTATCTGTATTCATGGAACTGCGTCATCTGAGCCCAAATATACGGCTGATAGAGGCTGCTGGTGCTGGGTACAGCATTGGTCTCATCCATGAGTTGCAATTTGCACTCCATGGATGTCAGCATCCTAGTTCCTTTGTGTTGAGATTTGTTTGCCAGAAGTTCAAACAGCCCTCTCGAACCAGGTTTTCACAATTACGAAGCATGATAAACTTGTACGAGAAGGAAGGTGAGCGGTACCCTGCTTCCTACCAGCTTTGAGAGTCTACTGAAATTCGGGCTCCTTGTTTTCTTATTTTATGTTCTTTTTCTTGTTAAAGCTAAAGCTAATTTTAGGGTCCATCATCAGCTTTTCGCAACGTTGCGTAATTCTTGTATTTTGCATGAAAGCAGGTATAATAGACGAGGAAATTCGTGGCAAATCATTTCAGTAAGGAAAATAAATTGACTGATTTTTTGTTCAAGCTCTGAATCAGATGAATATTCCTACAATTTCCAGTTATCACGCCCATAGTATCTATCGAAATGGTCCACATACGCTTCCACGCGACTAGATGTGCCCTCTATCTTAAAAGGATCACAATAAGGACGAACGTTGGGCCAGCGCTGCAGGTTCATATTACAAAGTCATTGAAAACAAAAATATCTTCATCACATAACATGCGAAAACCAATACACCTGAGAATATTGCAGCACCAATACACCAAAGAAGCCGGCAGAATTTGTCGCAATGGATGGTAAACAAAAAGCAAGAAAGTAGAAGGTTTTATTGATTTATTCAATTCGAAATGGTCAATTGGATTGCAATCAGCCTAACGCGGCACATTAGTCCAGTTATATGCTACAAATAAGATCCAAGCCTGTGGCACAACGTAGACCTCGCCGCAGGTGTCCCAAGTAGGAAAGAAGCGATGGCAGAAAGAAATCAATTCTTTGTGTCTGGAGGGCCCTTCCATCTGAAGTTGTCTGCATACGCCTTGGGCTAGAGAAACAGGAAAACAATCAGCTGGCACCGGAAACTGAAGCTATTTAAGTTTTCAAAAACGAAATTAAGAGAACTATTAAGCTTCTATGAAGGCAGAAGCAGCAACAATGTATTGCATCTAATCAAAGTCATAAAGAATTATGCTCGTCTATGCATTGACCTATGTACTTGTAAGACACTAAATTACACTTTAGGCTATAGAAATGACGAGCATGGAGAAGGTGGAAGGGTGAAAGAACATGCATAAGATGCAATTCAATGCTTTTGACTAGTCAAACCAACACTTGATAACAAACATGTATCTAAATATGCTGATAAGGAGGTTATTCCCATATTATTGGGTTTTTTTTTTGGGGGGGGGGGGGGGGGTGGGGGTTCGAAGGAAGTTCATGGAGCGGGAGCTACTCTTGACCAGATATTTGTTAAAGACAGGAACTGTAATGCTGCAAATGAAAAAGGCATTTCGTTTGGTAAAAGCATGCACTACTTATCAGCAAAAGATAAAGCCAGTTACTACATTTACATCCATTAGCTCATCATGTAAAGATATCATTCAGGTAAGCAGAAGTTTCACACCTTTAGAAATGGTTTATGATGCTTCTTAACCTGCAAATAAGAAGTCACGGAAACACAAAACATCAGACTACTAGCAAATTGACAGTTGACACCCAATATTGCAGAACAAAAAGGCTAAAAAGTAATTCCAGGAACTATTCAATTGTCCTGTAGTTCTGACTACCTTGTATATATCACATATCACCACTTTACAGATCCAATTAATCACTCAATTCTCTGAAACCTCAAACACAATATTTACAAATCTAACTGCCTTTATTTTTCAAAACAGTTGTTACTTCTTAACACAATTTACTAGGAAAAGGTATAGACCATCATAAAAAGAGAGGATTGTCCACATACCGTGTAATCCCAACCATGTCTTTGAGCAAATTCTATTGCAGCTTCTTCACTATCAAAACACAAAGCAGAATCACCTACATTGGCATATGGATCCCCCGTGGATGTCCAACCCATCAGTGGATTTTCCCATCTAGATATGACAGAAACAATACAAATTTGAATAAAGATCATCTTTATCATTCATCATACTCAGGAGCCATCCATGAAGAGGAAACTGCAGTGTTTCATAAAGGGGAATCAAGATTCAATGTGCAGTGATCTGTTAGTTAGTGACCAAAGAGGTAAGTGTTTCCTATATCATAACAGAGCAAGCACCACCTTTCCACATTCAGAAAGAAGGCATTACTACGCTACTTTTGTCTGATAAATGCAACAAACAAGAAACTATACTGAAGTTAAACTAGTAACGGTGCCAATGCACTAAGAAGCGGGTCATTAGCTGCAAAGCTCAAAAACTATGTGGTAACTAAGACACAAGTTCAAAAGTGTCTAATTAGTAGTACTACAGATTATCTGATATGTATCTGAAACTCTCTCTCCCTCCACCGCACCCCCCCCCCCCCCAAAAAAAAAAAAAACTCCCTTTTTTCCCTTTTTGGTAAAAGGCTTTTTCTTAAAAATAAACAACATGAAGATTGTTAATTGAAGTGTCAAGGCCCAAATTTTTAATAACCAGATAGAAGTTGGTGCAATCTGTTTTAAATTGGCAAATAAACTGCAATATATTTTACTAACATCCTAGTCAGAACTGAACAACTATAGCACTGAGAAACCAATAAATCAACTGAAACAAAATGTGCATTTAGAGGTCACATATCTGTCAAAACTTCCTTGAAACCCCCATAACAAACAAATAGAAAGGTACAGAAAATAAAACCTACTTCTGAGTAGACACGAAGTTGATCTTCCATTTTCCAACTTTTCCTGATCCTTGCTGACTCGCAGTTCGAGCTGGTGAATAAATCAGAACCTGCCATGAAATTATTGAACGTATTCTTTAAATTTTGGACTCCCAAATGAAAATAATGCCACAAACAATTACATTTATGAAAAGATAACTACTCCTTTTTTCCCTTATGCACCTTTAAATATTAAAATGATTATGAGTTTATATTTCATAACCCACAGCCTGCAAGATTAAACTTTTAATGCATGAAAGAAACTTAGTCATATGATATCAACTATAGCAACAATAGAAGCTCTTTAATCAATTTATACACAAAAATAAAGAAAATATTCAGTGGTCCACTGAAATCCCTAGCTCAGATATCGATTGAATTACTTGATTTTTCATTTAAAATTACCTCCATTAACTGACTATAACTGAAAAATAATTGGAGAAAAAAAAAACACGTTAGCAGAAAAGAGTATACCCGTCTGCGAAGATGTTCTTCGGGGATGCCAGAGACCATGCCGATTTCTCCAGGTTTGGTCTCCACCAATGCGTCTGAGGCGAATGGTCTCGACAGTGGGGTCAGGAAAGATGGATAGGCTTGACGAGATCGGCTAGCGAGGCGTAGAAGGGAGCTCGCCATTTTTCCAATGCCGGAGGTTCCTATCTGGCGGGTGCAGGGATTGACTGAATTTTTTGGTGTATCAGATCAAAATGATACGCAAGAGCAGTGAGGGCGACAAAAGGGGAATAAGTGAAAAATTTTGGGAACTTATGTTTTGCATTGCATTTTATGTTTGCCCCAAAGCGCAATTGAAAATTATGCTCCCCAGTAGTTTAATATAGTTGGTTGTAAATTTATGTTTAGCAGCTAGTAGTGATTTGTAACTGCGTTTGCTGATTTTTAGCTTCAAGAATGCTCGAGGAATGACTAAACATTCCCGCTTGACAAATGAGTTTTTTGAGTGTTTATCTAAAATTTTATTATAATTTACTGTAAAAGTTGTAGAAAAAAATTTTTAAATATGTAAATTTTTAAATATTTTGAAATGTATAATTTAAAATTTTTGAGAAGTTTTTTTAGATTACTGTAGTTAAAGTTGTTAAAAAACTTATAGCAGACAAACTTGGCAAAAAACTTGCTTGCCAAACAAGGCCAAACTAATTTGTTATCTTTTAAACTCTCAATTTTATTATTATTATAAAAATCAATTTTTACCTAATCACTTGCTCACATTTTGCCAATATGACAATTCATAATTATCCTAAATATTGTAACTGCTAAATTACTATAATCATATAAACCAAACTTCTTTCATGAAATTTTTATATAAATTTTTTGTATGTTACAAACAAAATTTATATAAAATTAATTTATTTTAATTATTTTCTAATTACATGCACATTGAGTGTGCTCTTGAAACTAGCAGTATAATTCTTAACCATCAAAAACTTCTGGAAAAGCTTTTTTTTTTTTTTTTGTGAAACAAGTTTAGTAACACTTTTTTTTTTATTGATTTCAGAACTTGATAAATGCCTTTTGTTTTATAAGTTACTACAATATATTATACTACTAAGTATTACCCATAGTTGATGTTATGGTAATTTTGGGATTATTAGACTCAAAAATTGGGCTTAGGGAAATTTTGAAATTATTTTTTTTTGTTTTCCATGTGTTGTTATTTTTGGAGAAGTATACTTGCAAAAATATATATCCTTTTTTTTTACGTTTAGATGCGCCAGGACGTGGAACAATATTTGAAACAAATATTAGTTATGCATAAGCATTCATGATGACGAATTTATTGAAAACCTTATACTCAACTGATTTTCAAGACCTGATTTTAGGTTTTAATTTTGAAAAAGTATTTAGTTGTCTTCTTAACTGTTTTTAACATTCAAATTTTGAACTTTTTAAGCTTCAAAAAATTGAAAATTAGAAGCATACATTTTTTTATAGGTGGCAAACCAATCCACTTAACTAAATTTACTCATACCCACCCATGAATAGATGGGTATGGGTATCTTAAATTTTTATATATGGGTATAAATGGATTACCCAATAATACCCATTTAATAAATGGGTATTAATGGGTTACCCATCAAACCCAATTAACCCATTTAGAAGTCTCTTCTCCCAAATCTCTTCTCTTCCCTCACCCATTTTTTTTTCAAAATTTTTGTTTTGTCATGATGTTAACTACTTTTGTTTCATTATTATTATTATTATTTGTTGGTTTTATCTTATTATTTTATTTTATCTTAGTTTGTTAGTTTGCTCATTTTTCAGCATTATCAATTTATGATAAATTTTAGGCTATTTTCTTATCTTTCTAAAATGAAGTTTTAAATTTATATATGAAAATAATGTTAAGGATTCAAAATTTTTGGTTTAAGTTTTATATTAACTTTTATAGTACGTAGTTCAAATTTTTATATTCTTATTATTCAATTATTAAATAATATGTAAATTTGCTTCAGAAAGTATAAATGGAAAAAAATTGGTAATTAGGCTTATTGAGCATTACAAGTAGATATTTAAAACTAATGATGGATACAAAGAGCGGTATAAATTGATAACTTAGTTTGCAAAAATGAATTTAAATGAGTTTACAAAAAATTAAAATAAATGGGTAATTGGGTTACCCAATTCATTTTTTAACTTACCCATATATACCCATCTAATTAGATGGGTATAAATGGGTTGACTCACTTATACCCATTATCCATTTTACCCAATCCAAACCTGCCCAAGTCACCCATTTTGACACCTCTAATTTTTTTAACTCTAATTTTCCAAAATCAGGTTCTAGACAATGAGAAACAATTGAGAACAAGTCTAGAGTCAATGGGGGCAAAGTCGAGCCTTGGTCTTGTACTGGTTCAAATCTCATATATGAGGTTTTGATGATTCTGTGAGTTTATTAGGTATATAATTGGGTTAGAGTTGTAATTTCCACTGGTTATGAGTTAATTTTTTAGTTGTGTTACTTTCACTATCGTGGTTCTCTTCTCTCTTTGTAATCTATTTTAAAATTAAAAAAGTCTTAAATCTACAAACCCATTAATTGGATCACAAAGCGTACAAGTTAGTTGACATCTTCTAATAGACACCAACATTTGGAAAGAAATCAAGCAAAAAATTAGGACTACAAACCAATAAAGAAATTTTTTCTATTAAAAGAAAGAAAGGGAATTAATTGCCTGAAAAATATTATGGCAGTCAAAATGTCAAATGCAATGAACAACGGAAATATACTACAAGTTATAATTTTAATACATTCAATCAAATTAATTATCTTTTAATGTAGATTGACATAATCCACGTGGTTGAAGCCGAGGTATCAAATACAAAAAATCAAAATTAGAGGACAATATATTGAATGTGACAATAGGGTTATTCTCTATTGATTATTTTAATTGATTATATATTTTAATTTTAGATAATCAGTTTCTGTGATATTCTTGATTTTTTTGTTTTGTATTTTGATTACAAATCTTTTAATGATTAAAAAAGGTTAAAATATATAATCACACAAATAGTAGTTTTTGCTGATTTTGCTCATTCTCTCTAATCAATTTCTATAACTAAATTTTATAATATCTAAAGCAACCAAGAATAAAATCTAGAGTTATAACATTGAGTTTTGTAAGTTAGCTGGCAAACAAACCCATTTAACTAAGTTTACCCATAGCCGTCCATGAATAGATAGGTATAGGTATGTTAAATTTTTACATATGGGTATAAATGGATTACCCAATAATACCCATTTAATTATTGGGTAACCCATCAAAGTCAATTAATCCATTTAGAATTGTCTTCCCCCAAACTTCCTCACTTTCCCCACCCATTAACTTGCTCATTTTTCACCATTACCAATTTATGACAAGTTTTAGCCTCTTTTCTTATTTTTCCAAAATGAAATTTTAAATTTACACACGAAAAAATGCTAGAGATTCAAAATTTTTGATTAAGTTTTTATATTAACTTTTATAGTACTTAGTTCAAATTTTTATATTCTTATTATTTAATTATTAAATAGTATGCAATTTTGCGACATAGAGTACACATGGAAAAAAAATTGATAATTAGATTTATTAAGCATTATAAATAAATATTTAAAACTAATGATGAGTGCAAAGGATGGTATAAATTGATAACTTAGTTTGCAAAAATGAATTTAAATGAATTTACAAAAAGTTAAAATAAATGGGTTATAAATGGGTAATTGGGTTACCTAATTCATTTTTTGACTTACCCATTTATACCCATATAATTAAATGGATATAAATGGATTGACTCACTTATACCTATTACCCATTTTACCTAACCCAAATCCGTCCAAATCACCCATTTTGATACCTCTTAAAACTGAGATATATTAAATTCGAATCCTTTCATTTATATTTTAAAAAAAATAAAAGAGAAATAGAAACAACGGAATTGAAAAGGGGAGGACTCGAACCCCCATTAAATAATGGGGGCCAAAATTTCATTTCTTTCCCACTGAATAAAGAGAATTGCCGCAAGCCCGCGACAGCTGTTGGCTTTGGAGTTAGTACGTACGCACACACTCACTCTCCTTTTAGGGTTTCATTTTTTATGTTCTGTGTTTTTGGGTCGGTGTTAATTCCCCTGGCGGAGGAGAAAGACTGCTGTGATGGTTTAATAACGATATGAAGGAGAAGCGTCGCGTTTGATTTACCATCACTGCATTCTTTCGCAGCCCTTGGCTTTCCCGGGTATGCTAAACCAGCAACTTTCAATTTACGTACTCTTTTTCGTCTGGGCTAATCTAGAAAGCATACTGCTGCTGCTGGATGTTATTTTTGTTAAATTATTGCTTGATGTTGTTTTACTTTATTGCAAATTGTTATAGTGAGCGTTGGTAAGTTTTGCAACCAATAATATTTCTTCTTTGATGACACGTGCATGTGCTTGAAGAATTGTACAATTGTTTTTTTTTAATCTCATTGAAGTGGACAGTTTTTCAACTAAACGATTTGTTTCTTCGGTAATTTCATTAATTCCTAAATTTTTTCATTTTAGGATTTTGAGCATTACAAACTCTGCTGGTTAGACAAGATAATATCTTGAATAGCTTTCCAAG
This sequence comes from Coffea arabica, assembly GCF_036785885.1. Taxonomy (NCBI): domain Eukaryota; kingdom Viridiplantae; phylum Streptophyta; class Magnoliopsida; order Gentianales; family Rubiaceae; genus Coffea; species Coffea arabica. The sequence goes on along the minus strand of NC_092323.1, from coordinate 6,581,422 downwards.
TTTAGTGACATGTAAGATTAACACATGGCCCTGGATTTTTTTTATTACTATTTTTTTGTTGAGTAAAATTTTTAAGGTTTTTCGAAAGAGACATACAATCTCATAATTAAATATTGAGAAGCGTAGGGACTGGCCACAGCTTTAACTACTTGTGCCGTTCCTGAAGGTACTGGGGTTCATGAACTATCTACTACATTTGAATTAAGTTGCTTTCCGTATCATCAGTTTTGTATTCTTAAAATGTTTTAACTCCATCAATTTCATGGATAACGATTTTCAAATCTCATCTTTTATTCATTTCTGATGATTTAACTGCTTCTAATGCTAGCTTAGTCTCTCTTTCAGTATAATTTACAGTATGATGTAGCTATGTGAGGTGCAATTCTCTGTAATTTACAGAAGTATCTTGGATACCTGTTTGATGGGTGCCCCTAAGCAGAAGTGGACTCCAGAAGAAGAAGCAGCCCTTAAAGCTGGCATTGCAAAGTATGGTGTAGGCAAATGGAGTACAATTCTTAAAGATCCGGAGTTCAGTGCAGTCTTGCGCTCACGCTCAAATGTGGATCTTAAGGTACATATGTTGAGCATTTTGTCTGTATTCTCTTTTATTCATTGACAGAAGTTTAATATCTAAATGTAGTTGCTTGGTAAGCTAAATATCAGTTATACTGATTTTGCTAATGCATCATTGTGCTTTGTGATTTCTGCAATCTTGCTTCTCTGACATGTTGGTGGAAGGTGCTGATTTTAAGGCTTTGGACTTGACAGGATAAATGGAGAAACATAAATGTGATGGCCAATGGGTGGGGCTCTCGGCAGAGAGGTAGGCCTGGATATAAAATTGCTCAGCAGACTGCCAAGCTTGAGGATATTACTAGGGACCTTAGCCCTGTGGTTACTAATGTTCCAGAACTTGTTGATGCTGAACCTCTTTCAGTAATCAGTGTAAAAGAGCCAAACTCCAGCTCCAAAACGCCAATTTCAAGGTTATATGACTATTTGTACATTGGACTGGGCTCAGTTCGTGTGATACGTTGAAGTCATACCAGAGATAACTCTTGTTTTTGACATCCTTCCCGGAGAACTCCTGTGAATAGAATGCATGATTATGCCATAACTCTTGCAAATTATGTTCTCATTGTTGTGGATCTAACTGTTTTGAGGTTATATGCATGTGCTATCAACATCTTTATCAAAAGCTCCATGGTTACTAAGAGATCTTTGCATTTAGTCTTTTCCTTAATTTTTTTTTGGGAATGGATTTTGTCCAGCTCATGCATTATGTCTCTTGGGCAGGAGATGTGCTTGTTTCACGTTTGTAGTTAATCAATCTGCTACAGTGGATTAGAAAGTTTGTCCAGTTATTCTTGATTTGACTTGATGCAGAAGTTCTGAACTGGATTTGGTATTGATTTCAATATAAAGATGATTAAATTGGATTAAAAACTAAAGTTTGTTATGATCTAAAAGGTTGGAAGGAAAAAATTTCGAATATACAATGACACAGCTTGGATGATCTTTGTATTGGAGGGAATTCAATAAAGAAATTCTATGCTTAATTTCCTTCTTGTTTTTGTTTTTTCCTTTTCTCAAATTGATGTCTTTACTGATCAAATTGTTGACTTGAATTTAAATTGACACAGGTTGGATGATCTTATATTGGAGGCTATTGCAAAGTTGAAGGAACCCCGTGGTTCTAACCGGGCTGCAATTTCTCTGTACATAGAGGTTATATTAATGAAGAATACTGGTCTTTAGAAAAAGTCATTGGGTAGCAGCACTTCTGATTTTCCCATGGTTATAAATTTTGAGGGTGTTAAGGTTGTTTTAGCTGTATAATTAAAAATGGCATCTGAGTATTACATGGAAATGTTGCTGTTTCCTTTTAGAATTTCTCTAACTATATGGTTGTTGATCTTCAGTTGATTTTTTTAGTATTACATGGAAATGTTGCTGTTTCCTTTTAGAATTTCTCTAACTTTATGGTTGTTGATCTTCACTTGATTTTGTTTTTGATTTCTCATGGAAATATACAATATCTGCTTGTTTAAAAGTGCCATCACTTCATGGATGATGATCTTGGACTTGAAAGTGCCACCAGTTAATGGATGATAATATTGCTTTATGAATCATGTTTCCTTTGGTTTGTGGAAGTTATTCTTCTGCCAATTCATAGTTTTTCATGGATCACTGCCATCTTATACTTTTGCTTGGGAGAGCTATGCAATTTGTATTGCATCTTTGGTTCATGTACTGGATATGTACTAGTAAACCATGTCCCTTTCAATTTTAACACATTTGGGTTTGAAATACTGGACAGAAAAGCATTGCACAGGGTGTTATGAAATATATGTGCTACATTCTAGTTCTGCCCTTTATCTCATTCAATCTGAATGTTGACATTATTGCTTTTCTTCTCTGCAGGAGCGTTACTTGACTCCTCCAAATTTTGAGAGACTGTTAGCTGCAAACTTGAAGCTTTTAACAGAAAAAGGGCGACTGATTAAGGTAACCCATGTTGTCGGTGGAGCAATATTCCATGGACAGTTTTTGGCTATAAGATGAAAATTCTTTGCTTTTAACCCATTCATGTGGTTTGAGATCATTGAATCGATGTTGAATTGATAGGTAAAGCATCAGTACAGGATTGCTCCAACTTCAGCCACTATTGATTTAGGGATAGACCCTCCTCCTTTGCTTTTGGAGGTAGTGCAAAAGGACTCTTCAAACGGAGAGAAGAAAGGAACCAAAGTTCTGACTAAAGCTCAGATTGATGCTGAACTGGAGAGGTTGAGGAGCATGACAGCAGCGGAGGCTGCTGCAGCTGCTGCACAAGCAGTTGCAGAAGCAGAAGCTGCAATAGCAGAGGCTGAGGTGGCTGCAAGGGAAGCTGAAGAGGCAGAAGCAGAGGCAGAAGCGGCACAGTGTTTTGCTGAAGCAGCATTGAAGGCATTGAAGTGTAGAACTGTTCTTGTCTGGTAAACTCAATGCCAAAAAGTCATATATTGTTCTGCCTTTTGTCATACCTGTGTTATTTTAGCTGGAAGATGAATTGGGCATTAAATGGTGGTTTAGCTGTACCCTTGGCATTCCGATTTTAGCTGTACAATTTCTGTTAATTTCAAGTTTTGGTTGGCACTGTGTCATAATAGTTGTACCTGTGCTGAGATGGGTGCTTAACCATAATGCTGTCTGGAGCTAGTTGAAGGGGTTTTTATTCATTTTCTGATGTATTCGCTGATTCAATGTCCTTGATCTTTTGCCCCTGCGTAATGACTAGGGGTAGGATGTTGCTCTTGTGATCACGTGCTATATGCATATGAGGTTCACTCATAGCTAAAGGCATAGGCCTTCCCCCCACATTTCTTAGATTATTGTGCTGCAGAGCAGGCTAAATGCTAACTGAAGACCACTAAGTAAATAGCTAAATGGGTCTAAGTATAAGCAGTCAAGGGTGTCAAATTCCTGTTCATATATACAGTTCAACCATCCAAACACCTTCACTTAGTCTGACATGACTATTCATGTAGCCTTTCGGTATTTGCCATGTGTTCCTGTGCATGTTGGGTGTATCCTTTTTTACTCGATTGGAAATCAATTTGCATAAAAAGGAAAGCTTATTGAATTTAGTTCGGGCTATGGTTGTTTTTGAGTGAAGAACCTTGTTCATAAGTAGAAACTGCATTGTACATTACGTTTCTCTTATCAATTTTGTCAAATAGACAGAAACTTGCTTTGCTGAACTAATAGCAGTTTTCCTCTTGCAGATTGTCTCGCCCTTTGATCATTGGAACTCAGCCATGCCCTGACAATGGTTACTCCCTTCTTGCCCCCTCTTCTGCAAGCATGTTAATAATTGTAGATATAGCTAGTTTTGTAAATCTGAAGGGGGTTTTTGTCCATAGTGTTTGGATTATTATTAGCTTCTCTTTGATAGATTTTACAATGAAAATGGAAGGAGAGAGTTTAAATATAGTTTCAGATGCTTAACTGGAAATATGAGCAACGGACATTGTGGCCCTTCATTGAAGCGAAGCACTGCATCTTTTATGTCTCTGAGCCACATACTTGTGTTCTTTTCATTTGGGTACGCTGAATTGTAGTTTCGTGTTCTTAGTCCACCTCTATGCACCTTCCTCCTTGTTTGGGAGGGTTTCCTGGCCGCACTCTCTGCTGGTTACATCCCTTGGCGCCTAATTTATGCGCTACCTACCGTCTAAGATTAAGGGGTGCCAAATTGCACGAGGCTAATTGCTTGCTAATTTCTCTCAAATGTCAATTAGCTTTAATAAAAGGAACTCAAAGAGGATAATGTACGAGGAAAGAAAGATGCGTCTCCCTCATGACCCGTAACATGCAGGCAGACTTGAAAGTGATTAAAATTTACCGAACTCCTGTACGAATTTAAGATTCTTCTTTTCTTGACCACTTCTTTTTACTACTTTCATGGAACTAAAATCAGATCTTACTTCATAGATTAATAGTGGACATGGATTAGCTAAGTTTGTCATGCATATTGGCATATATCTTGAGAAATAAAACAGGTCCATCTACGAATTGCCGAGTCCAAGTCCATTCAAAAGTCAATGTTGAACCGAAAGAACAGCGTACTGCACAAAACTGCCGGTAAGAAGTTCTGAATTTTTTATTCTTCATTTCATAGGAAAACTAATATATTCAAAAATCAGAGTATTTTTCAGGCTTTACTTGCAATGAACCAAGTTATTTTGAGTCGAGGACAATTACTTCATCACTTGCAATTCTTAACAGAAGCAAAAAAAATGTGTTAGGCTCCTCTGAACTATAATATGAAATGGTTAATCGTGTTGAGATTTTTCCAAATCTCAAAATCTTCGCAGCAGCGTCTCTTCTTAACCATTTTTATTTTTTACAATGTCTTCATTAATGCTAATTCAACTCCTCTGATACTACTTGTTGAAGTTGTAATTGCCAGTATTCTTGTTTTCTTCCTTAGTGCCTAGCGGAACAACTCCTTTAATCTGTAAAAACCAATGAGGTGAGATCAAAGGTCTGGTGATAGAAATGATCACCCTTTATGAGCACACGTCCTTACTGCATGATTTGCAAGTACCGTACGTGCATTAGACAACAAAACTTCAACTGCATATCGAGAAAATTATCAGGGAACAAACCTCTGGCATTGAAAGATTTAGATCATCGCTTATGGCATATTGCGCAGGTGATGAATAGCCTGTCTGAAGACAAATACGATAGACTTTCTCACAAAAGCACAAGGGAAAATTTTGGTTAACAAAGACAACTGATGCCCCAAATGATAGACCTCTTTTTTCATTTCCAACTAAAATGACGTATCAAATTATTCTACAAGGCAGGCAAGCGGAAAAAAGAAGAAGAAGAAGAACTGGCGAAACATTAATCATTCCAATGCAGCAGTAGCACCAGCTGCCTTGAGCTTCTCAACAATTGCATCGGCCTCTTCTTTAGTAATTCCTTTTTTCACAACTACAGGGGCTTTTTCCACCAAATCTTTAGCCTCCTTTAAGCCCAAATCAGTAAACCCTCTAATCTCCTTAATAACTTTGATCTTTGCGGCGGTGTCAAATTTCTCGAGCTTCACGTCGAAAATGGTCTTTTCAGCAGCCTTGGCATCTGCAGAGGCCGAATCCGGCCCGGAAGCTGAAGCACCGGATGAAGTTACAACGCCAGAAACAGCAGGCCCGTATCGGTTTAGGCCCATTTTGTGCCTGAAGAGGATGGCATAGTCGTGCCTCTCGATCTTAGTGAGGTCCAGAAGCTCGTCGGCGATGCGTTCGAGCTTTTGGGTTCGGGTTTCCGTGGCTGTGCAGAGGGCCCGCGTGAGTAATGGGTTGGGCTTTCGGGTGGAATTAGATTTCCTGGTAGTATTAGATTCTGGTAGTATCTGAGCAAATGCAAACATCAAAAAGCAGAAAGAAGATGCATCGACCTATGCACTTGTAAGACACTAAATTACACTTTAGGTTATAGAAATGACGAGCATGGAGAAGGTGGAAGGGTGAAAGAACACGCATAAGATGCAATTCAATGCTTTTAACTAGTCAAACCAACACTTGATAACAAACATGTATCTAAATATACTGATAAGGAGGTTATTCCCATATTATTGCCTTTATTTTTAGGTTTTTTTGGGAGGTGGGGAGTTTTCGAAGGAAGTTCATGGAGCGGGAGCTACCCTTGATGAGATATTTGTTAAATACAGGAACTATAATGCTGCAAATGAAAAAGGCCTTTCGTTTGGTAAAAGCATGCACTACTCATCAACCAAAGATAAAGCCAGTTACTATATTTACATCCATTAGCTCATCATGTAAAGATATCATTCAGGTAAGCAGAAGTTTCACACCTTTAGAAATGGTTTATGATGCTTCTTAACCTGCAAATAAGAAGTCACGGAAACACAAAACATCAGACTACTAGCAAATTGACAGTTGACACCCAATATTGCAGAACAAAAAGGCTAAAAAGTAATTCCAGGAACTATTCAATTGTCCTGTAGTTCTGACTACCTTGTATATATCACATATCACCACTTTACAGATCCAATTAATCACTCAATTCTCTGAAACCTCAAACACAATATTTACAAATCTAACTGCCTTTATTTTTCAAAACAGTTGTTACTTCTTAACACAATTTACTAGGAAAAGGTATAGACCATCATAAAAAGAGAGGATTGTCCACATACCGTGTAATCCCAACCATGTCTTTGAGCAAATTCTATTGCAGCTTCTTCACTATCAAAACACAAAGCAGAATCACCTACATTGGCATATGGATCCCCCGTGGATGTCCAACCCATCAGTGGATTTTCCCATCTAGATATGACAGAAACAATACAAATTTGAATAAAGATCATCTTTATCATTCATCATACTCAGGAGCCATCCATGAAGAGGAAACTGCAGTGTTTCATAAAGGGGAATCAAGATTCAATGTGCAGTGATCCGTTAGTTAGTGGCCAAAGAGGTAAGTGTTTCCTATATCATAACAGAGCAAGCAACACCTTTCCACATTCAGAAAGAAGGCATTACTACGCTAATTTTGTCTGATAAATGCAATAAACAAGAAACTATACTGAAGTTAAACTAGTAATGGTGCCAATGCACTAAGAAGCAGGTCATTAGCTGCAAAGCTCAAAAACTATGTGGTAACTAAGACACAAGTTCAAAAGTGTCTAATTAGTAGAAGTACAGATCATCTGATATGTATCCGAAACTCTCTCCCTCCGCAACCAAAAAAAAAAAAAAACCTCCCTTTTTTGCGCTTTTTGGTAAAAGGCTTTTTCTTAAAAATAAACAAAATGAAGATTGTTAATTGAAGTGTCAAGGCCCAAATTTTTAATAATCAGATAGAAGTTGGTGCACTCTGTTTTAAATTGGCAAATAAACTGCAATATATTTTACTAACATCCTAGTCAGAACTGAACAACTATAGCACTGTGAAACCAGTAAATCAACTGAAACAAAATGTGCATTTAGAGGTCACGTATCTGTCAAAACTTCCTTCAAACCCCCATAACAAACAAATAGAAAGGTACAGAAAATAAAACCTACTTCTGAGTAGACACGAAGTTGATCTTCCATCTTCCAACTTTTCCTGATCCTTGCTGACTTGCAGTTCGAGCTGGTGAATAAATCAGAACCTGCCATGAAATTATTGAACGTGTTCTATAAATTTTGGACTCCTCAATGAAAATAATGCCACAAACAATTACATTTAGGAAAAGATAACTACTCCTTTTTTCCCTTATGCACCTTTAAATATTTTAAATGATTATGAGTTTATATTTCATAACCCCCAGCCTGCAAGATTAAACTTGTAACGCATGAGAATTCTGAAAGAAACTTAGTCATATGATATCAACTATAGCAACAATAGAAGTTCTTTAATCAATTTGTACACAAAAATAACGAAAATATTCAGTGGTCCACTGAAATCCCTAGCTCAGATATCGATTGAATTACTTTATTTTTCACTTAAAATTACCTCCATTAACTGACTATAACTGAAAAATAATTGGAGAAAAAAAAACACGTTAACAGAAAAGAGTATACCCGTCTGCGAAGATGTTCTTCGGGGATGCCGGAGACCACGCCGATTTCTCCAGGTTTGGTCTCCACCAATGCGTCTGAGGCGAATGGTCTCGACAGTGGGGTCCGGAAAGATGGATAGGCTTGACGAGATCGGCTCGCGAGGCGTAGAAGAGAGCCCGCCATTTTTCCGATGCCGGAGGTTCCTATGTGGCCGGTGGAGGGATTCAGTTAATTTTTTGGTGTATCAGATCAAAATGATACGCAAGAGCAGTGAGGGCGACAAAGGGAGAATTAGTGAAAACTTTTGGGAACTTATATATGTTTTGCATTGCATTTTATGTTCGCCCCAAAGAGCAACTGAAAATTATGCTCACCAATATGGTTGGTTCTAAATTTATGTTTGGCAGCTAGTAGTGATTTGTAACTGCGGCCTTGTTTGGAACCCAAGGAATGATTTTTAGCTTCGAGAATGCTCTGGGAATGACTAAAACACGACTTTTTGTTATCTTTTAAATTTTCTTCAATTTTACTATTATAAAAAATCAAATTTTACTCCAATCACTTGCTCACATTTTTCCAATATAATTAATCCTAAATATTGTAACTACTAAATTACTAATATAATCATATAAACCAGCATCTGCTGAGAGCGACTTTGACGATGGGGATACTGAACCAGCAGTAGAGATGTTCACTGGTTCCAACAGCCCTCCCCTCCCCTAGGGTTCTAAGTCGTAGCTGGAAAAGGACAGTTTTGTCATTTCAACCGTTTTAACGATGTCGTTTGGACGGATAAGTAGAAACATATTCATTAATAGTACGAGAAAACTTGCTTTGACATGATCCCAAAACTAGTACAATACCCGTTCACTTCAGTCACTGCCATACTGCGCAACAATTTTATGTTGGGATAGCAAAATTATTCATAGTAGTAATATTTTACTTGTATTATAAATGTAATCTGTAGCCTCACATTTTATGTATTTAGTCACTTTTTTAACTCACGTACGTTTGCATCGATGAACTCGCGAAAGTCAACCTAATGAAATGAAACATAACAAGGGACTTCATTATGCACAAGTAATTTGTGGGAATTGCAAGTATATCATTGAAAATCTTGCCACCCAAAGTGTATCATCGAAAAACAAAATAGAACATAACACCAGATACACATGATGCTTTGACTCAAGTACACCTAATTTAAATGAATGTATGTATACCAATGCCCGACTCAACTGCCAAGAAGTTCTTCAGAAGAAGCTCTATAGCTTAATGCATCTCAATTTGGTTCTGGACAACTGGGAGGGAAAAGAAGTTGCCATCAGTTTGTCTCATTTCCTTCCAGCTTTTCAGAATCTCATCGGCTGAAGGTACATTGGATCCACGGGAATCGCTATGTCCACTGGCTGACACCTCAAATTCCAGGTCATCATCATCACCACAGGCCCCTAGATCGTTGCATTTGATGTCACTTGAGTTGCTCTCCCAGTAAGTAAGACCAAAATCTGTAGACGCAAAAGGATTGCCAGAATGCTCAAGCATTATGTGTGGACTAGCACTAACATTCCCTCCGTTATTGTAACTGGACAACCCATCGAAACTGCTTCTGTCATTTCTGTTAACTTGGAGACTCTTGGGTGGATTCACACCAGCTATATTGGGATTTATACTTCCAGTGCCGTCAGATAACTGATCACAACCATCTGGAGGTAATAAACCCGTCAAATTGTTGCCAGAAGATATTAAATCCAATGAGCTACTCAAGCTTGAAGGACCACAGAGGAACTGCAATGCTCGAGTAAAGTTAAGAACTGTGGCCTCGTTTGCTAGATGATGACTACACAAAGCATCTGATAACTCCCTCAAACTAGCCCTGCTAATTCGGTCTTCATTTTCTTCAAACAACTCAATCCATTGTTTTTCACTAACTTGAAATGGAGCATGAGCCATTGTGTTAACTAGTGTGGCAGCTCTTTCATGATCATGTTGGATAACAGCTTGGCATACCATTTCAGTAAAGAATGTAGGATGCGGTACTTCACCATCCTCCAAAACTGTGTTAAATGCATGCTCCAGTAAGTGCCACTGCATCCGACAAAAGAGCATAGAAAGCTTAACAACCAAATATCAAACTTAGTTCTAACAGGAATGAGCTCATCTTGTAATTGTCATCTTGGGGTCATTCAATACGTTTATAACAGCAAATTTATCGCAGAAAGCATTTGTAGTGACCAACTAAACTTCACATCCTTCTAATCATGCAGAACTAAATGTATCATATAAAATGGCTAAAGAATTTAGAGTCACCTGGAGAAACCACATTGGTTATTAACATTATGAAAATATAATACCGAACCAACAAACTAAATATATTTGGTCCAAAGGCAAATTTTGAACTCCTAGTACCAATGATGACATTCAAAGGAGAATTGTCAATACAAAAGGTGACACCTCCATAGTTTACCTTTCCAGCTCTGGATGCTTCCACTAGCATGGATGCATGTTTATTTTGATGAAGCTTATGTCCACCAAGGGTCATTTCTTTGTATACATACTCAAAGTACTCCCACTGCATTGCACTCGCAGATACCTCTAGCATTAAGCTGAATGTGTAAATATCAGGGCTAAGAGAAGATGCCCAACAATTCTGAAAAATCCCAGAACCCGGATAATCTCTCCTAATTTCTTCAAATAGTTCTCTAGCTTCAAGAAACATATCATTTAGCCCATATACTTTCAACATAGCATTAATGACTCCAATGTCAGAGCTACAGCATCTTTTACAATGTTCAAAGATAGCTAAACAACCATTTAAATTCCCACCATCCATGGCAGCCAAAATCATGCCGGTAAAGGTAACCTCCACGGGTCTAGTCCGATGAACATTCTTTAGTTTCTCAACCTGATGCAACATAAACAAACAAATTTCACTGATCAACCATCAAGATAAGCTAAGATGGGACTTTACATCTATTAGTCACAAGACTTTAAAAGGTTATTATGGAAGCTGTCCTCCTGTCAAAATCAAAATTCAAAGGACCCTTGTAACAGGTAAAATCCCACTTCCACTTCCTCCTACTACAACATCTAGCTTGAACTTCCAGACAGCAATCTCAGGTAGTCAACAAACATATTGTCAAATTGCACCCCTAATTAGTGGACCATAGCAAAAATCTTAATTACAGTAAAACCAACCTCCATTATAGCTTCTTGACACCTGCCATGGAAGCAAAGGCAACGAGCAAGCTCATAATACACACAGGCCGTCCCAATAATTCCCCTGTCTTCCATCTCTCTGACTGCCTGGATAGCTTCACTGACTTTGCCTTCTGCCCAGAAGGCTTTCACAAGAACTAAAAGTAGCAGATAACATAACAGTTAAACACCACAGCAGACAATGTGAACAGCTAGGGCTACACCATAGTACCTTTGTAAGTAAGGGCTTTCAGATCTTCTCCACTTCTCTTCATTTTCCCAAAGAATTCGTAGACAAGATCATACTTTCCAGATTGCAGCATTACCTTTTAAGAAGCACGTCCTGTAAGGCTTGAATACAAGTATAACTTGAGGACAAACAAAATCAGTCAAGTAAAACAAAATTTTGTCCAAATATCATTGCTTTGCGAGGAAGGGTACTAAATGATCCTAACTTAGTACATAGATGCAGATGCATAGGTACAATCCAGAAAATTCAGTAATGGCATATAAGCAGAGTATGGGTTAATAGAAGCCAAATAGTATGGAAACTACAAATAACACAAAGTTTCTACGAGAAAGATGTCACCCTACTCTTTCTAGATGCACATGATTGAACTAGATGCTGAGGGCAACAACTTAAGTGGAATTGCTTCGAACAATCTCTTCGAAGAGAAACATCCCCTATTCAACACCAGTAAGAAAAAGAGCAAACAGCAAACAAGAGAAACACTATTAAAATACTTGCAAAGGACTAATTGATAAAGACATGGATTTGAGTTTACCAGTCAATTACTGACATCATAACTTAACCGCATAGAAAGATCTGGTCAATCTTTATTAAGATAAAAATCAATATTGTACCATAATTACACACTTATCTTTTGTTTTACCATGATAAATCGAAAAATAAAAATAAAAATAAGATTACCTCCATGGAGAGGCCATAGGTTGCTCCATTAGGTCTAAGACCACTCTTTCTCAACTGCTGAAACACCCAAGATACTCCCTTCCACTGACGGGATGGAACACATGCATTCAGAACCTGGTGAAATGGGGAAAATGCTCAATGAAGTACATTGTTGGATTATTACATATCTGTCATAAATCTAGTTTGTCCCTTACGGCATTGAATATGATGACATCCGGTTGAAGCTCAGGATTCCAATTCCTAGACTTCCTATTTTTAATTATCTTCGGTTTTTCCTTCATGCATTCAATTACTTTCAGCAGTTCCTTCAAAAGGCCAGCTTGGCCCAGTGCAACAGCAACACTATGGTAGGCAGGCATGTCAGGATATATATGTCCATCCCCCTAAACACAAAATGAAGTTACTTTTTACTTCTTTGGTAGAAATGAAGTTAGATTCTATCCAACTAGATTGCAAAAGAGTACTTTATCAAAATTCAAATCACACGAATTAGAAAACAAATATCATTACTCGCATGAAATTGAATATTCGAAGAACTTCATGAGGTCTCCTGGCCTTCCCAAGAATAGCTAACAACTTTGTATATACAAACCTTCAAAAACAAGAAAATCAAATGTAAATTTCTTCCTTCAGCCAAAAAGGATCAACACTTAAATAAAGTATCAGTGGCATACACAATTAAAAACTTGCCAAAACTATTCGTATACAAAAAATTTTAGTATGGCTAAAATATAGCCAAACGCAGAGCAAAACAAAGCAGAAACCTTACCTGCTTCTAAAGTGTCTATGCTCCCTAGAACTGTAAACCCACTCCACAACAGACAATGCGTGCCTCCACTTGCCTCTCTCACCCAGCCCCTCCACTACCTTCAGCATCTGCTTTTCCGTGAACTGCAATCCAGACAGCTTCATTATCTTCGAGAATTTCCAGTCCTTCACACGCGGCTCCGAACCATCCAATCTTTAAATCAAAGAACAGGCAGGCACCATCATCGAAACTTCAAGCTAAACACATAATAGATGAAAAGCAGAGACTTTTTGAATAGTAAAAGATTGCCTACCTCTCCAGAAAAATATCAATTGTTTCAGCTTCACTCCGGCAATGCTTGGGTGGGACCCACGTACTCCTTTCTTTATCGAGCCAATCTTTTTCCACTTCGATATCATCATCTAAAAGCCAGTGAAATTTCTCCTTTTCACTCTCCATAATGTCACTGAGTTCGATCAGGTGCTCAGTCTTCAACTTGTCTCCGCCATATTCTTTATTCTCACTCGCAAGCTCTCTCAATTTAAGCGTCTCCAGTCTCTCCCATGGCCGACCCACCATCTTTTTTGCACCACTAATTGCATTTCTGAAGTTCTTGTATTCAGATTTTATAGTCTTGAAATGGGATTCTTCAGCAAGAAGTTGTTGCCGGGAATCTGTTAGGACGGGTAGGGGCTGTTTGGCAGCTTGTTTGGCCAGGCGTCGGTTGAGTTTCTGGAGCTCCTTCTTGCGGATTGTGTGGATGATTTTGGGAGTTGGGGCAACACCTTCTTGCAGGAGCTTTTGCCTAATCTTTTCTGTTTTTTGTTCGGGTGGAGGAGCTGGGAGAGGGGGAGGCCCTGTTGAGGCTTCCATTACTGGGACGGGGGTCGAAGTTGATGAGTGAAGCGAATTTGCAGATAGAAGATATGGGGGGAAAGAATGCAGGGAAAATATCCGAGAAACCGAAAGCCTGCCACCCGACCCGAAAGCCCTAAATCCGTATATTTTGGTTAAATTACAGATGACTCCCCTGAGTTTTGACACGACTAAAACTGCACATATTTTTTTCAAACTACGAAGCTAAATAATTACAAAAAAATCTCTTTGTGAAGGTGTTGCATCACATCACATAAATCGTCCCCATTTCATTTTAGCAATTCAACTATTTTTGTCTTTGTTTTGTTTTCTCAACAATTTCAAAGAGTTTTTATTTTATTTTATTTGTAAGATACTAGGAGGATAAAAAGCCACCCTGTGCGTCTTATGCGGAGCCCAACCCATCTGCTGAACTTCAGAATTCTCAAGAGTCGAGTCGGATCGGATGAGTTGACGGATGGTAGGAGCAGAAAAGGGGTGTGCCATGCGTAACAAACGAAAAGGCACGAACACACAAGCACAAACTAAAAAGGAAAAAGAAAAAATGAATCCTTTTGAGTTTACACAAGAACAAATAAAATCCTTCCCTTCCCAGTCATGTTCTCTCTCAAAATCCGGGGGAAGAATCAATAGAATCATTTTCCTGCTCCTATAAGGTTATAACATTATTAATGTTTCTTTCCCACCCATTTTTTGCCTGCTCAAAAATTAAAAATAAAAAAAATAACTTTAGGATTGTATAGAAACAGACCCTTTAGTTTTACAATAAATTCCACGGACAAGCATTTGATCGCCATAGCACGGAAGGGCGGGGCGGAAAACCCATGGAGAATGTATACATTCTTCAGAAAACCATGAGCAGAACAGGTAGTCAGGTACAACACCTGGGCAGGAAAGGAGAGAACTGCATGCAGGGCAAGATGGACAAATGTTGACACAGAAACGCAAGCTCTTAACATAGTGAGATGGACATATGTCCACCAAAAACCACAAGTAACAGCTCATTCACTCAATTGCCAAAACTATTTACTTTGCAATACACATCATTTGGGTTATGCAGGACAAGAAAAAATCAACAGAGAACTTCAATTACCAGATCTAACCAAAAACCAACCCAAACCGGGTCTATCCTCACAACTTCTGACCACATATAATAATTCAGAATACAAGAGTCTCGTGTTTAGCTCTTTGATTTAGAATGCTTAACAAGCCAATCAATGACAGAGTCGATGTTGGTTGAGTTTTTGCATGATATCATGAAGCAGCATACCTCACGATCAGTAATAGATTTTAAACCCCTGCACAGGATGATGAAATCCTCAGATAAAATCTTGATGATGGCAAGCATATGCTACAAAATATAAAGGGCATTGGCGCGGCATACAATTTGATTCACTTACATCTGATCAGTCAAAGCAGGCTTTGTAAGGGCTCCAGGCTTGTCAATCTTGTTACCCAAGACCAACAATGGTATCCCACCAAGTGATGGTTTACTCAGCAAATCGTGCAATTCACTTCTAGATATGCTGATATTTTCATGATCAGCAGCATCAACAACATACCTGGAGGAAAAGTCGAGACAAAAGTCAACAAAGTCTAAAAATTTTGTTGATCTAATCTAAATACTATTACTCTCAAGTGTGTCAACCCAAATCCATCAGTTGACTAGGAAAAGGTTCAACCCAGATCCTAACTAAACTACTGATAAAGAATGAGTATTTTCATTTCAATATTCGTCCTCAAAGTCCAATTGGGGATCAGCAACCTTCATATTATGCAGCTAAGTAAACATAATAGAGGCAGATGCATACACAATGGCAGAAACTGCACGGCAGTATCGTTCCCACATGCTCCGGAATCTAGGTTGACCTCCAAGATCCCACAACTTTATTGTAACATTCCCCTTGGTGACCTTCCGCATATTAAATCCAACCTAGAGATCAATCAAACTCCATGATGTTATCAGCAACAGCCCAGAGAGGCAGAAACATTGAAAATGAAGTTTGAATGTAGTTCAAATTTCGATGAAAAATAAATCCCCCTAGAAAGATAACTCACCGTAGGGATCATGTCTTCACTATATCCACCAGTCTAAGAGTATAAAAAAAAAGAAACAGGATTTAGTTCATTAGATTATATTAAAGGGAAAAATCAAATCTAAAATTTGAATGAAATTGAGAAAGATCATAATGGCCCATCTGAAAATAAGATATGCTCTCTACTTACAGCTATAACATTTACAAGTGAAGTTTTTCCAGCATTTTGAAGCCCTATCAGAGAAAGCTCCATTTCCTGCTTGAAAAAGAGACTGCATCCATGGAAAGATCATGTAAATCTTTCATCAACCATTCAATTTGGTTAATTGCAACTCTTAAAAATGTTCAAAAATCATATGGATGAAGAAGAGGAACTTGAACTAAAGCTCCAGAGAGACAAGATAACAAAACCATGATATGGAATTACTGTCCTCATCTTTTCAGCCATCAAAAACTTCGTATGAGACAAAGCTCCATCTTGTTCAACATGATTAACCAGGAAGCCAGAATAACAAGACCACGTGACAGTTGAACTCTCATTTTCATCACCAACCCACATTAGCAAGTAGCATCCAGAATCGAACACTTAATCTAATAATATCAGATCCGTGTGTACGGATACGATCATGCTTTCATCTTTTTCACCATTTTGTAGCACCATAGGCTCGTGCAAGGATCACATACATGTTACAATGTGCAGACAATGAGCAGACAAATTCCCAAACCCCACATGAAAACGACATATATAAGCATCACTTTACCGAGAAGGTATGTGAGTTAGTTATATCTACAATTATCTAGCTAGTGCTAGAAGTCATGTTTCTGCAACTTTCGGCACTGACATCCTCAAGGAACTCTGATCTCTTCCCTCCAAATCATGCATGTCATCTTACTAAGATCTCTGCAAATTACTTAGCCCTTTTGCAACATGTCCAATGGTAAAAACTAAAGCCCAAAATTGCAGACATATGTTTGATGTGCCTTGCCCCCACAGCCCCCCACCCCCCCCCCCCCCCCCCAAAAAAAATCCTGCACTATCCAGCAAAAAAGTAGAAATACAGGTAATGCAGAAAGGGAGCATAGCTCATCAAAACAACCTTGTAGGCATAGATATCTCAATTGCCTCATTACTGATCACAAAATCAATTACAACTAATCCTTTATCCCAGTCCAATCAAGGGGAAGAAATGGACAAAATACAGAAAATGAACAATCAAAGTTACAATTCAGACTATCAGGCCTGAATATCAGAATCAAAGAAAAAGAACAGATCCTGGAAAGCTTTTAAAAAGCTTTTTAAATAACGCATAAATCAATTAAACAGAAAGACCCAGAACGCAGAAACTATGTAGCAGCATAGGCCAACGTCCAAAATTGCTAAGATTGGAACCTTGCGTTTTAATAGATACCATGACCATACCTTCGGAGCCAATTGAGAAAAGCTTCCCAGAGACCCATATTGCAGAAGATGCGAAGACCCGACAACGAGAGGGACGGAAAGAGAAATAGATAGAAAGAGATCTGTCAAAATCTCGGTTTTAGGCTCTAACAAACAGAAGACAGAGAGACCTCAAACCACAATCTTCTCTCCCTCTGTCTTCGTTCAACTTCTCTCCTTTCCCTTCTCTGTTTATCGTTTTATGTTCTACATTGCGAGTTAATTATTCTGTACAAAGCGATGGCAATGATTTGTCTTTGTTTTGCCAAAAGGCCCTGTGAGAATCCGGATTTGCAAATCAGGACACCACTGCGTGGCTACAATTCGCGGTACCTATGGGGTACGTGGACCAATGGGAGAACGAGATGGTCAAATTTTAAAAATGAAGTGAGCGGCAGTCGCAGAGTCAGGCGCGTGGGTGGCCGGCCACCGTAAGTGTGGTGTTATTGCCTTATTGGTTGGACCTGGAAGTTGGACGGCGTCTGGGCTTAGGTTGACGCTGCAGATAATATGGTCCGTGGACACAAAGTCACGTGTGCTCATGTCCAATTATGATTGGGTACCATTGGGTTTATTCGTCAACTGTGCTTTTATTTTTTTTCTTTTTTTCCCCCCTTTTTCTTATGTATGCGTTAGGAATATGATTTTTTTTAAAAAAAAATTATTTGGTTTAGGAACCTTGTATGTTTGTCTTTCTCGATTCCCCTTTTGCCTTCTTAGCTAGTGCCCGTTTAGAGTTGCAGTGATTTATAAAAAAATTAACTTAACTTAATAAAAGTTTGAATAAGAGTACTTATTAAATGCATAAGTATATTGATTGGATAAAAGTACTTACTAGAAACTTTGATAAGTATTTATTATATTGGATAATGTATGATTTTAAATTTTAAATATATTTATCTCTCTATTGAGATAATAATAGACGATAAAATAATTAATTTTTATGTTTAATTATTTTAAAAACATAAAAAACTATTTTAAAAGTATCAAATTTGAATTTTTTGCTAAAAGCGTTTTTAACAACAAAAATTACTGTTTTAAATGCATGGAATCGCGTTCACCAAACATTTCAAAATATTTTTATCACCTAAAAAAGGCATGGCATTCCCAAACTCACGCTTTAATTTTCGACTACAATTTATGAGAAGATCATTGAATACATTTACTTCCAGCCCAATTTTCGAGTAAAATAGTAATGGATGTCAAAGACAGGACTGTCTTTCATCAGCTACAACCCTTTGTCCAAGGACAGATGGACCAACAAATTTAACCGGACAAAGAGGCCCATTAGCACACAACCCTTGCAATTTTTAAAGTTCAATGATTTTTACGTGTCTGCGCAACCTGGAATTGGATTACCTAAGTCTCAAATTTTTAAATTTCGAATATCATCATATCTGTTTCTTTTTTGGATAACAGTATCGATCGAACAAATTATAAAAACTAGTATTAAGTGCATCTAACCGGGCCACTTTGGATGGGAGACACAGTAACACAAAGAGTTAATAATATTTAATTAACTCACAAGTTCGGATAGCATATACTAAAGAGGCAAATTGTTGCAACTATCCAGTTCACACAATCTTCTGGTAAATTTTTTTTGATAGAAAAGAAGTCAATATTATTAATAAACTAGTTGAAAATCATCAAATACGATTTGCACGACAAAAATCGCTACACTACTAACAAGAAATACACATAACATGTCACAAATATATATATAACGTGAACAGTCATTAAATTTAATAGGATTACAAAAAATATAATATTACACCTTGTATTACAAAAGTATAAGATCTGACGAATTGCATGAGTTGCTCCATAAATATCTATGCATGTCTATTCCTTTAGATCTACTATCCAATTGCTTCAAGTTCAAATTTGATGTTAAGATCTGACAAAAGGATCCAAAAAAAAAAAAAATTAGATTTATCATATAGATTTGAAAAACTCTTAGATTTGCGGAAAAAAATAACAAAAATTAAACAAAACCGCAACTAAGATAGCTTAGGAGAGAAGAAAATTTTCATTGGTAAAAACACTGATGGAGACAAAATTGTCATTAGGATATTTTAGAAGAGATTTTATTAAATATAAAGCAAAAACAGATGAAGAGCAAGGAAAATCTCGACATAAGATCAAAATCTCCCTCCCAAGTAGAAGAACGGTAGAGAGAAGATTGATGATAAAGAGAAAGTGGAGAGAACCAGTGGGCTTGGGGATCACATTTGATGAAAACAAAATAACTTCTAGTAAATTTATTCGATTACTTCAATACGTAAAAGGGATCTGCATTAGCGCCAGTCAGCAATGTATGGCCCTGCAATAAGAAACAAAAGAGAAAAAGTAAAGAAACATGTCGCCATGAAGCTTTTAGAAAATAAAAAGAAGAGAAAAGAGAAAAGAGAAAAGAAAGCAAAGA
Source organism: Coffea arabica (assembly GCF_036785885.1). Classification (NCBI taxonomy): domain Eukaryota; kingdom Viridiplantae; phylum Streptophyta; class Magnoliopsida; order Gentianales; family Rubiaceae; genus Coffea; species Coffea arabica. The sequence continues at coordinate 6,561,722 of NC_092323.1, read as the reverse complement.
AAAAAACAAAATGCAATGAATAGCTTTTTCCTTCCTTTTTCTGGATGAATTTTTCTTAAGGCTAAACTGGCGGGCAAGATCTAACATGTCAATAATTTGTTTCTTTTGGTTTGTGTCATTCAGTGATATGAACCTAAAGTTTCACATGTAAATTAAGTTGATTTGATGGTTTTCCAAGTTAAAGAGTTCTTCACCCAAGTAGGCCTAACTATTGGGCAGATGTATTGAAAGATTTCAATTTTGTCAAATATATAGACGCTATTCCTGTAAAAAAAAAAAAAAATTTAAATCAAAACATAGTTCAAGTACGTTTTAACCAATGCTAGTACACCATCCATCACAAAGAGAGAACATTTGATTTGGCATCTCTCTTTAAAGAAACTTCCATGCCAGACACGAGAGGGGTCACTGACCCTAAATTTATTCTATGTAATTAGTTTAGGGACTTAGGCCCTCAATAGGACCAAAAAAAAAAAAAACAGAGAGAGGGAGAGAGAAACATTTATGCTGCAAAAGTTATTATTGAGAAGTTGGTTCCCACCTTTACGCCACCCTTAAGCTAAGGCTGCGTTTGATAATATTGAAGTTTGAAATTAAAATTTGATTATTTGAATTCATTAAATTATTAAATTGTTAAGTATTAAATTTAATACATTTGAGTATATATCACATTCAGTGACAAGTGAATAGCATATCACTTATTTTTTGGAGAAAGTTTTGTTTAGAAAATTTAGTACCACTTAATTAGTTTAAATGTTTAATTTTTTATTATCAAACGCGTATGAATATGTTAAGATTTGAATCCATTAAATTTATATGTTGAATTGAATTATCAAACAAAATCTAAAGCCTTGTTTGAATTGCCGGTTTCAATCGAAAAATTACGTCGTTTTCCGTGATTACATTTCCCTATTATCTTTTTTCCTCACATACATCAAATCGCTACAGTAATTTTTTCATGAAAAATCACGGAAAATGCAATCCAAACACAACCTAAATTTTCCTCCCGTTTTTCTTGTGCAAAATTAGAAAGTTTATGAACCCGTATTAGGAGTTCAGGATTTAGGAACGGAACTGCTAGCTCTTTTTTTTTTTTTTTTTTACCCTAAAATGTTAGCTACAGAGTACAGACTACGGTACGCAATCACGTAGATACTAGAAAAAGAAGTGGGGATGTACCAAAAAGTCGTCTAGTCCTTGGCGTGAGTTTGGAAGGACAGCCATAAACTTCGCCACTGCAGCAAACCAGTTCTGGTTTCTAAAACAGAGAGAAGACCAAAAGAGAATAACAACCAAAAGGTTCGCAGATCACACGGAACAAGCTATTCTTACCTTAATCATCAAGTCAAGCCATGATTATCCACCATCCATGTCTTCTTTTCTCTTTCAATTCCTTTTTCTTTCCCTCCATACACCAATTCTTGATTTTTCCTGCTGTTTTTATCATCCAAAAAATACACACTTCCCGCAACAGAAGCCGAAGTCACATAGTAGTGTAATGCCTAAATCAAACCGGATTGTTACTCCTTTACTTTTCTTTTTAATTTCTACTACATTCACTTACAATTGCCTAGTGTTTGCCTCCCCCGTTCCGGAACAGAGCTTGAAAAGACCTGATCCCCTGCGCCATTTCAAACCTTATAATGGAGTTTATGATATCAGAAACCGACACTACTGGGCCGTAAGTTTGATCGATTAATACGTACTTTTTCCCATTTCCGGGTACAGATAATCAGAGGTGTACCATCCCCCAGGAAAATGCTTTGTACTGATGTTTCCCCGCCTCCAATGTTTCCAGTCTGCAGCATTTACAGGAATCCACGGTTATGCGGTCGCCGGCATATGGTTCTTGTTTGGCTTGGGATTTGGGAGTTACTTGATCCTGAAGAACTTGTTCGGTAGCTGTTTTCGAATTGTGAATTATCCACATTCTTTCTACATTGCAACGTTCTCGCTGGTTGTTCTATTCACTTTGCTTGCCATGTGAGTGCCTGTCTAGCTTAGTTTCTGTTGTTTCATGTTATGTATATAAAAAATCTCAAATCCAAATGGTTTACATGTTCTTATCCTAAGTATGAGAAATTTCATCCTGAGGACCTGATATGCTTGTTCTTTTTGGATCGAAGAATTGCTAGCAGCTTTGTTTTTGCTGCAAGTAAGAGCAGTCAGAAGAGAGCCAACATGCTCGTAGATACAGTCTTTGGTGCTGCAAGCGATGCTTCCGGAGCCATGCGTAGAGTTATAAATTCGTTGGTAGATATGCAGGCCTTGTTGCGTCCCTATGATCCACAGACGTGCAATCTTTTGAATGTAACTTCCCATCGGCTAAGAAGGGAATCACTACTCATTAAAGATTTCGTTGCAAAAACCAAGCATCCAAGCCACGAAGCAGTTGAGATCCTGTAAATTTTTAATCACTGCTTCAAAGTTCACTTTAAGCTTTCTTTAATTTCAAAGAATTCATTGTACCTTATTTCCAACTTAATTTTAGGTACTCCACAACTGTTGCAGTAGTGACAATCAATTTAATGTTGCTGGTTGCAGCATTAGGTGAGACTTTCTAATATAATTGATGCATTTCAAGCATATAGTGCAATGTCTAACAAACACTTAAATCAGTATGGTCGTAAGACGAGTGCTTCAAGTTTTCAAATAAATTTTAAAACATGACCTTTTCGATTGATATTGGAAACCTGAACAACATACAGTAGCCACGTTCTTCCTATCATATTCTATAGCTGGTTCAAGTGAACTTGATTTTAAGAAGTGCTAATAAAAGAAAGAAGCCTTTGGGGTTTTGGGAGAGGGGGCTCGATTGTGTGGTTTTCTTAGGTTTAGTACCAGCCCCAGATAAGCACTCAGGTTGGCATTTGAAAGAATACAAATTAAAGGAAGTTATTCTTTATATATAGATAGGAAGAAATGCATAAACGAAGAAAGAAGCATCCCTTGTTACATTTACTGGTTATTTTTTTGTTACTTCAATTCTGTTGTTTCTGACAAACGTGTGACAAAACCAAATCAGTTTAACTAATGGGTCGCTGCTTTGGCTCAGTTTTGCTGATCCTGCATTGGTATCCTGGAATTATGGTGTAAGTGGAGCTTTTTGGATGCTCAAAACTGAAACATCTTTCTTCTTCTTTCATATCTCCCTGATCGCTACATTTATCTCCAATTGGTCTTTGCTTATGTATTTAAGCAAAATAATTGGCTGCTGGATCTCAAACTGGTCTTGCTCATGTATTTTAGCATAATATTTTGCTGCTGGATCTTGACGACTCTAAGCTGGATTCTGACAGGTTTTGATTATTTCTTCCAGACGTGAGCATCAATCCCTTCATCTTTCTTATTCCTCTGATACTCATACTCTGATATGTCCATACATGAAAGCAATCTACAGCACAGATGCACTTTGTTTTACTAGGTTAACTTGGCAATACAAAATTTTGTGGATATGCAGTTTTGCACGAGACACATGTTCAGCTTTGGTGAAGTTTGAGGAAAATCCTGATGACAGTAGCCTTAGGTTCATACATCCCTGTGCATCACCATCTGATTCCAACAACTTATTGGTACAAATTGGCAAAACTGTTCATAATTTTATTTCCCAGGTAAACTCGAGGCTAGAGGAAACTCTGAACTTTCGAATTTCCTAGCAAATAACTTATCCTTGGTCGCTTTTTGGTGGGAACTGCAGGCAAATACAAAGCTGACAGAGCTAAAAGCAGTTCTTGGAATTCAAGAAGGCAATGAAGATACCTTAGGATTTCAGGAAATCTGCGACCCTTTTGCCAGTGCACCCAATTACGTCTATGCACCTCAAAATTGTCACAAAGATGCTATTCCAATAGGAGATTTACCAAATGTAAGTGATCGTCCATGGGTGTCTCAATGCTGACATTTGGGCGTTATGCGCTTCATAATGTAATCACATCAGTTGCTGCTGATTCTCACAAGTTCCTCTCTTTGGCTGATAGATTCTATCGAGGTTCACCTGCTACAAGGGCAATTCTTCTGAAGAATGCTTAATTGATGGAAGATTTCTTCCAGAGGCTTCCTATGTGATGGCTGAAGCCTATAGCCACTCCATTCAAGACTTGATTAATGTGTTTCCGGATTTACTGAGCTTGACTCAGTGTACCTCTGTGAAACAAGCATTTTCTGATATTGTTGTTCGCCAGTGCAAGCCATTCAAAACCTCAGTAAGAATGCTATGGTCATCTGCTTTATCGCTGTCATTAATCATGACGGTTTTGGTTTCACTCTGGGTGGCAAAAACTTGTCGAGATAGACACCGATCCTTTGCCAAGTTTTCCATTGTTCCCAAGCCTGCGTAGCACCAGGGGGAAAAAAAAAATTTGCGACAGATATTAGTGTATATAGATAATAGATAGGAAAAAGATGCAGGTGAAGTGAACTCTCATGTAGGTAAACATAATTTTACTCCATGAAGTCGCAAGGCAGATTGGAACATGGAGTGGTTCAATAGGAGAAGTTTAGAGTAAGTTTAATTTTAGCCCTGTTATGTTTACTTCATGGGTAAGATGGGCTGAGCCCTAGAGTTCAGTGCAAGCAGCGTTGTGATTTAGTCTTGGAAATTTTAATCGATACTCTATCTAAATAGAATGAAAATTGTAAACACTTCCGTTTGGATATCAAGATTTGGAAAATCTTTTTCCAAATATTATTCTACTTGCATCATAAGCACAAATTTCAACTACTTTTTTATAATTCCTACTTTTTTTTTTATATATTTTACACACATCATATTATAAAAAGTGCTACGTTATCGGCCTAAATAATTTTTACAAATAATCTCCTACAGTCCTAAAATGCTAAAGTCATGTCATTGTGACTAAAAGCAGGATTAGTCCACTTAGTGTCCTTAAACCACTAGTTAAAATAGGGAAAGTGTTGGCGGACAATAAATATGAATTTATGCATTATGGATGAAAATATGTGCACTAAGGCCATTAATTAAAAATAAGAATCCTTAGAACAGTTCAACTTTTGTTCCATTTTCTTCCCCACTTCTTTCTTTTGGTAATTTCATCATCTTTAAACGATTGTAAGGTTCAGTACGGTACCAGAAAGTACATACCTTTTTAACGAGGCACATGAACGTACTCAAAAAATATATACCATCAACCAAAGACTAACATCAGGACAGCTTGTTCACCACTTTGAAGCTACAAAAGTTCGAATAGGGTCCTATGTCTAATACGGGTATATAAACGTAACCTGATAAACAAAGGAGTGTTTGGATATCAAAATTATTCCAAATAATATTTCGCTTGCATCACAAACACATTTTCCAACCTACCTTTTTATATTCCCAATCACCTTTTTATCTCATCCTTTTTATCTCATACACATCATATCACAAAAAGTGCTACAGTAATTATTCCAAATAATATTTCAAATAATACACTAAAATTATCCATTTTGAAAAAATGTTAGTGCTCGAATCATTAAACAACAATAAATTCTACTAGAGACAAATAGAGAAAGACACAGTGTACAGCTACTTCCAAACCTCAAGACCATGCTCATTTAATATAACACCATTCATTCTTTCTCTTTTTTTTTTTTTTGTCATCGCCGTTTTATCTATATTACTCTATTCTAATTTAATCTAAGGGGAGGTTCAATTGGGTTTATGAGGAGCTGATGGAGACTGAATCACCGTACTAAACAAGTGCATTACATACACATATACATTTTTCAAAAAAATCACATATTATGACAATTAATAGGAAGTAAAGTTTAAACCTTTCAACTCTCGCCCACCAAGCCTTAATACAACACCATTCATTCCCCGGAACAGGATAAGACATAGACCAATCAATTAAATTTCAATGTGGCGTACTTTGTACACTGTCTCCTCCATCTTCTGCAACTCCTAAACAACACAAACATATGTACAGGGTTCTCTCTCATTAAATGAACTCCACAAGAATTAGGCCTTGGCCACTAACGTTTCCAATCGGAAAATTTTGGTTGCAGAAAGAAAAAAAAAAAAAAACATTGACGTAGTAGCAATGGACGAGTAGACAAGGGCTAGAAGGTTGTAATTTTCGTATAATTATGCGATTAATGTATATTTATATTTTTTATAATATACATAATTTTATGTTCTTGTATGCCCATTCAGGTGCAGTCAACTCGACCAATGTCCCAAATTTACGCATTAAACCTTAATACTGTAGGGAGAAATCCAATCATTAATCTTCCAGAAAGAAGCAGAGCACTAGCTAACTACTGACTTAGTACTACTAATGTATGTTTGTTGAGAGAGAGAGAGAGAGAGCATCTTTGGGCTGAAGTCATCGGCCTCTGGTTGTCGTCCTCATCATTTCTCATGCGGCAATCACACGGTCGCCATCATCATCTCAGCTCAGCTCATCAACTTAATACCAAGTGTCGATCCAACATCAAACTCTCTAACCCACCCAAGCCACCGCCTTATCTAGTGTTTACTTCCTCTTTCCTCTTTTTCCATTTTTCTGTGACTTTTACTTTTCTTTTACTATTTGGGTCTTTGATTCAGCTCTTCCTCCGTCAATTTTGACCCTTTTCCCCCTTCCTACCTACAGAGAATAAAAGAAAAGGAAAAAAAAAATTCTTGGGACCTCAGAGTATTGAGATTTTGCTTCCTGAGATTATAGTATTGACCCGGTAAAAAAAAATTGGGATGTTTGTGGATTGGAGAATTTTTAAGTACATGAGGTGAAAGAAGAGCAAACTCCATGTCCAGAATCTGTGCTCCATATCCACCTGGTTTGTCTTCTTCTTCAGGTAAACCCTTTTTTTTTTTCAGCAACTTCACTGATTGCTTTTTGTGTTTCTTTTGTTGTGGTGGTATATTTTGTTTGCATTTCTGCTTTTAGTATTTTTTTTTCTTGCTCTGTAGACAATTTGAAATTAAATACTGGCTTGGAAGTTATGTGAATTACCTGGATTGGCCTGTGATGGATAGATGTCCGACCATGGATTTCATTATCTTTTTGAACTAACTTCTTAGTTTCTTTACTATTGCTAGCTCTAGGTAATCTTCTTCCAGTATTCAATTTTAAGTTGTAGATGCTGATTTCACATTCTCGTTGGTACTTTTTTTTTAAATCTTTTAATTTTTGTATTAAGGTTTTTCTTCTCCCTTTACCATTAGTTGATTTAGTTTGAGTTTTGTTGTTAACATTCTGTCGAACTAGACCTATCCATGGGTTGAGCTTGAGCTCCAATAATGTTCTTCAGTTCTTACCTGTGTCCTTGTGTTTGTTTCAGTCACACCTCAAGATTGCTTTAGGTAATTTTAGTTGCTGAGTGACACAATTTATGGTGTCTGGACCATAATCTTTGACTTTTCATATATACCTATTGTGTATGCAAAGGCAAAATTCAGTGGTAAGGGTAAAAGTATTTTATCTACATCATTCAAGAAAAGATTTGTATTTAGCTCCATTATGACCTTGAGATAAGTTGATTTTCTTTATTCTAAAGATACGTCGCAACAATGAGCTGCGATGGTGGATAATTTGATGCCCTAAAGCATGCTTTACGAAAAATTGCTCTTCTACTTTTCTTCCACGTCTCCATGTGTATGTTGTCATGTTCAAAAGTTGAAATTGTATGCCTGTTACACTAGTTTTAAATCTCCTTAGAGGCTGCATTTTGTTAACTGCAGTGTTATCTTGAAGATTTAAAAGGGAACAAAAATGAGGATGAGGAACAAATACCGGAAACCAACCACTTTACGTTGCAATGCAGGGAGCAGATGCTCATTGTTGGCATGGAGCTTGGTGGGATTTTTTCTTATACTTCAACTGTACACTTTTATCCATGATACAGATGTGCATAATGAAGAAAATCAGATGCGCATAAGCCACCGCCTGCAATTGCATGAGCTTGAAGAGGTTGAGGAGGAGAATATACAAAGTCCCACACCAAGGGGAAGACGATCTCCTCGTGCTGCTAAAAGGAGGCCTAGGAAAGTCCACACTAGCTTGATTGATGAATTCCTTGACGAGTCTTCCCAGCTCAGGCGCATTTTCTTTCCTGATGAGACTATGGCTATAGATCCCGTAAAGGATACTGGGAATGAAAGTTCCTACTATTTCCCTGGTAGAATTTGGTTGGATACTGATGGAAATCCAATTCAAGCCCATGGAGGTGGTATTCTATACGATGAAAAGACAGAAACATACTATTGGTATGGAGAGTTTAAAGATGGTCCCACCTATCATGCTCACAAAAAGGGTGCAGCCCGGGTAGGTTTGAAAAAATGTTTAATGTCAGCTGTACTTATAGGTCAAACAGTAGGAATTTGTCTGATGTTTCTTCTGAGGAGGATAGTGGTGCTCTTCTCTTAAAGGATTGCATTTAGCCACTGCATCATGATCTGACGATTCTTCATTAAATGCAGAGCTATGGATATGTTGGTGTTTCTGTTATGTCTGACTATTGAATATTAGTTTTGTAGATTATGTACCCTACTTGGTTAGAATAAAAAGTATAATCTTGATAGCCAGTGAGTTGGCATTTCAATTTACCATACATCCTAGTCCCTTACTAAGACAGATGACCAGCCACCAAAGTAAAAAGTTCCTTCATCTGTTGCTTCTTTGAGAAATAGACAATGACGGCGTAAGTCTCCACGGTTGAGAGTTCGGTGAATGCTGTCTAACCAGTAGCCCCTGTAAACAAAGAGTCTTGTTCTGTTAATAGAACTTGTGATCTTCTTGGTCAAAATGAAGTAACCTTTACCTTCTAAGTAGGCCTGCAATTTTCCTTTGCTTTCTAAATGTAAATTTGAATCATTTCATTCTGATTTGCTTAAAGACAAATTTCAGAAGAGCAGTTGCAATTGCTATTTAGATTTTCGATCATAATTGGTTGCCCCTGGCTAGTCTATTCTTCACGGAGGTACTCAGATTGCAAGACTCTTTTGTGTAATCTACCTTCATTCATATTATCTGTTTAACAAACAAAACTAACTTTTTTATGTCAATATAATTCTTGACATATAAATTTCTCTTCCCCCATTGGGGCATAGTTTCTTCACATGTTCTGTTCTCAAAATGAAATGCTTCAGAAAAAATTGATTGAACGGAAGTGACATGCTTTAGGCTTTTCACAGATCATTTTGAGCATGGAATCCATATGAATGGAAATTACTGGTAAACTGGTGGTGCACTTTTGAGTCACTCTAGTTTCAACTTATGACCAGTCCCCAAGAAGTCAGAATAGGAAGAAGTTGAGGAAGAAAGCTAGTTCTAATCTTTCTCCTCTCAGAAAATATTGAGGAGATGTTTGAAGAATTCCGACACTTAAGGAGAATCAATCAGTTTTAGACCGAAGCCATTAATTGCAGTACATCCTCAGATGAACTTGGTAATCCCATGCTCCATGTGTAGTCAACTCATGTAGGTTCTCCCTTTTAACAGGGGCCTGAGTTGCAACTGAATTAGCTGGACTAGTCATCGTTGTCAAATTGGAAATTCATTTTCGGTTTGTGACAAAAGCAGAAGTAGGTCTTATTCATTACATGGTCCACCCAATCTTGGTAGTTTTGACAAAATTCTTAGATAGTAGAAGAGAGTCAGAAGAGTATGGCAATGCAAATGGTGTCTATGAGCACCAAGAACCTCTAAATATTTAGTGACATATATCATAAAACCATACTAAGCTTCCTATTACATATCATTGCCTTTTAGACAGGAGATTAATCGTGTTTTTTCTTGATAACTGATACACAGTGCTTACCTGTTAAGTGTCTTTGTTTTGTTAAATCAGGCATCATGGACGTTATTTTCAAATGCACATTGCAGCTTTATGGCTCAAAAAAGTAGTAATCTCTTTGTTACAGGTTGATGTTATTGGCGTTGGTTGCTATTCATCAAAAGATTTGTGGACATGGAAAAATGAAGGGATCGTACTAGCAGCTGAAGAAAAGAATGAAACTCATGATCTGCACAAGTTAAATGTTCTGGAGAGGCCAAAAGTCATTTACAATGATAAGACGGGTCAATACGTAATGTGGATGCATATTGATGATACAAACTACACAAAAGCTTCAGTAGGTGTGGCCATTGGCAACTCTCCTACCGGCCCTTTCAAGTATCTTTACAGCAAAAGACCTCATGGGTTTGATAGCAGGGACATGACTATCTTCAAAGATGATGATGGGGTGGCATACCTCGTATACTCTTCAGAGGACAACAGTGAGCTTCATATCGGACCTCTCAATGAAGACTATCTGGACGTGACAAATATCATGAGAAGGATTCTTGTTGGACAACACCGGGAAGCCCCAGCTCTATTCAAGCACCAGGGCACATATTACATGATTACATCAGGATGCACTGGTTGGGCTCCAAATGAGGCTCTAGCCCATGCTACTGAATCAATAATGGGACAATGGGAGACCATCGGAAACCCATGCATTGGTGGTAACAAAATTTTTCGACTGACAACATTTTTTTCTCAGGGCACTTGTGTGCTTCCTTTGCCTGGATTTCCTGGCTCGTTCATTTTCGTGGCTGATCGATGGAATCCAGCTGATTTGAGGGACTCAAGGTATGTATGGTTGCCACTGACTGTTGGAGGGCCTGTAGATGAGCCTCTGGAGTACAGTTTCGGGTTCCCTATGTGGTCCAGAATTTCCATATATTGGCATAAGAAATGGAGGCTTCCTCACCGATGGAAGGGAAAGCAATGATACATGACAGGCGTGTTGCATTTGACACAGAGGTGTACCATATATTCCGCAATCCTATAATTATTCTTTTCATTTTTATTCAAAATCTTTTTCAGTTCAACCCAACAATAAGTAGATGTAAATTGCTAGAGTCGGAGGTGAGTGAGTTGAGCTTACAGCTCACCCTGCTTATTTAGGCCCTGATGATATTGCATTATTACTTCCACTGTGTTGATTTCTCATATGAAGTGAAATTCTGATGAGGCGTATGATGCTTATATCTGTGAACCTCGCCTTTTAACCTGTTGTGATGCTTGGAAAGGTGTAAATCCTCAAAATTCCTAGTCTTAAGACATGTCTTACGAGACTTACCAAATTATACGTTAGGGAATTTCCAACTTTGAGCTTGAAAGGTTTACTATAAACTGATTTTAAGGAACTGCGAATAGACGCAGTGTCTCATGGTGGGACATGGATGAAATCTGGTTTTGAGAATTAAAAAGGTTGTGTTTGCGAAATTAATAGTTAAAAAGTTTTGGGAATCATTGCTACTGCTGGAGCCGTGGATGGAGTACCTTCAGTTCTGCTGGATTTCCGTGAAAAGCCACCAGTTTTTTTGTGCTTATTTTGGATGGGAAAGAAAGAAATACATCTAAAGGTTGCTAATCCCTATCTTTCCCCCTCCATATGTGCTAGATTTAATCCATGAGAAACCTTAAATTCACATAAAATGCGAGTCTATGTCATGTAAAAAATCTAATTTTGTGCAACTTTATTATGAATTTGTTTTACACGATCACAACGAGAATCGACCATGACAACAGAAGTAACAAGGGGAATGTTATTTGCACTCACATTTTTGGTAATTACACTCTCACCATCATTGTAATCATATAGTTTTCACTTATTAGAATATATGATAAAATAAATAGTGGGAATGCAAATAACCAAAAATAGAGTACAAATAACATTTTTCAAATAATAATACTAATAAATTGTCAATTTCCACGATGTTAGTGGGACCATATTCTTGCAAAGTAATATGCTTAAAACTCACGATTAACGCGCATTAGGTCCTAAAGCAAATGCCCAAGGGCCATGTCCCATGGCCCGGGAATGCGATTATTGAAACTTTTGCTTAGTTTCTGGTCCACGGCCAAGCCCAGTAGTATTACTTTAATCACTGGCTTTAGCATTATTTTTCTCAATCATCAGCCAACTTTAAAAGGATGGTCTCATTATTTTCTCTACTTACCCTTTCATTAAGAGTATGTTCAATTCCAATCATCAGTAAGTAAGGATATCAATTTAGATGCCCAAGATGATAGATTCAAACGCTCCCTAAGGGCTCAACCCTTTCCGTTTCCAAAAGAAAATTATTTCTGAGAATTAATTTTATATACACTGATAATAAATATATTATCGTGATTGGATGCATGATATATCATATGAGATCTTCAGAGCCACTTTTTCAGTGCTACTTTTATATTTATACCAAGTGTCTTATTTATTTAACTTGTCATGTGCTGTTTATTTAAATTTTTTCTACCATTACATGATAAAGTAGGATTGGCACTGAATTTAGCGCCGAACAGTGATATAGAGAATCTCAACTGATGATATATATGTAAAATTTGAACTTTAAATTTAAATTTAATTTAGTTGTTATACATCTAATGCTGACAGCGTATGTTTTGGATTTAAGCGAGGAAAATGAAGAAAAAGAAATAAAATCAATAGCGATTACTTGAAACTGTTGTTGCTGCAACTATCGCTTTGAGAGATCCTCAAGAGCTTTAAATGGAAAAATAAGTAGTGTTTTTTCCATCTTTGTTGACAGGAATTGGGAAAATGGTCAATTTAGTTCCTAAACTTTTTTTTCGTCGATTTAGTCCCTATATATTATTTGTAGCTAATTTAATCCTTAAATTTATATTTCGGTTCCAATCAAGGAACTCAGTGGCAACGCCACCGCATAATTTCCATCATACTCCTAATCGAGAAACCCAAAAGGGGTATTTTAAGGACTTCAATGTTGGGTTGTAACTAGTCAATACTGGGATCGTTGACAGATGAGTAATTTTTTTTTCCAACCCAATGTCACACTAAGGGCCTGTTTGGAACTTGAGTTTTTACTCAAGTTTGTTTTATACTAGTTTTTTACCAACTTTAACTACAGTAATTTAAAAAAACTTCTCAAAGTTTTTCACTTACACATTTCAAAATACCCAAAACACAAAAAAAAAAAAAAATTTCCTTCCCCTTTTCTTCTTCTTCTTCCCCCACCCCAACCCACCACCACCTCTGTCGCCGGCCACCACCTCCGTTACCGTTCCGGCGCCGATCACTTCTCTTTACTCTTTAGGTGTCGGTTTTCTTTTTTTTTTTTTTAATTAGAAGGGGCCGATAAATACTCCTTTGTGTAAGAAAAATCCAACCATGAGAGGAGACTGTTCCTCCTTGAGGACAATACCAGGCAATTCGCTCATACCCATGACGGCAAGCAACTCAATGGTCTCCTTATCGACCTCAATCCTGTCGGTCTTGATCGCGGATTCTTCAGGAACGAAGTCCATGCGGCGCTCTCCCTCTTCCTCTTGAAGCTTGAGCGAAATACTCCAAACTAGACCCTTTTGAATCCGTTTCATGAGATGGGTGGAGAACCCGACGATCTTGTTTTTGGAGTCTTTTTGATGGGATGATGGCGACTTCGCCAAGGACTTTCTTGTTGGTGTGGAAATCTAGCGTCAACTTGGAGTAGTAGCGCTCGATGACTTGGCTGGAGGACTTTTTTACTGTCTTGGTGCGGACGCAACCCATTTCTCGGTTGGCTTGTTTTTTGCAGCCTGGGCGGCGAGGGGAGAGGGTGTTGAGGGCGAGGGAAGCTGCGGAGAGCCGGGGGAAATATGAGAGTTGCTGAGGCTCCCGGTGCCGGTTTTCTTGGGGAAGGGAGAAGAAGCGGGAAGGGAGGAAGGGATGAAGGAAAAGAAAAAAGAAAGAAAGGAAAAAAAGGAAAAAAGAAAAAGAAAGAAAGAAAATGAAAAGGAAAAAGTTTTTCATCTTATAAAAGTTTTTTTACAACTTCTACAGTGATCTACAGTAAAGTTTTAGACAAATTTCCAAAAAACTCAGGTGCCAAACAGGGCTTAAGTATGCATGTATGGCACCGTCCTCCCGCCATGAACCCAAACTCAATCAAGAAACCCAAACTCACTTCCGCCATGAACCACCGCCACCGTCCTCCCGAACCAGCTCCAGTAGCTTCACTTCCCTCCCCGATTAGCAATCAATTAGTAGTCCAAATCTTCAAGAAAACCACCCGATTCTTCATTTCACATCCCTTCACCTTTATCTTCCTCATCTATCTCGTTTTCGCCTTCTGTTTCAACGTCGAGAAGGGGGTCCACTACCTCATCTCTTCCATCAATGGCGACCCTTCTCTCAAGTCCCTCGTCTCCCATCTCAACCTATTTGGCAACCAACAATACCACCACCACCACCACCCTCACCATATTCGCCGCCGTCATCACACCTTTGACGAAGACTTCTTCTTGGGTGATTCCGATTAAGCCCACTCCATCTTCAACCTTTGTGATTCTCTCCAATTTCAACTCCAATCTAGGGTTTTTCGCCCGACCCCATTGTGGACAATGGTGTCTCTTTCGCAGTACGGTCTGGTGTGGTTGCCTTTATACACCCTCCAGAGCCATTAGAAATTCCTTAAGAAAGCGCCTCGTTACATCCTGATGCTAATGATTCCACCAAGGATTCAAATGCTGTTGTTGATTTACACTTCTTGCTAGGGGGTCTTGAATTAGGCTGATGCGACACCACAGCATTGATATACTTTGTTGGGATTTTATCAGTTGCATATGGGTACGCGATCTTGGCATTCTTGGTTACTTACAGCTGGGTCAAAGGAATTGTATTTTATCAGGTTGCGAATGATTTGTTAGGGAAATCCAAGAACTTTTTCAAAGCTATTTGGGATGGATAAAATTTGGGGATAAGAAGGCTGTTTGGATTTGTTTTAATGAGATGGGCTGTAAGGGATGCATTGGCTCAACTGATAGGGATATATTTTTTTTGGGCAAATGGATGATAAGTGTGAGTTTTTCAAGTTTTTTATGAGGATGAAATTGATGCCTTTCTCTGATGTCGTACCGTGGGTTTTGGGGCATGAGAGAGAAAGAAAGCTTGGGGTTTATGATGTCCTGGTTCTTGGTGGAATTGGGTGTGTCATTTATTTTTACAGATATGTGGGTTGCCATTGTTGACTAAAGGAAGAGTGGGAGGGAGGTAGTCCCCAACATTGAAGTCCCTAAAATACCCCTTTTGGGTTTCTGGATTAGGAGCATGATGAAAATTATGCGGTGGTGCCGCCGCTGAGTTCCTTGATTGGAACCGAAATATAAGTTTAAGGATTAAATTGGTTACAAATAATATATAGGGACTAAATCGACGGAAAAAAAAAGTTTAGGAACTAAATTGGCCATTTTTTCACAAGAATTAATGATATATCTTCGATCAGACAGTACTTAACTAGTATGGTAGATTCTGACAAGAAAAGCAGAATAGCTGTGTGTGTGTATATCCTTATACTATATAAGAATGAGTTTAGGGCAAAGATTTCAACCGCAAAGATGGGGCTATTTTGGGAATATGAGAGTATTTAAAGTGCAATTGGAGTATTGAATATGAATCATTATAGCTAATTTGGTTATTTAATAATTATTTAAATGTCCTCTTAGATATTTAAAGCTAGGGGTAAGTTTAACATGTGACCGATATTTGATTGAACATTGGGTACAATTGAAATCAACTTGTGTTTTAGTAAAATTACATAAAAACCCTTATAATCATTTAATTGTATTGATATTCAAGTCTCTTAATTTCTTAAAGCCTTTCTCATCAGTCATTTGCAAACTTATGATATATAGATGTTAAGACACAATTAATGCTGATTAGTAGAGAAGTTTGGTTTCTTGGCCGTTGTCATAGTAATCCCCATCTATTCAAATTCATTTCATTTACTTATAACTTCGTTCCATTACAATCATATAGTCTATTGAATTCGGATGTTGCTATATTAGCTACCCCTCTTTCCCATTTTGCAGCATCTTTCTCAATAGGTATGTTTTCTTTAGGTAATCTACTTTTTTGGTTGTAAGAAATATGTGATCTTGCAAGTTGTATATGCAATACTTCTTTTAGTGTTTTAATTCAATTGTCTATGTTAGATAGACTTGATAGGGAGGAGATCACATTTATTAATTGTTATTTTTGGTTTAAAATAATTTTATCATCATAAATTTTTTCATTTATAGATTGCATCTACTTCTTTTGTTGTTTTAACTATTAGTTACTGTAATTTTCAAATTGTTTGCTACTTTATTGATGATTCCATTTAGACATTTTTCACTTCATTTGATTTCCCAATATGTTTAACCATCTACTTAAAAGTATGTACTTCATTACTTTTAATTCTTGAATTGAGTGGATTAAGATGTTTTTTGAGATAATTATTTGTCTAGATTAGTGTGTTAGTTATTGTATATTTTCGCAACTAGGTCAAAAATTGATGTTTTGTAACTGTAACCCCTATCGAGAAGGAGATGCTTTGCTATATGTCCTAAATCATACAATAAATCATAATTGATTGATTCGTCAATGTGGAGGTTTCATGATGATATGTCATTGGAATCAATATAAATTCAAGAATTTGGCTTGCAAGAACTGAAATTCCACTGGCAATAATTTCTTCAAGAATGCTAACTGTTCAAATCTCACTTATATGACAAGATAATGTGGTGGATTACCCTCATATCAAGATCAAATTCAAACTAAATAACAAATTTTAATATCCCTAAAATGCATGAGCAGATATAAGTAGATATTTTATTTTATCTAATTAAACGCAAAATGATTGATCATATCTTATAATTATATTTCATTGCATATTATATTTTTTGACTCAATATGTAATTTATGATTTTTCTGTTTAATATCACGTAATAAAAATGTCATATTTCAATTCTTATACTACAAAATACCAAATAATAATTATTAACTATCTTTAATTACAGGTACTAAACTCCCGCGCGTGGCGCGGGCTTTTTCCCCTAGTATATATATATATATATGTACAGATGAAAGGTCATCCCCAAGCAGGATTTGGAGCTAAACGTACAGTAAAAATTTGTGACTTTTACTATCTTCTCCTCCTCATCTTTATAATTTTCACTTTCATTCTGAAAATGAGGGAAAAAAGAGGAGGGGGGAGGGTTGGGCAACGGTACATGTGAGAGGTTTGCCTGACTTGAACGAGAATCCAATCGGTGAGAAGCTCGATCGAGATATCAAAAATTAGCCCTCAATCAGCCAGCCATCAATTGCACTTTGTTGCCAACTTGCATCAATCTGGCCCCATAGACAACCGATCTTATACAACAATAATATTTTTGAAAAGACAAAACCAACCAGAAGAACGAGGAAGAAGAGGCTCTTCCACAGTTATAAAATAGTAATCAACAAGTTAATGGGACCAAGGCCACGCCTTTTTAGAGGCTTAAAACCCCAGATTAAAACCCACGCAGATGACAGAAATTATTGGCGGAAAGGTTTGAAAAGGAAGACCGAAAAGGTAGAAAAGTTTTGTGAAAATGTTAGCGTGGAGGGGGGGCAGGTCTCGTCAAAAGAATGAAAGATTAAGATATGAAATCCTAAAAAGAAGTTCCCACTACTAAATTGCATTTCTTTCTTTTCGTGGGCCAAAAGTACACAACACCACCATAATAAGATGAAAGGGAATTTGGATCGCTGGCAGAGGAGGTGGGAGATGAGATGATGGTGGTGGTGGTGGTGGTGGTGGGGGCCAATCCCATTTCCATCCCACGGCAAAAAGAAAGAAAAGAGGAGCTCTCGCTCTTCCCTGAAAATGATGGACAAAAACATAGAAAAATACGATAAAGAAAGGGAGAGGCACAGACACCGCCCGCCCTCCCTCTCTCCCTCCTATTTGATATTCGTATTACAAGCCCATAATTCCACTAATGAATAAACACCTTTTGTTAGATTCCCAAGCATAAACTTGGCCGTCCGGAGATTCTATGGTCCCAACAAAGATGGCGACGACCTTTCTTTCTTTCTTTCTTTCTTTTTTTTCAAAGTAAACTGAGAAACAATTTCTTTTTATAAAAAAAAAATAAAAAATCAATAACTACCTTTAACACCTCAGAGCTGATATCATCTAAGCGTACCTAATACCAACTCCACCCGGGTTAATTTGGACCCTTAATTGAAAATGCTACAAGCAATTTGATGTCATGTTTAGAGACAACCAACTTTATTTTTTATCAATAAAGTGGTGTGTATGTGAAGGGGTTTTGTCCAGACATGGTTGGGGAGATTGCAAGATGATTTGGAGTTTCATCAACGACGTTATTACAGCTCTTTGTCCCAGCATTTCTTGAATTAACCATAAAGACAATTGATATCAACTATGTTACTCATATCCAAAATGGATAGTTAGACCTGTCATCAATGATGTGACCATGATTGATGAATGGAATAGTATTACTACTGCCATAAGAATAATAGTAGCCCAATTATCCAAAAAAAAAAAAAAAAAAAAGAGAGAGAGGGAGAGCCGGCCTATAACGAACGAACGAACGAACGAATGCAACAAAGCCAGGCGACGATCAAGAAACTTGCACGAGAGATCACAATATATAACCAAAATAGAAGAGTTTCTTGTAAACAACAAAATAATCACAAATGGTAATAAACTACATGATCAATTAATAAAAAACCATCTTACTCCGCTCCACTGGATTAATGCGAAAAGCCTTGGTGCGTTCTTTTTTTTTTTTTTTTAACTTCATGATCATCATCTTCTTCTTCTTCTTCGTCTTTCTTTTTTTCTTTCTTTCTTTCTTTCTCTGCTCCCAAAAAAAAAAAAAAACAAAAAAACAAATTCACGATCTTCTCCACCCCCAAACTCCACGCCAGGCACGTGCCATAAGACCCCTCTCCCACGTGCGCAGATCACCACCATTTTCCAAAATTTTCTTTAGTGAGAGAGTCACCATCATGATCAGGCCCTCCATGCACTAGCCCAAACCACCGGCTGATCTTTCCAGGACAAGAAAATTCCGGCCGACTCATTGCACTGTGCCATTGACCAACCGTCCTTGTACCTCCTCAAAAGGGCGCGTACATCATCGCACACCTCGTCACTAAACGAAACGGGTCCAAAGCCGGATGCATGTAAGCGATGTGACCAGCGCGTGGCGGTCTCTAGCCGCTCTATCGACTCGGCAGCGGGGCACGCCACGAGGTCAACTATGGCGCGTCCAGCTTGGCGCTCCAACATCAAACGTTCGTTACTCGTTTTCGGGAAACTGTCGTCCAATGATTCGAAGTAAACCCTAAACCATCTCAAACATTCTTGAAAACCTTTGACAAAATCGTAACCATCAAATCCTACATCAAGATCAGCTTCTTCTTCCACAACAGCCATGATCCTAGGCTGCAAACTTCTAAAAATGGAAATGAGAAAGTCCCTACGATTACCGAGCGTTGAAACCGAGTGTAATGCTCCTACGCAGTTGATGGCCAGTGCCTCATCTTCCTTAATATCCAATTCAGATAAATTTAGTTCGGATAAATCGCCTGCATGATGTAACACGTTAAATTTGAAGGGCACGCCCATAAGTCTAGCAAACTTCTCCATTCTACTACCTATCTCTTTCATGACTTTTTGCACGCCCGCGGCTCCTCCTCCGGCGGCGCCAGCCTTGCTGACCACC
The DNA here is from genome assembly GCF_036785885.1 of Coffea arabica. Lineage (NCBI taxonomy): Eukaryota > Viridiplantae > Streptophyta > Magnoliopsida > Gentianales > Rubiaceae > Coffea > Coffea arabica. Next base: position 6,542,216 of record NC_092323.1, on the reverse strand, counting down.
ACCGTCGTGAGGCGGAGATGCGGGGTTTCGTCGCTTCGTGTTGCTAGGGCTTCTAGAAGAGTAGGCCATTGCGTGCAAAACGTGTTGCTAATATCAATTATGTGCAACTTAGGCTCTCCTTCAACAGCCTCCAGGATCGCCCCATTACAAGCAACGTGTCCAAAAGTTGTCCACGGACTAACCTCTTGAAATTTCAGAACCATTTTTCTAGTTGACTCGAAAGAGCAAGTTTTTTCTGACGCAGATACTAAGGCACGATAGCATCGCTCTCCGGAGTCCGTCATGCGGCTGAATAAGGCCTGGAGGAAATAAGAGGCGAGCTTCTGATCAGTGTCGCCGTAGGGTGAGCTGAGCTCATTGAGCATCCACATGAGCTGCTGCACGCGAGAACTGTTCTTATCCGCAATGGCTCGGGCTGTTTCGAGGAGAATATCGGAAGCCCACTTGCCAGAAAACGAAGAAGCAAATTCTTGGTTTATGTCCCTGGCAGGGGAGAAAGAAAAATCAGCTGATTCATAGGGATGGTGAGTGGGGGTGCTGCTTGTGTTAGTGGTGGTAGGGGTTGGGGTGCTTGAAGTTTGCTGCTGATGCTGCTGGTAAGGATTGTAGTGCGGCCTGGAAGAAGAAGAGGAGAAGTCTTCATCATCCATGAAAAAGTTGAAGCATTCTTCTTCTTCTTCTTGTTGTTGATGTTGGTTGTAATGGTGGTTTTGTCTAGAAGATCTAGAGCTGCTTGAAGTTCTGCTGGAGTTGAAGGACTGATCAGATGGTTGTTGGAGGCTGACAAGTCTAAACAAAGTATCCATTTAACAGAAGACAGCACATCAAAAATTAAAACGCCCGTTTTCTTTGCTTTTTTTGAACGAGATTCTGTTGGGAGTATCGGATACGAGGAGCAGATGTTGGAGTTGGTTTTGCGTTTAAAAACGCTGAATTGGAGTAGAGTAGAGAAGAAATGTGAAAGGAGGATCTTCAAGTTGGAGTTTAGCTACTAAGAATTAGTTAGCTTTTCTCGGACATAAACATAATTGGAGAGAGGAATAATATGTTGGAGCAAGGACGGGTCGGGTGGGGAAAGACGAAAGAGAGAGGAGGGGAGAATCTAACTGATGAGCAAAAATTAGCTTTTCTTCTTTTGGGGAATCGATGATAGGAATGGAGTACAGTAATGGTGGTGGGGTGGTTTCTTTGTTTAATTTCTAGTTTATGTTATTGGAGTTTCTTTTTTGTAAATTTAACAGGGATTTGACTAAAATAGAAATTCTTGGTAAATTAAAACGTAGAAGTGGGCACGGAGTAGATAATAGCATGATGCGTTCTGCTGTGGAATTTATCTGACAAAAGAATAGGAAAAAAAAAAAAAAAAAAAGGAAAAAACGATACTAGCTAGCAAGAGTCGAGAAATGACCATACCCTCCAACGGGGCTTTAGTGGATTAGCTTTTGATAGCTTAGGGATGGAGTAATAATAAATATTATTCAGTGGAGCAGGCGTGAGAAATGGTTCTTCGTGGGGAGAGGAGAGAGATAGAAATGGAGAAAGAGACATGAGAAAAGCTGCCGGCGTGCACCATCATCATCCAACCCACCACCATCCCAACACAGCCATACCATTTCTCGCTTCACAATTGATATTCCTTGCCTCCTGATCCCTCTCCAAAGTCTGCCAAAAATTCCCTGCTTTTTCCTTTCCTCATACCGCTTCAAAAACCCACACGCTTGTATCATATAACTATATGTTAAAGTTGGCGTCAAAATACTATATTTGCATTCTTCTTCTATATCCAGGGCATGCTCCCCATCTTCACTTTTCTCTGAACCCCATACGTATATACTATCATGTTCCATAACCAAGCACACTTGAAACCACCAGGCTACCTAGCTAGTAGGCAGCTGCTGCCTGCTCTAGATAGGTATCAGATATAGATGAATAATAATAATATTAATTGTTTCATTCTTTTTTTTTTTTTACTAACACAGTGGGTATCCGGGATTCGACGGAGTAATAATCCGGCCCCGACTAATCCCACTGTGCTTGTGCCCAAACAGAAGTCGAACCGCGACCGCCCGATGCCAGGACCTAAAGAGACTTCCCCAACACCAGCCGAGCCAACCCTGGGAGCCATGTTAATTGTGTCATTCCACTATTAGCAAATTGTGCAATAGTTGTGCAAGTAGTAGTAGTAGTAGTAAAAGTTAGTTTGATGCGATGAGCTTTGAAGCAATTTCTGTGTTCTGAAATAATTAATCTTACAAATCTTCTGAAAAGAAGCGGTTTGGTTGGTTCAATTTGTGGAATTTGATATGGACGTCATACCCCAACATATCACTTAACCCTTGTTAATTAAGTAGATTAGAAAACTACAAAGTCCACATCTCTCAATGAATATACGAGACTAATTTTACAGGCATTTTATCTTCGCCTGCATCTGCCTTGAGTAAACCAGATGTCTCCAAGATGGACGTTAGTTAGCGCATCACCGTCCACGCTTGTTGTGATGATTCGAGAGTAACGCCTGCGCCAAATTAATATAATCAAATGAACAGGATCACACAAGCTCACTAGCATTGGGTTCAAAATAGGACTAGGAAGTGTTACCTAGAAAAATGAAGAAGGTTAAAATTTTGTAAACAATTTCTAAAAGAGATAAGTACTTTACATAAATATCTTGCCTAAATGTTACTCATTTGACATTTTTCTTGTGGGCTATTTTGTGTGTTTAATGCACAAATTTATCAACTGGAGATCAAGATTCAATGGATTGAAAAGAGTCGAGAAGTTGGAAAGGGATAGTAGAAGAGAATAGGGGTAGAATAAGAAGGAAGGATAGTTTGTGAGGAGTGGAGTAGCTCATACTTAATCCTTTTCTTGACTCCTTTAATTTCGAATTCGTGGCTATATCCATCAATGATTGAAGAAAATTCCACGTTTGGACTGTTGCTGTTCGTTTTCGAGAAATGAGGAGTAGGGCTTGGAGTGGATTCGAAGACAAATTGTCGACCGTGGAAACACAGGGAGAGGGAGAGAGAGAGAGTGTGTGTGTGTGTGTGTGTTGCCCTCTCTTCCACTCTGCAGAGAAAGGACAAGCTGGTCATCGCAAGGGTCGGTCAAGTTCCCAAGAAGAATATCGTTTTGGAGGTGTTCCAAGTACTAAATTCCTTGATTATTGAAAGAGCATATCAAGAAGCATTATTATAATCGCAGCGACCATACACATTAGACCAATATCCTTTTCCTGAAGTAACTCGCTCATGCAAATTGTCATGACAAAAGAGATTTGTAGAGTATATGATCAATGATGATGTTTCAATGGATCTGTTGGTCCTACTGCAATTTTTTCCTTTTAATACTATAACTTAATCTACCTCAAAAGGACATCTCCTTGTAGAATAATGTATGCACAAAACGTCGCCACTCCAAACACGATAATAGTCTTCCTGTGTTGGACTGAAAAGTATATGTTAACCTCTTTCTTCTTCATTCAAACTTCGAGTAGTTTAATGACTTTAATCCAGTAAGTAAGGTTGGGTTAACAATTTTCTAATCCTTTACAAAAGCCAACAAAGACTGATAAACCAGTCTATGGACTTAGTCCTTTGTCTACCTAGGTGTGTATTAGGTTTAAAAAAAAAAAAAAAAAACACATTTAGACATCACCGGATTTGAGCTCCTGACTTTAGCAGTGATGAAACTTACAAGCTCAAATTCCATGAGGAAACTATGAAGGAATTTGTAGAATGAAGACACTAAAGCACTAAAAATAGACAAGCGTGAATATTTTACTGGTTATGGGTATGTATCAGCATTAACTCTTCTTTGTTTTCAAATCACTCTGCTCGATTTCCCAAAATATAAGAATAGAATGAGAATTGAGCTTGTATTCTTTTCCTTCCCAAAACAACAAAAACAAACAAAAAAAATTCCCAAAAAATAAACCCCCAAAAGAACACCCCAAGCAAAGTTTAGAACCAAGTAAAGCCTTAAATAAATCTAAATACATTTCTGACGAAGAAAATTTGAACAAGAGTGGGAGAAAGCACATATATCTTGAAAACTCGGGACAAACAATCATCCGTCATCAGATATGCAAGTCCACGATTTAATCAATATTGACCAAAAAAGAGGCATTCTTTTAATTATTATTTTGGGTAGGAAACGAGAGGCAAGTTTAATTGAATCCAAACAATTCAAACTTAAAAGGGTAAGAAATTGTCATACTCGGTCGTATACATCCAATCTCAATGTACATTTGAAGTTGAAGCAACAGCCGAAATACACCCAAGCAAAAGAAGACACAGAAATGAGCCACAGCGACGTACGTCAACAGGCCCCTGAGAACTGAATGATAAGCTTTGCAGAAGTCATCATTTGTAGTACAAACTTTGTAAGACAAGCTCTCGGTCCAGGGCGAGTCAGGTGGCCCACTACCACGGCTTTTGCCACCAATAATGAAAGTATGCACGCAGATGCAGGTTATGTTCGGTCCATGATAACTGGAACTGGAACGGCAGGCATCAGTATGGGCTCTCAAAGGAGTAAGAAATTCCGAGCGCCATGCTTCCGTGGAATGCTGGGCCAATCATGCTGGTTTCTCATCACCTTTTGCTAGAGCCGCTGTGTGCTTTATGATGCTTCCAGCTCCATGATGGCCAGACCGCCGCTACATTTTTCAAGATACTCCAGGTCCAGGCTACTAAACACACACAACTGTTTCCACAGATCCCCCATTTATACTTCCCATCCAATTAAATCAACCTCAGCTACTAGAAATGGGAAGCAAGAAATACATTATCAGGACTCCACCCAAAAGTTCCTAAAAACCCATCAAAACTGGGAACATCAAACTAAAATAAACGCCTCAAGTACCAAGGTCTTTATAAACTTTGCTACTACAGATTCTGTACAAATACTCTCAATTGCATCATTTATACACCATAAAATACAGACTTTCTGCATTTACAGGGTTCAAGTCATCCATTATCCTCCTTGCAGCTAAACTGTATCAACATTGGCTAAACCCATCAAGCAAATTCAGTTGTCTAGGGAGGTTAGCAGTTATTGCAACTCTTACCACGAAGAAAAATCTTTATATTCTCCTGTTGAGACACCCACTTTTCGTTTCTTTGTCACAGAAACCGCGGGTAGACTGCTGTCACCAGCAGTAGTAGACTCAACCTGTGAATTCCTTGCTTTCAAGTACTTCCCTACACCACCACCCAAACCTTGACTCCCTAAAGTTCCAGTCCCTGGATTGCTGTACCATGAGCCAACCTTATCCTGAAATGCAAAGAAATAAATAAGCCATTTAAATAGTAGAAGTGGGGGAAAAAATACAGACGCAAGACAGCTTGAACAATATCAGATCCAGGACTAACATTTTCTTCATCTTCAGCATTGTTCTCATTAGTACTCTTCTTCTCGTCCTCTTCATCAGAATCTGCATAAGGATTCACATATATTTCTACTTCAGTTATCTTGATTTCTTCCTGCAAGGGAACAGGAGGAGAAAGAAAATTAAAAGTCAATGGCAAGGGAAGAATTGCGCCCAAAAAATTTAAACACCGCCTCTTTAGCAGTTTGACAACCAAGATAAACACAAAATAATCAAACAACTGTACAAGTTAAACATCTGACTTTCAAATTCTATAAAAGGGCTCTGTCTTCTTGTTAAAAAAAAAAAAAAAGGCTTTGCCAAATTTGGGACTGGTAATGTTTGGGATACACAACTAAGAATTTAGAAACATATGTTGCCTGTATCACACACTGCAAAAGCTCAGAATGAGTAGGAGACTTAAAAGAGGAACCACTAACCAGAGGCCGGTCATCGTCATCAACAGGGACCTTCTCCATGGCAGAAAGCGTTGTCAAACCTCCTACAACTCCACCAAACACTGTGTGTTTGAAGTTCAAATGATTTGCAGATTTGTACAGGATGAAGAACTGTGAACCATTTGTGTGAGGACCAGAGTTGGCCATGCTAACAACACCCCTTCCAGAATGAAGCAATTTAGAGTTTAGTTCATCTTTGAAGGGCTTTCCCCATATCGACTCACCCCCTTTTCCAGTCCCAGTGGGATCTCCACCTTGAATCATAAAGTTCCTGTATATCATATAAAGCACAATCCTCCTTGTCAACAAGCATATTCCAATCATTAAAGATCTTCTACGCCTAGTTTTGGTGTAAAAGATAAGCTTAGAGTACCTTATATTTCTGTGGAAAGCTACTCCATTGTAATACCCACGTTCACATAAACTGATGAAGTTCTCGCATGTTCTTGGAGTTATATCACAGTGCAGCTCAATATTTAGATCACCGTGTGTTGTTTGCAGGCGAACATAGCCTTTCTTCTTTGGGTTCTTCTCAACTTTGATGTATTCATACTCATTTTGGGTAACAGGATCAAAAGCAGTAGAAGTGAAGGACCGCGAAGCAGCACCAGTGGTAAAACGACTCTTTACCTGGAGCACACAGAAGAACAAAATACTATGTCATGCTGATTTACCAATGATGACTCAACTCTTCAGCTATCATTTGAGTTTTGCCTAATTGTATTTACTGTTGGCAAGAAAAGCATCTGGCATTGAATGATTTTTTTACATTCTTTTTATACCCCAGAAGTAAAACAATGAAAGGGACAATTACACCTTTTTCTGCAATTACTCGAGTCCAATTTTATTGGGTAATTCCAAAGCAACCAAAAAAAAGAGAGTTTTGTTTAGCCAACATCTTAACCTTCGTCACTCTCACAAAACACCCACTAATTGAATGAAAATAGGAAGCTCAGTCTAGACACCTAAGGGTAAAGTTGGGGTATGCTTGTCTTTAAGTAATGGTTAGTATGTTGCAGATCATTCACAAAGAAGACATAAGTATTGTCTGTCAGAACCAAGACTAAAATATCAGGCGTCTTTTCAAATAAAAAGATGCTAACCAGCTTGGCATTCACTGGTGTCCTCTCACCCGCCATGTGCAAAGCTATTCTAGCAGCTGTTTTATCATCTGAAGCAGACTTTGCAGCATTTGCACTTCTTCCATGAACAGAGGCAGAAGCAGCATCCACAATACTATAAGCCTTCTTGGCTGACTCACCATTCCCATTGGACTCATCCTTTATGCGTGACCTTGCAGCCAATATAGCCTCAAGTGCAGCAGCTCTTTCATTTTTTGCCTTGATTCCACCGCCACCATGCAGAGCAATTTCCTTTGCTTGTTCAGTGCCAAGTTCCTTTAGCATCTGCTTGATATCCCCAGTAACATTTATATTATATGTGGGATCTGATTCCATCCTTTTTAATTCTGCAAAAATTGCTTCAAAAAGTGAAACTTGTAGACCCATATAACAGCTAATTGACAAGGACAATAAACCAATATTTCACCTTCATCGTCAACTTTCAAACTATTTTTGACGTGATCAAAATCAAGGAGAGCCCTGCTGTCCAGTGCATTTGGATTCTATAGCAGACAATCAAACAAATCAGGATAACTGTATTACAATCACACTGCCAAATGTCTAAATTAACTGCACATCACTGCCAAGCAGGAGACTTATATTGGAACTTACTTGTATAGTTATTAGGTCTTCCCTAGTGAATGGTTCATCTGTAAGGAGCTCCTTCCAGTTCTTGGTTTTAAGGTTTAGTTCTTTAATAGCCTACAAAATATCTTATGGTAAATTTGTGCCAAGACAACAGGGGATTAACATCAGGAAACAGAAAATGTAGTACAAAAAAAAGTACCTCATAACAGAACACATTCCCAGTAGTCTTCACTGCAACTATGTGTGTGAACTCTGTAAAAACCTTATTCAGCACCGGACAATGATATTCGCCTGCATAAACACAATAATGGATAACACTATATGTGGCATTAAACGCCTGCATTGCTATACCAGATGAGCAAAGACTGAGAAACTTCATGCTAAAAGATGGCTATCATATCATGCAGGTGCATTTACCTGTCCATACCAAATGGAACATGAGAAGTTTAGGTGAAATGGTGGTGCACAAGTAATAATGGAGAACCAGCGATAATAAGAACAAAGATTCGTCAGGATACAACTACAGCGAGAAAAGTTCATAGTATACAAACTATGCGTATATCTTAAGCGCCACAAAACATCTGGTCCTTGGACAAGCATGATTTTTCATGATTATATACGTTATTTGTTTACAACCAATAGCACTGTCAGGTTATGTCACTGCTGTACAGAAAACAGTTTTAGAAATAAAATAAAATAGAATAAAAAGTTTGAGACATCTTCACACTTCTTGCCCCTTCATACAACATCCACTGAGTGATATACCAATCACTCTCCTGCCATTAGTTGATAAATCCACTCCATGGCTTAACTCCAGTTTTGTGGACAAAAACAGAATAAAACACAGATCCTGAACCATGCATAGTAAACTACTTTCGGGTCAATATAATAAGGAACAAAGGATGCAAATAACTGAATGATTCAATTTACTGCCCAAAAACGTAAAATCTGGCTACCAATCAGTTTGTAATTCAGAAATTCATAAAAACTTAAAATAAGAACAATAACGCAAAGGAGAAGTCAATATCCTGAACTTCAGCAAAATCGCACAGGGAAAATATCATCCTAGCTTGCTTCCTCTCCACTTCATGGACTAGCACTAGTAGTTTTCCATATCAGAAGAGCTCTCACTGTATTAGCCTACACTAACTGAAGACAACTAGTAAATCACTGTTATCAACATGCTGAAAGAAATACAAAACCCAGTACCAATGAGAGTAATTTATGCATTACTACCAGTTTCTTGACAAAGAAAGAGATTTGTATCAACTGCACTGTGAATCAGTTTAAATCACAGATTGTATGTACAGAAAAAAAAAATCACCCAAAGTATATGAAATATATGCACCAAAAGAGAAAATGACCCAAAGAAAAAAATGATAGTACAGAAAAATGAAAATTATCAGCTACATGCCTACACCATAAGAAACACAAGGGATGACTTTTAACTAAACAACAGCAAAGGTCAATAAGTTTTGAAAATTGCTTTAGTTCACGTAGAAAAACTTGAAGTCCTCAATGACGGTTGCTGGAGAGTTTCTATATGTATTTTTTTTTAGCTAAAAATGAAGTTTCATCATCACAGATATAAACATTAACACGGTCACGATGTTCAGCACTGAGTAATCAATCCAGGTGCAATTAAACATCTTATTCAAAATATTAGGAGGAAAACTCAATACCAAGACAGCTGAAGAAAATATATTCACCTTCAGCATTCTTATGGAAAGTAAGTGGAATTAAGTCCTCTGGCTTGAGCGGAGCCCCGTTAACTGGATTCTTCCCAAACTTCCTAATGTAAGGAATTATGTTCCTAACGAAAACATCAAAAGCCACATTCCCTTATTGAAATTGACAAGCTTAAATAAAAAAAGTTACGTATTCAAGTAGAGAGAGAAAGAGAGAAAAGAGTCACGACCGAATTAATATAGTGAAAGACAAAATGCTCACATGATGTCGAAGACGTTGCCGTCTTTGGTGCAAACCGGATCCTCGAATGGGGTGAACGTAAGACTGCGATTAAAATCCAACAAATGATTTAGCCAGAAAGAAAAAACAGGTGAGGAGTATGAATGGAAATTAGAAAAAGTACGGACGCGCAGCAATAGAAAGGGAGGCGTTTGAAAGGCGTGCGAATTTCTTTGGATTTTGCACCTCCCCACTCCGTTGCCCATTCCGTCTTCGTTAGGAACAACCGATCTTTGCTGTGCTGTTTCTTCCCCATCGTCCAACTTGTATTCAGCCGAGGTTGAGCTGAATTCAACTGCAGCAGACCTGATTCCTTCCCGAAGGGATTAGGGTTTTTTTTTTTTTTTTATTACTCTAATTACCACTCCTACTTAGAGAGTTAGAGGTGAGGTGCTTCCTCAGACGAGAAAGCGCGGTTTCTGGATTGAGTTTTATGCGGATCGTGTAAAGATTCTGGGGCTCCTTGCAAACATCAACTTACAAATTATGAACCTCCCGCTGCTCGTATGATATCCAACTTCAGACCCGGAACTACAAAATCCAATTGCCAAGGCGGTGCTCCGTTTTCCTTTTTCATTCCTCCCCGCAGGTCTCTCCCTCGCCCCTTTTTTTATTATTTATTATTTTTTAACCCCAACTTCCTTCTCTCCGCGATGGCTCAAGAAAGAGTTGTGGGACGCTGGGAAGTGATTGTAATTGACCGGCTGGTAATCAATATTGACTTTAAATCATCTCATTTCGGAGTTCATTTATCATACAAAATTCAATGCCGTTTCGTTTCTATTGCTATTTTTAAAAATTTTTGTCAAAAAATAGCAGTGTAAAAAGTAATTAAAAAATTAATGTTCTTGAGAAACATAAAAAAATTTCGGTACAAAATCATAATCCAAACAAGGCAATCTGTCTGGCCTAGAGATCAGTACTGTTCGCTCATCTCCACCAGTCGATGGTAATTTGTATCAGAGTATCACGCGAAGCTCGGCATTCTACGTCCCCAGGCATTTTTTAGAAGCAAATTCCCAGGAAATAAAATTACCCATGCTAAAACTAAAAGCTCGCACCGCTCCTCGTTTTGGTATGAATTAATTACATTTGCCTCCCTTATGGTTTGACTAAACTACCATTACACCTCTTGAGGTTTGAAATATTACATCCACCTCAATTTGACTTGATAGTCTAATAACAATCAACCCCAACCCGTTAAAGAGAGTAGCGTGCACACAACAAGCAAGGCCAAATGGTAACATAAAGTTCCCAAAACAACCCTAGCTTTTACCTTTTATCAAGCCAATAAAGAAAAAAAATGAGTAAATAAATTAAATTGCAATGTCGTCTTTCAGCGATCCTTCCTCCCCAAATTACCTTTGCTCTTTGTTTTACCCTTTTTTTTTGGTATTTTCTTGTCATGTGCTGGGCATTAATGTCATAATAGGATCCTCTTTGACATCATTTAGCATCCATCAAGTTTGAGGGGTTGAATGTAAAATTTCAAACCTAGAGGGGTGCAACGGCAGTTTGGCAAAACCATAAGGGAGGCTAATGTAATTAACCCTTTTGGTAAAAGTAAAAGCCCAGAAAGCCACCGGTGCAATTAATTAGCAGCATCAAAAGTGGGTAAGCAGAACCAATTCCTCCCCGTCTTCATAGTAGTAAATTTCTAGTTCTAAAGATAGCAAGTTGCTATGTCTAATTTTTTTTTTTTTTTTTATGTCTAATTAATTTGTGATTTATCATTAATGACGTGATTCTCTAGGAAAGTGGACATTGATGCAGATTAAAAAAGTTGGGTGGCAAACTTCCCAGTTCCTCCAACTACAAATGAACCCAACTCTCTGTCTTTTCTCTCTTTAAGCGAACACGGAACACCGCACCACCTTTTTTCCTTTTTTTCTGTTTAAGTAGTAGTAGTAGTACAATCTTTCGCACTTCTCAGACTAACCTTCATCCGAATCAGTTACTATCATAGAATCGGAAGTAGAGAAGAGAAGCTCTTAAATTACGGACTCTGCCTCGGATGGCAATATTATTGTTGGCAGGGGTGGTTGGCGCTTTGGGACGGTGCATTTCGATAATCTGGGGCCTTCAGGAACTGCGTTTTGCTGTGGTTTACGAGGGAGTTGCAGCCGTCGCCAGGTCCTTCACGGCGGCTCTAATGGTCTGCTTCTCAATGGCCTATCGGAGAGGAAGTGAACTGGGTGTCCCTCTTCTTTAAAAATTAATACCATTCGGTTGATGTTATTCCGTGCGAAATAATAAGTGGAAAATGAGAATGAAGAGCCTCAGAGAGATGGAAGAGTCTCTTCATTCTCATTATTGACTTTGGATATCGAATGTAACTCCGGAAATTTTCAATAATAAGAGGGAAAGAGACCAATTATTATTATTTTTTTTTTTTTGGGAATTCCCCAGCATGTAGATTATGCTAGTTTTTTTTTTTTTTTGTCAAAGGTCAACTTCTATATATATATATATATATATATATATGTAGATTATGCTAGTTGGGTTGGGTAGTAGATTTAATACAAGAAGTAATTTCTATAATGGAGTATTATGTGAGTGAGGATATGTATATGACTGTCCATAAATTAGTGAGGTGTTTACCTTCAAAGGTTTTCTTTTTACGTAATTATGCTCGCACTTATCACCTTCAACCTGCGTCAAATCAATTCAGGTGGTTTTGGTTCCCAGAGCTCCTTCATGGCAATCAAGCTACTAAAAGTCGCAATACATTCTTTTAAAAAAAGAGTCTACGAACGGTTTACATTCAAATCAATGGAAGTAATAAATTTACAGGATACATGACAAATTGTGCACAAAGGAAACGAGCAGTTTCCTTTACATGAAGCTTATTATTATTTTGAAATGTACAGCAGTCGGTGCCTCAATGTCCATTGAAGAGGCAGGCATATGCAAATTATGGCTCCAGGTATCCTTTTTCCTCCAAGTATGAGATCACTGTTTCAGCCAAATCATGTGGAGAATCACATAGCCCAACCTTCTGGTGTAACGCTATCTGCAATCATGAAAGTATGCCATGAACACCAAATCAAGTCCTGAAAGTGCGCAGCACCAGAAAGGATGAACAAATAACAGGCCAGAATCCTAGACAAGAAATAGTTATAGGTATTTTAAGGTCGAGGTACTTGCACAGTTCATATGCCAGTAAATTTTAAAATGGTTGCAAACAGGACATATTTACGTTCATTCTCGAAGAGGAGAGCACACTACTGCATTTTGGATGACACTTGTGACCCACTAAAGCAGAAACGTACCTCTGAATTAAGTGGCGGCTCGTATGGGTCATCAATCCCTGTGAAGCCTACAAAACAGAGAATTACACAAATAGATAAATGGCTATTCGAACAATCTGACTACAAAGTGGAAGGGTGCCCCTCTCAGTTGGGATGGCCTGAACATAATTTTTGGCTCTGGGGAAGGGTTATGGATGCAGCAAAAAAGAGATGCAACCAGGATCATATGAATCTAATAGTTAATTTGCTCCGGCAGATTTGGAGATCTAGGAATGCAATCCAGTTTAGAAATGAAAGAAAGAATCCAGTCACGTCAATCAACAAATCAATTGGAGAATGGAATGAATATGACCAAGTACAGAAAAATGTAGAAGATTTAGCAGAGCACAAGGCATGTTGTGCAACCAGGGAAGTACTATGGAAACCTCCATTGGAGGGGACAGTGATGATGAACACTGATGCAGCACTACAAGTAAAGAAGAACAGGTCTGGACGGGGGATTCCAGCTTGGAATCATGAATGAAGGGAAACTATAGGTGACTTGGGCTGGACCTGAGGAAAGATACTATGACCCCATTGTGGAGGAAAGCCTTAGCAATCAGGCTTGCACTTATCAAGGCCAGGGAAGAACCAGCAAATGGTGTGCTTTCAATCCGACTGCAAAAACCTAATTGACAAAATTAACGAGGGAAAAACAGGAGGACCCCAAATTGGAACCATACTTGAGGACATCCAACAGATGAGAGACGGTTTTTGTAATTGTTGCTTTTCTTTCACTAAGAGAGGGTAACTTTGTGAGTCACGGATTGGCAAAATTTGCCATTAACTTGAGTAAAGAAATTGAGTGGAAAGATTCCTTTCCTCTTTGGTTAACGAGTCTGGCCAAAGAAGACATGAGAGCAGTTGCTCATATTATATAAATATTTGAATTATGAGTGAAAGCTGTTATTGTTTGATTACACAAAAAAAAATTAATAATAAAAAGGACTACAACTAGATGAGGATCCATGGATAATTCTATCTTGGTTTTTGGCATTAAGAAACTTCAACCAACATCTGAAGGATGAAATATCAGAAAGTCTAAAAAATCGACAAAAGAAAACAGAAAACATTGTATTGAACTCGTTGAGACAAATATCAGCTTGGAAATCCAGCATCTGTACACCTTCTACAACTAATCACAAGAAGTTATGCCCAAAAAACAGTTAAAGGTGATTGCCAGGAGAAATATACTTGAGGATGGCCAATCTTTGTTCTACTAAATTTCACACCAAAAAGAAACAAAATCACTCTCAGCACTCACCCAACCCACAAAAGAAAAAATGACAAAAAAGAAATCTGATGAGCAAAAAGATAAGAAAGGAACACTCCTCATCAAGGCTCATTACAATTAACATCAAGAAGTCTTTGGTCAAGTACCTTTAATTTTTCCAGCTCGTGCAAGTTTGTACAAGCCCTTAGGGTCCCTTGCCTCACAAACTTGCAGAGGCACATCCATGAAGACCTGCAAAATCACTATCTTTGTCAGTTTCAGTGTGTTATATCTGATAAGCAATAACCTGGCTTGTCATGAGACCAATTTCTCACACCACACTCAAAAGTTCCACAAGCATAGACTCTAACCTCAATGAAAGCCCCATCTGGCAGCAAAGCGCGACAGGCATCTCGGTCCTTTCTGTAGGGAGATATCAAACTGGCGATGCAAATAACTCCAGCATCAGCAAAGAGCTTTGCAACTTCACCTAGACATGATTAATTAAAACGTAAAGTAAGGCATCAGATCTAACTTCTGAGACAATGACAAGCAAAATTTCTTACAGCTATGTTCATATCATAGACCAACCAGTAAACATACCGATCCTTCTAATGTTCTCTGCTCGATCTTCTGCTTTAAAGCTAAGATCACGATTGAGACCATGCCGAACGTTATCACCATCAAGTATGTAGGTAAGCTTTCCCCTGGCATGCAACCCTCTGCATAAAGCACATGCCAAGGTGCTCTTTCCTGAAGTCAAGCTCAATATTAAAAGACAGAAGCTTTCCCAAATGAGAGAATGCCTCCTACTGTTGAGTAGTCGTAAAATGAAACAAAACCATACTTTTACACAGAAGTAAAGGAAAACAAAATACAAATTTAGAAGAACACAATGTGATCATGACAGGATCAGGTAGCACAGATCAATTTGCAGTGTATGTCATCATACCAACCTTGCTTCTCAATAGTCTCTATGGCGGGTCATAAACAAAAACCACCAATGATAGCCCATTTCCAAAATTGTTTTTATACTTTATTTGATGTCAAAACATATTCAGAGCATTTAGTCCAATACTTGACTATAGATGAACTATCAAATTTTAAATTTGAATATGGACACACGTTGAGTAGATAGCTGATAGATAATCTGGGGTTTTGAAGTAGTAATGCCTATATATTTGCCACAAACATTTGCTCCTGCAGTAAACATACAGGACAGGAAGACGCCCATAAAGCAAAAATCAAGATTCGTATATTTCAAGAATTTTGAGTGAATCTTTCAGTCTTGAATGGGACAACAAGTCTTGCTAATTTATGGTAGAGGCTTTGAAGTTTACAAAGTTAAGGAGGCAAAAATTAAGCTACAAAGGATGAAATCATGAAAGTAACAGAAGAATAATAAAGAATCATAAAAATGCCTTTAGTGATTGATCTTATAATCACACACCTGAACCGCTTAGACCGGTAATCCATATGACACAACCTTTTTGCCCAAGCAACTCCTGCCTGTCACTTTTTTCCACAGAACATTTGTGCCAAACTATATTCGTTGAATTCCCCACTGTAGACGTTTTCAACACATCTTTACCTGTTCGGAATAAGTAGTCAAAATTTCAGTCATATAATTTCCCACCTGACATAAAGTGATAAAGCTACTGCATAAACTTTTCGAATTGAGACCCAAAAACAAATGAAATGACGAAAATTACAACAGACGATCTAGGAATCTTTGAAGGAAAACATTCTAAAATAAAGAAATTTCCAGAAAGTCATACCTGCACCAACAAAAAGAAAGGTATATATAACAGTCTTGTCATTTTTATAAAACATGAAGGCAAAAGAGAGAGAAACATAGTCACTGAAACAGAAAAGCAAAGTGGTGAATCATTACAATCATTTACTGTGACGTTATCGTCGGAATTGCAACCAGAAAGGTGAATTTCGGGAAAGTTGGCAACTTTGTCATTGAGGTAGGACGAAGACGCCGTCGACGACGTTCTGGAGCCGTCCATTGCCTTAAGTGGCGCCAGAAAGCTCGATCTCACTGGGGGACTACCACTCAAGCCTTTATTAATTCCACAGAAATCAAAGCTAACCGGTACCCGTTGCTTAGGGAACCCTAACTTCCTGGACGATGACGATGTCGATTTCCCAAAGTCCAACTCAGGACAGCCCAGGAGAATCAACGACTTATTGGTAACCCCAATCATTTCTACTAACGTCAATCCAACGGCCAATAATTCTTCAACGCAAATTGACAACAACAATTTTTTTTAAGAAAAAAAAAATAAAAAGAGGAGCAGAGATAGAAAAACTCTTCCTTGTAACGGGCAATGCTGCTAAATTCCGGATTGAAATGCAGCTAAATTTGAAAAATAAAAAATAAAAAGTTCATCTGGGTTGACTATAAATTAAAAAAAAAAAAAAGATGCTCAATTCTTCAATTACTAATATGCATGAGGGGGAAAAAGGAATGCAACTCCTATTATACAAATTACAAGGTGTATTTTCTAGGAAGGGTGGAGGTCAGGGGAGAAAGATGAATCGTGAAAGGATGCGCATTTTGGAATTTAGACAGAATGGTGGGTTCTGATGTATTTTGTGGCTCCCTGAAATTGCGAAATGGGTTGGATCCGCCATGGGTTAGTGGTGAGTGGGGGAAGGCGAGTGGTAGGGAGTGACGAGGATCACCATTCTGTTGGGTCATATTTGGAGATAATACCGTCATCGTACATTGGATTGGAATGGTACGACGTTAGCAACTACAGGGCACCTTAATAAGAGGATGGAAGTGTAATGGACGCGCCGACGAGGGGGTGTGGAGGCTGTCGTGACGATATTTCTTTTTAGTTGGTCGGGCTACGCGCGGTAGTGGGACATTTCACAGCTCACATCTGTGTCCACGTGTATCAGTAGGAAAGAAGGTGAGTGGCGCCAAATTTTGGTGTGAAAACAGTCTCAGCGGCAAACTCGATTATTTGGATTTTTTTTATAATAATATAAGTATTAATTTTCCTATAGATAAAGGATGGATAAAAGACAAATATGTAAAATTTAATTTTTGCGTATATATCATGAATTTAATAGTAAGAATGTATATATATATATATTATCAATATATATGAATAAATTATACATATATCATGAATTAAATAGTAATAGTGTATACACTAATGTGAATTGTACGTATATCATAAATTTAATAGTAATAATATATATACCATTAGTGTATATGAGATTTAATCACAATATAATGAGTCTATCTAACGAATGCCCAATAAATGATAATACTTGTTAAGATATGGTAATTAATATTTTAAAATTGGAAAATTAAAAGAGAAAGCTTATAAATGTAACATATGATGATATTGTTAATATGTAGATTTATATGGTAGGTCGAGTATAATTTATGTGTCTTAACAAGTGCTCCTTGACACTGACATTTATTTTTTGTGATACAATATATGTGGGATTGAAAAAAAGTAATCAGTATAATAAAAAATGATTGGATAAGGTATATATAGCACAATCAAAAAAAATTTTATACGAATGAAAGGATATCTAAACAATTGTTGATACCATTATCAAACGTCTTTATGATGGTAATATCCTTGATAAGAAACTAATGGTCTTGAATACAAAATTGTTGATATCGTGACTAAGGACGATATTATAATAAAGTTTTGCTTTTGGGATTCGTATGTGCTTTGCACTAATATGACTTTTTTAAAAAAAAATTTACACTAATATGAGAATGTGTCTTCTACCAGCTTTTAATCTTGTGTAATTTCTTTTTGACTAGCTTTTTGACTAGCCTTTATGGAGCAGAATATGGATTTACTGGGGAAGATGCCGCCACGCTTAAATATAACTCCATTAGAAGACAGACACTAAAAGCCCGTCTTCTGTTGTGCCACGTTCCTCTTCTCCCTTGTCGGTCGGCAGAAAAATGGTCCAACGGGGTGATAGGTCCGCAGCAAAAGAAAAATAATAGTGGTGATAAGGTGATTGGTCCTCCTTTCCCTTTTCATTTTTTGACGACAAATCTTCTGGATTTTGTCTCACATTAAAAGATATAAATATGTGTGTGTGTGTGTGTGTTTCAAGTGTTTGGTACGATGAAAAATGCTCAAATATTGTTTCACGGGATACACATTTTCCAATCAAAGGGATCCTTCTTTTGATGTATTAATTTCCACTGGCCATTAAGCATTTGCATCTTTTTCTTTTTAATTTCAGTAGGAAATTATCATAATATCTTTTTTTTTTATTTCAGCAATAAACGTGGTTTTTACCTATCCAAATTTTTTAAAAAATATATGGAGTTTCTAGTGAGATATGGGTGTGTTTGGATTGAGAAGATTTGAAATAAAATAATTTGTATCATAAATTTCAATTATATTTTTATCTTTCTAATCACCTTTTTCTCTGACATACATTACATCACAAAAAATATTACAGTAATTATCTCAAATAAATCATCCAAATAAAAATCATCCAAATAAACTCCTATCCAAACAAACATTGAGATTTGAGAATCTTTTTATTGATTTTTTGCCTTTTTTTAAGAAAAAAAAAAACAACTTGACAATCATGCCTTGTGCTAACCTGCTTTTAACAATCATACAACTACTAGTATCATAGTAGTATTTCAATGCTTTGAGTTTTGAGCAACCAATAGGGTGGCAAGCTCATACGGGATGCCGGGATGGCGGCGGGCTTTTTGGAGTTTGGATAATGCATAGCACTTCGTTATACGCCCACAAATAATTAATGCAGTAACTTAGGACCATCTGTATCTATATCTATATCTATATTGCAGAGGGGGGTTTTGGACAAGACGCTTCCAAAATTATCAAAAGTTTGGATGCTATTTTAATAAAATTTTATATTTTTATAATTAAACAATGCTTATCTCTTAACTAATCATATAATCGCTCATACAAATCCTATAATCATGCTCACATATTCCTTACATTTCTCTCACGTTCCCTACTCCACATTTCTAAAACCAAAACCAACAACTACTAAAAAAGTAAATATATTTTTATAAAATTCTTTTAAATTTGCACACATATAAGGTGTGCCATTCTCACCAGTATTAAATAACTTGTGTTCATAAATAACATATACTACTTTGTTATAGTATACCCTTTATGATCATTATTTTTCTAATAACAAAAGGTAAAAAAAAATAAATAAATAAAGAATTTCATTTTAACAACAGTCAATTACATTCATTTTTATTTGTCTATCATTCATTTTCTAATATAAATTTCTATTATTTTTTCAGGATCGATCTTTCGAAAAAAGACAGTTCTTGAATGATATACACATTCTATCATATTTCAAACTATTGTTAGATAAATATTACATTTTAATTGTGTTGGTACAATTTTTTAATATTTTTTTATTCACCGTGCGTAGCACGGATATTCACACTAGTTATGTACGATACCCGGTGTATATAAAAATCACATTTCCACATCAGAGCTACCCATCATAAAATCTGCACTTCTCCCATTATCCAAAAAAAAAATAATAATAATAAGAATCTGCACCTCTCCAGTGTTGCACGTATTTGTGTTTATTTATCTTTGAAGTGAAATTCTTACTGATAGCTTTATGTGCGAACATAGGACTGTAACTGTAAGGAGGAGGCTTCTTCTTGATTCGTGTACGAGTAATGGAAGAGCCAATCTTCCCCAGAGTTTTCCAATGGCCCCTTCCCGTCCCCAGGTCCATCCTAGTTCATGAGTAGTAGTAGGTAGGAATTGTGGCCAGAGATTTCTTCTTGATTCGTGTACGAGCTTACGCATGGCGTCTCTCACTTGCATTTATTTATTGGAGTACTCGGTTATTTATTGGAGTACTCGGTTATGTTTGGTTTTTTTTTTTTTTTTTGGGTCTTTCTTTTGAACGAATTATTGTGTTTGGTAGAACTAGCACATAACCAACTCCACAATACTCGCAGGTATTATTTTTCTCTGTACAACAACTGGCCTGTGCTATTGATAAGATGGCATTATTGCTCCCCAGAATCCCAATCCTTTTCCTGGTTATATATACCATTCCTCGTAACTCGTCAAAGCGCAAGACCGAGAGCTGGCATCATTATTGCTCCCAAAAATCCCAATCTTTTTCCGGTTATAACATTCTCTGCAACTCATCGAAGCGCAAGACTGAGACCATTTAAGTTCCTGGTGCGTTAGTCCAATTCCAAACACATCAAATGTGACTCCTAATCAATGCATATCCACGTTTATTTTGTCCTGACTAATACGGTTTTAAATACGAGATTAGTGATAAAAAAAAATGCTGCTACGAGATTAGCGAAACGCAGCAAATAAGCTAGCCACTTGTAGTGAAGCTAGCCACTTGTGCATGCATTACCATCAGTCACCTACTCTTACCCTACTCCCTGCTACAAAAAGATACTCCGCTGGCCTAAATTATTAAGGCATTAATGCATCCCACCTATTTGTTTAGCCCGTAAAAGAATGGACAAAGAGAGCCGAAGCCTTCGTAGACTTGTGTTCCTTGCTTGGAAAGGGATTTTTCACTAAAAATTTTTTTTACTTTTTTCGTAAACATAATTTTCAATTAATTTTTCACTTCACATGTATCAAATCGTTACATTATGTTTCCTATAAAAAGTTCAAAAAATTGCAATCCAAACACATGAACTAACTGCTAATTGCGTACTTCTCAATCAAATGAAATTCAAGGAACTCAGTGAATTCGATTTGTGATCACGCGTTTATACTGCTCGAGTAAAGGAATCCGTTTCTTTATGTGCGGGTTACTTATTCTAAATCATCTTTCCCTTCACCAGTGTCTAGTCAGCTCTTCCAGTTTCTGGTATGAACTATGGCGGCCAGTTATATTAACCTGACTTTTCAAATAGAGAAGAGAGGCATTATGTTATACATGTACATGGTTTGATTAAAAAACATTTTTTTTGAATGTACAGCTCGTGAAAATTTTTGTGCATGATCAATCTAACAGGTTTAGGCCGCAGATAATTGTTTAGACTACAAATCGCTTTCCCCTCGAGCAAACAAAAGTCATAAGAACGGCCCCCCTAATTACTGATCAGTTCACCAGCTAATTGATACCATGTCTACATTTTCTTGGGTGCGCCCAAATGACTAAAAGGTTCATGATCAATTCGAAATTTTCCGAGACATCTGTACATGGATGTGTTCGGGAAACATCACATATGCAAATAAATATCACTAGTCATATAAAAATTTCTTCTTCCCCTAGCTAAATTTAGAAAAATAGGGGTCTAGCTAATTAAATAGCAAAATTTGTCACACTTGACTTTGGGTAACAAACTAAACTAACGATGATAGGGAAGATCCTTCTTTATGACTATGACATCCCCTTTCCCAATTTCACATTTTTCAGTAACGTTCTCCCCATCTCCTCCAAATTTGCCAGCACCGCTGCTTTCAAACTTCTTCTTTGAGACTAAACTCGATACTCGAAGCGCGCTCTTCAATCCATCCATTAATCTCCTCCCTAGTTTCTTTTCAGCTGACTGACTCCTGTCGCACGATTCTTGATCAAATGAAGAAGACCCTGCACCTCTATGATCTTTACTTGTCATAATACGAAAGCTTGCTGAAGAAACCGATCCTACTTGCCCTCTTTCGATTTTATTCTCCGAGCTAAAACGAAAACTTTGTGATCTACCAGAGTCCAGTGAATTTTGACTGTTTTGTGATTCTTGGAAACGCTTCCTCATCCCATTTAGCTCCTTTTCCAAATCCTGAATGCGCGAGTTTGTGGTGCTCATGGCCGCTTTGAGCTGTGCCACTTGTCGGAGTGCTGCATCACGTTGGAGAATTGCACCAAGTGTGGCAGATGCTTCATTGGAATTCTTACGACTACGGTGATCAGCTGCAGAGAAGATGGAGCGACGGGTGTTGAGCTGCTCAACAAACATGGCCTGAACTACAAATATAAGTGGCATTCTAGGATTTTGCACTGCATGCATTAGAACTTGAGAGGACAGGATGGAGCAGTCTATGTGGTTGCACATTCGGGTTTTCTGTTCTTCTGTTATCTTCCCAACGTGTCCCTGCAATAAAGACATTGAGGAAAAAAAAAAGAAGAAAAAAAAGTAGCCGGAACTTAGAAGCAGGATTTAATAAGGAAATTAAAAGAAAAAAAAAGTGCCAATGGTTGCAGATATTTTGCTTGGAGTAGTTTACTTTGATCTTTCAATACGCGCAAATGAAATAATGAAGCTTCTTCAACAAAAAAAAAAAAAAAGAAGACACGTTACATATATACTCAGATGTACCGGGAATAATTTCAGTTCTGTACGTTCATTGATGTTCATTCAAGAAACAAATCAACCTCTTCTTGATCTCACATGGTGCCATTTATGCAAATTAACATTTAGATAACTAAAAGAATTGAACAAGAAAACGCAGGTAAAGAGCAAAAGACTGAATCTTACGTCTGCCATGATGACCGAGGTAGAACATTATTTTATTGATCATATTAGTTTGTACCAATAGGGTAAAAACGTTTATAGCCCTCATCCATATATCATTCTGAGCTTTCTTAATTCTGAAATGTCCAAGGGGGGAAAAAATGAGGACCAATTAGCATTCAGAACAGCTTTCTTAATTAATTGCCTTGCGTGAAAGTTGTTGTTGTCTTACTTTTCTGTCACCAACTCGAGATGTCGGTGCTAATTTTTTCAAGTCATAACCTTAAACAGCTAGAAAAGCTCGAGCTGAGAATCAGCCAGTAAATCAACGCGAATCCAATAATGCATTAGTTATCAAGTTATAATTACAGACTGTGGCAGCTGGAGAAGCACATTATCCCCTTTTTTAACAACAAACGATCACAAGATTCCCGTCACAGCTGTTTAGATCTTATAACCATATATACTACTATCAATAGAAAACAAGGAAAACCATTCAAAGCTATGTTTTTTTTTTTTTTTTTTGTCAAAACATTCAAAGCTATGTTTGTAGGAGTAAAATTTTGGTTACGAAAATAGAGTATCACTTTTGACAGTTGACGGCAATGATTTTACCTTGAGATAAAGGTCAAGTACCCTGTAAAGGAGGTCATGAGTGGTCAACCGCTGATTCAATGACTCCACTACTAGTTGAAAATCATCAGGCCCTAACTTGAGAACGTCGTTCAGGCAAGTCATGTCTCCGGCGTCGTCACCGTCATGCATCGACATCAATGCTTCAATGCATCTACTAACGAGACACGCCGTCGTCTCAGCCTCCGGGAATATAGACACAGCGGAACGCAGCACAACAGTGGCGTACTCCTGGTTAACGGCGACTGCACGCCGGAGGTAAGTTTCCGTCTTCTGGCGCAAGCAATCATCTGGAATTCCGTTGGCCTCCGTCATCTCTAGCAACTCAGCTGCGATTCGAAGGGGTGCGACGTTAAAGGGAGTAATGACAATGTGGGCCCCGTAGCAGAATTCGGTTACTAGAGAAAACGTCTCGGCCGTTATGTTTAACGGCGGAGAGAGGCTTAATTCGGAGGAATCCTCCTTGAGCAGCCGTTTCATATACCCGCTCCGCGATCTTAATGGAGCCTACGATGGATACGAAAGAGTGAAAAAAGGGAAAGGCAAAGAGTAAATGCGCCAGCCTCTCTGCTTTTTCATTAATTGCGAGAACTACCCTCACTCTCTGCTGTGGATAATCATAGTACTACGCACACTCGATTTCAGATAAAAAGGATTACCACAAATAACAGTTTCTTGAATCAGAGAAGTGAGTATTGTCAATTGGAAAATGGAAGCTTGAGAGCCAATTAATTAGGGGAATGCGGGAGAAAGAACATTAGAGTCAGCCTAGGGATGCAATTAGCCCAAAGACATCCCCTTCTGAACACAAGAAGAAGAAGAAAAAAAAAAAACTAGCAAGCTAACTATTTTCATCCATCAGGGGGAAAAAACGAGTTACTACAATTTATATAACATGCAATCTTTATGCTGTTGAACACTAGTCTGTTAAAATCTTACAATGATTTATTGTCACAAGAAAACTGCACAATTGTCATGAGGATCATTGACATAGTCAATGGAGGATACGAGTAGTTGGGGATCCAAGCCATTATTGTCACTGTTAGATACAACGTTCTACACAAATTTGACTTTTTACCATTCATATTGAAAGCATCGATTTTGTAGTCATAGGGAGAGAATTTTTTCTTCTATTCCAGGTCATGTGATTGTGATGGCGAGACAGTATCAATTAAAGTTTTCGATTTCTCAATTTCTTACTCTTTGTTAGCTGTCTGATCACAAATCCACTCAAATGATATGCATTCAGACCTCCAGAAAAGCTAATAACAGGATTAACACTAGTAGCTATCAGCGTATAATCTTAACTGTACTCCACAAACTGTGCTCTTAATTGTTTTTTTCTTCTGTTTTCTATTGACAAATGACTGATTTGCGAGACCAGCATCGATTTTGTAGTTAGTCTGATTAGTCGGATTCCTGTTACTAATCATTCATTAATTCTTCAATGTCATCATAGCCAGAAATTAATTAAACACTAAAAAAAAAAAAAAGGGCCAAAACTTCACATCACCGTACCTTATGCAGGTAGAAACATGAATCCTCAACATGTACCACCACATCTATTTCATCTCCAGAAGCCAGTGACCTGGTAATTAAGGGGCAAAACAAAAAATGAATGAATAAATAAATAGACGGAGAAGATATTGCATAATTAACTTGGATATACTTTACTCTCAACGAAAGAAATACGAAATTCTGAAGTGTGTTGTGTACCACGCCTCTACTAGAGAGTGGAGAGGTGTAGTGGGAGATGGCGAGAGCAATGGGGAGACAGAAGGAGTGGTTGCGGGGTCTTCACCTTCTTCCTCGAAGATAGTGTCAACAACCCCTAAATCTTTCCAGACCCTCAAGCTCAGAGCTTCCATGGAGTTCTGAAGTTTGGACAAAAATATTTTGCTGCTGGACGGGATTGTTGAAGATTTCTGTAGCTGCACTTAGTGTTGTGCACTCTTTAGGGTAAATGGGAAGGTGAGGAATTCTCTTGGCGCATTAATGGCATGCATGTGAGGATTCATAAATGCCTGCTTCATTCTTTTGGTGGGGCTTTAATTTTTATTGATAGTGATGCTAAGAATTCTCTTGGCTTTTAAGATTTGGAATAAATATCGATCTAGTTTATGGGATCAAACGTTTTCTTTTCATGAGTTACAGGAAGGAGAGGGCGGGTATCAGTCCAATGCATCTGGTATAAAGAGCGACGAGTATGATTAGTTATGGTGAGCGTGAAACCATTATTGAGTTTTCAGTCATTGCAATTAATCGCACTAGCTGCATTGTCTGTCCGCAACGATAAAGTGAAGAAGCAAACGATTTCTGTTTATAGAAATGAAACACGTTTATAAAAAAATCATTCAGCATAAATTTTAATTTTTAATTTACTTCCTAAGAGAAAACGTTTATATCTCGAACCCTTTCGACAAATTAAAAAGGAAAAAAATAGATTTGTGATATTGCCCTTTTACTTTCCTAGTTGTTGGAATAAATCTCGGTAAACTCATTGGTGAGTTTGCATGAAATTCTAGTAGAAATGGGCATCACGTATATTTTCTACCAAACGTTGGTGTAATGAAATCAAAAAATTCAATATCTTTCCTTGTGTAAATGGAGAATCTATGTTCAAACGTTGGCTTGAAATGGTGCATGATATCCAAAAGTTCACAGCCCTTAACCTGTAAAAAATTGTTTAATTGCATTATAATTACGTATTTTTAATTACTTTTTTCTATCTTTCTAATAACTATTTTATTCTATTAAAAAAAAGACTTTTAGTATCATTCCAAATAATCTACTAATCAAGCACACTATTGCATGTTAATTAAGGGTGGTAATCGGGGCGGCACCGACCCCACCCCACGGTGGATTAATGGGGTATGAGATGAGTATGTATCTCAATGGGTAGGGTTTGGATTGGATCCCTTTGATCTAGATTCAGATTCATTTAATTTAGTTAGATCCAGATCCAGATTCAGACCCTTTTGGGTCTAAAAAAGTAAGTTGATATCCAGATCCTTATGGATGTGGGTATCCAATGGGCATCTATGGGTATTTTCTGAAAATATCAAAGTAAAAATGTATTAAAAATATATAGAGTTCATAAATAATAGAAAATACCATCCAATTTTTGTTTTCAAATAATAAAATTAACATTCAACAAATTGACTGCAATATTTTGAACTCAAAAAACGAATTATTATTGACTACTTCTATTTATTTTTAAATAGGGTTAAAAACAAAAAAAAACTTCAATAGTATACCTAATACACAGAAAAACTCTTCGTGGTTTCAAAATATACAAAACGACACCTCATGTTTCGAACTAAATTGTAAACTAACAGAATTCATTAAACTTAACAGAATCCAGTAAATTTAACGGAAAACTTAATAGAATCCTTTAAATTTAATGGTAAACTTAACGGAATCAGGTAAGTTTAATGGCCGAAACCGTCATTTTCGTTAAATTTAACGAATTCGGTTAGTTTACAATTTAGTTCAAAACATAAGGTGTTGTTTTATATGTTTTGAAACCACGGGAGGCTTTTCTGCGTATTAGGTATACCACATGGGACTTTTTATTTTTAACCCTTTTAAATATTCAACTGCATTCATATCAATATTTCATTTGTTTGCCTTTACCCTTTCTCCTTTTCTTGAAAAAGTTTGTACCAATTACAATGACAACTATGATTAGTTTTTAACAAAGAAAACAACCATAACATATATAAATATTTAGTCTTATTAAAAAAATGTAATTGTGTACCTCTTTTTCTTACTTAAACATCAATGTTGGTAGATGTCTCGCAATCCAGTACTAAAATAGTAAATGAGATAAAAATCATTTGATTAAGGACCGATGACAAATAAATAATAGAATAAGAAGATTTATAAGCACTTACTCATTTTTTCTTTGATTCAATCTAATCATCAGTAGTCACTAATGTTTCAACCATATCTAGAAGTAATTTGGCACGAATTTCATCAATCACCCAACCACGAACACTAAATCCAAATTCCAATGCCATAAAAATCTTACTGTATTCGTTCCAATAATCATTATATTATTTTATAAAATTTCTAATATATATATTATTTAATTAAATATGTATGGATCTGGATAAAATCTGATATGTGTTTAGATTTGGATATGAAATTTAGGAAACCAGGCCCTACCCAAATTCACGACTCTCTTATAAGATATGAGTCTGGATAGGATCTGGATTTAATAAATTAAATCCAAACCTTATCCAAATATATTAGATCTTGATTGGATTTGGGTAATACTCGATCTATTGACATACCTAGGGATGAGGTGGGGGTCATCTTCTCCCCTGCTAAAAAATGGGGCAGGAGGACAGGCAACTATAACCCCGCACCATCACCCACCTAATAGAAATTATTTGTTATAAGTATTAGATTATGTATATGTAATATAATTAATATTATTAATTATACTAATAATCATATATTTATACTAATATAAATTATTAATTAATTATAATAATACATTTATACTAAATTATTAATTATACATTTATTTTTTTGTACACTTGCAGGACGTGTGAGCTGGGGCGGGGGGAATGGGTAATCGGGGCGGTTGCGGGAGAAATGTTTGGGCAACGTTCCCCATCCACTCCCGATCCGTCGCCATTTCTAATGTTAATCGGGCAGAGCTATGGTCACTTTCGGCAAGTCGCCCTGCCCATATTCAATCTGTTATTAATTGGATCACCTACACGGACTTCGAGCTACTTTAGGCCTCCATACAAGCACGAGTTTGCTTTAGGCCCATTAACTCTTTCCAATGCCCAGCCCAAACGCGACCAAACCCTAAGGATCCAAGTCTTACTATACCTCACAAATGACACCTATAGTGGCCCCTACATTTAGGAAAATCTATTAAATTGGCCCCTCAGATTTTCATAAATATTTTGAGTCCCTCTCATTTAAAATTAACAAAAATAGTCCCTCAGATATAATCACACATTTGATCCAAAGTTCATTTTTGCTAAGTTTTTCAACCAAAAACTCATGTCTACCTCACGTACCCATATTTCAAAGACAAAATAAAACAAAATTCATTTCCTTTCACAAAAACAAGATTTCCTATGTCCCTTAATTTTCAACCACCAAATCCTACTTATAAATTTTCAAACACCAAACCCCAACTCCCAACAACAAAACTTTTTGCAAATTCATGAATAACACATATAGCCTTATATATTACATAATATATGCAATAAATCATGATATTACACTATTTAGACAAAATTTTATCGTATGTGGCAATTCATTGGTGCTTCTCGATTGTTTTACTTTTTTTCAGTTTGATCCCTATGCCTTTTTCTTCATTACATTTTTGTGAATGTGCATTTGCTGAAATTTTGTTATTGAAAATAAGGGTTTGTCACTTAAAATTAGAAATAGGCTTTTAGTGTCTGAAAATTGGGGAGGGGGGAGGTGTGATCATTTGTCTTTTTTTTCCAAGAAAAAAAATTTTATTTCCATTTTGCCTCAGTAATTAGGAACAGATAAGGTGGCCATGCATTTTTTGATTGAAAAATTGAGCAAAAATGAGTTTTGGGACCAAATGGACAAAACTTTTATATCCGAGGACTATTTTGATTGATTTTAAACATCAGGGATTAAAAAAGTTTTTTTTTTTTTCTCGAAATCTCGAAAACGTGAGGGACCAAATTGCCAATTTCCTCTTTAGATCCACTATATATTCCAAAAACCCTAGCTAAGCATCCTCTAGTTGCCGCACTCAACACAGCATCTCGGAGCAGATTAGGGAAGCGAAATCATTCGTCGGCGGCGAAGAAGTAGAAAATGAAGTACAACCCTAGAGTCTCGTCCTCCCGCCGCAAGAGCCGGAAGGCCCATTTCACTGCTCCATCCAGCGTGCGCCGGGTGTTGATGAGCGCAGCGCTGTCAACTGACCTGAGGACCAAGTACAACGTCCGGTCCATGCCGGTTCGCAAAGACGACGAGGTTCAGGTGGTGCGTGGAACCTACAGAGGCCGCGAAGGTAAAGTCGTCCAAGTCTACCGCAAGAAATGGGTGATCCACATCGAACGCATCACTCGTGAGAAAGTGAACGGCTCCACCGTTAACGTCGGCATCCATCCATCCAACGTCGTCATCACTAAGCTCCGCCTCGACAAGGACCGCAAGTCTCTCCTTGAGCGTAAGGCTAAGGGTCGGGCTGCCGCTGATAAGGATAAGGGTACTAAGTTCACTGCTGAGGATATTATGCAGAGTGTTGATTAAATTTGATCATATGTTGTCGTTTTGGTACATTTTGTTTTGCTGTTACGTTTTAGATATTGGGAGAGTAAGAGGAAGAGATGTTATGATAAGTGCGTACTCTTTTGGTGATTAGGGATTTTAAGGCATGGAATTTTGTTGCTGGGCTTATTATATCATTTTTGCTTTAATCAAATGCTGATAGTTGGATCCTTTAATTTTAGTTCATTTGAATGTTTGCTAGTTTGGATTTGTCGTTTTAAATTAGCTTTCTAGCTGTTGATTTGTGCTGGTTGGTGCGTGTTTGGCCATGGTTATGGTTTATTCCGGGTTATGTATGGAGTTATATCCGAGATGAAATGGTTACAATAAAAATTTCACTTTATCTTATTTGTAATAGAATAAAATGTGAGAAATTTGCAGAATGTGTAGCTAGGAAAATAGAGATGGAAAAAGTTGCTATGATTTTGAAGTTTGGTTTGCTATAAGCTTTGTCTTTGATACGAAATTATTAGCTGTCCTGTTGAGTTGGATGTTTGACTTTTTTCCTTAGTTGGAAGTTGGGATTGTTGTAAAAGCAAATATGGTTAGGTTTGAATTGCTATTTCCCTTGTGATGCTTATATTCATGTAAGGAGTGGCCTTCGAGAATCCTTATTGTTTGTAAAAAGTTGAGGCAGCATTGTCTTGGTAACGTAGACTAGTTAAGAATTATAGGATGGGGGTGCCTCTCGATTTAGAATATTTCAAGAAAACTTTGATATTTGAAAATTTCGCTTGTTTAGGTTGCTTGGCTTCGTCGAGTTGCTCGTTTAATTGTATTACATCCAGCTGTATTCATTTACATTATAGTCTAGTATGTGCTGCTAATTGATGCAAGCAATAGAAGGCAAAAGAATCTGATGCCGACTTACCAGATGCGTAATTATGTAGTGAATCTTCTAGCTGTTTAATGCTAAACGAATTTACTTTTAAATTTGAGGACATGGTGACTTGCTTTTGCAAGTTTGTTCCTGGAAACGGTGTGCAAAAACTTGAGTGTGATGCTGATTTGATTTTTAAGGTTCAGACAAGGGTGACAAGTATAACATTCTCATGCACAAGTGATTAATTTTTTTAACTTAAAATGCGGCATTTGTGTGCGAACTGGAGCATAATGTAGGTTTGATGCTTTGTAATTCTGATCGGCATGATGAATATTGCGTTCCTATGCCTGCAAGTGTAGTAATTGTTACTCTCTAAGTGTGGCTTTTGTATCTTCGTTGGGGGGTCCCTGGAAATTCTCGCTTACAGCTACTGCGCTACATGGAAACATGGAAATTATTCGAACCATTAGTCTTGTAAATAAATACAAACAAATAGTACTTAAAAAGGATTTTTGGTAGGTGGGCTTTAGGTACATCAATGGGTTTCAAGTTCAATCAAACCCATATGTCTAGTTTGTCTTCGGCCAATGGGCGTGATAGGTCAATTTCATGGATTTATCCACTTATTCTTATTTTATTGTAAAAGAGAATAGGAAAAAAAAACTATCATAGAATCTTGTATGATAACTCACTCCCCGCTCCTCAACTTCTCTCCTCTTCCCTCCTTGACTGTCGACTATCTCCTCCGCTCAGGATATTAACTTTTCACTTTCCTCCCTCCCTCTCTCCCCCTTCCCTCGCTCTTTCATCTTTTTTTTTTTTCAATGGCTTTGCATGTATTGGCTCCCAAGTACTCCCTCCAATGGCGGCTGTTTGTGCCAATGGAGGCAGAGGCAACAAGCTCTACGTGCAGAAAAATCTGTTGATGGTGAATGATTTGCGATTTTTATGCTTCTGGCAAGGTTCAGTATCAAAATGAATTGATAGATTTGATCTGGCTTTGTGGAAAATTAAGGATTCTAAATTTATGTACTTTGTTTCGGGCATGAAGATGGAGGAAACTGTTTTGTTTCTTGTGGTATTTCAACGTTCATTGCTGTGGAGATCTCCTGGCTTTGTTCGACCTTCTATACCATTGAAATGATAAACGCGAATCTACTAAAAATTCGGTTTGAATCATGTGTGGCGGTGGACTTAAACAGCTGATGGTGGAACAGCCGACCTCGAAGTTCAACAACTGTGCCCGGAAGTGGCGGCAGAAGTGATGGTTAATGTTAGTTTATGGGTTGATGGACCTGTTGGTGAAGGAGGGAAAAAAGACGAAAAAAGGAAAAAATAGAAGAACGAAAAAAAAAATTTCTGAAAGCCATTCCTGAACTGCAAACAAATACTGCATGGGTTTTTACGAAAACACATACCCACTTACTAGTTTATCTTATGGTGATTGTAGAATTCAAACCATAGCATTTCCTTGCCTCATCTGACGATTGACCGCATGGTATTGATGGTTAAATATATCCTTGTGGCATAAAACACCATTTCTAGGCATCTAGCCATCAATGAAACTGGTAAGGGGAAAAATTGGGTCATCTCTAAACTACAATGAAACTGGTTAAGGGGGAAAAAATGG
Organism: Coffea arabica; assembly: GCF_036785885.1. Classification (NCBI taxonomy): domain Eukaryota; kingdom Viridiplantae; phylum Streptophyta; class Magnoliopsida; order Gentianales; family Rubiaceae; genus Coffea; species Coffea arabica. The sequence continues at coordinate 6,510,381 of NC_092323.1, read as the reverse complement.
GTACGAAAAAGCTCACAAAATGTTGGTACGGTTCCCAAAATGCCTCTGCACTGTGAATAATTCAAGTCGGGGGCCTAAAGATTCATGGTACCGATTACTCAATTGTCTGATAGGTCAATTGGCATAATTGATTAGCGACGAAAGAAGCAAAATCCGTTACTATATACCCCTATTCTAGAGAGGAATTTTGAATAATACCAAATTAATACTATGTTACCAGCATTTCAATGAACCAAAAGCAGTTTTTTAAGCATATTTACAGTTGTTTCGCTCTAGTTGACAGACTGATGACTTTGCCAAAAACGTGGCCAAATTGCTTATTCTTTCAGCAGCAACAATAAACATAACCTGCAGCATCTGGTAAGAGGGCCACAAGCTGCAGCAATTTCTAAAATCTTGAAAAATACACCACAAATTGCAAGAGACCTCCAAAAGAATTATAGGCAATGGAATAACTAAACTAAAGCACAAATAAAATGCATCACTCCCATAGGGCTCCTCCACAAAACCAATAAGATTGTTCAGATCTCAAAATGCCCAGGGTCAGACGAAAAATTGAGAGTAACAAATCAAAAACCTAGGAAAAGAACACAAAAATACCCCAAGTATCAGTGCAAAACCACCAATGGTATATAAAAACTAGGAAGGAAATATATGTGGAACTGATTATTTGGCGCTAGATTCAAGCGCTACCTGAAGATAAGAAAATGAGATGTTCTAACGTAGAATTGCAGCTGGCATCCGGAAATGCTATTAAGGCTTGAGAGCTAGGGCCACTCCAAACCTAGGAGTTTTGTCCAGGGCCTTGGTGTCAAATTCACTAGAGATGGTGAGGACTGATTTTGGTATGACTTCATGCTGCAAGAGGGTGCCTAGACTCCCATGATTGTTAAGCCTCATCTTCACGATTGTAAGGGCATCAACAGCATAAGATCCTCCAACAGTAAATGTGTTCTCATTAGTGGAGAACCTTCTCGTAATCTCTGCAACAGCAGCGCTCCTCTTCAATTGATCTAGATGGTGTACATATGATGCCTTTATCGTGTCCCCTTTGTCTCCCCTGAGGAAAAAATTAGTTCGGGTGACAAATCCAACCATCATATAAGGGTTCATTTTGGTTTGTGGTGTTGCGGCAGTTAAAAAAGCTGTCAAATCTCAATACTGGTTATGGACTCACAAAATTATTGAAGCAGAAGACTCTGGTTTTGTCACACTGATTCCAGCAGTATACTTGGTTAACGTACCAGAAGCAGTCTCATAACCTGCCTCAGCACCCAAGGCAAAGGTTGGCGTACCAAGGGTGACCGAGAGATCTACTGCTGGGGATTGCTTCAGACCAACTGCAGTAGTTAAGGTTGCATGTTGGTGAAAGTAGTGGATCTCGACCTGAAAAAAATTATTTAAATTTTATAAATGGTAGCTGCCACAAGTGAAAAGAAGTGAACACGTGATCAAAATCTAGGACATTTGTACCTTGCCAGAGCTGTAATCAGGATATTTCAGAGAAGCAATGGTCTTTGTCGATGGGACAATGTCTGTGACAGTAAGAGTGGTTGAGACCTATGACAAAAAGGAAGAGGAAAAATAGGATAAGAAAAGACACCATCTGGAGTGCAAAGCACATTTTCTGAGATGACAAGGAAAAGTAACTGACATTCGATTCCGTATCAACTTTGACATCAAACAAAGTATTCTTATACTTGTACTGAGCTGCTACATCGCCGGTTGAAAGCCCTCCTTTTTTCACTGCAGTTGACGTCAGGGCCTACACCAGAGGGTAGATAAATTGAGTTAAAATCACTTCACATGGGACTTAACAACCAAAATATAAGAGGAAAGCAATGGAAACAGTTGCAATGTGATTACAAGGATAGCAAGAAAAACAGAACAAAAACTAACTAGAAGACGTTCAACATTGAAAAAGAATGAACACAGAATGAAGAACCAGCAAGTGTACAAAATCCAATTAACAATGGGGAAAAGGAAGATTAATTAACAGGAAAAAACCATAGTGATATAACTCCAAAATAAGCCATTATGAGAGGTACACATTCACAAACATCAATTGTACAAATCCAAGGAGATGTAAAATTTGACCCCAGAAAAAATCTTCTGTTACCCATTCTCTTCAATCTTTTCCTGCAAGACACCTCCTGAGAAAGAACTTCCTAAACTTAGGAAATACATCACCAGCCCAAAAAAAGGAAGCAAAGCTCTGAGATATCCCTACAGTCATTACCCCTCTTTGGGTGGCTTAATCACATCACTTGATGAGAAGGAACATATATCAACATATTTTATAAATCAGAAAAGTAACTACTTATGCTTTATGCATCCAAGGGAAGACTGACATGAAGTCAGGTTTGAAAGGCACTCTAGCCAGATTGCTTAGAATCCACAAGTTTACTCGAGATGGATTTTCCACCACTTTCAATAGGGTCTCCATTAATGCCACGGATTTGAATGAGAATATATCCAGCCACTGATTAGAATGAGAAAACGTCCATGTAAAACATCATGATAGGTTGTTGAATATGAATACTAACATTAGCATTCAATAGTTAAAGATGTACAAGAGATTAGATCTTTGCCATACTTGGGATGCTACATTTCGAAGAGGTACCAGTTGTATTCAAGTTCTAGGATATAATCATGACTAGATTATCAAAAAAACATTTTTGCTCATGAAAGCTCTTGCGAGACCGACCATGAAATGATGCACTAGAGCTCCAGCACATGCATGCACCTTATCCATGAATAATTCCATGAATCGTCGAGAACTGGGGCTAAACAAATCCAATAAAAGAGAAAAGAGCCAAAATAGCTAATCTACGGCCCCTCATTTTGTCGACAAAACAATCTATCCTAATAACATAACAATAATGCACCATAATGCAGCCATTAACAGACCTCATCAAAACAGCTAAGTATATGAACAAAATTAATACTACGGCATAGTAAATGTAGTTTAGATGATAAATCTCTTAATTTTAGTCGCAGAATAATTACAGAACAATAAGTTGAACCAAGTGTATTCAATCTCAAATTCCGTTAAAATCTACAGAGTACTAATCAGTCAAAACCCTAGCTATTTTCGTTCAATCAGAAAAAGATACTACCGCAGTAGCGGAGTTACTAGTCCTTATGATCAAAATTGGAAGTCCAATTCAGACGGAGATGAAAGAAGGTCGTACCACTCCGCTGTAGCTGTAGGTGGAAACAGACAATTTCTGATCGGAGATATAGTCCTTGGTCAACAGATCTACGAATCAAACGAGTACAATAACATAAAAAATATGATGAAAATGAGAGGAATTACAACGAAATTTCGAATAAAAATTCCGGGGAAAACAAAGAGAGAGACGATATGGAAAGAGAGAATTTACCTTTGGCCTTCTTGCCGATATCGGAGAAAAGACCTGGTCCTTTGCTCATCTTTTCCTGGAGAGGGAGGGAGTGAAGTTCGAGAGAGAGAATCAGGAGAATCGACAACTACTGGGACTGTGATGAGAGGGAAAAAATGAGGGGTACTGTATTTCGTGGCCACCACCAAAATCGGTGGCAAACGGGGAATATAGCAACCATGGATCTGGGTCGTCGATCTGAATCGGGTGGTTTTTATTCTTTGTGATTTAAATAATGCTGGGAATCGGGTTGGGCCCATTAATTTTTTCCAGAGAGAAGCCCATGAGTTTTTACATTTAATAGTTTTTTTTTTGTTTTTTGTTTTGCCGAAGTTATTGAAGTTATTGTTGGCTCATTTTATCACCTGACAAAGTTGAAATTATTCTCGTATTCAATTACCATGCTATTATTGCTTAATGGTACTTTGTTCTTTTTACTGCAAATTGGTGTTCCAAACATACATTTTCAGGTTTGTTTGAATAGAATATTATTTGGAATAATTACTGTAACACTTTTTGTGATGTGATGTATGTGAGATAAAAAGATAATTGAAAATATAAAAAAATGGATTGGAAAATGTGTTTATGATATAAACGAAATATTATTTGAGATATTTGTGCTATCCAAACACTCACAGGTAAGTGTTTGGATAGCACAAATATGTGAGTGTTTGGATAGCACAAATATCTCAAATAAATATTAGTATATTAAAATAAAACTAAGGATGACAGTGGAAACAGATGCTCTGGATTTCATAGTGTGGGAGGTGGGACGAAACATGGGGCATTTCCCCTTCGGTTAAAGATGGAGTCGGGGTGCCACCAGTTAAAATAATAATAATAATAAGAAATATAATTATATATAACATTTAATTTAATTAATTATAAAGTTATAATAATGCTATTATTAATTAAAAATACTATATAATATATATTAGTATATATAATATAATTAATATTATCAATTATACATGCATACTAATAAAACCTATTAATTAGTTAAGCTAAATTTATTAATACATCTATACTAAATTTCTAATTATATTTAACACAATAGCAATGTGAGGGGTGAATGTCCCGGCGAGGGGCCTAGCGGGCAGTTGTGTGGGGGGGGGGGGGGGACTCCCGTCCGTTGCCATTCCTAGTTCAAATACATGTACCCAACCTATCCTAAGTCCTAACAAATTTGAACGTTGACCTAACTGAAAAACAATTGGAAAGGACCATCCAATGGCGTAGAGGTCCCCCAAAACTTCGTGTTCCTTAAATGAGAGGTCTCTTTCGAGTTCATCAAGTACGAGGTATAAATCCATATGGCTGTCTATATAAAAGCTTAGGTCATTTTTCCATCGTCAGCTGACAAAATCAAGTTATTATCGAATTCCAAGTACTATGCTATTATTGCTAAACAGTACTATTGGGATGCCTTGACTCAGATCTTCGACCTATGGCGATTCGACTATATTGCGCTTCACTGAGTTATTTGGGAGTCTCGCTACCCGGTCAGCTAGTTGGGGTCCAGCGGGCAACGCTCCGAAACTTACGGCATATATTAGTTATCGTGTCTGTTTTTTTTATTTTGGGTCTTGGTTTTGGACCTAAGCCCGTTTGGTTGTTTGGTTATATATATATACACCATCTATTCATTCTGTAATGTATTCTGATTCGTTTCAAAACCCTAATAAAATCTGATTCCCCCAAAATCGTTCTAGTGTTCTTGTTTGTTCTCTTGTTTTGTTGCATCTGTTATAACAAGTACTTTGTTCTTTTTTTTTTTTAAAAAAAATTAATTTAATTTAATGCATATTGATGTTCCATAAGTACCTTTAAAAAGTCCCGAAGAGGAAGATCAAATACATATACCCAACCTATCGAGGTTTATGAATTCTGGGTCCAATCAATGGGAGCAAGAATTTGCAGGAATATTTGTAGTAGTCAAGACTTCATGCAACATATGTACGCTCATTTTCCTAGCTTAAACTTCAGTCAAAACAAGACAAACTTCAAAGTCCTAATCAGCAGTCTCATACCATACAGCAATTGATTTGCTTGATCGGGACGTACGAAAGAGAGAATGCAAATACAAGGAAGCTATCTAGCTAAAACAGGATAAAGGAATGATCATTTACGGAAAGGGGAATTTATGCCAAGTGTTGACCCGTTCCCCTGAGCTGTCAATAAATTAATGATTAGAGGAGAAGAAATAACCAACTCAACTCATCTCGCTTTACACGACGGTAAGATAATTAAACTCAAACATCTTCTTCTTTAGAGGCACATCAGTCTAAAAGTTGGAAAACAAATTGGGTCCTGAGAAGACAGAACTTTGTTCATCTGATCGCAAGTCTTTTTTTTTGGAGAAACGAAAACTTTGACATCTGATCGCAAGTCATGCTAGACAATAATATTTATGCACAGGCTTATTATGATCTATCTGGATGGGATGTATTTGCCCCTGCTTTTTGCTCGATAAATTGCTTCCATTGATAGTCAGGGAAACAAAAGAAAAAGAAAAAGAGGAAGACATAATAAAAGTACATTTGTCCTGTTAATTAGTCATGGGTCACGTTCTTGGAGTTTGTAAATCGGTCCAAGTTGATTTGGTAGTTGCGGTTGGCAGAGTTAGGCAACTCTGGACGAAATCAGAATACTAGTGGCTGGCCCAGCCTGCGTTTTACACCAACCATTATTGTGTTTCAGCATTGCTTATTTAATTGAAAAAACAAAAAAAGAAATCCTTTAGCATCCGGTTCCCTCACCTTCAATTATTGTACGCGCAAAAGCCCATCAGTCCTCTGAACCAGAGTCACAGCAATAGGACACCAAACAACGAAAAAGTTTTATTCCAAGATTTTTTCTTTATACAGAATCCCTTGTGGAAGAGATCAAATACTAATAAATATGTCTGTGCAGGTTCACAGATTCTCGCAGCCAATTGTAACCAAGCTTCCGAAAGAGGAGGAGACACTCGAAGACGTGCATCTAGTTAAAAAATTTATTCACTATATATATAGAATTCGAACTCTCGACTTGTGGCCCGATGAGCATCTAGTTTTCTAGTCGCTTGTACACCTTTAATAAAGAGGCTAGCACATAGACAAAGAATACTTACCGCGTAAAAACTACTGCTACACGGTTTCAGTCCGCGTAACGACTGACGACCCCACCCTCCCTCCACCAAAGAATCCATCACCTGTAAAGCAACGATAGGCTGCCACGGCCTAATCAATAAAGGGAGTTACTTTCCTTCTAACGTCAGCTTTGGTTTTGACTCTTACCGAAATAAAGGATTTAATTAATGAGTACTTAGAGTTGGTTTTAAAAAATATTAGTATTAATTTAAAAAGCATTCAGATGCAGGAAGATATAATAAATATATAACTGTGTGTATATTTACTGAGTAGATTATGTACAATTTACTAAGTCAGATGCCGAGTTCCCTCTGAATACCTGTTTCAAAAATCCATATGAAAAGGAAAAAGAAAAAAAACAAAGGGCCTACATTTTAACTCGTGATAGACAAAAAAGCAAACGCTTATGCAATAAACTAGTCTAATAAAATGCGATGAATCCCGCATGTTTCGTTCAAATCACACCTCAAAATCCATATTGACCGTTGTAACTGAAGTAATAGCAGTAGTAGCATCAAGCAACAAGCTTTGTGGCTATGGTGCAGTGCAGCGCCACCAAGTAATGTACTAATACCCAAGGAAATCGGATCTTCATTTGCTGCCTCCTTTCTACCTACTTCATTTCTCGTCTCGTTCTTTTCTGATTATCCCCTTAGTCCCATTTCAGTTCCGTTCCGCCCCTTCCAAGAGAAAATTGCTCAGAAACTTCGCCATGTTGGCGTCATCCTCAAAGCATATAACGGAGGATGCTTCTTTGCTTTCTACTTGAAATTGTCCTTCTCCTTTTTTAATCACAGCCCGCGTACGATCCCAGACTTTTCCTTGTAGTTCCTCCTTTGTTTTTGCTTATATAAACACTGCACCGCAGTGCTTGGTTGAAAACAACGTTTATTTTGATATTGTGCATGTGTACGAAACAAAATCATTGCAAGATTGACAGTAATGGAGAGCTACTTGAATGAGAATTTTGAGGTGAAGCCTAAGAATTCGTCCGAGGAGGTTTTGCAACGATGGAGGGATCTCTGTGGGGTTGTGAAAAATCCCAAGCGGCGGTTTCGATTTACTGCCAATCTTTCCAAGCGTTACGAAGCGGCTGCTATGCGCCGTACCAATCAGGTCCCCTCCATTTCCTATTTTCTTTCTTTTCTGCTGGAATTTTTACAAGACATGGAATCAAGAAATTTTTTTTCTTGATCCCCATGATATTTTTTCGTGATCCCTTGATCTTTTTGAGTATATTGAAGGGAAATTAGTAGAAAATCAGGAAATGCACAGAAATAATTCTGGTGACTTTGAGCCAAGACCTCTGCTTTTTTATGATCATTGCTGAATTTGCAAGGGCTTGACGCATGGACTTCATGCTTTTCATACTTGAAATTTTTTTTATTAAAAAAGTGATTTAATGATACCATGTTTAAATACTTGTAGCATTTGCCACCAGTTGAATAAATACTTGTATTGACTGCCTTACATGACCCCAAAAACCCAGCCCGGTTATGTGCCTTTAACAAGATTGCAACTGTACTTAAAAGAGTTTTCTTACCTTTTATCTGCCTTTTTTGTTATAGGAGAAGCTGAGAATTGCAGTATTAGTATCAAAGGCTGCATTTCAGTTTATACAAGGTGAGATTATTGTTACTACTTTCTTATGGATCTGGAGGCTAAAATTTTGAATACATTGTGGAGATTCATTCTTTTCGGTGGATTATTGCAGGTGTTGCACCCAGTGACTACACCGTGCCTAAGGAAGTTCAAGAAGCTGGATTCCAGATTTGTGGGGATGAGTTAGGGTCCATTGTGGAAGGTCATGACCTGAAAAAGTTGAAATTTCATGGTGGAGTTTCTGGTATCGCGGACAAGCTGGTCACTTCAACCACAAACGGCATTCCAACTGATGCTGCAGCCCTGAACCGTAGAGAGGAGGTATATGGAATAAATAAATTTACTGAGAGTGTTGCCCGGAGTTTTTGGGTATTTGTGTGGGAAGCCCTTCAGGATATGACTCTCATGATCCTTGGAGTGTGCGCATTGGTGTCTTTGATAGTTGGTGTTGCAACTGAAGGATGGCCAAAGGGGGCTCATGATGGACTTGGAATTGTTGCCAGCATATTGTTAGTGGTGTTTGTCACTGCAACCAGTGATTATCGTCAATCTTTACAGTTCAGGGACTTAGACAAAGAAAAGAAAAAGATTTCCATTCAAGTGACTAGGAATGGTTACAGGCAAAAGATGTCGATATACGATCTACTTCCAGGAGATATCGTACATCTTGCCATAGGAGATCAGGTTCCAGCAGATGGACTTTTTCTATCAGGATTTTCTGTGTTAATTGATGAGTCAAGTTTGACAGGTGAAAGTGAGCCAGTAATGGTCAGTGCTGAAAACCCTTTCCTGCTCTCTGGGACCAAGGTGCAGGATGGATCTTGCAAGATGCTGGTTACTACTGTTGGAATGAGGACTCAATGGGGCAAACTGATGGCTACTCTTAGTGAAGGGGGAGATGATGAAACCCCACTGCAGGTTAAATTGAATGGAGTCGCAACAATCATTGGAAAGATAGGCCTTTTCTTTGCAGTGGTGACTTTTGCCGTGTTAGTGCAGAAGATGTTTGGACGCAAACTGGAACATGGAACACACTGGAGCTGGTCTGGAGATGATGCACTGGAGATTTTAGAATACTTTGCTGTTGCAGTCACCATTGTTGTTGTTGCAGTTCCTGAAGGACTTCCTCTTGCTGTGACTTTGAGCCTGGCATTTGCAATGAAAAAGATGATGAATGATAAGGCACTTGTTCGTCATTTAGCTGCATGCGAGACAATGGGCTCTGCCACAACAATTTGTAGTGACAAAACCGGGACGCTCACAACCAACCACATGACTGTGGTGAAATCGTGCATTTGTATGAATGTCAGAGAGGTCGGCAAGCCAGCTGATGGTGGTTCTTCATTGTCCTCCGAACTCCCAACTTCTGTCGTTAAAGTTCTCCTGCAATCAATTTTTAATAACACTGGAGGAGAAGTAGTGGTTAGCAAAAATGGAAAACGCGAGATATTGGGAACGCCAACTGAGACAGCAATCCTAGAGTTTGGATTATCACTTGGTGGAGATTTCCAGGCTGAAAGACAAGCATCTAAACTTGTAAAAGTCGAGCCTTTTAATTCTACAAAGAAGAGAATGGGTGTTATACTGGAGCTTCCAGAAGGAGGAGGTCTAAGAGCTCATTGCAAAGGAGCGTCAGAAATAGTTTTGGCAGCCTGTGACAAGGTGATTAACTCAGATGGAGATGTTGTGCCTCTCGATGAGGAATCAGTCAAACACCTGAAGGCTACCATTGATCAGTTTGCTAGTGAAGCTCTTCGTACCCTGTGTCTTGCCTATATGGAACTTGAAAATGGATTCTCTGCTGAAGATGCTATTCCAGTTTCTGGTTATACATGTATTGGGATTGTAGGCATCAAGGATCCTGTTCGCCCAGGAGTGAGGGAGTCTGTGGCCCTCTGTCGTTCAGCTGGAGTGACTGTTCGGATGGTTACAGGAGATAACATCAATACCGCAAAAGCTATAGCTAGGGAATGTGGAATCCTTACTGATGATGGAATTGCCATAGAAGGTCCAGTTTTTAGGGAAAAGACCCAGGAGGAATTACTTGAATTGATTCCCAAAATTCAGGTGTGCTAGATAGATGCTTATAGGATATATGAGCAACTACCTACTTACTCTACCTTCGTAGTTAATAAACCACAACTCATTTCTGCGATTTTTTTTTTTTAAATTTTTTTTAAGGTGATGGCTCGATCTTCGCCGCTAGACAAGCATACATTGGTGAAGCACTTGCGAACCACATTCAATGAAGTCGTTGCAGTAACTGGTGATGGAACAAATGATGCTCCTGCACTTCATGAAGCAGATATTGGACTTGCAATGGGCATCGCCGGAACAGAGGTTCGTCATATAAAGGAGCCATTCCACTTTTTAAACTTATCTTATAGGATAGGATACAGATTTGGGCGTTAAAAAAGTAGAGCGTAATTTGGAAAAATTCGTACATATTTTCAGGTTGCCAAAGAGAGTGCTGACGTTATAATTCTCGACGACAATTTCTCCACGATTGTAACCGTGGCCAAATGGGGTCGGTCTGTTTACATAAATATTCAAAAGTTTGTGCAGTTCCAGCTGACTGTCAATGTAGTAGCGTTGATTGTCAACTTTTCTTCGGCTTGTTTGACTGGTAAGAATCGTACGTAGTATTTCAGTTGTCAATAATATTAATATGTTAGCATTTGTCATTTGTTCCTCTCCCTCAATTTTGTCTCTATAAGATGCTGAGACAAAATCAGAGCATTATTCATTTTTTTAATAAAAAAAAAGAAACTGTAAATATCATTTTTTATTTCAGGAAGTGCTCCCCTTACCGCTGTTCAACTTTTGTGGGTCAACATGATCATGGATACTTTGGGTGCACTTGCTCTGGCCACTGAGCCTCCTAACGAAGAACTAATGAAAAGACCCCCAGTTGGAAGGACGGGAAATTTTATTACAAATGTCATGTGGAGGAACATCTTAGGACAATCCTTGTATCAGTTTCTATTAATATGGTTTCTTCAAGCATTTGGAAAAACAATCTTTTTCATTCGTGGTCCTGATGCTGATTTGGTCCTTAACACCCTTATTTTCAACACATTCGTATTCTGTCAGGTAACTCTTTAAAACCATGGATGGATGGTTGCAATCTCAGTATTCCCTCACTGTTTCGAGTGATCCAAACTTGCATATACTGTTTGTATTTGCAGGTTTTTAATGAGGTGAACTCACGAGAGATGGACAAAATTGATGTACTCGAAGGCATACTGGACAACCAAGTTTTTGTAGCAGTCATCACTGCAACTGTCTTCTTCCAGATTATTATCATTGAATACCTAGGAACCTTTGCAAACACAACACCCCTCTCGATAGTGCAGTGGTTTTTCAGCATACTTTTTGGTTTCCTGGGCATGCCAATTGCTGCGTACTTAAAGCAGATTCCAGTTTGAAGATCCCATGAAGAATTGAAACATCTGATAAGGAACTCCCCAAGGGTGGAATCTTGGCAGATGTGCTTCCAATGAAGATCTTGATGTGTGATTCTCTCCCAATTGCCCTTTTTCATCTTCACAAGGCAAGTTTTTGCAGAATTGTAAAGCATGAATAGTAGGTTATGACAGAAGATTTATAAGACCAACTACAGCTTTAGGGTAGTTCCTTTCTTTTTGTCGAGCAACTATAGAGTAGAATTGAATGTGTTTAGCAATCGGTGTTGCTTGAACTTGATGTTGAAACTCCTGTATAAAGCTTATCTCTGTGTTTGCCTCTGAAAAGCATCATCATGGTTTACAGCTTAGGCAAAAACTTGTACTTGAGCGACCATTGTCCTTGTCAACTCCAACTGATCAATTACCAAATCGTCACTTGTAAATGGTACTTAATCATTTTGATGCCAGAATTTTGTGCATGCTACTGAAGTGCAAACCAAAAAATGAACCATGCACCATAAATCATTTCATTTCATTCATGGATGACATAGAATTCGAGTATTAATTCTGTGATATTCCATGTTTGATTGCCTTTTATGCACAACATGAGACATCTCAATTAATCCCACATTGATAGGATCAAATAATCCCATGGGCTGATGGTATAAGTTATCTCAAATTGAAACTCTAATAATTAATTATATTAACAGTGTTCCTATTTCTCATCAACAACAACATTTGGGAAACTAATCTATTGGTTGAAAGAAGAATTAAATTTCTCGCAGCAACGCTTTATACTACTATTAGGTTGCAACATTTTTTTTCCTTTTTTTTTTTTTTTGTAAGAGTGCTAAAGTAAAAATTTAATTGAAAACAAAAGAAAAAAAATCTTGTGCAATAGAAGTTAGTGGACAGTAAAATTAGCAGAGAGAGAAGAAAACCAAAAAACAAAATCAGAACTCATAAACGAGCAATTTATTTTTATTCCTTATTGTACTAAAAATACTTAATTAAAAGAAAATACTCCAACTTCATTTTCTTTCAGAAAAACTTTGTATCGAAGTTGGACCTAGAGGGATTGTCGAGCATATGACACTTGTACATCAAAGTTTTCTTTCTTCTTTTTTTTTTTTTGAGCTCGATGCAGCCAATTTTGCCATTATAAAATACATAAAGATTTTATGAATTTACTGCCTTGTTGTCCTTTATTTTATGAATTCACAAACTTCTCCTTTATTTGTGGCGTGTTATGCATATTGGTTTTGTATTGAAATTGTTGATCCACCGAATTCAAATTCAGTACATTCACGAAGATACAATTTTACTTTAATATTTAGACACTCGACATTGATCTGGTTTGATTAAATTACAACTTATTAGGATCGGGCTAATTAACCAAATTTAGGTTTACCCGACCCACGGACATACGTATGACGTGTCCCAATGGCCATATTCCTAATACAAACAGCAGCGACACACTTTCAGTCCTCTCCCATTTGATTCCTGTGCTCACCAGATAAATAATGCAGCCAAACAGGTTCGAGCAATGCTCTGGCGTTCTTCAGCAGCTGCCTTCCATCCGCATTGTCTCTTAACTCCTGTGCTTCCACCTCGATTCGAGGATATATGCTTTGGACAGAGGCCAACATTAGCTTCAGTCCCCCCCATTCCTCGTGATGCCTGACTAACTTCATGCAGACGAAATGCAGGATGCCCAGTACATGATCAAATTCCTTTCTATCTAGCCCAAGAAGTAAACCATTCAAGAAAATCACTCCCACAGCATCTAGTACATCAGGGTTTGTTCTTAACAGTTGAACCATTATTCCCAGAAGTTTCCTCAATGCAGAAAACCGCTCAGATTTAGATCCGCGAACCGCCTCCTCATCTGAGGCAACGCCTTGAAGTTCATAGAACTCGATCTTTGCTAGAGTGGTTGTCCATAAGGAAAAAATATATGCATCACAGTCAGATGCAGTCCCTCCCGAAGTCTGTTTCAGCAGGTGGATTGATCCTAGTGCTAAAATTAAGTCGGGCACCCATGGCTTCACTGCTGTAATAAGCCGAGCTGCATATCCATAGCCTAAGCATTCTTCAACTGAAGCAAAAAGGTTAAACAACTCATTCGCCAGGTTGCATGGTGCTGGTAAAAGAAGGGAAGCTTTGGACGAATTTTTGAGCAATAAGCTGAGAAACTTGGCAACATAAGTGAACGAACTCCTCAAACAAACAAATGTTTCTCTCAAGCCTTCTTCTGTGAACTGCAGCTGAGTGTTGGAATACTTTTTCAAATTAAACATCATGAACTTTATGCATGTCATTGCAAACTTCATACATAATTCTTCATTATCATCAGCAATTTCAATGGAAATTGCATCAACAATGAGCTTGAGTACTGCAGTTAGCACCTTCAACATATTTGATATCCTTTTTGGTTTAATGAAGCTGGATCCTGTGTAGAATTGAACAAAAAACAATAAACTGGACTCAGTTAAAGAATTTCATGAACTCAAACCAAAAAAAAACACACACACACAGAGACTATTCTAAAACACCAATGCCACATAGAGAAATGCAACAATTTTGTTGTGGAGATCCTTAGACGACCAGGTATTCTGCATTTATAAAGTCAAGTCATCCCGCATCTAAAGAACTACCAACTTAATCTATATTATTTAAACTAGTCTATAAAGCTCTTCTGATTTCTTAACCATTGTGTAGCTGATGCAATCAACACCAACTCGTTTGCTCATCCTATCCACCAAAGCACTTGTCCTAATTAATTGTATCAGCTCTTGTACACAAATGCTGGATTCTGAAAGGTTCAAATGTGTACCATTGTGAAATGGAAGCAGAAGTTCTAGAAAAATAGAATGCATAAGAAAGAAACTCACCATCATGAGTTGGTCTAGGCATATCAGTTTGCAAATCTGTGTACTTCACACATCCATCTTCCATGACTACCTTATATGTACAATTAAATAAATGATTGAACGTTGAGTCCAAAACAGTATTCCTCGAAATGGACTGCAAATTAGAGCAAAAGTTAGTGGAGATTTGTTTTGTAGCATCCATTTATAAGTCAAGATAGTACCAAAGATTCAAAAAAGTTCAAATTGATTTGCTTCACCAAACTTTCATTGCAATACAGTTTCAATGTTCCATAAAGCTGGGGGATAGATGATCAACAAAATGCCAACAACCTCTCTTCAACTACACATTTGGCTCTCCACATTCTTCACAAAAATATTTAAAGAATAAATAAAAACATTAACAGTTAAAAATGATGAAAATAATAGTTATATTAACAAGATTTCTAACTCAAAACAAGCTTTAAATCCCCATCAGAATCTTTCCCTTGTAACAGTTCAGAATTACAAGAAGTATCAACCAATTTTCCACTGTGTTTAACAGGTCTTGACATCAAAACAACCAAACTTCTTAATGTACAAGTACCATCAATATCAGGATGAAACATTTTACTTAGGACAAACATGCTCATTTTTAGAAGTATCTCCAAGACATTAACAAAGATGGGTGAGAATAAAATAAATCAAAAGAAACAAGAAAAAGCATGCAAATGCAAATCTAATTGACAGAATGTGCTTCTAAGAGCAACAGGACTTTGACAAAGAAAAGCACATGTGTTTTGCACCAGACTTGATTTACTGTGGAAACATACATCTGAATCAACATTTCACTTGCCTCAAGAGGTGAATCTGAAGAGTCTAAACATTCTCCTTCCCTGGAGCTAGAATGTGTATTTCCAATTGTGCTAACATGTTGCAGAGACATATGTAGGGTGAGAGTTGCATATGCCAATACTGGAGAAGCACTCATAGTATCGCACTGTAAGCATTGCAAGATGCTAACCTCAGATATCACCTTCAAAGCATCAAAAGCAGCTTCCAAATTCCTAGAAGTTAATATTGCAGTCCGCATATTTTCAGATAAAAGTAGTTCCTTTATTTGCCAGGCTATTCCTGTAGCAATAGCATAATCCTCATAAAATCTACTTTTGACAAACTTGGATGATCTTTTCTTCTCATCTCCCAACTTTGATGAGGCTCTCGAGGTAGATTTAGTTTTCCTCCTTTTAGCAGAGGCATCAATAAATTTTGTTTGTTCTATTCCAAATCCGACATGGCAGTCATGTGCAGTTTTTTGCAAATGTTTTGTCATGGCATCAAACATCAGATCAAACCAATCACAAGACAAGACCATCTTATGAGCAGACCTAAGTTCAACTTGCCTGTTCATATCACTGCATATAGCACTGCAATTCATAATCAGTCCCAAGCAATCTTTGAAAAGGCCATCCACGGCATCAGGAGAAATGGCTGTAACAATCTTGCAAACACAAGATTTGGCATGAGTAGTAGGTGCAGCAGCAAAAATTCGCTTCAGCTTTTCATCATTCACTTCCTCCTTCATTGCAGCCTTGGTAGATGGATCATTTACTAAATTGTCACAAAGGTGGGAAGCAGCAGTCAGTAAACCATCCATATGTTGTGCATCAAGCCGATCAGATGACAGAGTTAAACGGATGAGAACACCAAAAAGCTCCTTGAGGGACTGCAATGATGCTCCCTCTGATACACAAAACTCACAAAATCTTGCTCCAGCAACAGGGCACCTTCTTATGAGTGCAATAAAGCGATTACATGCTTCTTCCTGGGTTACTTGAGAGGGAAAATATGATGGTATAAGAAGTTTTGTGATTTTCTGAGCAACAAGAGGGTGATCATTTGCAAGTGAAGACAACAGTAGTTCTAACTGCACCACCTGCAGGCAAACAGACACATTTACGAGTGCACTTACAAAAAAAAAGTTATCAGTAATTAGAAAAAGAGAAAGTCAGCAATTGCTAGTTATTTTTACCCAAATATTTTTGCCAGTTTGGAAGTACCTTATGAAACTGAAAGTTCCGCATATCCCTTACAAGAAGAAGCAGATCCATGATAGCAACGCGCACTGAAAGTGCATGATCCAGAATCAAATGCCCCATTCTAGGTAAAAGTACTTTAAGGACTTCATGGGAATGAGGATTTCCAAGAAGGTACATGATTCCATCAACCGTGGAAAACCTAACCTCAGTACAATTGTCATGTGTCAAATCATCAAAAATTTTGGTAAGTATCTTTGTGATGGATGGTGTAGGAATAACTTCCCAAAACAAGTTAAGTATGCGACAACCACCCTCCACAGCCACAACTCTCACATCTGGACATTCATCCGTAAGTAATTTATTCACCAAAAAGAACTGTTTATCAAGCAGCGTATCTTCAACCTCCTTTGTCGCATCAGGATCTTCAAGGGGGAATAGGTCTAGAAGTAAATGAAGTGCATTGTGACGAACATTGGAGTTCGCTACCTGAAAAAAATGGACCAGTACCATAATGTATGAATATATTCTTATAGGAAAACAAGTAGCTACCTCCATTGAGCTTGAGAAAGACCAATGATGACCCTCAAACTTGAGAGCTAGTGAGAGAACTCAATATTCAAAAATAAAAAAGTCCTGCAGTAGTAACTAGTAATGCTTTTTTCCCATTTATCAAACTTCTCTTCAATTCACTAAGAAGCTATAAGTTTTCCAGTTGCCACACCATCACTAAGCCAGCCTGACAGCATTCAGACAACAATATAGGTCAATGAGTTAAGTTCCCATTAAACTATTTGCGAAAAGCTGCAACTTGTAATATAAAGCGGCAAGACAGTTTCCTTTTACATTTTCAATCAATTCTGACTACTGAATTAGGTCCTAGCAAAGAAATGATTTAAAATTTTCATCTGATAATGCAATGTAAAATTTCCTAGACCAGTTTTGAATGATGAGGAGTGGCAAAAGAAAGAACCAGATTGTAGAATCATATCATGCTTGTAAACGTAATGAGCTGAATTGTTAGCTTTTACACTGCACAGCCACGGTAGCACACAACAAACAGCTCTATACCACTAACTGAATCACAAGAAAATGAAGCGGTAAAAATTACCTGAAGAGAACGAAAGATCACAGGCTCGGCAAGCCTAAAGAGCAGTTTCTCAACCCCATGTGTTGTTCTTTGGATGATAAACGCCCCCAAAACCGTCCTGATAGAAGCAGCAAATGCGGGGGAGCTAGCATGTATAGCGCTCTCGATCAACCCCTGCAAAAAGTCGTTCTCGATTTCGTCCTTCGACTCTCCTTCCACGGACTTCCAAGCCCGAAAAACAATCTCCCCATAAGCTTCCAACATGGATTTCCTTCCAAATGGGATCTGCGACTTAATCATCGCCAAGGCCTCCGTCACTAGCTGCCCACTCAGCCCAAATATAAATGCGATAAACTTCCTTCCTTCCTCTGTCTTAAAATACAAGGGGGATATCACGCAACGCATTAACAAATTCTTCAAGTCCTCGATACTTTCCTCATCTTCAAAATCAAACAAAATAAACGCCTCTCGAAGACTGTAAACCCTGTGAACGTCCACTTTCTTCTTTAAAGTCAATGACCTCGATAGCAGAAAAGGCAATGACTGCGAAATTAGGGCTTCTTTTCCAGGCAAATTCCTCTTCCACCACTCCTCACACAAATTAGCAATCTCCGACAGCAACGTCGAATCCGACTCGAATATAACTAAATTATCGTGCAACTCGCTAACTCCAGGGAGTAAATCAGCAGCCGAAAATGAACCTTTCGGATGTGTGACGCAGAGGAACGCAATATACGTGTAAATCTCGAGATTTTCGACGACGGATTCCTTCTGCCTTTTCTTTTCGTTTTCGGTGGTGTGAGAAGCATCATCGCTTTTCAGGTGGCGGGAGGAACGGCGGACGCGCTTAGTAGGTGGAGTCTGAGGGGAAGTTTGGGGGCTTGAACTGGAAAACGATTTAAATTTGTTAATTGATTGGGAAATTGAGCGGTGGAGAGAGGGCGGGAGGGAAGAAACGAGGTCAGAAGGAGGAGTAAGGGTGTAAATTAAGGATTTGAGAGTGGATTTTGTAGATTTTGCAAACCCTAGCTTTTTAGCTGTTGAGAGGAATTCTTCTGCTGAGGTCTTCAGCGACGAGCGAAGCCTCTTCTCCATCGAAAGGATTGCTGCGCGTTTTTGTGAGTGGGGAAGTGCGTGTTTCTACTGTCGTCAGTGTCTTGGAATGGGAGGGAACGGTTAAGAGTTACGCGTTGTGAAGGTTGTTTGGGTGACCGATGGATGGAAAGACATGATTGGATTTGGGATGTGGGGAACAGGAAGTGTCGTTAAGCTTTGATTGGTCTGTTAGCCCATCAATTAAGTAGTTCTGTACCTTTTATTACTTTCAAATTTGAAACTAGTTTTGGCGGCCTGCGAGAGGGGAAAGCAGACAAACAACATCGGAGGAAGAAAACAGAAAATAAATAGTAAATAAATAAATAAAAGTCACGGTTTGGATTGCCAT
Source organism: Coffea arabica (assembly GCF_036785885.1). Classification (NCBI taxonomy): domain Eukaryota; kingdom Viridiplantae; phylum Streptophyta; class Magnoliopsida; order Gentianales; family Rubiaceae; genus Coffea; species Coffea arabica. Next base: position 6,491,418 of record NC_092323.1, on the reverse strand, counting down.
CTTTTGAAATTTTTATAAAATAAAAAAATTGCACTCCCTCCGTCCCACTTTAATAGTCATGTATTCCTTTTTCATCTGTCCCAAATTGTAGTCCACCCACTTTCCAATTGAAGAATGTAGTTGTATTTTAATTTTCCTAAAACACCTTTATTCAATATAAGTAGTTGTTACTATAAACCTACCTCATTTAATAAGAGTTGATTCTTTTTTTACCATCAATTCAAGTTCCCATAAAGTTGTACCATATTTAATGTGAGGCTATTTTAGGAAAATAGCAATCTAAATTTACTTTTCCAACAAAGTTAACTAATTTTTCTTAAACTGTGTGAAAAAAAAAACAAGATTATCCAAGTAGAACGGAGGGAGTAGTACCATAACACCTTGAAGTATATGAACTAAAAAGGTAATGGTAAGGAATATTTTTAATTTAAACTAGCAATCCAAAGAATCCCGTAATTTTACCATTCAAAGAAACTTTTGAATCAAAATATAACTGGATTTTGAATCCACAATTAATTTTTAAGGCTTAGTTTGGGAGTTTAGGATAGAAAAGAAAAGAATGGAAAATTTAAGTTATGAGAGAAAAGAAGAGAGGAGAAGACATTTTGTTATGTTGTTTGGGAGTTTTGAAAAATAGTGGAATGATTTTGGATATCGAAATCATTAAATATTTGTTCAAGATCTTTTTAAGGACAAAATAGGCATTTTTAAAAAAATTGACAAACTTCCTCAAACTTTCTTCCCATTTCTTTCTAATGTGGGAGGAAAAATTTTGGCTACTATTCATCATCTTAAATTCTTACATTTCCTTTCTTTTCTTTTCTACTAAAAACTAACAAATGAAGGAAAACTTAGGTTGTGTTTGGATTGCATTTTCCGTAATTTTTCATGGAAACCGACAATCCAAACAAGGCCTTAACTTTCTCTTCTTTCCCTTTCTTTTTTGTCCAAATCCTCCACTCTGAAACGAAGCCTAAGTGATGGGACTTGATCCCTCCAATCTACTTTTTGAAAAAAATCTTTCGATGTTAATTTTTTAATTTTAATAGTAACAAATCTGTTTTCTTAGAATGCTCCTAACCCAGAACTAAGCAGGTCAAACAATTTGGACATCTATCAACAATCTGTTAAAATCAGGAAATATGGGATAAGAAGTTTTGCGAAAGAGAAAAAAGATGAAGAATTTCTGATTTCAGCTAGCCAATTTCAAGAGCTAGAATTGATTAAGTTCCACGGAATTACGCCACTCGACAATTGCAATTGCATGACTCAATTTCTGGGTTCACACGTCTGCTATGAAACACTAGTTAGCAGAAGAACAATCTAGTTCTGGTTTTTCATTAAGTCATTTCACTAGTACAAATTTTTCCACTAATCCTAATCCTAATCCCTAAACCCTAGCACTAAAACCCTAATATGTAAACCCAAACCATGGAAGCCTAAAATTTAATTTACCTACAAGAATTGTGCTAATTTCATAAGTGGTGATTAAGCGTGTTATAAAATTGGTTAAGGTTCCAGTTGAAAATAAAAAAAAAACTAATTAAATATGAAATTTGGCCAAATCATCCTTTTTTTTTAAATATTTTGATTTTAATGTTAATTTAAATAACGATAAATAATGCAGCATTCAACGATAAATAGATACAATAATTCAATAAAAACTTGAATGATAATAAAACAAAAGATTTTACAAGAAAAAATCTTAAAATCAGAATATTATCCGCCAATTCATTCATAAATTCAAGTATTGTAATGCCTCAAATGTCATCTCACGTATCGTTGTTAGTCCCAGATAAGCACACTGCGAAGAATTAGTGGGATCGAGGTACATCTTACAAATTGAACCGATCCGCGACAGAGAATAAAACCTAAAAAAGAAGATAAGTATTAAGAAAAGATAAAGCATATGGTTAGCCAATGAAAGCTGTGGCGTTTGCGGCTAATGAAAGTTCTATCGTTTGACTAGTCAAAAAGCTTTTCTCAATGAAAAATTCACAATAACTAACGCCACACATCTGATGTACGATTAACGAAAAAAGTTTTCCAAAACGCCACAAATCAGATGTGCGGTTAAGGGAAAAAAATTTTTAATTCATTCGCCACAAATTAGTATTGCGGCCAAAGATTTTTAAAAATTTTTTTCCTCCTCCTTCAAATCACGACCCTTTATAATACGTTAATCAACGGTCCATCTTTGGCTAAAATAAAAAAAATGCAATTGAAAATCTTAACTTAAAAAATTCTTAAGCCGTGAAAAAAAATGAAAAAAAAAAGTGGAACAACCTTTAAGCCGATATTGTGACTTGCAGCGGCCCTTATGATATACACACTCCCTACAAAACACTACTTTTGTGATAATTTTTAGTTTTAACATTATTTCAAGAAATTCGCCAAGTATGAGGATCCACATTTGGTTTAGCACGCTATATTAAACAAGTAACTAGCAGCAAACCTTTTTATCCCCACAAAAGAAGTCCTATCACGGCAAGAAATAACCAACAATGTACTTAACCAAAACGGCCTCCTATTGCTTTTTAACTTGACAGTACATTTTCCCTTTGGCAGACAGGTAATCAAGCATAACATCATAAGTTCATAAATCCATTCCCTCTCGCACTTGGTTTGAACCCTCACCTACACGCTACAGTAGGGACTTAAGCCCCTCCCTGGTGACCACTAAGCCAGTGGTCATAAGGTAATACTACTACTACTAGTCTTCATTATTCAAAGGACACGTCCCCTGTTCGATTCTCAAAATGATTTCAGACTCTGAGTTCTTCCGGGTTCGTGGCGTCCCCAAGTACAGCGAAAAGTAAACAGTGAAAGGGAAATTGCCCGAGCATCACAAAGCAGCCTCCAACCTACCCACCCAAAAAAAAATAAAAAAAATAAAAAAAATCCAACTTTTGCACATTTTGGATGGCCCAAATGTAAGACGGATGAATCAAATCAAACAAGACAACTGTCATTCCCTACAGCTCATTGGTTATTAAATAGCCTTTTGGAGGGAACAGAGGAAGCATCCCAAGACTGGGCGAATGGGTTTTTCCCATCAAAACAAAAAGCAAAGATCTAAACAATAAGAACAATTTGCAAACTGAAAAAAAGTTAACAGGGCGGAACTAGCACATTTTTTTTTTTCATTTATGATGGCCGATACCACTATAGCAAGCACTACTACAGTCTCCACCTCTCCAGCAACCTTGTGGACATCCTATTTGGCCATCGTTTGTTTCTTCAAACTGAAGTCAGCTTCTTAGCAGTATGTGCTTCTCTTTCTTCATTGGTATTTTTGCACTTGTCTAAGAGGCAGAAACTTCTGGTTCATATTGGAAACTGGGATCTGCCATCAAATCCAATGCACACCAAATCATCGCTTGTAACTAATTAGTAGTACTTGGGAATCTGGCAAGTTGATTGATCTTCCTATGGAGATCGATGAGTCCTCTGCGAAGGTTGATGTTGATCACTTTCGGGGTATGCAAGCCTCCTTTTGGTGCCAATTATGCAACAACTTTCTCGACAATCACGTGAGCTTGATTGCTTTAACGACAAACTCAGGGGACTCTGCAGATTTGGGGTGTTGGACTTAGCCTTCTGAATTTCCCGCATTAGATTGTAGCATAAGAGCACATTGTCCTGTCCCAGTGCATTACCAATACATGAAATCAGATAGGTAGTACTCCCTCCGTCCCATTGAAAGTGTCATGCTTTCCTTTTTGGTCTGTCCCAAAATTAATGTCACTTACTATAATTGACAATAAAACTTTGCCTCATTTCCATCTCATGCCCTTAAATATACCAGATTCTTTTTAAGTTTTTGATGGGTCCCATAAAACTACAAGAGTTGCTCTAATATGCGTGAGTCTCACCGCAAATGCAAACAATGGCCGTGCAAGCTACTTTCTCAAAAAAATGGCTGGACACATTTGTAAAGTATGGGTCCCACACATCTTGTCATCCTTGCTTTTTCTTTCTACCACTCAATGGAGTAATGCACGGAAGGGGCAGCGCTGGAACTTAGACCAAAATGCGACACTATTGAAAAGAAGCTCAAGACCCGAAGTGCGACATTCATTTCGGGACGGAGGGAGTATAACTTTTTCTGCGCGGGCATAAAGTGCAAACGAAGGAAGAATGAATCATGCATCGCAAATCATTACTTTCAATTAAAAGCAAGGAAACTCACTTTATGTGAAGAACCCCATGATGAGATTATGCTCAGCTTGAACTCCAACATCTTCATTGTCAACTGAGAATCGCAGGCTGCTAAAACAGCCACAGCAGCAATCATGGACGGTGGATATTTTACTAAACTAATATCTGAATTAACAAAAACCAAGCCAACTAAGAAAAATACGTTATCTGCAAAAGGAGGTGGAACTCAACTTAGTGCAACTATGGATCACCTTTTAGCATAGCCAATGTGAGTTCGATGGCTCTTGACATTAGCCCTTTCGGTCTTGACTCACCATAAAACTTGGCTATGAAGTATCGAAAATAAAGAAAAGGGGTGAGTACATTCATTTTCCACTCCAAAGCATCCAAAACCAACAGTTCCATTTTCTGAATCAGGCGGCCTTCAAAATTACATTCATCTATGTGATAGTCAGATAATGCCGGCGCTTTATACTCCTCCATCTTCGCAGCCAAAGACAAACATGCAATGGACAACAACCGAATAGCCCATAATTTCCCATCCTACCAACATCGATCAGGCAGTGTCACAAATTATTTTCCACCATCAGAGAAGTCTATTATTGAATCGCATTTCGAGACGAGCAAAATATCACAAGAACGAGCGAGAAACTGAAAAATGATACTCACCTCAACGGATCGCTTAGAAAAGAACCCGTCGAAGTATGTCAGTGACAGATAGACCGTCTGGAAGTGAAGTCCAAATAAAGCTCTGGTCTATACCCAAAAAGAATGAGCAAAAGAATAAATAATAAACAAATCCCAGAATGAAAAGGATGGCACAGAGTAGTGAAAGAGAAGAGATAACAAACATCAAGAATCCATTGGACAGCATCTAAGCGGGCACGTTTCAACCAACTCTGTTCGTCAGTCTCGTCGATTGAACTATTGCAAAGAGATTTATTGGTATTTGACTGTAAATCAGATTCCTTGTGAATCAGCATTTCAATGTACTCATCATCGTACTAAAAAATACAACATTGGCACAAGGTTTCATCACTTTCGTTGTTCAGAGTGAAGCAAGATTCATCTTCTTCGCACAAAAGGCTAGGGATAGACGATGTAGTCTGAGAAGTTTCCATCTCAATATCGACACAAGAAAATCTTGGGAGTGTAAAGTGATTGTGATTCTGGAGAGCTGAATCTAAGGAGTCGGAGGTTACTGAAATCTAGGAAGAGGGGGGGGGGGGGCGGGGAATAAAAAGGCGGTTGAGGTAAAAGAACGGGGCTGAGTTTAGCAGCGGTTTTGGTGCCGCCAAATTTTTACTTTTTTAGCGGCTGGGATGAGAATTATGTATGTAGCGTCTTTCTTAGCAAGTTAGCAGTTAGAATGTTCTACGGGGAGTGGTCGAGTAAGCGTGAATAACAACACATTAGGGAGGCCGCCGTCTACTCGACCCTTTAATTTCTCCTCATGTTAATGAAGTCCGGGATTTTTGTACGGGATCCAAGTTTCTTAAACCATTTTCTTTCCCAAAAAAAAAAAAGTACCTAAATCATTGTGTGTGTGTGTGTGTGTGTTTTTTCCTTTTCCCCTTTTATATCGAACAAGCACTTCTCAAAATTCTAGTGTCCCGGGTTATGCCATGCGTAAACGTGAATATGAAAAATGGCTCCCTGTCTAACCCCTTTTAATTTCTTCTTTTGCAGAGGACATGGATTGTGATACTAACTTTTGAGTACTCTTTCTTTGATTTTCTTTCTAAAATTGCAATGGTGGCTTTTATTAAGGGCCGAGTGATTTTGTTGAATTTTGACACCATGGTACAGGGCACTGCGCATTCTATTCAAATGTTAAGATTACCCTCAATCAACTTTATATATATGTTGCTAAGATTACCCTTGATCAATCAACTCTTTTATTGATTTTGTTAGGATCCACAACTTTATGTATGTTGCTAAGATTACCCTTAATCAATCAACTTCTTTTTATTGATTTTGCTAGGATCCATTATGCATTAATTACCCCTCTTTCTCTCTCTAATTAGGTAATTTTATAAGGGTCAACTTAAAAAAATTATTGGAGATATATATTTGACAAAACCAATATGAGAGGGAGGCAATTTACAAACATAAAAATATGTGTGAGAGAAGAGGAATAATATCAATAATAACCTATTAATCATATCATAAAATCCCAATCCTTCACTCTTCTCAATTAAACACAATAATACAACTTTCTATTTATAGACTAGATGACTTGACAAACAAGTCTTACGCCACAAGAAAGTTCCTAATAACATACTAATTTCTAAACAATAAAACAACCATAACTTGATTCCAATAGAATTACTAAAACCCTAACTTGACTAAAACACTACTAAATAAGAATATAGAAAATTTCTAATTTTCTGTATTGATTTAATATGCCAACATTGTCTTCCTTAAATCAAACTCTCTATTGGATCAGCTTCACCACCATCAACTTTTTTTTATTGATTTTGCTAGGATCCATTATGCATTAATTACTCCTCTTTCTCTCTCTAATTAGGTATCTTCTATAAGGGTCTTTTATCGCAACGGATTTTCTGTCCCACACCCTGTGCCACTCTCTGTCCCACTTTTTATTATATTGCTTTTTCTTTTACATAAACATCATGTTTTAATTCTTTTTTGTTTCCTTAAGATTCAATAACTATTAATTAAGTAAAAAATAAATACAACAGCTTCAAAAAAGTAATATATAATAGAAAATTAAAAAATACAGCAGAAAATTCATAAAAAATCTCATTTTTTATGCATTTTGATTTTTTTGAGTTTGTTAAATTTTGTGTATTACTCAATTAATAGTTATTGGATCTTAAGGAAACAAAAAAGAGTTAAAACATGATGTTTATGAAGGAGAAATAGTAATATAATAAAAAGTGGGACAGGGTGTGGGACAGAAGATCCGTTGCGGTCTTTCACTTGTAAGTTTTTTTTTCAGTGTAAGTGGAAGGACTCGAACGCAAATCTCTCACTCACACTCCTTCCTCTCAACCACCCAAGCCATCCATCCCCTCTGGTTCAGTTTGGGTTATAACTTATGCAAATGGAATCTATTTTTTGCTAGAAAACAAATTATTGAGATTGCGATGGGGATTTATATAAAGGGAGTGTTCCTCAAACACTATAACACTCAAATAAATTTTGACAAGCTAATGCTTTGGTCTCTCGACCTCGTTTGGATAGTAGTTTTTTATAGAAATTTTTTAATACTCTCTATAAACATGTTTTTCAATCATTTTTTAACTTCATATATCTCAAATTATTACAATATATTTTATATATAAACTCCTAAAAGTAGCAATTCAATTGATTCTTTTCTATGATTACAGTGTAATTGATGGCGTAATTACCTCCCTTCATTTGATAATAAAACCGTGCCGGTTGTCATAAGCATTACAATATCCATCAAACTTGGCTTGCGCTCACTCTGCGTGCAAAATCATTAATCCACACTGATGCAGCAAATTGTTTTTTACGTATCAGTCAATTGTGGTTCGCAATTCATTTGCATGCAACTCTCAATAATATGAACAACAATGGCCAATAGTAATCAAATTTTCCCAATGGAATACCCTCCGGCGGGCCTCTATGAATAACACTCCTTAAAGACTCGTAGCACTTGAGGCTTCCATTATCATCAAACATGCAAAGCACAGCACATATAATAGTGTGAAAGCCATAAAAGCCATCATTTAAGACAAATAATTAATTGACCCGACAATTGTGTCTTGACTTCCTACTCTATTTTAAGGTATCATTGGTTTGTCCAGCATCTTGATATCTCCACCGTAACTTAATGTAACCAATTAAATTTAGAAAGAGGACACGAGATCTAACAATTAAGCCATTACTCTGCCACATAGATTTGGGAGTGCTGTGATTAAGCCGTTAATGATACTATTTGCTTAAACCGGCAAATACTATTGTAGCTAAAGCAACAAAAACGTAGCATATGGTCCACGCTATAAGATTTTGCCCGTGAAAAATAATTTTGCCCCACGTTTTCTTCTTAGCAAAAGAAAAGAAGTGGATTTTTTTTTTTTTTGGGTAATGAAAAGTTTGGTTGGGTCTCTGGTCACCAGCAATGGTCAGGGCATGCCTCTGGAATCATAGCTCATTTACAAAAGTTTTTATAAATTATCTATTAATACAACTCTCACATCAACAATGCATTCGAACACGTGACCGCCCTTTTACGAAGAAATGGCCTGCTGTTGCCAACGAAGTCAACTTGTAAAAAGAAGTGGAGTATTGATAATGGTATGTAATTACACGTGACCGTGATTGTCCCATGGGAGCGGCTTCACGTGTGCGCGGAAGGTGGACCACCGCTGAGTTGGGAGATCATAACCGGAGACGCTCCACGTCTCATCAAAACACTAGTTGTGGAAGCCAATCTTTTTTTTCCCCCTCATTTTTATCGGTCAAACGAGTTGTAGTGGCCAATCTGTTGCAGAAATGAGAAAAGATTAAGCTAACAATTCACCCAATTTTCTTTTTCTCCATAATTGCAATAATTCTATTGGGACCTTGTGGGATGATTGACTTTTCTAGTCCATATGTCTCGGTGTTTCAGTATAACATGTTACGTTGATATAGATTAGGGTTGCAAACGAATCGAACCGCTCGCGAGCGCTCGAGTCAAGCTCGACTCAAGTTCGATCAACATCGAGCTCGAGCTGGCTCAAGTCAAAATCGAGCTCAAAATATTAAGCTCCGGCTCACGAGCTCGAGTATATATATATATATATATATATTTATTTATTTATTTATTTTATTTTTTTATTTTAAGTATATATATTTTTTTTATTTTTTAATTTTAATAGTAAAATTACATATATATCTTTAATATTTTATTATTTATTAAGAAAAAATATTATTTTATTTATTTTTTAAAAAATAAAATAATTATTTTTTATTTTTTTCGAAGCTCGAGCTCGAGTTTGAAATTGTCAGCTCGTCGAGCTCGAGCTCGAGTTCGAGTTCGAGTTCAATGAAATTATGTCGAGACTCGGTGCGATTTGTTTGCAGCCCTAATATAGATGACCTTTATTAATTTCTTCCTCGTTGTGGTATTACTGGACAATTTTATTTTATGCTTTAATTTGCAAATGTCAAACTTTAAAAGAAAATTTATGTCATTGATCGATAATGGTAATATACTCCACGAGTTTCACTTGCACTATAAGAAAAACAAAATTAAAGGATTCCTGTGAACTTGATTGCGCAATGCCAACATATGCATCTTTGTCTTGCCCGTTTGCGTCTCCGGGTTCTAACCAAGAAAAAGAACTTACGAAGCCCAAATACAAAATACATGGGCACAGCTAAAAACATCACATGAGTGGCCCAATTTCATGAATTTGCGATGAACTCAAGTTTGCCCAAATTAACTGCCCTGGATAACAACCAAACGTTGGCGAATAGCAGAGCCCAACGATACATCTAGAAAAGTAAAAGGGACAAAATTTTTGCGAGTTCATTTCTCCTTTTCTTAATTATTTTGGTGATGAAAGATGAACGTTAATAACTTATCAACAGAAATAGAGAGATTGAGACTTGATACTGGGATTCAGCTGCACTCTCTGAGTAAAGATTTCTGCAGACTCGCTACGAAAGCAGGATAAATCATACTTAAAATCATATTATTGTTATAGGCAACTCACCCCCCCCCCCCCCTAAAAAAAAAAGAACAGTAGTATTGCTGCGCTCGTAACCTTTGTGCAACTCAAGGGAGGAAAGTTATAGTACTGGATAAGATAAGAAATGTGCGATTTCTGATACCTCTTTTCCCTGAGCACTGTGAAAGTAAATCAGCCGTGTCCAACGAATCTACAGGTGTTTACGGCCTGCAATGTGCGGTGAAGTTTTGTCTCGCTCTAGAAAACCTTTGCTAGTTCAATACAACTTCAATTTCGTCCAGAAATTTAAACAGGTAGAGATCCAAGACTAAAATGTTTCGATGTGCAGAACACACCCAATTCACTTGGTTAGAGAATCATAAGACTGTAGTGTTTTAATTGTCATGTCATGAGTCCTGACTATTCCAGTTGTAAAGTGTGGACAGAATATGTTGATTCATGCTTCAATTATGAAAATCTTGTACCCTTGCAATGGACACATATAAAAAAGGTAAGCATTATAGGTAGAGAGACAAAAAAGGCTGCTTACAATCCCTTCCACTTTATTACTTAGCTCAAACTACCTCTAATGCACAGACACTTATGATTTAGAAAAAAAAAAAAATAGAGAATAAATCTTATATACACTAATATTGTATACACTATCACCGTTCAATTCATGACATATATGCAAAAGTTGGAGTTCAAATTCAAATTTTACATAATTATCATTCATCAAATACTGACAGTATATATATTGTCAGTGTAAAAAAGATTAATCCGAAAAAAAAAGGTAGTTTTGTGTTGAACCCTGAAATTATTTCGGCCAGAAAAGAGTTGGCATTGTTTTTTTTTTTTTTTTGTCGACACATGGGTGTCCGGGTCAATCCTTACGGGGTCCGACTAATTCCCTGCGGCCCGGGAGAGGAGGCCCCACTCCACACCGAACACGTTAACAGCGGGACTTGAACTCTGGACAAGTCGGAAGGTCGCCATACCCTAAGGAGGGAGAGCGGACACCTCGAGCTATCCCACGGAAACAAAAACCAGCCACGTAATGTGTCAAGTTGTAGGACCTCCAGCGTCGCCAAAGAAAAGAGTTGGTATTGGAATATATTAAATGTGTCTTTGGAAATATGCAAGGTGGATTTCTGCTATTTATGGGAGTAGTTGATTTGATTGAAGGGAGCACTGTTGAGGTGGGAGGTTGGAAGCAGCAAAACGCGGGAAGCGCGTGGATGGCGAATTGGCGAAACAGACTGTAAAAACACACGTGAAGATATCCAAATTGCACACGAGTTTGACTATTCAGACCTTTAAACACCGCAAGTTTGTTGTGCAAAACATTGGCGATGGAGCTGACTCCAATCCACATCAGCAACCTTTTGTCTGGGACTCGATCAATAATCATTAATCTCACATTCACACGTCCCGTTCTCACTCGCAACATGACTATATATAATCACCTGCTTCGCGTTCAATGAATTCCTTCTCCCTTCTCTCCGTCGTTTTGAATTTCCCATTGTTACAAGAGGGGGTGCTTAGGATATTGTATATACTGTAGCGTCGTCTAGAATTGCAGGGCAGTATAGAACACAAAGGGTCAGAAGAGTTCTGTAACATTATTGGGTTTCCAAATATTGATTGCGGTGAATTAGTTTTTGTGTAATCATAAACCTGTACGTTAGATCTGTACATACGCTTATTTGGAACGTATTCATTAGAGATTGAGAGGGAAGAGAAGCAGAGAACACCGAACCCTGTCGCCATTTTTGCCGGTCTTGTTTGGTGTTTCTTGTACAGACAGAGAAAGGTAAGCGTGGTTTATGTCTCCTTTGATTAGTCTCTGACCCTTCTGCATTTAAAGAGCTTTTAATATCTCCATGAAAGGTACCAGAGATTTAGAAATATTCATCTGCAAGACAAATATGTTTACTAGAGATGAAATGGGTTCACGGTAAAAGATGCATAGAATACGTGAATCCCTAAACGATGCATTTAATCCTTCTTCTCAAGATAAACCAAATTGCATTCGGCAATTCACGTCTCTGAGAAAATAGATATTGAATTTTATCTTTTATAATAACTCTGCAGAAGGGAAGTTCGGGGCCCTGTTTTGTGAAGAGAAATCACAGGGACATGGAATCTTCCTTGACTTCTGAACAAACAGCACCAGTCCCACTCCCACTCCCACCTCCATTGCCCTATCCTGCAATAACCAGCCTCCATCAGAAAAGACTGAGCCCGAGGGCATCGCAGAATTGGGGAAGTTGCCGTGCTTCTACGGCTGGAAATCCAGCACTGGACCGGCTATTTGATGGAGGTTATCGAGCTGATGTTTTAATTCACACGGATCATGGCGGCGTCATCTATGCACACGCAAGTTTTCTCGTAAGTTATTGAATTTACCGGTTTCCATTTGACGGTGCAAATTTGAACTTTCTGTAGTATTAATTAGAGTGCTTTTCTTGATTAAAAAGGATGGAATACAAAATTCTCGGCTGAGTAATATGGGAAAGTCGCTTTAATCATTTTCTGGATCAGAATGCGTTTAATTAATTTTCATTCACTGTCTTTACGGGGGATGAAATATGGTATTCTCTTCACAATCAGTCGTCATTTTCGAGAAATGGATTTCGTCCTAAATATATATATGCATAGAATCTATAGATCTTGAACTTCATGTAATGTGGTCTGCAACAGGGTGTAGCCTCTCCTGTTCTCAAGATGATCTTGAAACAAACAAAAGGCCAAAATCGTGGTCGTCATCGGTCAGTCTCAATACGGGGAGTTCCACCTGAAGCTATCCGAGTTTTTATCCGATTCATATACTCTTCCTGGTAAAGATTTTCTTCCTCCCCTACTAATTCTTCTTCGAATAATTACTTAATTAGTAACATATCTACTAGCCTGCTGACCATTGTAGTATTTATTGTGCTCTTTGTGAAGCTACGAAGAAGACAAACTCCAGGAACATGCTCTGCATCTCTTGGCTTTGTCACATGCCTATGCGGTTCCCCAGCTAAAGCAGTTGTGTGAGTGGTGGCTAGAACGCAGATTGCTGACAACAGAAAATGTAATTGATATCTTTCAGCTTGCAATGCTGTGTGATGCGCCTCGCCTTAGCCTCATTTGTCACCGTTTCATCCTCAAAAATTTCAAGCCCGTTTCTGTTACTGAGGGATGGAAGGTAATGAAGGAAAGTCACCCGGTACTTGAAAGGGAGATTCTTGAATCCATTATCGATGAAGCTGCCGTAAGCATTTCTTCTTCTATCATATCCTTGCTTACTCACTTCTAAGTTATAGTGACCCGGAAATTTGTTTCGTTTCTCTAAACTGGATGGTTTTGCCAATTTGATTTTCAGAAGCAAGATTACAGGGTTAAGAAGATCAATGAGAGGAAAATTTATGAACAACTATACGAGGCAATGGAGGCTGTTGTTCATATATTCAGAGATGGATGCCGTACCATTGGTCCACTTGATAAGATTGTGCTGAAAGATCAATCACCTTGTCCGTATGCCGCTTGTAAGGGGCTTGAACTGCTGGTTCGCCATTTCGCTGGATGTAAGAGAAGAGTTCCTGGTGGCTGCATTCACTGCAAGAGGCTGTGGAAAATCTTGGAATTGCATTCTCGAATTTGTGCTAATCCAAACATCTGTAGAGTTCCTTTGTGCAGGTTGGCTTTGGTTCTTTTTCTTTTCGTTCTTTTTTTTTTCTTCTCCCCCAGTTTTCTTCTTTTCTTTTTGTGTCTCGTATCTTGATCACAAAAAAGCAGAAATGTGTGCAATTTTGCCCCATTTCCATTATTAAAACTGCCAAATTTAACCGGTTTTTGATGGCATGAGAATTAGTGTTCAGCACAGTTCAAATAAGATCACTCTTGAAGCTTCTATTAACACTTGAGACATCCGTTTCAGGAATTTCAAGCACAAGAGAAGGAGAGAGAACAAGAAGGACGAGCTTAAGTGGAGGATATTGGTCAGAAAGATAGTGAGATCCAAGAGCATTTCGGGAGCTCCATTCTTCTCTCTGGAATCATCATGACCGCACGAGTGCTTAATTGCAAAATCAATATTTGATTAGTACAATTCTTCCAGTGTGCAAGAAGCTTTTACAAAATGTGTTGATATATAAGCAAATTGGATATTTCATTTTTAAGGTAACTACTGATAGCCAGAACATGAATGGTCCCTTTCCATTATTCCTTGGATCCGTTCTTGAAAGGTAACTACTGATAGCAAGAAAGAACATGAATGGTAAAGCCTCAAGGGCTGTACGATTGCAAGTCGAATTCTAAGGTCAAATTCGTGGTCCATCAGATGGAGAGTAATTTTACGAATTCAAAGGTTTTGATTGGACTTCATAAATAATTTCCAAAAAACAATAATGTGTTTTGCAACTAAGGAGTCAGGATACACCATCCACCCGTGAAGGTAAAACGTGTTAAAAGATATCTTTTACGTGTTAATACTTTATATATTTTATCATATTAATATGCACATTATCGTCGTAGAAATTAATTTTTTACACATTCTAAGTCTAGAAAAATGAAATGGTTATTCTGTAATTTTAAAAGTTACATATCATTTTTAACCCTAATTTTTTGGTTAATGTATACAGCTGCTATGTAAGGATGCAACGTGCATTACCATCATTGATACTTCCTCCGTTCCATTCCACATTGATAGTCCTGTTTTCCTTTTTCGTCTGTCCCAAATTGTAGTCCACTTTCCAATTGAAAAATGTAGTTGTATTTTAATTTTTTTAAAATATTCTTATCCAATGTAAGTTGCTATTACTATAAACCTATCCTATTTAATGAGAGTTGATTCTTTTTTTACCATCAATTCAAGTTCTCATAAAGTTGTACTCTATTTAATGTGAGGGTATTTTAAGAAAATAGCAATCTAAATTTACTTTTTCAATAAAATTAACTATTTTTTCTTAAACTGTGTGAAAAAAGAAACAGAACTATTAAAGTGGGACGGAGGGAGTATATTGTACAACTGTCATGAACGATTGTGGAAACCCATACTCCAATTGCGAAACAGCTGAAAAGAAAAAAAAAAAAGAGGGTGATTTGGACTTGAGGAAAAAAAGGCGCTACGTTGGAAGTTGAAATTGAAAGGAAAACGTTCAACAATCGTTCGCCTCACTTCTTGGCCGTATTCGCCGAAAAGAAGAAAAATAAATAAATTGTCATCATTCACTTCCCTGATCTTGACCGTATTCACCAAGTTGCAGTCGGTCCAATTAAATCTCCGGTAGAATTTTTGCACTGACAAGCGACTTCCCAGATCCACCATCTTCAACAAATTGGCGGCAGGTTGGATATTGTCATATTGATTGTTGAGGAGGACTTCGTAATTGATCTATCACCTGAAAAATCACCATCTAGCCTGAAGATTTGGTTGCCGGAAAGCACGAAAAAGTATATATATATTTCACACCTTTGGAATAAAATGCAATTTGGACATCTGTGATTTTATAAATTTAATTACATCTCTCATAGTGGTAACGGCCACATTTTGATTTAATCACGATCAGCAAAAGACATGCTAATCTTTTGATTAGCTGGTCCCTTGTTGCCTCCTGTTCTGAATTTCTAATCGCAAAACACAGCGGGCCATCGACCACAGTGGGAGTCGAACCCACGACCTTTTGATCCGAAGTCAAACGCGCTAATCCACTGCGCTATGCGGTCCTCTTGTGCTCATTTTCGAGCCTTTCCCTCCCTCAATTGCACATCTCCGGTCGCCCACTGCCTTACCTTACCCAATATGACCTTTGTTACTTTCTAGATTTAAACGCCAAAAAAAAAAAAAGGAGTTAGGAAAGGACTAATGGAAGCTGGAATTCTCCTGCCCTAGATTCCGGAAAAATGTGCTTGGCCAACCAATACTGGTACCCTTTTCTAATTTATTAGTCTGATTTTTGTCCTCTTCATGTTTCACTTCGAGCAAGGTTGTTAACTGGGGTGACAACTAATTGCTCATATAGTCTGTCATAATTTTTCCATAGAGGGTTTGAGACTGTTTTGGCGGGTTGCATTTCCATTGCCGTCTTCATCTCTGTCTGTCATAATTTCCATTGCCATCTCCATGTCTGTCTGCTCTATCCTGCTTGCCAACTTCTGCTTAAATTGAAGGAATATACATAATCTAGAAGACATCATGACTCACGAGTTCACATTGTACGTTTCTGATACGAATTGACTGGGATAACAACTGCAATTTTACATCTAGTCAGTCCCTTTTCATGCTAAAGATATCGAATGCTTCTCCCCTATTTAACGTGGGCAGGCCGAAGTTAGGCAATTTAACTAGTCAGACAGAAGTACAGAAAGAATTTTCTTATGCTTGATTATTATGAAATCAAAACTGCGTTTATGTAATACTACCATTTTGCGTGGCATTTCGTTTTATGATTCTTTGAATATGTGTATACAATACAAAAATGTCTTACCTACTGGTATATGTGTTGGACAATAACTTAGGCTGTCCCTCCAGTCCTTTACCATCATCTCTTAAACTACTGAATTGCTTTGCGTTCGACTGCACTTGATACTGTATCATGTCATTGTATTGCACCTTATTTTGCTTCGGCTTTTGCTCAAGTCTTTTATTCTTATATTAAGGGTTGACTAGCAGATTGGTTGATCTTTCCCTGTCCATGCAATACTCATGAAGGCCCTTTTCATGCTGAATACAGCTGAAGTAATGAGATAATTCACACCTTATCTTCTTGGTCACTAGCTTGAACCCATAACATGTTGTCCTTTGCTGTGCTACCTTCTTCAAATCCTAAGGAGATGAGCTATCATCATCGGAGCTTCTATCTTGTCTTGCATTGTATCTGCTAAGGACTGGCAATGATGCAGTTGCAGGCATTCTGAATGATCTGCCTGTACCCATAACTATTGATCTATCCTGCAGTCTCCCAACTTCTTTGCATACGTTATCCAGAATAGAGAGAAAATCTCTTACAATCACAAAGATCCTGAAAGGATGGGCCTCTTCTTTCGCTGCATTGCCGTGAAAGTATTCTGTAACCTCCTTTACTAAGGACAAGGCCGTCTGCTCTTCATCCTTAATGAGGAGAATTTCCCCTTCTGCTTCTTCTAGAAACTTCTTCATTGATTCAAAAAATTTACCTTGCATGCTTGGTTTCTCATATTGTAAAACTAATCTAACTTTCTCAAGTCCAATTTCTAGCTTGGAGACATAACTGCTGAGAACATCTGAGTCCATTGCTGCTGCCTTTTTGACATTCCCAAGTTCCTTGCTAAGTCCCGCAACAACCTGCAGACCTTGCTTCTCAAAATCATCCTCTTTGACTTTCAGATTTGTTTTATGTGCAATATTTTCATTTGTTGGCTCAGAACCTGCACCTTCTGATCTAATAATTTCTTGGACCACAAAGTGAAGCAATGTTGTCTTCCCATCTGTTCCTTTTATGTCCACTAATTTTAGCAGAGTATCAAGTTTGAAGGCCCTGGCATCACCACGATTAGTTCCTACATTCATGCGATTTCCTGTCCTGAGGACAGCTTCAAGGAGTTTGAGGAATAGCCTGCTGTTCTTCAGTTCTTGACTTGCCTCCTGATAAATAATATGCATTATTCCACAAGTCGAAAAATTCTTAAAATGATATTATAACTATAACACTTGATAAACTAGCATTAGCAGTGGAAGTTGAATGCATTTTACATGATTGTTAGGAATAAAACGTCTAGTCTTGTCACCGCAGAAACCAACTCTAGTTGATTTGCAAATTGTACCTCTAGTGTTTGAAAGGATTTTCTCAAGTAGTTTACTTCCACATCAAAGTTTGCACGGTATAGCATGGCTTCCACTCTTTTGAAGGCAAATGGTACATCAAGAATAGCCTTGAGGAACCGCTCTGCTGACCCTAGTCTAGAGGATTCACCATCGTAGTTCTTGAGTTTTATTTCTTCCTCTTTGGTTGGAGCCATCTTGACCAAAGTCTCCAGAAGTTCAGGACCCAATCCTTCTGGATTGCCTGTTGCAATAAATACACACACCATATGACAAGGTAATGGAAAAACATGGGCTTTCCCAAAAAGTAGTTTCATGAATTAGGAACCATAATAAACCAAGTACAAAAATCTTGAATTGGGCATTTGGTTTTATACCTCCTGATTTCATTGCTAGGTATACTACGCCAGCATGAAACAGTGAAACTGTTGTGGGTTGCAGAGAGGAAGAAAATGGATAGAGCTGCTTCCACTCCCCAGCCCACACTCAGTTCTTTCAATTATTAGTATTTGATGGTGCATGTCATCAGCGTCACTCTTATGTCATTAGTTGTCCATTATTGTAACTAAGAAGGGAACCATTGTGCAGGTGGTGGTTCAGCAAATGGAGAAAAATGTTTAGTTCGTGTGTTTGTTTTCTCTGCATGTGTGTTGCATCCTGCTCTTCCCTCTCCCCATTTACTATTCGAAATAGGAATGCCCAAATGTCTGACAAGTTGTAGGTGAAGTTGCCACCAATCAAGCACATTGTTGTTTTAGATGGCACATACTTGATGAAGTATTTTGTTATTTGGATTTAATTGTGCTAAAAAGATTTAAATTAACAACTTACCAGATACTGGGGAGATAAGTGTAAAATGTAAAATTTGAAGTAGATAGGTACCATAAAGTATTACATTTGAAGCATAAGAAGATGACTGGGAGAATTGCTGTCTGATGACAACTAGTACTATTTAGGAGGATATGAATTATCTTATGGCAGAGTAGTAAACCAAAGGAGGGGGTAGTTTCTATCAAGTAAAAATAAGTAATTTCTATGAAGTGCATTTTAATATCCCTTCTTTTTGCAAATTACAATTGCCGAAAATTTTTCTGTTTTTAAATTTTAGACTAATAGAAGTAGTAATCAGGTCGCGTGGCTAATGATTTATTAGATATAGAAATGATAAATTAAATGAACTTCTTTCACATTCCTATGTTCTCCCAAAACTTTTGAGGATTCCCATTTGTTTCTAAGATACATACCATCTATAAGTGCTTCAGAAACCTCCTCCCTTGTCACATTCAGTGCTCTCAACAGTATCGCTATATTCTGTGATTTCTTTGGATCCAGTACTTTATTCTCCTGTTCAACTGGAGGGAGGACCGACTTCCTAGTGGCTTCTTTTGGAACTGAAGCAGCAGAATTACATCCAAAAAGAGACTCCATCATGTCCTCATTCAGTCTGCAAAGATAGAAAAATAAGTTTTTCTTGTCAGATAATAGTACTTAACTATTAGTACCCCTGTGTTCTGGATGCATCCACTTAACTGGAAGGAGCTAGATTTTAGTTGGTCCCACACTGTGGCTCGGTCTGAGGTTGCTCGCACTTTGTCCCAGTGCAAAGGTTTCAACTTGGGTCTCAGTCCATCCATGTCATCACCATCATGCCTCTCTGAAGAATTTGTACCATCATTAAATTCTTCTTCAGGTCCTAGTTTCTCAACTTCAGTTGTTTTTGGACTGGGGCTCCCAGATTTTCGCAGTTTTGGTTGTCTGGGAGCCACTGGAGGTGTGTGCATTGCTGGAGCAGCACTTTTTCGTGGTGTTGGAAGTAGCAGAGGAGGAGGAGGAGGAGGAGGAGGAGGAGGAGGTGGTGGTGGTGGTAATGGGGCTTTGGATGTATCCTGGCCTTGGCTGCTTATTAGTTGGAGCCGGGCCATGTCTGGTGGTGGAGGTGGGGCTGAAAATTTTGGGCGTTTGGGAGCATATGGAATTGCTGGTTTGCTGAGCTCAAGCTGAGATAGCTGAGGTGGCTGTTCTAGATTAGTTCGTGGTGGTGGCGGCGGCGGAGGTGGAGGAGGAGCTGGAGGCTGCTTGATTGAAGGTATGATGGCATGCCTACTAACATCAGGTGATGAAGCAAGAAGACGAGATTTTGGTGATGTTCTCTTGGAATGAGGAACAGAGCTATTGACATGAGTTTCAGCCCTGGACTGAGTCACCAGGCTAGTGTTATTGCTTCGTTGATTCTGACGGGAACCGGGAGTATAAGACCCTTCCTCGTTGCTCACAGACGAGCCCTGTGGGGTGTAAAAAGCGGTGTCATGACTCTCCTCATCAGATGATGACATGGGTGGTGGTGAATTTATGGCCGGAGGGGGCGGAGGTTTGGTTAACGGTGGCAAAGGTTGAAGGTCTGGGCTTGGCCTATAGCGATCGGATCTTTTGACTGAACTTAATTTTCTATAAGGTGAGCCATTTGGAGCATTGGTTTCGCTCACTGATGTTTGCGCTGAGGGCTCGACCGTCCCAATATACAGGAAAGTAGATGGGGGCAATCGCGACTCC
This sequence comes from Coffea arabica, assembly GCF_036785885.1. Lineage (NCBI taxonomy): Eukaryota > Viridiplantae > Streptophyta > Magnoliopsida > Gentianales > Rubiaceae > Coffea > Coffea arabica. Next base: position 6,471,276 of record NC_092323.1, on the reverse strand, counting down.
TCGTTGATCGTCTGTGAATTCCCCCCAACCAGCTTCTGAGAATCATCAGGGTGTTTCGCCCTGTGCCTGTAGAGGTAGAATGCCAATGCTGACAACATCCCCAGCGTGACAATCCCAACTGAGATAGCAATTGCAACTTTCTTAGTCGGCTTGGACAACTGTGCCGGAGTGGCAACCGGATTAGGCACCGCCGTCGCATTTGCCGGTGCTTGCGGGGATGGTCGAGCCTGATCTGGTGTTGGGCCAGTGGGTACTTCAGGGAAAAAGGGCTGGTCTGGATTAGGAAACTCAGGGTTGGCTGGTGTGGGCGGTGGAGGCGAAGGCGGTGGTGGGACTGACTCCGGCGGGGGTGCTGAAGTCACTGGGTACAGGGGTTGGTGTAGAATTCTCCTCAGCTTTTCGCGTGCAATCAAATCTTGAGACACATGGCCTGCAGCGGATGCTTTGGGGGACTGGGTTGTGAAAGATGCAATCAGTGTTAGAGTCAAAAAGATGCTGATACGTCGAGCATTCATTATGATCCTATCTCTGGTTTCTTTAGTCTTCGCCAATTCATCTCTGATTTTTGTTTATCAACTCCCGGTGGTCACCAAGCTGGAGAGAGAAGTAGTGAGTCTGTAAAGAGAAGCTTCTCTTTGGCTGCAAGATCTGATGCTTGCTGTTAATGGTTTGATGTCAGCAGTAGCCGCTGTTTCCTTCTTTTTCCAACTGTGTACTAAAATTTCTTTATGTGCTAATAAAACTTGGAAATCAAACATTCCGTAAATTTGCAGTGGAATAAAAGAAATAAAAAACCCAAGAGGGAGATGAGTTTTCTTGAGGAACAGAATGCCACGTGGCGAAGAACAACTGACTTTATCAGTACTTTTGAGATTGAAGGACTATGATGGCCATGTCGTGTTGGGGCTAGAAAGACCGCGTTCAAGCCCTTTTTTGTCCGAAGCATATAATTTAGTACTACTACCTATTTTGTGGAGCTGAAAAGAGAACGTCCAAACTAGAGGATTTACTCCTCCTCCTCCTTGTTAAAAACGGTAATTGCACGTTGGCACCGTTTTCTTTTCTTTTCTTTTCTTCTTTTTTTTTTTTGGGAAACGATAACTGTTGTATAACCTAATTTATTCTATATTAAAGGGAGAGGGCGGAGCTAAGGAAATCCAAGAATAATTCAGAAGGAACTGAACTATTACCGGATCAGACGGATGCACTACGCATCTGGTTGAATTTTTTTGAACCCAAGCCACTTTAAATGTGACATTTGGTGGGAGGCAAGGTTCCCACCAAATTTTAATGGCTGGGTGGCACCGTTTTCTTTTCTTCATGTTTGACGTTTGTCTCCCACCCCACCAAGTTTTAATGGCTGGGTAGCACCGTTTTCTTTTCTTCATGTTTGCCGTTATAGTCGTACGTATGCCCTTCCGTCCCAAACTCTACCCTACCAACCTTTTTCTTACGTCCGTCTCATACAAGCTGTAATCTCACTACCGTGATCGTCCACGTGTCATATCCATAAATTTCATGGTACTCGTGACGGCTAGGATTCTACGCGGGTAGTTTACGTCAAATAGGGCAACAAATCTCTGTACTAATGATTAAGGCATGCACGTAATAAATTATTACTCCTACCATTAATTATCATGGCTGGCTGTAAGACCCAAGGAAATGAGATTTGATGTGCGTTTTATTGCAGGATTAGCGTTTTTTTTTTTCCTTATCTTTCCAAAATGTGACTCTGCCAGCAGTCACGTCTCCCTCCACTGACGAGTCTAGATTTCTAGCAGGGATTGGCGAAACGGCCCAAAGCACAAGTCCAGCGGCATATGCTTTTTTTTTTTTGTTTTTGGCATCCTGCTTTTCCTTTACACATCTTTTTCACTTTTTCTTGGATATATACATATATATATTGGCGTTTTTATTGTTTGGACAGTCCCGGTACTATCGTTTTCATCATAACAGGCACAGCCAAATAATAAATAAATCTACGGCAGAAACTAGACTAATACTTTGGTGGCCTACATTATATTGCTGTTTTCTTTCTTTTTTCCCCAAATTGCTTTCTGGCTTCTCTACCACAAAAAAAAAAAGAAAAAAAAATATTTTTTCTTCAGCCAACTTTTTGGTTGGGACCAATTCGTTCAAAGAAATAAAATACCAATTGAAGTATTGAATGGGCATAAAATGGCCGCATGGAGAGAATTATAAAATAAAAGCATTCATGATTAATTATACCGGTTATTTCTCATCATAGTCACTTCAACAAAAAGCTTTTAGTCTCACATAGTTGTTTCATTGGACTGCGTATTTGTCTCTGGAGTCGAATGATTAATTTCTCCACCAGAAAGGAATATGATCTATTAGTGTTTCTAAAGACAGACTTCTAGCCTACACAAATTATTTCTACGCCACCAGTGCAAAAGATCTTGAACATTTTATTTTTTTTTTCCTTCTTTTTTTTTAATATAAGAACCAAGCCTAATGAGTAGAGTAGTTAGTTGATAAAAAATTGTCGGTGTTGAGAAGCTGATTTTTTATTTCTATGCAAGGCCTAGGATCTTAGCTCTAAACTCTAAAAGCCCACCGCGACTGACTTTGTACCATGAATCAATGATGTGACCATTATTGGAGAACAGATTTAGATTGACAAAATAGCTAATTCACTTGACATGACGGTCGACGAAGATAGCATCCAGGAGGAAAAAGAGAGTAGTGATTATTAAACTATGGGATAATTTCATAAGCCTCCCTGAGATTTCTAGCAATTTCAAAGAGCTCCCTTGAATTTTTAAAAATTGCACCTATTCTCGCTAATTTAACGCTTTTGGTAACCAAACTTTAAGGCCCCGTTTGGCAAGTGAGTTTTTTGGGTGTTTGTCCAAAATTTTACTGTAACTTACTGTAGAAGTTTTTTAAAAAATTTGTGAAGTGTGTAAATTTTTTAATATTTTGAAATTTATAGTTTAAAAACTATGAGAATTTTTTTGTGGTTACTGTAGCTAAAGTTTTTAAAAAACTTGTAGCATATAAACTTGACAAAAAAACTCAATTGCCAAACAAGACCTAAATTTGATCAAAATTTTAATTGAATGCGCTAAAAGATCCACAGCTTATAAGGTTTGAATCACTTTCCAAACCAGCCGTAACATATCTAGCACAAATATAAGGAAAAAATGCGAATTTTTTAATACCATGTTTATTGTTGATAAGCAATTATGACAAAAAGTTCTATTACTACGATAGGTTATTTTAATGGTGACTTAGTGGAGATATATATATTTTTTAAATTTTAAAAAGAAAGGATTGTTATAATTCTTTTAGAATTTGTGGATTTTTAGATTGGTAAAACTATCATAGTCTGGAAGTAGTCTTTTGAGTAATTTCTTTTTGAACCAGTGTTTCTTTTGACACCAATAAAGAAAAAAGATCGACAAATAAAAATTAGATCACATTCAAAGTCATCAAAAAACAAAAAAGTCACTAGTTCAACATTTAGTGGTCAGAATTTATATTTTATGGTTTTATTGGCAAAAATATAAACAGGAGGAATAAGAAAGAGAAAGGAAAAAAATAATTATAAATCCCAATCTTTTATCTATTCATACCCAACAAGGTAAGTTTTATTAAGATGTTAAAACTAGTATTATCATTTTAGGCGAATAAGAAGGATGAGTACAATTTTTAAAACTTCAAGGAGCTCAGCAGGAATTTCTGAAATTATTGCTTTAGACTTTTCTTACGTCAATTTTCTTAAGTTAGAGCCCTTTTTCTTCTTTGTCTTATACCGTTGCGCCATTAAGGCCTTGTTTAACCATTAAAGAACCTTAAATAAATGATGTTCCCAGAGCTTAGGATCCAGTCTCCGGATTTCCCACAAGGGCCACAACGCTGTTAGTAACAAAGTATATCAGACACGATACTGTATTTTTACTGATGTTCTTTGCTTCAGGTGCAACGAGACAAGTGGAACGTTGCGGAAAAGGGGAAAACAAGTGTGCTTTTACTTTATGAATGAATGCCTTTGTGGGCAACTTTCATCCTGAGTTCATACACTACTGTTATTATGCGACAAATGTTCTTTCTGTACTCCCACCATAGATTTATCTTAACCTGTAGTGCTCTTGTATCTTAAATTCTTAAAGCACTCCAATAGAGGGTTGAAGATGCAGCAGCATGTTAATTTGTCCCCCCTGCACCACCAAAGCTAATGATATGCAATTGAAACAAAACTACTGTCGCACAGGATTTTGTATTACGAGGTCAAGGAGGCACTTGACAACAGTGGTGTAGGAGAAGTTAGTAATTAAAATTCCTGTATTGCTCTTAATTCCTTTTTTGAAGTTTTTATAATTTATTTGTCAGTTGTCACTGCCGTTCTTTTTCTACTTTATTTGGAAATCGTAACAAATACTACTTGCTACTTTTTGAGGTACTAATATAATCCGTGTTTTTCTCCTTAAAGTTTATTGAGCTTGTTAAGGATAGCATACTGGAATAGTGATGAAAATTCCATTATCGTCCTGCACGTCAAGCATCTACTTTGCTTCAGCAGCGTATATAATCATCCACGGCAGGCAGATGCAAAATAGCTGCTGCTCGTGCTCGATTACCTTTTCTGTTTGATCTGCACTAAGAATCGGCTGGCTTTGAGCATAGGACTGTACTTGCCTTCATCATCCGTAACAAATATTAGGCCCTGCTTGATGACCACATTCAATACTTAAATCTAGTGAATTCAAATCTTAACATGGTTAGGCGCGTTTGATAATAAAATGATTAATAACAAAAAAGTCTCCTGTGATACACCTAATGCACAGAAAAGCTCCCCGTGGTTTCAAAACATACAAAATAATACCTCATATTTTGAACTAAATTGTAAACTAATAGAATCCGGTAAATTTAACGGAATCCGGTAAGTTTAACTGCCAAAATCGTCATTTTCGTTAAGTTTAACGAATTTTGTTAATTTATAATTTAGTTCAAAAAATGAGATGTCGTTTTTTATGTTTTGAAACCACGGGGGGTTTTTCTGTGCATTAGGTATACCACAGGGGGTTTTTTCATTTTAACCCTAATAAAAAATTAAACATCTGATTTAATTAAGTGGCGCTGAATTTTTTGGGTAAAACTTATTTCAAAAAATAAGTGATAAGTTACTTTTTGTTCAGAGACCATTCGAAACGTAACAACATAGCCCTACAGAAATTAAAGAGGAAAAGTTATGTGCTCTGGGATCTGGATGCAGCAAAAGATGAGATTGAAAAAAACGGTAAAAGCGAGGTTACTACTAGGATGTGTTTTGTCCTGGAGTGGACAATACGAAACCTTTGAATCCCCTTTGTACAAATTAGAATAATTCCAGGGAAAAAGAAAGGGCAGTTCCAACTCGCACGGCAAACACGCCTTTGGCAATTGCTTCTTCTCAGGATTCAATCAGTATCGTCCCAGGACTCGTTACCGCATTTTATGCAAAGCCTGGAGAACTTCCCCAGTCACAAAACCTGTGCATGGGATGGAATGGAATGGAATCAATTATATCACCTTTCAAGTTTCAACAACGATTTCATGTTTCTTCCTACATTCTACTCACCAAACACGCATTCCACACTTACTCCATTGAAAAAAACTGATGACCACCCAACATTTCTGAATTTTCTCTCTGTTCCTGTGCCAAAAAAAAAAAAAAAGGTTTGAAACGCATAAATCAATTTGGTTGTAGCGCTCATTCAGGAGCGCAAGTACACGGATCCACAGTTGGTGAAGTGTGGTTTTTTCCGTCGGAGCTTTTTGAATTTTAAATCAACTGCTCTGCTAGTACAAGCGCAACTGCGAAAGGATCCGAATCTGAAAAATAGCACCAGGAAGCTCTCTGTAGGCTGTTTCTTTTTTACAAAAAAAAAAGGGGTCCAGGATGTTGAGAGATGTCACTCAGGTTGGCACAGAAGTCCATTTGGGCCCACGAGAGGTTAGCTGTCAACTGGCTCAGTAGTCCCATCCCATCTTTACTGATGCCCTTTCCGAGGACCCAATTCTTCAATTCACAGTTTTGGCCCAAACGGTTTATCCATTTGAGCATCCAAGAGCCGGGGGGAAATGGTTGGACTTTTCTAACCCCTTTGTTCATTGTGGCCTCGTGATCATTTGATGCTCCCCACTGGTTCGCAAGTCGCAGCTACCAAGGACAACAGACAGCTGGATTCCGAGACTAAAATCACTCTATAGTCGGACGGAAAAATAATGAAGAAAAGAAAAGGTAAAATGGTCTGTAAAAATATCAAGGACTGTGCAGAAATTAAATCCTTAATGTAATAATTGGACCAAATGTTATGTTAGCAATCAATTGGTGGGGTCAAATAATCAAGAATGAAATAACAATCCATTGGCTTGATGCTACCCAGATTAGAACCGTATCAAGGTATGCACTTCCCACGCCCAATGCATGTGGTCTTGTCCCAGTATTCCACACCACGACTCACCTTTTGCCACCTCCGACGCTACTTAAAAAATCTTCTGCTGCTCCTCGTACCGATTCTCTCTTCAATCTTCAATCGAGAGAATACTGCGGTTGAAAATTTTGGTTACTCTTTTTAAGTCCGATTCCACTTCCAAAGGTACACTCTCATTTTAAGTTCTACCCTCCAGTGCTTTTATGCAGGTAACTGCTCCGGTCACACTTTTAAGAATTAGGACCACATTAAATTAGCTATTAATAAATCTCATTGTGGTTATGATAATATTTTATTATTCTACTTCGATCTTTGTAGGCCAAAAAACTTTGAGCCTGAGAAAGCAGGCTTCCTACTTCTTGGTCTTCCAGGAGCTGGAGTCACTTCTTTGGTTGCACATTCTACTCTCTTTTGCTGAGAGATGATCCAAATGCTGAGGCTTTTCTACTTGTTCTTCATCTCTTTTGCTCTATATGGTAAGCACCAGTCATCTTCCATCCAAGTACATCACATAAATGTGCCGAATGTCTCGATATTGAAGATGTAAAAAAAATTTATTTTCGTTGCAGCATCAGGTCAAGAATCATCAGTTGAGCTATTAAAGCTCTATGACCACTCAATCCCGGTGAGTCGAGAGGCTTTATCTCAGACAGCTGCTGTGGTGCCAAATGAGCAACTCAAAGCGGTTTCCAGCAGCATTCTCATGGCTGAAAGTTGGACCAGGGCACATGTTCTGGCTCACTACCCTGGCATTAACATTACCACCATTGTTGTTGGTCACACTCTCCTCTGCGAGAAAGGCCAAGAGGAATACTTGACTTTGATTTTGCCATCATTAAAGAACATCCACTACACTCTTACCAGGTGGGGTTTGCATCAAGAAATCAAAGTCTCTGCTTCTTTCTCTTCCAGCTGTATGCACCCAAATGCGGGAACATTCAGGTCTGACATAGCAGAAACACATATTAAACCCCTGCTAAGCTTCTTGCAACACATCAACTCACCTTATTTAGCGAACCCACCGTCACACTTTCCCACATTGTCAGATAATGCCAACATTTTGCTCGACTCCCACTTAGAGGCCATGGAAAATCTTGGCTTTTTCAACCTAAAGAAAGTCCATGTTATAGTCAAGGAGGCAAAAGAACCAAAGCCCACAGGCAGAAAGCTTACCTTCATTCTTGATAACACAAAGACTATAGAACCATTCCCAGCAAGACCATCCCCATTAGCCCCAGCCGTTGCCCCTGTGGGTTCCTCTGCCCCATCACATGCTGCCGAAAGCCCACTTCCTCCATGGCCTGGAAAGGTTTCGCCTCCACCATTGTCCTTCCCCGTTTCTCCTGAACTTCCTCCAGTGATTAATCCTGCCTACCCTCCTTATGGTCTTCATTTACCTCCCTGTAATCCATCTGGTGGTGGAGGTAGTGGTGCAGTGGCTGCACCAGTGGCAAGTGTGAGGAGGGGGCTTTGGTGTGTGGCAAAACCGAGTGTGCCACCAGAGACATTGCAAGATGCTCTAGACTATGCTTGTGGTGAAGGAGGTGCTGATTGTGAAGCCATTAGGCCTCGTGGGAGTTGTTATTATCCTAATACTGTTACGGCTCATGCTTCTTATGCTTTCAATAGTTACTGGCAGAAAACCAAGAAGAATGGTGGGACTTGTGGATTTGGAGGAACAGCTATGCTTATCGACTCTGACCCGAGTAAGGATCTTCCCCTTGTATACTCGTATCTGATAATCTAAGAGTACAAATCTTTTATTGAACTTGTTAAGGTTAAATGCATTTCTTTGCAAGACGCATATAATACTCAGTTTAAAACTCCTCACAACACAATATTTAGTACCACTTTCTTTGCGCCATGTTTTGTAATCTTTCTCAAGTATTCACGAATTGCTAGATCTTTATTTTACCAAAAACAAAAAAAAAAAAAAAGTATTCATGAATTGCAATTGATACTCGAGTGCATATTGCAGGCTATCGCCATTGCCGATTCATTCTTGCCCAGTGAGATCTGTAGAAGTTGGGGAAGCACACTGCTTGGGTTCAGTGAGTTTTGTTCCATGTAGATTTCGGATCAAGGTAATCGTTATGTTGTAGTCTTTTTCTAGTACTGAAAAATGTGGGCTGTGGAAATTTTGCTTACCTCTTTCTTGTCATGTGGGGGCACCCAAGGCGAAAGCAAGGCTCTTTATCACCTTTTATGTAGGCTTGATTGTATGCTAGCCTTGTAGTAATTAAGAAATATTCCTTGCTTTACCGCCTTTGTGTATTCCGTTAAGAATCCTAAATGCCCTATTTCTAATCTGAGTTATACACGAAATTCACTTATGTGCATATTTGGAAGAAAAATCAAATTATATCCAAATGAACTATCAATTGGTCTTTGGTGCTGGAATTTGAGCCTTCAAACCCCAGTTGTGGGGATCTCTCGGTCTCCGGTTTCTTGGTGGAAAAAAGAAACAAAACTACGTACAAGTCAAGCTAAATTAGATGCTCCAGGCATTTTTTTTATAACAAAACATATTTCAGTAACGGATTGCTGAAAATCGTCCAGCACGATTGATATATATCGTTACCCTAATGGCAAAGAAAACATGCAATTGATATATATCGTTACACTAATGGCAAAGAAAACATGCACTAAAATTGTAAATCTGTAATTTAACAGATACAAAAGATCTGAGAAATTAAGAACAAATCTAAAAAGTATCATCAGTTTTAAAGAAAACATGCACTAAAATTGTAAATCTGTAATTTAACAGATACAAAAGATCTGAGAAATTAAGAACAAATCTAAAAAGTATCATCAGTTTTAAAATCATCTCCTCGTAGAATAAATTGTTGCAACCCACTCTGTGCATGTTGCAGTCGTCAAATCTATTAATCAACAGTTGTAAACTCCAACAAAGCTTATAATATATGTTGACATAGATTCAAATCTGAAATAAATTCAGATATGACAATCAGATTTGAAGTAAATTCAAATTTAAACAACGGAATAAGGAAAAATAACACAAAATCTCACTAGGAACTCCTAGGAGAACAAAAATTTTCACTAGGAACGCAATCTGCTCTCAAGTCTTGTGTGTTACAATTTGCAATTTACAGGAAAGCTATCAACTTCATTCTAGGATATTTCATCATAGAAACTTCATTCTAGGACATTTCATGGCAGGAGGATCAGAGATCATTTGAACAGTTTAACTGACTTGTGGGAAGAAGAACCATTGCGGTATTGAGAATTTTGCCGCCAGATTAATATATCATCGCCGCGCATGTTAAGCAGAAAAGACTCGTATATTATAGCTTCGGATCAGCCAACTTTGTCGAACATGCACATCATCCTCAACACTTGTTTCCATTTTGTATCCAATAAACACAAAACATAAATTGAACTTTGACAGTCACGGAAGCATTTGAAAAAAAACCCCGGAAGCATCAATATAGTTGAGTTACAAAGAAGCTCGAATTAAGATGGCGAGGTGAATTGCATATTAATTCAAGATAATCAATGTACTACATTTACAGACACGTTTAGTTAACCAATCAGAGAGTTGAAATCTAAATTCCTGTTTGCCAGCGGTTACACTCATTGATGCTTTTTGGCAAGGCCATTCTCCTTGTCACTCTGCACAAAATTTCCCTCTGCATTCTGCAAAATGGAAGAATCAAATACAGATTCTTGACACTAAAACAAAAAATTGATACTGAGAATGACATGCCATTCGGACAAGTCATAGAAGTGGAGTTATACTCCATATAAGATCAGTATTTTACAGGAGCCATATAGTTGCATCACTTCTGATGAAAAATTTTTAGTACAAGTATCTGAGGGCAGCTGAAACATACCTTATGACTCGGACCTTGAGCCGACCACAATTCGTAGAATTTGCGCATTAGCGTTTGTTCCTCCACCTATAAACCAAAAATATGGAACTAAAAGTTTTCGGGAACCATTGATGAGAAATGCTACTATATGGACCATATATCTATAGTAGATGACTTTGGAAATGAATAAGATATGACTATTGAGCCTTCTCTAGAAGCTAATTCTCACCCTGTAGTCAGTTGCCATTCTCAAGAATAACAATTCAAATGTAGCCATCAGAAAGAACACAAAACCACATGGGGAGAAATAAAAGAGAAAAGCACAAACAACACAGAAAGATTAAGAAAGAGGACCTGAAGTTTATGCAATTCATGTAACATTGACCTATGGGCATCCCTAAGGAGCTCATTCTGCTTCTCCAAGTGCCTGCACCAAAGCAGAATCAGAAAGTAGGCCAAAATCACAACTGGGATAATTTTGCAACTCACACTCATTTTATTAACACGAGGAAATTCGACCTTTGCAGCTCTCCTGTGTTTTTAGGGTCCATCGCAAGGACGATTAAACCGTTTTGATCTTGTAATCTGCACATATATACAAAGCCAATGTCAATGAGTTGAAAAGGTAAAAGCTCACAAGGAAATCAACAAAGTTTCTCCAAGTTGTCATGATGATGGTAGTTGAATTTCAAGATCACGAAGCTCATCCACGTTTCACCGAGGACACCAGGAGCGTGAACTGAATTCATAGCTTCCGCAAAATCTACTCATAAATAATTCTAACAAGTGCTTTGATATTTGTTGACAAAATCTAGAATCCTTTTATGGATCTCAACATTTTGAGCTCACTTACAAAAAAAAAATGACTGAAAATCACGACATGCTTAAGCCACAGACACATTGTGACAAATGTACGAATCCCTAAAATCAAGAAAGCGGGCCATCTTTATATTTGTTTCTCTTATTTTTCTAATAATTTGTACTTCCTAAAAACCACCAGTAACAAGTACTGCTGTCAAATTAGCTTCACTGGGGCATTACTACAAGCGGTTGACGTTCGAAGCACAATTTTTCAGTCCATGAACCAGTAAAAGTGAGCACCATCATTCAAGTCTAAGACACATTACACACATACTTAAATCACGGCAACGAAATTCTGAGAGAAAAGAATTGCTGGGAGCTAGTCATAAATGAAGAAAAATTTGAGAGAGGAACGAGAGCTGCGTATTGCCATTCGTAGCATACGGGACGGGACACCATGCTGCTTTCATGCAGATTTCTGACGGTAATGAAATGAAGGATTGGAAACATATTTTCTGAGGCTCAGAATGTGGTAGGCCCAAGCAGCCAATCTAATGAAAGTTCTGGGCTCTCTTGTACTGGCTAGTTTTATTTTGGCCCAGCGTGGGTTTTTGTTGTACAGATTGACTCTCGACTTAGCTTTATGCCTGTGGCTCCCGGAATGGGTCCTGATGATATGTTAAGAACCACTGCCAAAACAAATACGTCCAAAGTCAACATTAGCCAATTGACTGTGAGGTGAGGTTAATAGTTCTCATTTTCAGGGCCTAGAGTCTCCTTGGAGTTTCTTTTCACAAATATGTTTTTCATGCTTCATAAACTTTTGTTTTGTTTTTTGGTTTTCTGGCCCAATGAGGATGATGATAAGCAGATAATGCAAAACCGCCAAATGGAAGCCGGGGGTTCCTTTCAATTTTTCTTTACATTTTCTTTCCCATCATAAATTTTTTTTTTGGGAGGGGGAGGGGGAGAGGGAAAGTGTGTTTTGGCAAATTGGAGCTAGGAAAAGATCATTAAATCTGCTGCGGCGGCGGCGGCGGCGGCCTCGCTGGATCAGAAAGTATGGTGGACGAAATTCACTGTTTCATCATCGTTGGCATAAAATGATGGTGAGTGAAAGTGGTCCTTCAAATTCACTCTTTGCATTTTAATACTACTCCTAGTAGTAAAGTATACATACATGCATCAAATTATTCTGCAAAATCTCTACCTCTGGTTGGTTACCATATAATGAGGATAATGAAGGAAGAAGGTCTGTTTGCATCAATCGTAATTCAGTCCTAAAGCATTGACATCTATCTAACTTCACCGCTCTATTTCATGCCTTCCCACCATCGACGAGTTGTTGTTTTTTTTGTTTTTTAACTAACATCATAACGTTGATAAGTGAACCATTTTGGGTAAAACATGCACTTCTTCAAAAAGGAAAACATGATGCTGTGTAGCAATCTGTTAAAGTCTATAGGCAAGAGCAAAAGGGTATGAGAAATAAGATTGATTTCTTCAGTTTTACTAACTGGGAAAGCGTAATTGTTGCTACATTCACCGGATGGGATATAATCACATGAACCAAGAATATACTCCAAACAAGGACATATCCATGCATACAAATCTGACGCTGCGTAGGACCTCCTTGTTGCCTCTGATCTATGAGAATATAATCTAATCCAGACGGATATTGGATTCATTCATTCATTCATCTCACCTTTCAACAAATTCTTTGTCTGCCTTCTGTTTCTTATTCTTATTGGCCGACCACTTCTTTAAGCTTTTCTACCACCAAAAGGGGGAAAATTTTAAAATAAAATAAAAATATTGAAGAAGAAGAAAGAAAGGCTAACTACTTCTCTAAATTCCAAAGGAAAGAAAAAAGGGGTTCACCGCCTAATTCTTTTAAAGAAACCCCCAATAAAGCATTTCTACAATTTCCCCCAAACTAAGCAACTTATCAGTGAATTTGGTCTCCCTGTCCTACCAAAAGGTCTTTTGGATTTCAATGAAACGTTCGAACGTGTCTGTAACTTTATTAAATATTCTCTCTCTCTCTCTCTCTCTTTCTTTTCTTTTTTTTCGCTTGCTTTGATCATGATATTATTTTATCTTTTGGAAATGCAGAACAATTATTACTTTTGGAATTTAAATACTAGACTAAGGTATCACTTTAAAAGCAAGCTAACACCTCTGAAGTGAGTCATTAGACTCATTACTGTGACTGGAAAGGTGAAGGCGGCTGATACTTTTGCAAATGAATGCGCAAACCAGAATCGATCACGCCATTGGGGGGGGGGGGGGGTCAAGACCTCAGAAACAAATCCAAATCATCAAGAAGGTCAATGATTATTGACTAGTAGTAGTAGTAGTAGTAGTATGTGCTTTTTTCCTGGACTGAAATATGATAGTAGTAGATTTTATAGGATGCATGTGAAATCAATCTTATTCAATCTCATTGGTTCTTTAGGAGGAACTCAGACTAGAATGATTATTCATTGGCCCCCTGCTGCATTAGATTTAGCCATCGCAATTGTGTATAACATGAGAATCTGTGTCCATGTGATCCACTTAATACTAACTAGTATACTACTAACAAGAATCAGCATCTTTTTCTGTCAAAACTTTTCGGTCTCAGTAGTTTCTTTCTGGGGCGGGTCGACTGTGCCGTCTTTATTCAACTTGACAGTTGAGAGGAAAATTTTAAAAAATATAATACTAATTTTTTCCTAACCGCAACAAACCTTAAATCAGCTGTCTTTGAAAGTTAATATGAAATCAAAAAAATTGTATCAGGAGTCGCTCTGAATAGCTGAGCTAGTAAGAATTCAAGAGCAAGTGCATGCCCCTAAGGCTGCAAACGGCTAGTAAACGAGCTCGAATCCGAACTCGATTTGAGTTCGTGAACATCGAGTTCGAGTCGATATTGAGTTAACCAAGTCAAATTCGAGTTTAAAAATATTAAACTTGTTAACTCATGAGTCGGCTCGAACTCAATTATATATATATATACATATATATTTTTTATTTTAATAATAAAATTATATATATCCCTAATATTTTATTACTTATTAAGAAAAATAATTATTTTATTTATTATTTAAAAATAAAATAATTATTTTTATTTTTTTAAACTCGAGCTATACTCAAATTTGAGTCGAGTTCGAACTTTACATTTTGAGTTCGTTGAACTCGAACTTCATAAACTTAGGTTGAGACTCGACTCGATTATGTTAAAATTCGACTCAGTTCAGCTCGTTTGCTCCCCTACGTGCCCCCGCCAAGTAACTAAGATAAATAAAAGCCAAGTGTGTCGAGGGAGTTGGGGTGAGTGAAAATTTATGGCAGTGAAGGAAGAATTGGATAATTCTCGAGAAGCTTGTGAATTGCTGGGCCACATGTTACTTTTGAATTCGACCATCTATATATACTTTTCCAGAAACACATTAATGCCTTTGGGTAGCTTTTCTTTTTCGTCAAATTAGTAAAATACTATGCATGCATTTGGGTGGCTTTCCTTACTTGTCAAATTAGTAAAATACTATGCACGAATTTATATTTTAAATTACTATAGTATTTTATATATTATAGTATATAAAAGCATACGGCAATTGCTAAAAAAAATTCAAAGACGTGTATGTTAACATGCTTTAGAAAAAACTTCATGAACACAAAGTGCACTTTTTAATTTTGATATTTTGAATAAGTTGAAACCTATTTTTTTTTATTTGTTGTCTGGAAATATCTTATGACAATTTCAATAAAATTAATTAATTGATAACATTTTACATGATAGAGTAATTATAAACCTATTTACCGATTTCCAACAAAAGATATTGTGTTATAGCCATATGTCAAATTTTATAATATAATAAATAAATTAAAACTAGTTCGTTCCCCTGTATTTTAGAAAAAAATTTCTTTCTCCAATCTTGCACCCCTAAAATTATTGAGTATATTTAGGTTAGGTGTCTTGTACTTGAATCCGTATTTTACCTCCAAATTGAAGAGATAAATTTTGAAGAAAAATAAAATTTCCCAAAACTTGGAATTTGCAAATTTTTTTTTTACATTTTTCAAACATACTTGCTTTTGCATTTGTCAAAATAAAAGCACCATGTTTAGTTATTTTTAGTATAAGTTTGGATTCAATGGTGTCAACGTTTCGAAAGAAAACTTCTTTAGTTGAATCTATATTCAACCTCCAATTTGAAAAGATAATTTTGAAGCAAAAAGAAAAAAAAAACCATAGCTTGCTATTTGGTTTAACATTTTTAGAATACACTTAACTTTACTTTCCATAACATGGAAGTCATATAAAACTAGAAGTCAATCACAATGGTGGTAAGTATTAGCATATGAAAAATGCAAAAGAAAATTTGATAGTATCTTATAATATCCCTAGTAACCATATGGCGAAATAAAAAATATTTGGAATATAAAAATGACATAGTAGTGTTGCATACTTATATATGAAGAAAAGAACAAAAATATACAAAACAATCAACAATGCCTAAAACTATTCTTAGTGGTTGAGTTTCATGCTCTTATTTATATCTACCAAGAGCCAAATTTGGATTAGATATATACAAAAACTAAATACGTATGATTTAGAATCAAACATTCTATATCTTTTCCTTAAACTATATTGTCATGTATTTGTTATTTTTGGTGGGACTAGTGTTGTTTTTATTATTATTTTTCATCAAAAATAAAAATTTTGCATTAAATTTTTCACGTTAAAGCCCCATCGCGATATTGTTTTTAATTTAGACTTCATGAAAGGTACAACTCTTGATTTTTTAAAATCCATAACCGATGAATGTTATTTATTTTGTATTTCCTATACAATTTGACTATTTTAGTTAGTATTACTAAGTTGAACGGTAAAATATTATTATTTAATTTTTTTATTTTAAATAGGGGTGGTGATGTTTTTAATTTATTGATCCACTCGTGAATAAATTTCAAGCCAAATTCTCGTATTAGTGGAACCACTTTTTACTTCTTTTAAATTCAAAAGGCATGAAATGATTTTCAAGAATTAAAAAAGATTCAATATTTTATAAAAAGAGAATTGGGAGTTGGACTTGCTAAAAATCCTTTTTGCATTTTATATAGATTTTCTGTCTAGGATTTAAAAGCATCCACGAGTGCATTCACTGCAACATGTGATGGGAAGTGGGAACTGCTGCATTTTTGGTGTAAGAGAAGCAGTTGTTTTGACCGAGTCCGAAAGGATATCCGACCAAACAGAATCTTTCTTAATGCAAAAAGGTAACCCGAAACAAATTAAATAAATCATTAAGCTTAGGTGGATATCCAACATGTCATTCAAATTTATGTCAGCTTATTAAGCTGATCTAACTTAACAAATTAAATAAATCATTTTTTTTGGTAATCCGAAACAAGTCTCGACTCGAACTCTTACGATCCGAGTTGACACATCAAACTGGAGGAGTGCGCCACCGCCCCATGCAGTGACCCTTTCACAAGGGTGGTCCGGCGGTAAGCGAACTCTTAAGAACTCTTGTGGTTTTGGGTTCGAATCTTACCCTGGATTTGAATCCTCGTGATTTGTCTGAGGTCGCTGCGTGGGGCCGTGACGCACTCCTCTTGTTCAGTGTGTTGGCTCAGATCTTAAGGATTCAAGTCGGGACATGTTATGGATTTAAAAAAAAATTTAGAACCAAAGTTTCCTCTGCTCTGCGGGGGATCATTGACAGATCCTCTGCATGCAAAAACTAGGAAATGTCTCAGCTGACTGAACATTGGATTCCTAAAGCAAAGCAAAGAAATAAAGAGGGCAGTAGTAGCTTATACACTACTATATCGCCTTTTTTTTTTCCTTCATACTGTATATAAATATTTTGGCATTAAGAATTACTAGTTAGTGTGTTTGGATACAGCTTTATTTGTAAAAAAAAATTTTTTGATTACATCACAAATACATTTTTCAATCTTTTTTTTAAATTTTTATAATCATCTTTTTTATCTCATATAAATTACATTAAAAAATATATATTTTTTTAAAATATTATTTCAAATAATATCCTATTCAAACACACCCCGTTGAAAAATGTGTTGAAAGAAATAGAATATTGGTGCAAATTTTGTCGTAATGGTTTTTTTTTTTTAATGGATTTGTGGTGACATTGTGGGGGAGGGGAGGGGAGGGGATTGGAATTGGACTGTGGACTTCGAAACAAGGCATGTGAGGCTGAGGGAATGAATGAATCTAGAGAGCGGACAAAAGAAAATGGTTGTGGTCACAAAATGTCCACCAGGCGAATGGGGAATGGGGGGAGATTGTTCAATTTGATTGGACGGCTCAATCCAATATTATATCCACCAACCAACTTTTTTTCTTCTTACTGTTACTGTTAGGATTCCCTCGCTATCGCAACACCGTGGCTCTTCAGGTTTCTCAAGACTCGCTTCTTGATCGTACTGTAAAATTCTTGAACCAAGAAAGAAGAAATGAACTTTGGGAGTTGGGACGATGAAAATACAACTCCTTGTCATCCAATTCAACACTCCCAGCAAACAAACGGAATATTGAAATGGATTAAAACAAAACTAAGGGGGCGGGGGGCAAAAGTACCGGTTGCGGGGCTGTACCGGTTTTACCCCTAAATAAATACCCCTTCAAATTCAGAAGCCATGAGTGACCCATGTGATGTGACCCGCAAATGACCGCCGCTACACTTTAATCCCCATCAGCCCAAAATTTTTTATTTTTAAAAAATAATTTCCTTGTAAAAGCTTGCTAAAAGTTGTTCTCACTTTTAAAGGGAGCTTCTATTCATAAACCTAAATATTACAAGAACAGTTTCTACCATGAACAAAAACAAAGATTTGGACCCCCAACCAAGTATAAAACCTCGAGTAATTTAATTTTAGCCCACAAGTCATTTTGGGCGGTTCCCACACCAGCGGTAAGACCCTAACATAACAAAAATTTGCAAGGAAAGTCAATGAATGTTAGGCACTTGCGACCCGGACCAGATTATTCTCTGAGCTTTTAGGCTCACATTACTACTTTAGTCGTTGGACAAGCTTTTATAAGCCGATTGATCATATATCATATATGTATATATATATATATATATATGATGGTGTCATTGGATCCATTAATCCCTCCAAGCAATTCGAACTTAAAAAGTAAGTATGGCTCAAAATCACATTAAAAGAAGCTATGAGTCAAAACTCAAAAGACGTGTAACCAAGATCATTCACCGTTTGACCAAAAAAGATCACTCACCGAGATCCAGTGAACGCAGTTTTAAATGCTTGAAAAGCGGAACTGAAGGCCCGTGTCACTGTATGATTTAGACCTCAACTATACTCCTTACGGGGCCCGACTAATCCCCTGCTGCTCGGGAGAGG
This sequence comes from Coffea arabica, assembly GCF_036785885.1. Taxonomy (NCBI): domain Eukaryota; kingdom Viridiplantae; phylum Streptophyta; class Magnoliopsida; order Gentianales; family Rubiaceae; genus Coffea; species Coffea arabica. The sequence goes on along the minus strand of NC_092323.1, from coordinate 6,452,825 downwards.
AGGTCCCACTCCACACCGAACACGTTAACAGCAGGACTTGAACCCTAGACAAGTCAGGAAGGTCGCCATACCCTAAGGAGGGGGAGCGGACCGCTCGAGCTACCCCGCTGGGGCAAAGACCAGCCACGTAGACAGGGGCGGATTTAAGGTGGGGGCACTGGGGGCATGGGCCCCCACTGCCTCCCCTCAAATTTGTATAATAGTTATACAATTTTGATATAATCGTAAAGGTGTCCCCAGAGTTTTTTTAGAACAAATGTGAAAAAATAGATCACAAATTTTATATCATTCACTTTCCTCCTCTGGTCTCCTATTTTTTCCCCCAACAGAGCCAAGTACCAATTATATCAGTCTTTTCTTTTGGTCCCCACTCCCCAATTCCCTTTCCTCCTCTAGTCCCCATTTTCCCTTCACAACCGACGGCTCTTCTTTTTTCCCCCATTTATACTTGTTGGTGAATTTATTATTTTTTTGCTTAAAAAATTAGAAAAAGAGTAGATAAAAAATTTTGATGTTATTTTTGCCCCCACTAAAATTTTTTTCTGGCTCCGCCCCTGCACGTAGAGTGACAAGTTGTGAGAGGCAGGAGTTGAAGCTCTGATCTCCAGCATCCCCAAAGAAGGGGATGACCACTGGACCAAATGGCCAGTGGCAGACCTCAACTATACTGTGTAACGAGTTTTACAAAAAATCAATTAGGGGACGATGCAGATTATGTGGTCATGTACGTTGTATGGTATAGTAACACAAAAGCCTACTCTTAAATGTGTCCAACATTTTATTTTATTTGATTGAACAGTGAATTATTTATCAAAATTTATTTATGTGCATTTTGGTACATTTTTAATCACTTTTTTTTTTAGTTTACATACATTGGATACCAAGGTGTTAAAATATTTTCTTTAAAAAATTATTTCAAATAATCCATGGCTAGGGCGGGAGGTACTAAAAAAATATGAGACGGGAGGTACTAAGTCGTATCAAAGGCGGAGACGATCAACTGTTAGTTCAAGGACAAGAAGTTTGATATTTCGTAAAAAGGGCCTCGAGTTATAATAATGTTTGATTCCGGATTAATCAGAATCCAATATGGTGGTCAGTGGTCACCGAATACGAAGGAGTTTGCACCCAAAAAAAAAAAAAAAAAAAAAATTCAAAGGCCGAGAGAGGCAGGTGGATCAGTCGTTTTCTAAGTTTTACTTTCACTAAATTTGAGTAAAGCACTGGTATTGCATTTGAGGAAAAAAAAAAAAAAGGGAGAGGGACAGCGAAAGTCTGCTGTGTCAGATTGGCGTGCCTAACACTGTAGATTCGTAGGGAGTGGGAGAAAGTGCGAGGCACTGGGCATGCCTTTCATCGCACGAAGCTAGAAAAGAAGCAACCCACTTTTCATTTACAGCTGAATTACCGTAAGAAATTGAAATATAGTACTAGTAGCATAAGTAATTATAAATATAAATAAATATAAATATATATATTCTTCACTTTTGTGCAATATATTTATGTGGGTTCATTTCTGATTCGTGGGGGAAAAAGGAAGTGGTGGTGGGGGCTGTGGAGCTGACCCTAAAGAGATACTAGATGTGAGACTGTGCGGGTGGGAACAATCTGAGCTTGGCTTTTTGCGAAAACATGGTGTTGCTGTGGTGGCTGGCAAAGATTAGGGACAACTCATCTTTTTGATGGGTGGTTTTTTGTGTGTTTCTTCCCTGATCCTTTATGATAGTTATTAAGCTAAGCAACTCCATTGTGGTGGCTTCCTTCCTTTGTCCTCTCCTGTATTTTGGTATATTAGTCCACTCTTCAATCACTGCTCTTGTACTGTGTGTTTGGGATCTTTCGAGCCTTCAGAATTACTTTTTCCGTACGCAGCAGTTGCTGAATGATTGCATTGATGCGCATGGAAGCTTAACAGCTACAAAGGTGAGTTCTTGATTCCATTTAATCTTAAAAGCATTTATCTTTCTTTCTGCTATTCTGATCAGTCCATTTGTTTGATGGTCTGGGGATTGATTGTAATGTGCAATTTCATTGCAAAGATTAGATTTTTATGGCTTCGTGAACTGTTTTCTGCACTTGGGTTCTGTTTGGTTTCTTGCATATATTGGGCAATAGTGACCACACAAGGTGTTTTGGGGCAATACGCTTCTTTAACATCGGTTCTTACTTTGGATAAATTGCTGGTTTCCTTTTGGTCTGTTTTGGGAGTTTGGTTTCTGTGTCAGGTGATGTCACCACTCACTGGAGTGTCGATTTGATGCTTTGATTTGGTTAACTTTATCTTCATTCCCTACACCTTTGGAACATTTTTATTGGTTTTAGTGCGCTCTTGTTCATTTGTGTATGTATCCTTACATGATCTTCCAAAACTAGTCGATACTAGTTGTCTACAATTTGATGGTCCTCCCAAACTCATACCAAAAACATGTCTCTTTGCTGTGACAGGTCTTTTAACTTGGTCCATTGGTGTGAGCTGATCAACTAGTGGAGGAATGCGGATGCTGCTGGGGTCTGGTCTTTGAGAAGAGGTCCTGGAAATTATATAGTAGTAGTACGCTAGTGTTAGTAGTAAATTTGTGCTCCCAGAGGGAGATATAGATAAACAAATTAGGGATAGGCGGTGGTGTCAGTGGTTTGCAAGTGGGGTTTTCCCTGATTTTGAGAGTCACAGTAAATTTGGCATTTGATGAAGTGAGACTGTTGGCTGTGTCTCCTGGGCAAGGCTTTGGTGCCCGACCTCCTTGGGCTCTGCTTCCAAGCAAGGAAACAAATTTTTCTTTGGGCGTTCTTCTCTTTCAACTTTCAAGAGAGCAATTTGTTTAACAATATAAACACAACCCTTCTCTTCTACACTCTCAGTTGCCTTGCCTTGGATTGTAAAAAATAAGTGGCAACACTAAGACACCGATCCACCACCCCTTTACATTTCATTGAACCACTGAAATGTGGAAACATTCAAGGGTTGGATACTCGGTTTAGTGGTTGCCCTTTTCTTCTTTTGCAGTCTGTTTTCCCTGCTTCTTTGTGGGGTGCTTGAAGCGCAAACCCAGGGTTGCCTGTATTTGCTGGAGCAGCTGGAATTTGGACATTAAGTTTTCTCCGAGGAAAGTTCCATTGCTGTCAACATGAAGTTTATGAAACTTGGCTCCAAGCCTGATCAGTTTCAGACTGATGGAGATAATATTAGGTCAGTTTGTGTTTTTGTGTTTGATTTGTTCTGCCTCTCTAGTCACCACTCTGTTCCCCCTTCCCCAACCCCCCCCCCCACCCCCCACCCCAAAAAAAAAAATTTGTTTGATTCCCCTCCACCTGCTCTTCCTGCTCTTAGTTCTTTTATCTGAATCCATTTCTGTTTCTCTCTGTCATTTTGCCTCTTTAGACTTCTCTGCTGAACATTTTCCACTTCTATAACTGTTTGATTGGGTAAATTGTCTCAATACTTGAAAATTTAATTTAATTTTGAAGGAGAATGGCAGTAAAAAAAGGTTGAAGTTTTTCTTTTCTTCCGCACTCCATATCAAGTTAGTTTTCGGTGTGGGAACTTGATATGATAATACCAATTTGAGTTAATTGTTGTGTTCATATTTTATTAGCTTTCATAATCTTCCAGCATATTTGTTGGTTGCAAAGAGAGGCATCATCTATACTTTGTCGAGTTCTAATTAGGTTTTACCTCTCTTTGCGTCATAACACAATATCTGCTTAACATAAGTGCACTGCGGATAAAAGTCCAAATGTCACTGGAGGACAATGAAATTGTCTGGATAAATAGAGAGTTGAAGGTTTCTCTGCTTGTAACTTGTCGAATATTGTTTGCATTTTTTCACGTAACAAAAGGTGTATCGGTGCCATTTTTGACAATTGGCTGGTTGTAATGAAACAGTTTTATCTGGCAATGTTGCATGCTAGAATCTGCACTGAATGTGAGAGTTAGGCTAAGCCGCCAAAGTGTTGCTTAGCCACAATACCAAGAGACAGCTTTCTCTTTGTGAGGAGCAGCAGATCTTTGTCATTCTTTGTATTCTTTATTATAATTGGTGTTTGTCCTTAAGAGTCCTTTGCCGCTGAAGTGAGTTACAACCTTTCATACTGTCTTTATAATTTTTTGTAACATTTTCACTTAATTCCAAGAATAATAATAACAAATAAGTAAAATTTTTCTAAGATATAGCATTTGCTAGATTTGATTGATCTCAATACAAGCTTTTACCTAGAAGAACACCAATTTCTCATAATGGATATAGCTTGGAAGTATTATTCATTACGTTCTTTCTGCTCATACATGTCTTCACACAGTTCCTTGGATTGTAGGCATTGAGATACAATAGACTCGTTCATACATCAACTCTTCTGCAATTGAGTAGATATGTCGTATGCAGATCTAGTCTGATTGTTCTAGTACTCAGTTCTAGATTATTTTTCCTCAACGTGTTCTACATTAATGAAAACTTTGTCATGAATAACTTAACGGTACCACTATATCTTCAGGTATGTCGCAACCGAATTAGCAACTGACATGGTCATTACTGTCGGGGAAGTGAAATTTTATCTCCACAAGGTACATATTGTTATATATTCTTTTAACAACTCTATCACTGCAACTCTAGATTTGCTAAGATTTACGTTGAGCCTGTCTTGCAAGTACAGGTTAGGCCGAAATGGTATTTGGCAGCATTAATTCATCTTCATGCATACGTGTTCTAACTTTAGAAACAAGAAAATTCAGAATTTCCATTACTTTAACTAGCTTTAGTTCGTTGTGCGTTTGTCTTGGTTGCACGGCAGGGACAATTTCGAAATGACCTGGGAAATAAATGTTCTTCTCCATTAGTGAGTTGATTACCTCTCATATTTCAAGTGTTTGCACACATAGAAAGGAGTTTAACCCAGCAAACGACGTGCTGGATGATAAATTTTACTGCATATGGTCACAATTTTTTTGCAAAATATTCTTCTATGCAAGTACTAATGGTGATCCTATTCTGCAGTTTCCTCTTCTGTCAAAGAGCTCCCGGTTGCAGAAGCTGGCTGCTAATTCAAATGAGGAAAATAGTGATGATATTAACATAGATGATATACCTGGTGGACCTGCTGCCTTTGAGATCTGTGCAAAGTTCTGTTATGGCATGATAGTAACTCTTAATGCATATAACGTAGTTGCGGCTCGTTGTGCTGCACAATATCTAGAAATGCATGAAACAGTCGAGAAAGGAAACCTCATTTACAAGATTGATGTCTTTCTGACCTCTAGCATTTTCCGTAGCTGGAAAGACTCTATAATTGTTCTTCAAACTACAAAATCTCTTAACCCCTGGTCAGAGGACTTGAAGATTGTTAGCCACTGCCTGGACTCCATAGCTTCTAAAGCTTCCATTGACGCTTCAAAGGTGGAATGGTCATACACCTACAATCGTAAAAAACTTCCTTCTGAAAATGGAAATGATACGCACTGGAATGGTGTGAGAAAACAGCAGTTGGTTCCCAAAGACTGGTGGGTAGAGGACCTCTGTGAGCTTCAAATTGATATGTACAAGAAGGTCATAACAACAATCAGATCCAAGGGAAGGGTATCTGCAGATGTAATTGGAGAAGCACTGAGAGCGTACATCTTAAGAAGGCTGCCAGGTTTCAGCAAGGGTCTGATACAAGAAGCCGATCTTGTCAAGTGTCATTATTTGGTCGATACCATCACATGGTTGGTGCCTAGAGAGAAAAACAGTGTCTCATGTAGTTTCTTGCTGAGATTGTTACAAGCATCTATTATATTGGAATGTGGAGAGAATGGAAGGATGGAGCTGATGAAGAAGATTGGCCAGCAGCTTGAAGAGGCAACAGTGGCTGATCTTCTGATTCAAGCTCCATCTGGTGAAACCACACCATACAATGTTGAGTTAGTACGTGATCTAGTTGAACAGTTTCTCATCCAAGAGCCAGATGGTCATAATGATTGTCCTGCAGATAATGAATTTAGGGAGATATCTCATGGAGAGGTATCAGATGCATCTAGGGTCAAGGTGGCAAAGTTGGTTGATGGCTACCTTGCTGAAGCTGCGAGAGATTGCAGTCTGCCATTGTCAAAATTTGTTGAGCTTGCACAAATGGTGTCTGGCTTCCCAAGACCAACCCATGATGGAATATACCGTGCTATTGATGTGTATCTCAAGGTTTGTTTCTGCAATCACATTCCCTTGTCTCTCTTTTTCGCCTGCTTCAAATTGAAAGTCAGCATCAGGAGTTTGGACTGCAATTTTTGATGTATATGGAAACAATCTAATGCTTGCGATTTCTAATGGTGATTACACTGTGACGCCATTTGGGTGGATTTTTCTTAACCGCTTACTTCTTTGCTTACAGGAGCACCCGGAGATCACCAAGAGTGAGAGAAAGAGAATTTGCAGACTGATGGACTGTAGAAAGCTGTCAGTTGATGCCAGTGCGCATGCAGTGCAAAATGAGCGACTACCGCTGAGAGTAGTTGTGCAGGTCCTATTCTTTGAGCAGGTCAGATCCACAACTTCGTCTGCTGGTGACAGCACTCCTGAGCTAGCAGGGTCCATCAAGGCTTTGCTACCTGGTGGATCGCATGCAAGCTCTAGATCGGCAACTACCAACACAGAAGATGACTGGGATGCTGTGCCAACGGCCGAGGATCTCAAGGCTTTGAAAGGGGGACTAGCTAATATAAGGCTGAAGGAGGAGACAGAACACGGGAATGACAGCAATCTTGCAAAAATCAACTCTGAAAAAGTCGCAATGACCAAAGTAAAGGGTTTAATCATGTCAAAAAAGATTTTCTCTAAACTGTGGTCAAACAAAGAGAGACACAGCGAGAATAGCAGCTCGGATACGTCAGAAAGCCCTGCTTCATCGACTGCCGAGGAAACAAAGTCAACCCCTTCGAGAAGTAGGAGGCATTAATTTATTCATCTTGGTGGTCCATCAACCTGTAAAATGTAAATCGTATCATCAGTTTACCTAGAATGTTAGGAGCAATTACATTATGTAACCTGACTTGAAAGCAGCGGAGAAGGGAAGACGAATTCTGCTAGGCTTGGAAAGATGCTTTGCAGAAAGAGAGCTTGGGACTTTTTCAAGTGTCAGGCCTTTCTGTACCAGTGGCGGTGAGATTTTGTTACCTCAGAAATGTCATTTCTTTCTCAGTTTCCTGGAGACGCCGCATCGTTGTGCGTTGCCGGTGCCATAATGACATGATCTCTGCTTAGGATTTTTTTGACCCTGGTCTCCTGCATCTTGGAGGTGTCTTCTACTTCTACTTAAAAAAAAATTCCGCCATAAATTATGCTCGTGAAAATTACAAAATATTTATGGGCTAGATTTATACAAGATTCACTATTCCTACAAGAAACAAAATGTATTATTATAGCGGCCGACGGGTGTTGTGATTTAATAGGATTCAGTCAAAGTTAGATTGACTGGACTACAAACACAAATGCTAGTCATGACTTATGAGCGTCGCCCATTATATATATTTGGGCTTTAGTTCAGAGTTGTTGTCAGGGCTCGCCAAGTCAGCAAAGCCCAAGAAGGACGGTATCCACTTTTGATTGTCCGACAAAGATTTTTTGTTTTATCCCTCTACTCTCAATTCGCTTCGTCGTCCAACGGCAGGCAATTGTGGTTTTCCTAAAAAAAAAAAGAAGAAATGATATTAGATTCGATTGATAACTGCAAACTTTACAAGTGCGAGCAAAGGCTTGGCTGATTTATACAAAAAAGTGCACCCTGATAGTCCCGAGGATTTAACCATTCCTCATCTGATTTATACAAAAAAGTGCACCCTGATAGTCCCGAGGATTTAACCATTCCTCATCGTGAAATATGCCCAAGCATAAGACCCACTCTTGCTGCTTATATGACTATTATCTTACGGAATAAAAGAGAACAAGCAGCTCAAATTGTGTGGATCTTGCACCGGTGTTAACAATCTAATAATAATATCTCTAGCTTTTTGAGTTGTTGTTATGTGATTCAGGAGCTGCTTGTCAGGTATTTGGACAACAATCTTCCTCCAATGCTGCGCAGCCACCTTGCTCACCGTGAGCTTAGCAGCTACACCTTCATCTGTAGTTGAGATCCCAGTACTTCGTTCCTACATTGCTGAGGTTAATGGCAATCGTTGTAATGGTCTTCATTTTCTGCAGAGGTTACAGTTCTACTTAATGGAAAATGGTTTGATCCCAACTTTCTTGTTAAGACTTCAAATGAATTGACAAGATCAAAACTAGTGACAGAATTTGGACGACCAAAAGTGCTGTTTCATTGAGTGTACGAGAAGGTTTTCTATTTACTTCCGAAAAATGATTCTCATCCTGATGACCCCAAAAGCCAAAAAAGTCGGATTTCATGGAAGATCCCATATCAAATGTGTGAAGTATGTAATTCTCATTTCCCAAACTAATAGTAATCCATTGACTGCTAATTATCATCTGGGGGAAAAAACATGTCCCTAAGTGGAAGTTTACACTGTAATATCATATAGTTCACGGGGTGAACAATCAACTTTTCTGCCTTGAGAGAAAAAAAAAATGGTTCCTGAAAGATCTTCCCAGCAAGAGCTGCTATTAATTCGAATTAAAGCCTGTTTTTCAGGTGACCATGACGACGTGTTGGATGAGATTCCCAAACAGCACAAAGCCAATCCAAATCCCACTAGTACTGAAACTTGCACATCCACATGATTCAAAAGACGAACAAATGGTGGTCAAATGTGGGTAACTCCAAATTCCAATCTTCATATTCCTCCGATCTTTGATTCGAATTATGAAAAGCAGAGGCGAGGCGACCACTCCAAGTGGGCTTACTTCAACTATGGTTTGTTCTATCCACGTAGATTTTTATCGAACTCTCACATCACGCAACCTCAATCAACGTGACATCAAACAAAGAACGAGAGATTTGGGCCTCATCCATTTGAGGTTATAGCTTCCAAGCACCATATGCCAAGCGTCTAGTGCCCACCAGAGAGGAATTTAGGTCCCTCTTTCAATGCGAGTTCGGAGTTAAAAACTTCCTGTTTATATTTTTCAATATAGGATGATTCTCAAGCAAGTGTAACAGTGTACTCTTCTAAATTTAGAGATAGTTTATAGTTACTTCTAGACTTTCAATGATCTAATTGGATCTATCTCGTTCCATTCCTCTAATATAGGAGTGGTCGTAAATAGTTATCAGTGAAAAAAAAAAACCCAGTATATGAGTTCCAGCTTCCAAACACTTGAAAGACAAAGTACATTTGACAAACAAGTCGCGAATCTATAATCTTATCTTTTCTTTTAGGTATGCATATCACTCAAAGACTGAAAACAATTGGTTGAGCACAATTAATTATTTCTTATTGTTACCCGATGTTCTAAATCGCTGAGCGTAATTTGAGGCCTCATAAAAGCTTTGTTGAAGTTTTTTAAAAAAAAGAAAAGAAAAAAAGGAGAGAACCAGAAAGTAAATACGTCCGTCTCTAATGGCTCGAGAAGCCACCAAACTAATGATTAGGCCCAATCAGTCTTAGGATCCATGGACAAAGTAGTAAATTAAGCATATTAAAAGCAAACTTCTGATCAAGTTTGATTCTTAATTTCCCTGCGAGTACCTAAACCACATCACTTTGAGGTCGTTCCAGTCAACGAAAGAAAAAGGGCTTTAGTCTTAGTCTCGAGTCATATTCTTAACTTTTCAGACAAGATTACTGGCGTCGTCTTCTAAAATATCTTCTTCTTCTTCTTTTTCTTTTATTTTTTATTTTGTTGGAGCTCTGACTCTAGTTTATGCGGGGGGTTGATTGCGAACAATTAGGCTTGGTTAGGCACGCACTACTCGACTTCTTCTTTGTCATGACTTACGTAACGATGTAATTTTTTTTCCCTGCTCAATCGGACCACCACGATAAAGTAGTAAAAAGCTTTACAAGATAAGAATCAATTCGAGATAATTTATAATTCTTCTCGTCAATAATGCACTTGATTGCTCAAATGAAAGATAAAAATTTGGGCTGTACATTATTGTTTGTCTTTCTCAAATCTGAATCAAGCATGTGCGATTAGGACCGAAAAGAAATCGAGTAGTGCCTTTGCTTGAGCTTTCCGAGTTCAATGCATCGAAGTTGCAAGGAAACATACCCTTCTATCCATTGGTCTGGACCAATGAACAATAAAAGTTATTCCATGAAGATGCATCGTTTTGTTTCTTTTTCCTTTCTTGACCCGGCCTTTCTCCTATAGGATATATATAATAGAGCGAATCACCATGAGTTTATAACCAAGAAACAGATGGAGATACAAGAGGGTCTTGATCTGATGGCTAAGGTTGAGACTCCAAAAATTAGAGATCTTAAGTTCTGGTCCTTTCGCTCTCTCCCCCAACTAGTAAAGCATATTTACATGTGAAATTATTAATGTTAACTACGCTCTCTTCTGAATCAAATGGTTGATTTGAATTTAACTTTTGTTTCAACTAAAACCTCGTGGACTTCACTTTGCCTTTTAAAAGCCAGGTAATGGGGAAGTAGGTAGGATAGGGATTTTCATCCGCGGACAAAGCTGTAAGAAAGGAAAATCTTCCATCTATGACTTTGACCTAGACCGTTACATCAACATTCAGTTCCTAGTTTTATGAACAAAAAAAAAGAATCCTTAATGACCTGCCCCGTCGACCATTGTGGATCATGTTTCATATGACCATCTTAAGCCCCCCGTGAAGCCTAGTAAAGTACGAGCCAACCAAATCCAAAAGTTGCGAAAAAGAGAGAGATGAAAGCAGATGTTCCCATGACGAATTTCTCGGTGTTTCTTTAACTTGTGTTGGCCGCCCAAAGAAACACTTTCGATCCACATTGACATTTATTGTAGTATACATTATTTGCTGGTTTCATAATGCATATCCGTTTTTTGACCAAAAAAAAATTTTTTTTGGGGGTTTCCTTTCTTTACTCTGCTCTTTTTTTTTTTCAGTTCTTCCAAGCATTGTATCATAAGCTTCTGCAAAAGACAGAACTCGAGTGCGTAAATAAATAAATAAATAAAAGATTGTGATTGCTGCATGCATGCATGTTTTATTAGGACGACATTTTATTTTAGAGCAAGGAAGCATTTTCAGCTGGTCATCTGCGTTATCCTGGCGTAACAACAAACCTGCGGCTACCTGTGTTTGGAAAGGAGGAAAAGCCATATACAATTTTGAGTTCCCCAAAAGAAACCTTCTAGGTATATACACAAGTTGACATTTGACCACAAAAAAAAAAAAAAAGAAACCTTCTAGGAGAGTAGATACAATCCCTCTTCAAAATTGTGTCGATTTCTGTGGCATTTCGTCCATCTCCATTCATAATTTCATGGGGTCCCTGCACGTTGCATTTTGCATCATTAAGTGTACCATTTTTTTAGCTTTTTATCATCTGTCTCCTTCGCATTGTTTTTGTCACTCGAAGAAATGCGGCTAAGTGATTTAAAAAAAAAAAAAAAAAGGGTCAGCGAACTAAAGATTTGCGCACTCACGTCTCTAAAACTTCCAAATTTTCACGTGGCTTGTGATGTGTTACTGGTAAATTTTGCAACTGTCGTACGGTTGTTGGATATATTTCTTTTTTAACCAAAAAGAAAAAAAGTCACGAGAATAATTAGAAAGGGAGAGGATGCTTGAAAACAAAACTAGGCTCCGTTTGGCCGGAAGAGGATCTAAAAAGCCACATCCATTTACAAAAAGGAAAAAGGCTTTGGATTGGGGGATGTTCGCTTCACAACCCACCCAAAATAAACAGAGACCGAATTTTGATCACCCAGATCTTCTAATCTATTTTTTCTCTTCACCAGCTTTTCCCCGGGCCCCCCCCCCCCAACAACCCCCTTCTTCTTTTTCTCTCCTCTGCAAAACCTACCAGCACCATTAGAAACTCCTCCTCCTCTTCCTCCTCCTCTAGCGGCCAAAAGTTTCAAGTTAACCCCAAAATAAAATTTTAAAAAAAAATGAAAATGAAAAAAGAAACTACGTAAGAAGGAGTTAGATTCTTTGTTTTGTCCTGGTGAGGACATGCCTAGACGTTAGAACTCTCTGGGATCAACGAATATGGACAAACCAGGAGGACATTTGGTCCAGTCGCCCACTGACCCGTCACTGTAGTCTTCCCCTAAACGTTTTATGCACCATAGATCCTCGGCGCAAGATAGACTCTTCCAGTGAGGGATTCCTAACTTGAGCGGTTCTCGACTGGCCACCTCCGTCGCCACCACCCCGCAACCGCACTCTTTAGCCAGGTTATGCGCGAACCCACACAGTGCCTTCGTGAATTTCACCGAAAGTGGGCCCTCCCCGCCTAGCCCATACAAGAAGTGAAGCCCAAATGGGCGGAAAACTTCGGGCACCGAAGGTATTCGCAGCCAAGGAAAAGCCCTGTCCACCAACCGGGTTGTCCTGGCCAGACCCGTTCTCAGGGCCGACGCTCCACGGACCTCCAGCTTGAACACGTCGCTACAGTTCCACACGCTGAGCACGGCCCACGACTCGGGCGGGCTCGCTATGAACTCATCCATACCCGGCCATGACTCAGCCGAGTAGGCGCCCCTTGGGACCGCTAGATATGTGCCCAGATTGAGCCTGTTGTTGAGAATGGAGTCAATGTCGCGAGGGAAGAACTCGGTGGTGGAGAATCGGCTGCGGTAGAGGGTTTCGGCGTCGGAGGGAGTGAGCTTGACAACGGTAACTCGTCGAGTGAGTCGAACGCGGTGTTCAAACACAGGTTGGACCAGGATCGCCGGGGTACGGAACTTGGAGTAGCCGCATTTGTGGGTGAAGAGCTGAATGGAGGCCTTGTTGTCACTCTCAGTAGCCATGTACGAATATTCAGCACCATTTTCACGGAACCACTCCTCCATTTTACACACCAGCTTCATCCCAATTCCCATTCTCCTGCAAACCGTCAACAAATTGCTATTTATTTTATTGTCGTGTTACGTAACTTCACGTTTGAACAAATATATTACTATTACATGCATCATCAGGCCGAAATTAATACTTAAAAAGTAATCATCCAACTACAATAATGATGATTAAATATCCACACCCAAAAAAAAACCCCACCTTCCTCTCCCCCCCCCCTCCCCCCCCCAAACTCACAAAAACCCCTCACCTTTTTTCTGTGGTTTGGTTTGGTTTTTTTTTTTTTTTGTTGGGAGGAAATGGTGGGGGTATTTGCAAATTTCCCATTTTTGGCAAAATTGTGATCATTGATGATGTGTCTTTCGTAACTGTTTTATTACTTTGGTGGCTCCCAAAAAAATAAAAGAAAAAAGAACTATAATAGATAATACTACACTGGATTTTAAATTAAGAAGAAGGAAAAGGAAAAGGGCAAAAAAAAAAAAGAACAGATGGTGAAAATGAAATTAGAAGAAGGCAAAGGGAATGAGAAGGATACCGATGGGAAGGAGAGACACGAAGGCCTAAGACGTAGGCAAGTTTGGTGTAGATGGGAAGGAAGGGATTTGTAGGACGACGATCCTTGTTGTTGTTGCCGTTTGAAATTCTGGAGAATTTCTTTCCGCACGTAACGGTTTTGATGCAGCCCCTTATCATTCCCACTATTTCTCTCCTCACTTGACTTTCTTCTTTACTGGCCACCACCACTAGCTCAGCCACCTGAAACATCGTTATCCATTTTAACCTTCGAGCCCAAAAATAAAAATAAAAATAAAAGCGGAGAGACAACGTAAGGCACATAGCAGCTGTAGCATAACGATACACGGGTAACCCACAATCAGTTTAGAAAACGGTTATCAATAGGATGATGACAACAACAACAACAAAAAAAAAAGTTGATAGAATAAATTGCAATGCACTATGTAAACCTTTTTTCTTCTCTCCAGGAAAGCTGATCAAAGACATTATTATTATTATTGATTGAATAAATTACTTCTGAAAGCAAATTGATATTGACGAAATTTCAAGAGTAGGGAGTACACTAGTACGCACTACACAAATATAGATAGGACTTAGGAGAACATGGAAGATGTACGAGGAGGCAGTAGCCTTGATTACAGCAAGGATATCGTACCAGCATGAGATAGGCAGGTGAGTTACGGACCCTGCAAATAGGGTCACCCATAAGATCAGTGAAGAGGGACATCTCTCCACTTGGGCCAACTTCACACCTCCCCTCTAATTCCACCACCGCACTAGAATCCCTTTTTGCATCGAACTCCCTCACCACCACCACTGCCACCACTTCTTCCATGTCCACTACCATTTCTCTCAATCCTATTTCAACCTTTAAATGATCGCTGAACAAAGCCCTGCGTTTATGTACACTTGTCCCGATAATAATACGACGTGTGTCCGAAGAAAGGGAAGAAGAAGGCAAATAGGATTATATATCTTTATATATATGTATATATATTTGCAGGGAGAAACAAGAACGAAAATCAGTAACCAAATAAAGGACGAGGTTTTTTCTTCTTCTTCTTCTTCTCTTCTTCTCTTCTTCTAAGAGGCTAGCAGTTGACTAGTTGTAGTAGTAGTAGTGAGGAGGGAATAGTACTAGTAGCAAGCATAAGAAGAAACTGATGATTTCCATTTAAGAGGCTCGAAAGTAGTGGCCTTTATATGGCCGAAATGGTGGCCTTTTTATACCTGATTTTGGGGGCCTCTTTTGCCTCTTCCCACTACCTCTCTCTTAGGGAGGGGAGATCCCCCCACTGCCTCCTTTTTTCTTTTTTTTTTTCCAATTCCCCCCGCCCCCTCTTATGGCCGTCCCTCTCAAATAGGAGCCTACGGTCTTAGGAGTACTAATCCTTCCCTGTACTCGTAAATTATGTAATCTTGTTTTTCTTTTTTATTCATTTTTAATTATTGTTCACTTTTCAATTAAAAAATATAGTTAATTTTTAATTTTTCTACCCCTAAATATTTAATATAGTCAACTTTTTCAAAATGTACTAACATATCAAAAGACAAACTTTTTTAACTTGTGATTGAAAATTTGAAATGAGAATTGATTCTTAATTTAACTTGCCAACAATAATTACTTTGATTTGTGCCTTTAATGGTGCAACTTTCTATCAGTATTGTTGCTATAATTAATGTAAAAAAATAATTAGCTATACTCCTAATATTAATTTAAGAGTATTTTAGGAAAATAGTTTATTAGATTTACTAACGGGTGTGCACTCATTAATCTGGATAAAGTTACCATTATTGATGTATTTTAGCATTTAATTTTTAAAAACTTCTCTTAAGGAAATAATATTGCAAATGACAAAAAAATCCATTTCAAATAAACCAACAAAGGTCGGGGGAAAGTTTGAATATTTGTGCTTCAATGTCACCTCTTTTTATTCTTTTCCTTTTTTGTTTAGTTGTCCTTTTTTTTTTTTGCAACTTAAGTTTAGAAATCTAATAATTAATTTTCATAAAATTAAGAACAAAAGTGTGTCCAACTTTTTTTTTTCTTTCTTTTTATCTAAATGATGCATAATACTATTAAGGTTGCTAAAGTGACTTATTTTTATACTCTTATTTCTTTTTAACTATAAAGAGATAATAGGTTTTTAAATTCTCAATCAAGCCAAATCAAAACCGTTATGACTTCAAAAATGGAAAAAGAATTATGAATTTGAAACTTTTTATCCTCCATAAAATGACAATTTTAAAGGAAAAATAAAATTTATTTTTGGCAAAAGACATAGAGTAATAAAATTTTTAAGACTTGTAAAAAAGAAATTACAAAAAATAAATTCAAGAGACATTGACAAAACAAGCATAGTATATACGATATTCTAATTCTCTTAATTAAACAAATTATATGTGTTTGGTTTAATAGATTTTCCATTTCTTTTATTTGATAAATGAATTTAACACACTTATTTTGTCTTTAATATATTTTCTCATGTCATTGAAGATTTTAAATATAAGTTAAAATTTTCATAGTTCCAAATTATTTTCCTAAGTGCTACTGAAAGAATTGTGATGTTTATTTATAGATATGTCATTTAATATATGAATTCCTTAAAAATAGATTTCAAAATTATGAAATAATCAATACATTATTTTAAGTAGATTGTTTGTTATTCAGATTAATGGGTGGCCATTAGAAAATCTTTAGATTTATTTATCGAACAAAGTTAACAAAATTTTCTTAAATTATTTAAAAAATTAAGACTATCAAAATGGAACGGATGGTAGAAATAACGAGAGGGAAAAAAAACACACTTAATAAGCATGCAAATTAAGAAATAGCTAAATTAGTTTTATTAAAATTAATGAAAAGTATTAGAAGCCTTTGAAAAAAAAACTTAGGATTTTTTTTGACGATTGGAAGTAAATTTTATTAAAAGTTACTAAATTTAAGTAGATAATTTTATTAAATCATTACTTTTTATAAGTGTAAAATTAAAATTTGATACAAAATTTTAACACCAAATTTCGTCCCCAAGCTTTGTATATATAGACAGACAGAAAGATAGCGCCCTCAACATTAAATTAGTATTATTATTCTTCTATATAAGGTTCGTCCAATAAGCGTTCACTCAATAATCTTTTATCAAGGGAAACTAAGGAGAAGAAAAGTGACTAAATGACGACAATTGTAAAAAGAAGAGTGACTAATAGTTGTGCTTATTAGTGAGTGTCCTTAGGTTACATACTCGTTAAAAAATCCAAAATCATGTTAAAAAAAAGTTCATTTTTCTTTATTTTGGTTAGTTCTTTTTAGTATGTGTTTCTCCATGCTCTTCTGGGACTCTTCAGCTTTCTCTTTCCAGTACTGGTCGAGTAATAATGATGACAGGGATTCATTCAATTAATTTGTTTAATCATCACAAAAAGGAGTAAATGGCGAAATGGCGGCTGTGGCTGCGCAGTCCTAACGGCAGCAGTTGCGCTCTCCCCGTTTCTCTCTCCCACTCTTTTTGAGGATTTTAATCATACATATCTTCCACGGGAAAGGGGGCGTTACCATCATGACCCCATTTGTAATCATTACTCCTCCCTCTCTCTCTCTCTCTCTCTCTCTTGCCTTTTCATATACGCGTAACAAATCTACGTGTACATTTGTCTTCAGAAGAAATGGTTGTTAGATTACATGTTTGTCAAATGTATCAAATGCATAGTTATTAAACCCTGCCCGGAAGGGGATCGACGAATGAGTTGGGTGAACGGGGTTACTGGTTTAATCAGTGGGCGAGTGGTTCAACCGATGGGTCATAAAATATATTTAAATATTATATTTTATAATTTTTGATATGGTTAAAACTGTAATAAATTATGTCATAGTAAATATTCAATTAGTCTAATTTATTATATAATCATTAATTCTTATAAGAATTAACAAAACCTAAATTCAATTAGTAATTCATCAAATTTCAAGTATAAAATTTTATCTAAATATAATTATCTAGTTTATTTATGAATTTTAAATGCAAAAGTTATTAGGAATGATATTTGCCTTGGAATGAATTGTGTAATATGATATTTTTTAAATTCATTTCATAATTTATAAAGTTTTGGGAGTAATAAAATTTATTACAATATTCCAAATAAATTTTGTTTTGGAAAATTAAAATAAGAATAAAAGTCTAATATATAATATAAAAAAAGACTGAATAACAACAAATGAGCTGTTGGTGTAGTGGCTGTTGCGCTTCCTTCAATACAAGAGGTCGCTGGTTCGAGGCATCACTCCAGCATTTTTTCCATGCAACCCGGTGAACCGCCGGTACGTTGAAAAATCAACGGTTCACTTGCAGAAACAATCTAATTAGCGAATCAACCCGATTCCATGGTCGGTTCACCGGGTTGACCGGTCGAACCGCCGGGGCGGGTCAGGTTTAATAACTATGATCAAATGTATGTCCAACGCTACTGCATGTTCGTTCGAAAGAAAATATTAAGAATTACTCCCACAGGTTGGATTGAAGATCTGGGACCTGTTTGGCACTTGAGTTTTTTTTTAAAAACTTTAGCTACAGTAATCTCTTAATTAGGAGGTATACCTTCTTAATTGACTTCATAAGACTAGAACTTTCGGAGTTATTGTTTTCTCTAAGTAAAATTTTTTTTAAAAGAACTATTAGATTTATGGAATCTATACATGACACAATTGAGGGTTCAGATGTATTTATTTTGAATTTCGATGGGGTAAAGTTAATTTGGTACAAATTAATTAATCATAAAATTGATTGTGTTTTTATATGTTACTATTTTAATGTCTATGTTTATTGGGTTGGTATCTAAATATCTCATTAGATTGACATTTACATTTGTTTTGATAGCATATATATAGGTTGTGTAGTAAAATTAAAACTAACAATTGTGTCTTGAATAAATTGAACTTAGGCTTTGTTTGATAATTCAATTCAGTACTTAAATTTAATTGGTTTCAGATCTTAATATATTCAGTTGTATTTGATAACAAAAAATAGAATATCTGAATTAATTAAGTGACACTCAATTTTTTAAACAAAATTTGATTCTAAAATAAGTGATAAGTTATTCATTTATCATTTAATGTGATATACAATCAAATATATCAAATTGAGTACTTGATTAGTCAATAACTTAATGCATTCAAACTTCATATTTCAAATTTCAGAGTTCAATTTTATCAAATACACTCTTAATAGCTGTGAGAATTTTAAGAATCCTTTTCCGACCGCTCAGCCAATACCAATAATTTTGCGTCTTGATTTTTAAATGAAATTGCTTATGCTGTATTGATACTTGACAGGACTCCTCTATACGCCATTTGTTTCGAACTACGACAAACAAGAACATATATACGACACACAAAGTTAAATTTATATTTTGTTTTTGGTTTTTTATGGAGTCGGGCCATGCATGGATGTTGGTCTGTATATTGTCACTTTCATGTGGGTCGTCATACGTGTTTTTCATGACTTGTTTTGTGCGTTATTCTTTTTATTAATGTGCTTGGCAAAAACACTTTTTCTTTGGTGCTACATATACTCTCCAATTTCGCTCCCAAGTGTATTTTTCAGCGATTATTGCAATACTATGATATTATTTGGGTCATAATCCATGATTAATCAAATTTGAGTTTCTTTTTAGTAAATAACTCAGATATTTTACAATAGATGAGAAGCAAAAATAACGCAAATTCTTCAAACATATCTTCCAATCATTTTTATATTGATTTTATTATTTTTTTTAATATACATCAAATCACAAAAAGTGTTACAACGAATAAAAGAAATTTTTTTCTAAATAATCTTCAACCCAAACACACTACTATAACTTCTCTTAAAAAATGTAATACTTTCACTCTCAGTAATTCGAAACAAGAACTTAAACTCCAGTAGTTGTAAGCATAGAATGATAGTCGAGCAGTCGTGCCCATGTGAAATGTGTGGAACCGTATGTCTTGAGCCCTAGTGTGAAAATTATTGGCATGCAATAGAGAATTCAGGTGCAGTCTTTCAAATTTAAACCCTCCCCACCATGGTTCAAAGTTGTGGTCGTGTTCGTCGCTCAAACTGTTTCATATCGATCGCGGTCTCGATGAAACGCAAAATTTTGAATATTTAATATTCTAAAAATTGTAAAAAAATAAGATAAATAAAAATAATAAAAAATTAGTAAAAAAATAAAAGTTCGAGTTAATTCGGGATAACTCAGGTGATTCAATTGTTTCTATGCGTCTGGAAGACGTCTTGACGATTCATTATTTTGGAGTCATCTCGTCCCGATATCGGAACGGAAAGCCTCATTTCATTAACGACTCGACTGAGTCTTTGAACCATGCTCCTCACCCCCACCCTAACAAAAAAATAAAAATAAAAATTGCTGCAATCAATTTATCAAGTGCCTCTACAATGACAATCTTCTGATGTTTTTATCCACTTGTAATTGTTTAAAAAATGGAAAAGTTTAAATCTATTGGAGGAAAAGTACCTACACAAATATACGCGTATCTAACTTTGACTTCTTTTGGAACGTTAGATTTTTCCAGAATCCCAATATCAACTATTTGAATGCAACTGTAATATAAGTGCGTACTCGATTTATATTGATTGACTAGCACTTGAATTCTTAGAATTTTGGGATGGTCTCTCAAATTAATATGTATTCGCTGATTCTTTGAGAGAACCAACCCTTTGTATCACTCTCTCTTAAAGTTACTGTATTGCCAAGAGTTGACGATGGGATATCAAGAGAAAATTATTTTGTAGTACTAAAAATATGATAATAAGAATACGTGTGACTCGGGGATTATAACCCTACTTATAATAGATAACACTTTCCTGTTATATTTAGATCCATATTTTAGTCCATCATAAAAATAAAAATTACCCTTAAAATTTGAACACCATTGCCAAAATAATAACACTCCCTGTCACAAAATTTGAACGGCATTGCCAAAATAATAACGCTCTCTGTCACGAAATTTGAACGGTAGAAAAAATAACGGTTTTTCGACAATGATTGGATTTTCTAAGGACGCAGTCGTCATCATAAAGCATGATTACCAATTTAATAAGCAGCATTTGTTACTTGGTTTCGAACTAGCATACGCAGTTACACACAGGTGAGTGGGGCATAACAACCGTTTGATATTATTAATTATGTAGTAAATAAATCTCATTGAAAATGGCCTAAAATGATTGGCAGTGCTTATCTTGAGAGCCAATGAAGTGAGGGAAAGGTTTGAAGTGAAATTTATTATTGTGTCTTGGCGGATACCTGACAAAAGATGTGACTACTAGTAGTCCTAAACATTCTAAGATATAGTAGAAGAAAAAAAATGTTATATTATAATAATATGGAACATAATTAGGCAAATTTTATAGATTGGCACTTTCACTAATATTGGCAAGAGGGCAGATGGACCACATCTCTGTTTTGTTTTTACCTTTTTGGTGCCATAAGATGCTAATAAGAATAAGAGTGGTGGACATTGATGGAACAATTGGGAAACGTCCAGGACGCCAGGCAAGGATAATGAATTATTTTGTTCGGCCCCATGAATTGCGTCTATCATGAAGATCAACAATATACTCATGAGATATATAATTCTAAGTACATTCTATTTGAGTTGACACATCAACGTAATTCGATAACAACAACAACAACTAAAGAGCACAAGAGTTTGGTCTGCGTAAAATAGTGTAAAGAGTTAGTTTTGTCGGACCACAAGTCGTGAAATGAAATGTCTCATCACTCCGAACGCTTTCTCTTTCTCTCTCTTTCTCATCACCCCTGGATATGCATTCAATGTTATGTGTCGCATCAGCAGTATTAGTAAGTGAAACTACGTAATTTTGCATTCGACAGGAAAAATGAACAGATATAATAATGGACAGAGGATCCCGTCTGTTATGTTACGAAGGAGTTTAGGGTTTATCTTACTAATTTTCTCCCTTTGTTCTTTCTTATTCGTCTACCCCATAGCTCCCATAGCTATTTCAATTTCCAAACTAATAAATAGGATCAAATATTTGATGTGATCAACCACGATCCAAAAAATAATAATCTGGAAACTAGTAGAGTCATTAGACTTAGGTTCATATGCTAATATTATTTCCCTTAAACCAAATTAGGTCTAATATCATCACGAGTAAGTTATATTGACTTCGTCAACTGTATATGGCGTTCATCTTCCAAATCATCAACGTAGTAGCATTCCACATATTCTTTTTTTTTTTTATATAAAAAATATAAGAGTACAAGTAACCCAATCAATATTACAAATTGATTATAACCAATCAACTAGTTGACCGTACAACTAATTAGCCCACAAATAATAGGATCATAACTAAGACAAAGCATTCCGCATATGTAGATGGATCAAATTGGCGGCTCAGTTTTTTAATCAGATTTTCTTTTTCTTTTTTTGGTTTCCCTCGCTGGGTAATACCTCAAAAAAAAAAAAGGAAAAAAACTTCTCACTCTATAATTTAATAATATGCGAACAATTTATCCCTAATTATAATGGATTTAGAAGCACATTTTGCCAATGATCTGTGTTACATGACTCATATAAACAAGCTAAAAAAAAAAAAGAAGAATAGATTGACGAGGAAGTCTATACAAGACAGCAAGATGTTGAAAATGCATAGGTTGTGTACCCTCCAATAAAAGTTCAGGAAAAAGATAGAAATAATGCAATGATGACAGTAGTATAAGGACGTGATCACGTTGTTGAATTTCATAATCCCGTGAACAGTGAACCATCTGCGGAAAAACTAAAATTTAGAGAGTTTAATCATTACAAGAGTTCTTTCTACAGATCGATGACTAGGAAAGTAGCAATCCAAAAAAGAGGACTACATAAGGTTCTTTTCGACGGATAGTGCATTGGCAGTCAAAATGGAATGAAGCATAACAATTGCGTATAAAGATATATTCTCAACTAGCATAACAATTATTATTATTGTTCTAAAGAAATTGGGATCCGAATAAAGTGAAGAAAAAAAGAAAGAAAGAAAATCTGCAAATTATGAGGGCAGAGGAAATATATTCTTAGCCGTCAATAAACTATACGCTAATCTGCACTATTGCGATATGAAACTATTAGTGTAAAAGTTTGATCATAATGCTATTCGTTAATTGTCTATGCTGATGTAAGCCCTGTGAGATATGGAATCAAGTTTAATGCGATTTCTTCAAGATTTAAAGGTTGTAATACCCTGATTTGGTTTATTAATTAACTCGGAGTGCAAATTTAACTATAGGAGAACAGTTAGTGAATATACCCAAGACGAATCTCCTTTCGGACAAAATCATCAATTGGTTATAGTTTAATTCGTTAATTGGAATATTAGACGTTAATTTAAGCAGCTGATTCGCCAGGATCTAATGATGATGATATGCTGATGAGAAGATAACAGTCGTAAAATATATAGTATAATTATAGACGGAGCGGCATATTTGGCTCTGGTTTCGTTTTTATTGTGCTTCCGCTTTGATATACTACTGTTGGTTTTAGCAGCACACATCAACAATTGCTAGTTGGGACAAAATCATCATTTTTCTTCATCAAAGAAAATTTTTCACCATAAAATTCTAGGATGGATGAGAGATTGACCGCAACGTTGTTATGGTCGACAGACCCTCTTACCATCCATCTTACACCATCATCGAGTTCATAGTTGACCAAAACCAAAAAAAAAAAAAAAAGAGTTCATAGTTGACAAATGTTTTAAACCTTCCCGTCAGCAATTTTCTTTTCTTTATTTTTTTTTTAAAGAAAAAAAATGCCAGTAGTGCAGGTATACAAACATATTGGGGCAGGCGAGTCAATTGAAGACTGGAGAGGGGAAGAAGATGGGTCCGGGGAGAGGACGAAGACGAGCCATATCTGAAAAGGCTTTCAACGGGTAAATGATGGAGCAAAAGAGAAATGGAGGAACTGCAAACAATTAGAGACAAAAGCCTCGAGTATGATAATGCCTAGGGATCTTGTTCCCTTTTCGTAATCTATCTTATGCTCCGTACGTCCCCTTTTGCCCAATCATAGTCCCACGACAAATCAACACCAAGCACGACAACCTTTGTAGGCCCCATCCCGAACATATACCAGTCCTCATATCAGCCACTGTCCCTTCACCAATTTCACATGCCTAAATTAGTAAATTTATAATAGTCTTCTACATACATGCATCCATGTCAAATTTGGGAAAATACATGTAGGACTAATATCCATCTATCTAATCTTTATTAAAATTAGGCTAGTATTAAGAAGGCCGAACAATGGACCGTTTTTTAAGTATTTTTGGAGTTTTATAATTTTATCTGTTTTGTAATATCTTTTTCTTTCAGATATTTGATATTTATATGCAATTTTTACTATTAGCACGTATTTTAATAAAATTATAGTATATTTTTTTTTTTCAAAAACAATGGAGTAGATAGTAATTAAAAGCTCTAGATATGTCGCATGATCTTTTTCACCATCTAAGCATATATATTTTTAGTAACAGATGATAATGTCTAACTCAGCTTAAAGATGCTTGGGATTATCTTGAGCTTTGATCTAATATTAGCAAAAACAAAAAAAAAAAAGAGCAGTAAAGATGAAGATATTACGTGTAACTCCTTTTTATCTATGGCCTTATTTGGATTGTAATTTTTCTTCAAAATTTTTTATATATATTTTACGAATATATTTTTCAATCATTTTTTTTATCTCGTATACATTAAATTGCTATCATATGGAGTATTTTTTTAACAAAAATTTCAAAAAAATAGCAATCTAGATCATAAGGAGAGCAAAGTGTTTGTAAATATTGACAAAAATGCACAATGAAATACTCCCACTTGGTTTTCTATTCTCGTTGAAACAGAGATGTTTCGATTAAAAAAAAAACCAGAAAGAAGAGCGAGTTGGGAAACATGTTTACCCTCAATTTGCTGATACTGTCGCCAGACAGGAAAGTAGAGTTGACAAAACTGTTAATGATAGGCTTAGAAAGTTGGGAACCAGGATTTGAACAGGTTGACCCCAAATTAGAGAAGGATCATGTTCATGGTTGATGAGTGGGTGGTGTGGCTCGAGGAAAACAGCGGATTTGATTAGAGTTTAATTTATGTTCAGTTAGTGCTCGCTTGCAGAAAACACACATAGCTGGCTGCCGATTATGTGTCAGTCAGAGTCTCCTCCACCAGATCTTCTGCTACAAAAAGAAAATTATTTTGACCCGGCAAAACACCTGGTCAATAAAAGGAATTCAAAATTTGCGCTTCCCCGAGCCACTCATGTCTAATGGGGACCTTTGTTTCCTCCTCCATGCATGCTTTAAAAGCAAAGGGTCGGTCACATAATACAAGCAAGCGACCTACCCCAGAAAAGAAAAACCCTATCCAATTACTGCTGTGACTTATACCCGACTCATTAACGAGTTTGACCGACAAAGCAACGACCCGTTTCTTTCTTTCTTATGAGCAACGACCCGTTTCTATATTTTCTTCTCAAACACTCGAGCATCTGCATGATCTGAAGTAAAAAAAAAAAAAAAAAACACAAAATAAATAGTACCGCATCATCTCCTTATAGCCTGGTCACCGACAAGAAATCTATCCGATACTGTAAAATTCAGTTGATTTGTAATCAAAGCAAACATGTCATATACAGTGGCTGGCTGGCTGGCTGGCTGGTATGCCTACCCAGATCTCTGCGTGAAACCAATTTGTATAAAGATGATTTTTACGTACAATAAGACGCGAATTTGTCTCAATTGTAATAAGAGTTTCGTGGAAGTGAATATTGAAACAGGAAAGACTAGCTAGTGTACCCCATTTATTTATATATGATGATTTTTACGTACAATAACATGCGAAATTTGTCTGAGTCTTAATAAGAGTTTCGTGGAAGCGAATGAAATTGGATAACAGCAAAGATTAAAAAGTGACTTCAAATTCTATCTGCTAATAAGTAAGCCAGTCGCGAAATGGCCTTTCCAATATTTATTATTGTCTGATACTTAATACAGTAGTGTATATATATATATATTTATATACTAATAATTGCACAGCTATGAATGTTGGGTTCTCAAGAGAAAAGCGTGCCAGAAGTGGGTAGGGCTGTGGAGACCAGAACTGGGCGGATATACTGGGAGGGAGTTTGGCGTGTACTCTTAAAAGTTGTTACTAGGAAGGAGGATAGGATAGGCGCAGGAGAGGTAAGTGTGAATTTGGGAGGCTTTGAGGAGCTGTCATTTCCTTCCTCCTCCCACCCACTAATAAAATTCTAAATCTTTGTTCGGCTTTTGGCCATTTGTAAGCTGAGTGTCCGACACTAGGGTGCGGCCGCGGCTCGGCCGAATCCCCTGGATTATGCACCATGTCTCCTCTCACTGACTTGCCAGTTGCCCCCACCCACCCCGCGATTTTTTGCCCCATCACTTTTCCTCACTCCCTAGTCCTCTCTCAGTCACTCATGAGTCATGACTCATGGGGGTCAAGACATTTTTTTTTTTTCGAAGTGACCGTTCATGAACATCGATGACACTCTGCGTCACGCAGAGCCAGGTGGATCGAGGGCTAATATACTACACAATACAGTACTACTAGCCTCTTGTTTGTTTCAGCGAATTGATGTGTGATTGGAAACTCAGGATAGCCATACCCTCATTTAATGCTAATTTGTGCATCACCATCTGTCTCGTACGTCCATCTTGCATATTTCTGGCCACGCCAAAACCTGGCCTTCAATTTGTCTTCTTGATTTCTTGTAGCTTTCGTCTCATATCTACATAATAGTACTGCATCCGATGAGTTCCATGTGGCTGATTCAGAGTGTAACAACTACAAACTCGATGGCTACTTCGCACATGTCTGTCCCGTCCATCGTGACAGATGGAGATAACTATACTTTTGCCTTCATTTTCTTTTACATTTCCTTTGATGAAGATTAGCATCAACTCGGATTTAAGTTTGAAGTAGCAATTAACAAGCAAATTGTCAGAAAAGTCGCTAGAACGGATGTACATCCGCAGTCAAGAATGTGATGAAATTCAAACGTTCATGCACAAGAGCGGAGCTCACTTACCAGTAATTGGTATACATTAAATACACATGCAAAGATAAGATTTGGGCTTGTCAAACTTGTAATGCTGGAAGTAGACAGGCTCGAGCAAGCTAGTAAATGTGACGGGATTCAGCTTTCTGATGTGTCCCTTTAGGGTTCTCCAAACCCTAAACATGGCCCCTCCTAGATGCTGGTTTTATTAGTATTCAAACACACAATTAAAAAAGGAGACAGGGAAGCAATTTAGGGTTCGTTAACATGTGCCACGCGTTGTTAAGCTCATTTTCTGTGATAAATGCAAATTAAATATTTCTTCTTGGGCTTGGGGTATCAAATCAAGATAATTCAGAGCGTTTTCGATTATCTACCACATACATTGTAAGTGGAGGATGATACAGGTAAGACTCGATTTTATGTTGGAGATGTGCCGTTAAGCAGAGAATCTTCTGGGAGGCAGCTCTAGAATCAAGCCATCGTGTTTAGACGATTTCTTAGCCTGCAGAGGAAGTGCTTTGTTTAGCATCACCAAATCAAAGTTTGTTTGACTGCTACTGACAGTTTACTGCATCTGCCTAACGTATGTACACTGACACAGACAATTTACTGTGCCTCTGACAACCTATGTACATATAGTAAATACCAGAATTCGAGCAGATCGAGGGTTTTATTTCCATTTCTAAACGATCAGTAATCCCCTTTGGATTGAATATTGTCAAAAATTTTAGCTATGAAGAATTAAAGGCTAATAATCTTGCTCAATTTGTACAGCCAGCTAATTTTTTTGCTAATTGTGAAAAGAAAATCGGTAGAGGAAATGATACAGGAGCTTAGAACTGCAAATTCGCAGGAAAAAGGGTATATGAATGGAGCCGCATAACAAGAAGGAAAGGAACGTTAATTCCCTTAATCCCCTTTATTACCTCTAATGCGTACATATATCAATCCAAGCGCCGGAATTTAAACAAAAAAAAAAACCATGAATGGTTATACTTCAAAACTATGGTAGTCGATGTAGAAATTCAATTGAAGCACTCCATCGAGTTTCTAATCTGTGAAGGAAAAACCAAGAAAATTCTCCTATCAATTTATGTCTAAGCTTTTCCAGTCAAGGAGAAAGGAAAAACTACTGTAGAGTTAAGCTTCAAACTGTTATTATTGCAACGCATAGTATTTCAATTGAATTGCATTATAAATTAACAAATGAATTCGATGCAAGGGCTAAGGTCATTATATATATATATATATATATATATATATATATATATATATATTTTAAACCCAAAGGTTGAGCTACCTTTACAAAACCTTGTTCCGTTAAACTTTGCAACCTCTTATTCTGTTAAAGTAAACATCAGCTAAACCGGGAGATACGAACATAAGCTAATAATAGAGTATTTCTACTTCCTTTAATAATTTTTGGCCAATTTGCAGTATATAAACAAAACCTTCAAGATTTCGAACACAGAGCATATGACACGTAGTGGTAGTTGTTCCTGACTTTATATATATATATATTTTTTTTGCTGACGGAGTGGGTGTCCGGGTCAATCTTTGCGGGGCCCGACTAATCTCACTCCGAGACGGGAGGAGAGGCCTCATCCCCCCGAACACGATAACCACGGGACTC
Organism: Coffea arabica; assembly: GCF_036785885.1. NCBI lineage: Eukaryota > Viridiplantae > Streptophyta > Magnoliopsida > Gentianales > Rubiaceae > Coffea > Coffea arabica. Next base: position 6,424,713 of record NC_092323.1, on the reverse strand, counting down.
GAACCATTACGGGCACTGGACATCAGCTCCTAAGGAGGCTTGCTGAGACCAATCGAGTTGTCCATGAGAAGCAGACAATTTGGTGGGAAGCAAGGGTTGAATCCCTGACCTCCCACCCCACCAGGAGAGGCACCCCACCAGGTGAGGCGGTGGCGCTGAGCTAGAGCTCAGTGGTTTCCTGACTTTATATATTCATGGTTAAACGGAGGAAGTATCTCGAGGACTTGCTTATTAGACTATTCAGATAAGATAGGTAGCTTTATTACTCGTTTCGGACATTAGTTTTATTGATTTGAAAGCACGGAGGAGAATTGCTGAATTCCAACTTGTGTGCCTGAATGCGTAGGCCCCCTTTAAAAGATTCCCGGCAGCGCAGAACCCTTTGAAAGTTGTAACAGAGAAATAATTTCAGCTAAAATGACCCCATCGCTTTTGTCTGTTTAACAATTATTCTGCTAACTCTGTTGCGGTGAACGATAAAAGAGGCCTAACGAGATCTTAATTCCAAAAATTATACAGAAATTTAATTTAAAGAACGTCAAATAACACACACACATAGAGAGAGAGAGAGAGAGAGAAGCATTCTGAGAAGGAAGACTACTACCCAAAATGAAATTGCAGAGCAGAAGACATGCACCCTTTTTACCAATGTTTTTAAACCCGGGCTGGGAAGTGAACCGGAAACTTTTCGGTTCACAGTTCGACCGGTTCGACTGCGGTTCAAAAGTTTAATAATTTTTTATTTATTTTAGCATTAAATATTTTGAATAAAATTAAAATATTTATTTTAAAAATAAATACTTAATAAAATCGGTTGAACCTCCTGATTTTTTTCCGTTTTGACCGACTCAATTAATTCTTTGAGTTTTTAATTGAACCGGACCGACGGCATGACCGGTTCGCTGTTCAACCGATCGAACCGATCAATCCGGTCCGATTTTCAAAACATCTCCTTTTACTAGATTGATCAGTATAAATGCACACAAATTGATCTACACTACTAATTGATTACTCGAGAATTGGTCTACTACACTAGATCCCTCTCATCATCTCCTGTTGAAATCTAAAATTTTCAAGAAAAAATAAAAATAAAATGCATTTTCTGACCGACAGAGGGAGAGAGGAACAAGGATCTATTGAAAGTGATATTACAAGAATGCCCATAATTGATTGGATATGGCCGCTTCATTAGGTTTTGGAGTGGAGCACCAAGCAGGTTCCATTTCGTTAGATTCTTAATATTCATTGGTTGAAAAGGTCTTTCGATTGTCACAAATGGACAAAAAGGTAGTGAAAGAGAGAGCATGGAGTCTCGCTTCCTAAGGATAAGAACAAATATCGGATTGCATTTGCACGAACTGATGAAGATGATATTTCATAATACTCCATTATTTTTCGTGTGTGTGCATATGTATATATATATATATTTACGTGTATTTATTTACATCATAGTAGTCTACTTTGGCCGTAGCCGTATCCCTTTTGGGGTAGTGATCCTACGTACGATGATGTGTATGTGGAATGTGGATGAATGGTCATGCGACGCATAGGTTAGGAGTTAGGAGTCATGAGATGTGATGTTCTAAACACAAGACAGACGTATCGCGATGCACAGGCATGCACATGCAAAATACTATCTGTCCTATATATAGAGGAGTATTGGGCACACGTAATTGTATTGGGATTATTACGTATGTAGTAATAGTAATTAAATGTACTCTTTTGCATGTCTATGTATTTTCTATTGGCTAAAGGCCGAAAAGGAATGAACCAGTAACTAGCTAAAATCTCCAAGATCAAGCTCAAGAGTGAAGAGTCGAGCCAAAAGGTAAAGTCTATTTTTAAGAATCCAAATTGGGATACCAATGCAACGTATATCTAATTTAGCATCACCTTTCCTTTTCTCACAAATGGGTACGGGTATTGACCTGTCTCGTCACGTTCCTTTTCAACAGCTACAAATAATTCTCTGCGAATCGCTTATTCAGCTGAAAGCTAGAAATCACAAACTTTCTCTGGATGATTTTCAAGGATCGAAAAAAGCTGAAAATATCAGATGCTATACTCGAGACTCTTAGGAGAATTGAGAGGCTCGGGTTAGAAGGATGTGCCCCTTTAAAATCAGAAAAATACTTCTTAGATTCCTTGAGGATTCTGCTGCTCTTCAAAACAAATGCATTCTCCGGTTGTCATTTTGTCATCATCATCTACGTACACCCGCCCATAGCGCTTGAGGTTCGAGGTGCTACATGATGTCTCCTAAAATCCTAATAATACATATATATATATATTTCTTACTTCTATAATTCATCCAGCACCTCACCGAGTCATGAGAACCATACGCAGTTATTGCAAATTAATTGTGTTCGTTTAACTAGGGAAAAAAAATGGTGTCAATTAACTGCGGTTGTACAAGTTAATTCAAATCATTTTCTTGTCCAACTCTAATTGGTGACCCACAAGGCTACAAGGTTAGGTTTCCTTTCCCCTACTTTCAAGATTTTTAAGGTTGACCCATGCTGAATTATAGTTTGCAGTAGTAGTAACTAACTTGGTGGTCATATCATATCATATGTCTAGTAACTTTTGTTTAGATAGATACTCATACTCCAACTAAATACCAGTAGCAAGATGCTTGGTAAAAAGGAGGATCGGACACTGGAGTTGAGTGCGTTACGTAAGGTGAATGGTCCCTTCAGCCAAGTACTTTCACATCGGATTGGATGCCAAATGTCTGATTAGCAAGGAGAACCTGGATTCCTCTGTCCTTAACCTGTCTCTCCAATTACTGGATCCCCAATGATATAGTAATAGTAGTAGTATTCTTACTACTCTTCATGGCCCGTCTGTAATTTCTTTAAAGACAGACCTTGGAAGAGAATCCGAAATCCCACAAGTTTACACCGGGGACCACACGTCTAGCAGAAAATAAATACTCCGTTATTTTCAAATTCCGGCTTCAAGAAGATACCCCTACCCGAAAATCCATGAATGTTCCAGTTCAAAAAAGATGGTGGGTAGAGGAGATCTTCTTGGAAATTATCTGGCGCATTTGTGCGGGGTTACAAAATGGCATGAGAAAAGGTTTTGGAGGTAGAGCTGTCTCTGTCTCTCTCAAATGGTCGGTCATTGGTTCGGTTTTGGTCTAAAAATTATTTGCAGGTTTGTTTGTGCAATGTCTAGTCAAGCTTCAAAGTCCAAAGTGCGAACTCAGTAAATGTCCAATAATTTCTCGCCACTGGAATATATATAAAAGAATGTGGGAATGTGTTAATGTTGACCTTCAGCAATTGTTAAGGACAGAATTGAATCTAACAACTATTGACTATTGAGGCCCTTGTCCGACTATAGCCAGTTTGACCCTAACAATCAATATGCTTTTTGGTTGAGTCTTGACACCCTCATGATTTTTTTTTCCCCTCAGCAGCTCATACAATGTGACGTGTGATGTGTTAATAAATACCAACCTCGAAGAACGTTTCCAGAGAATACAGGTAGCGCTGATATTATTGTATGATTAAATCATAGTATGATGTAACGGATGCTTTGCAAATAAAAGAATTCCAGAACCCGCAATAATGTTGGCATCTTTGTCTCTAATCTCTGGTCAACATCAGTGACTTGCCCAATGAAAAAGACCATATCCTATGCCTATTCCTCCTCCACTCTACCAAACTGGGCACATCCATGAACACTCAAGTCGTCTTCACGCAGTACTAGTACAGAAGCTTCTGCACATATTATCATCCAACCCACTACTCTAAAGGGAACCATTTTTTATAATTATTTAGAAGTGATCAGCTTGTTTTCAATAATCCTATGTGCCGACTCTCGTTTGCTTCGAAGTCATTTGAACTGTTGGAATGTTGTTTTGTACAATTAATTGTTCCGCAAATTATGTATAAAAAAGGTCAGCAGTTTGTTCTTCTTGTCATTTTTTGGTACTTTAAGAATGGTAGCAGTTTGTAACAAATCGGTGGCAAAAACAGAAATGACGACCGATGCCATAGACAAAGATAATGCCATATTGCTTGCCTCAATTCTGTTAAGAGGCAAGCAAAGTTGACGTTACTCACAAAAAATTCTGGTACTGAGATCCCCAAAAACATATAATAAAATACTCTATTATAAATTAAATCAAGAGTAACGATTCTAAACCTTGTATTTTTTTATTTTTATTTTTGTGAACTGTGTGACAAGAAGTTTTCTTTTTGTGTCAGCATTCAGCATTATCAGCAATGTTGTTATTAGTTTCTTACACTTTCCATTTTTTTTTTATCGAAACCCAGAAAATGTGGGAAATTTTACGTCAAAAAAGAAAAAGTCCAGTGTGTCTTGGTGAAGTGTCTTTTTGTTTGAAATTGAATGAAAATTACTTACAAGAATATCTCGAAGCAACCATCCCCTTCAGCTAAAATATATTTAAGACGTTGAAAGTTACAGCTACCTCTTCCACAGTATGAGACTGCGATCGTGAGAGGGCCGAGTGTGAGGACTTCATCGTGGTCAAACTCCAGTCTCTTTTTTACGATAATTACCCCCATTGTCTGATGATGACTATGTTATCTATTTTGGATAATGGCATCGTTCTTGTAACAATAATATTACTTGGAAGTCGAGTCATTAACCTACATTAACTGATGCCACCAATACATTAATGGGGCCGAATTAGTTTAAATTCGATCCATTTGCCTCGCAAAAAGCCCAATGAGCTTTATGGTAAATAGGATCGAATAGAGTTTGAGTCTAAATAAGACACTCAAATTAAATATGAGTCGAATTTGGGTCTTGCTAGATTCAAACCCGATTAAGGTCTAGTCCATTTTATACACACACACATTTACATATTAAATGATACATATAATATATAAGTATACATATTATAACGTTAAAATATTAATAATTTATAATTATGTAGATAATTATAAACTTAGGTTGAGCCTAATATGAGGCCGAAACCCATATTAAACAATATGAGTTGAGCTTAAGTTTTCTAACCTAGGTCCGAGCCAAAAATTCTAGAAGCTCGAAAGCCCCAAACTTGTCAAAACCTGACACGTAGAGTCCGATTGTCACCCTTGCCAAGTACTTTATACTACTATTATTCTTCTAGTAATGCTTATCGAACGAGAAGAGGGTAATTAGCTGGGATGTTAATGTTCTCGTTAATTTAGAAAGATAAAGCAGCCGAAAGTCAGCATGACAAGTGCAGCAGGTGTCAGCTTTGATGCGTGTCATTCATTTAATTCTTGTTTTTCTTTTTCTCTTTTTTTTTGACACAGTTTGTTAGATAGAAAGCATATGGTAATTCATATCATTTGTCGCCTTCCCCAAAATATACTAACAGTAGTGTGTGTGTTTTTTTTTTTGGGTAAAAAAATACCAACAGAGTTTATGCTACAATAGGCAATGGACACAGGAAGAAAAAAGAGGATGACCAGATAAAGGGTTTAGGAGCACTGCCCAAGGCCCGGATAAGATCACAACCCACGCAATCTTGGTGGATGGAGCCGGGACAATGTAAAAAGCTGCTACCGTCAGCCAAGGACTAGAGAGGAGGGGGGATTCCGTCCCCCCACAGCACAGCTGAATCGCTGCTACCAGCCTAAAGGCTAAAGCCTATCTCCCTTGTTTGGAAGGAAGCTGCCAAACCCAGATTTCACTAGGTTCCATGTCAAAGACCTACTACTACTGACACAACATCAACCTTTCCTCGTAGACCCAGCAACCACCTCCCATAAATGCCTAAAGGCTAAAACCCATTTTCCCTTTCCATTTTCATCACCTATCCACTCCTATCCTTCCCCACTTCTCACTCTTTTCTCCAAAATGGGGACAAAAATCGTGCATATCATGTATAAGTATAGCAGTCACCTACAAGTATTTGAACTACTCTATTTCTTTCAACCCAACCCTTTCATAGGTAGGTTTAAGCTTTTGACATGACAAACCTCAGCAGGAGGACTGCGTTGCAAAATCGTTGATATTCTGTCGAGTAATTTATACAAGCAAGAGCAAGCACAAGAGCTGAACCATTAGGCATACCAGACAAAAAAAACACCCTAATCTAAACACCACCGCTCTCACCGAGACATACCATAAATACTACAAGCATTCCCTTCCACTGAACAATAAGCAAGAATCTGTGAATCCATTTTTATATTTCGTCTAGCATTCTAGCATTTTGGCTAACTATGCAATGCAAGGCAAGTCCAGCAAAATCACTATTCGCCGCTTCTCTCCCCAATATCAATGTGGCACGAAACAACATTCAATTCTACCACAATAAAGAAAAACAATTGGAACATTGCCCACAAATCCTCATTAAAATATTTCAAAGCAGTTGTTATATGATATTCCATATACAAAACTTCGCTACAAACTGCAAGTAGACATGGGGCAGCTGAAGGAATTAGTGCTGCCTGAAACTAATTCAGGAGCATTGAAGGCTTAAACTTTTGCTTGAGAACTAGGACGCTCAAAGGTGAATAAAAGTGAACAGAGACTTCAAAAGCAATGGCAACTCAAACAAATTCTAGAAAAAGTAATTCAGAAATGTTACAAATGGTACAGGAAAAAAATGAGATTGCTGAATCTGAATCTGATTTTATGTTCGAGTTCTGCTACTTTCCGCATTTCTTACAGGGTAGAAGTAAGGATGGGCCTGCAGAAAAAGCTCCAGTATTACAAAACAACTCACAAAACTTTCTAATAATTAAACATGCGCCACTAAACCCATAGCCTGAGGGTCTTGCCACTGAGTATATGTAGCCTTAACCAGACTTGGAGAGAGGGCACTTTAATGTATCAGAACTCTGAAACTTTGCAGCTCATAACGAAGCATATAACAACTACACAAAGGTCTGTGGTTCTCCTGCTAAATTTAATATACGTGGTCTCCTATGAAACAAAGAAAACCCTGATCCTTAAAACAAAGTATTCTTCCCAACTCATAGTTGAAAATAAGTTCCCTAGTCAAAAGGAAAGAGTTCGGAAAAGAAGATCAAGAAAGCACTGGCATTGGGCCTGTCAATACCAGACATTACTGTCAATGTAATTTGACAAAAATCTGGCATTTTCCTAAACAGAGAGAGAACCAAATAACAAAATAAATCAAAAGTTGCTTCTTGACCTATAAAGGAGGGTTAAAGAATTTTACCATCGCTTCTTTTGCAGTAGGCCGTTCTTGATGGTCATACCGCAGCAACTTGTCAACAAAGTCAATTGCCTTGAAAACAGAATACATACAGAATCAGCAAGAATCAAGTCTAATTTGGCTCTTCACAAGTAAGACTATGTCTCCTACCTCAGGCACGGCTAAATGTTGATTATCAGAATTAACGAACTTCATCCATGGTTTCCTGCTATGCCTGTATAACAAGAATGACCAGATTCTTATACATAAACTGAGAATGAAATATACGAGAGTTAGTCAACATTGAGGTTTTTGCATTAACCTCCCAACAAGTGTAGCTAGTTGTGGGTCTAGTTCCAAGCGATACTTGTTCAGATAAGCATTTAACTCATCAGTCCCCAACACCTATCATCCATGAAAAACTAAACTATTATCACTCAAATGTGATCATCCAAATTATTCCACTCCAGAATTAAATGGCAAGCTATAACTTGCCCATGATGCATGTCAATGAAAGCAAATGCAAATTAATGCTAATTAGATTTCCATGGCCATCACCATTGACAAATATGGTTCACAAGTATTTAAACTAAACACCATTGATAAATATAGTTCACCAACGTAAACAAGTTCAAGTAGACTTAGCCACATCATGCCCAAAGTAATAACCAGATGGATAGCCAACCCAAATATCAGTTATGCTACTCTTTAACACATTCATGATTGATGGTGTATCCTCACGGTAGTATTTTCTGAATGAATACTATTCTACTTACCTTAGCAATCTTAACCAATTGATCATAATTGTCATGCCCATAAAAGAAAGGCTCCTTCCGGAATATCTGCCAGCACAAGCCATCAAAATAAGCATCAAGTAAAAGAGACAAGTCCACATTATTAATCTAGTCTGCCACCAACATATAACAGTAAGAAATCATCCAGATATAATCAACCTATCCCAATTCTGTTTATTGTATGAGCAAGGTGACACTCAAAATTCAGGTACATGAAAATGAAAACAAACAAAAAATGGGTATGTGCATTTGCAGGACAATCATATCAAACATTCATCAAAGAAATGAAGATAAGAAAAATTTAAAACCAAGCAGATTGCAAAGAAGAAAATGGTTGATTACCATTCCAGCAAACATACAGCCAAGACTCCACAAGTCCAGTGAGTAATCATAGTCTTGCAAATCAACAAGAAGTTCAGGCCCTTTAAAGTATCTGCAAAGTAAATGGTAAAATAATTAAGTAAGCTTAATGCAGATGAAAATGAGTACTTTCAAGGTGGGGATTACAAACAAAATGATAAAACCACTCTCCGAAAAGATTATATTTTAAAATGGCTCTTGAACTTCTAATTAAAGTTGTAAGCAGGCACCAAATGCTCCAGAGTTTAAGCCATAGGTCTCTAGAAGAAATAGAGAAGCCTTATCTATGGCATCCAATACCAATAAAATCATTATTTTGATCCGCTGTCAATACCACCAGGAACAAGAAACAAAACTTCAGCTATACTGAATGAAAAGAATTAAAAAACAGAAAAATCTCACTACACTCCAACCAGAGTACTCAATACACCATACCAAACTCGCAAACCATCCCGCTCTAACTTGGGCTTTAGGTTAACAAACATCATGTCAATTTTCAGTCCAAAGGTGCAACCCATCCTGCTCTAATTTGAGCTTAAGTTTAACAAATATCATGTCAATTTTCAGTTCAAAGCCATTCAAACTTTTCAAATTTACTTCTTCTAGACTTCTGAATTGATAAAAGGTCATTTCCCCACTCCAATCTATTAGGCTTGAACATCAATTCCATCAGCTCAATAATGAATCCAGTCAAAAGTCAGAACTGTACAAATATCATGTCAATTTTCAGTTCAAAAACGCAACCCATCCTGCTCTAATTTGAGTTTAAGTTAAACAAATATCATGTCAATTTTCAGTTCAAAGCCATTCAAACTTTTCAAATTTACTTCTTCTAGACTTCTGAATGGATAAAAAGGTCATTTCCCCACTCCAACCTATTGGGCTTGAACTTCAATTCCATCTGCTCAGTAATGAATCCAGTAAAAAGTCAGAACCGTACAAGTTGATTCCTTTTTTTTTTTAAAACTTGTCTCGAAATGAATCATATCATTTCTCATCTCTTTTGTTACTTCCCTTATGCATCAGCATAAGAGTTACTTCTCATCAGTAATTCTGCAATTGAATGTGCCATAAAAGTCTAACAGAATTCTTTTAGACTAGCGTGTCCTTCCTTAAAAAAAGGGTAGGCTCCATTACTTTAAGTAAACTACTAGCATAACCCTCCGAGTTTCAGGAAAAACTCAAAATATCATGGCTTTGGACTATGATTCTGTAATGTACTGGAGATTTCTATGAGAATTAAAAGCAACCTCAATTAGGAAGGTGAATACCAAAAAACTCTGGATGGCAATTGCTATCATTCTTTTTATTTCATCATTTGGCAATCAGCATCTGAGGCCCTAATAAGAAAGCATTTCATCCTCCAAAACTTCTTTCATGCATATTTGACAGCCAATGCAACACAATACTACACCAAGAATCCACAACAGACATCCTAAATCTAGATTACAAAAAGTACATAAGAAAACACATTACTAGCATCATATGCAATCTAACCACAACAATTGGAAGGAGGCAAACCTAGAGGCTACACGAACATTGTATTCTTTTCCAGGATGATAGAATTCTGCAAGTCCCCAGTCTATAAGACGAAGTTTACGCTGCTCATGATCAATCATGACATTATGGGGCTTCACATCACGATGCATGATACCTTGAGAATGGCAATAATCTAATGCCTGCACATAAAAGGGAAAGAAAACCTCAAAATTAGGATTCTGAAAGATGACATCTTTATATGTTGGTAACTCAATAGGAACTGGAAAATGATGTCAAAGGAAAATAAAGAGATTAAAAGATTCCAGCGCACATAAGAAAATCAAATCAAATGTCAAAAAAGTCATAATCTAATTGATCAAAAACTCAGCATTTTGACACCTAACCTTCCTCAATTCTCATAGCCAATGGTGAGGCTCATTTACCAGGCTCAAGGAAGTAAATTTTATACCAGTGCCACTGAAATTTTTTTATAACAAAGGTACAGATACAGCTCTTACCTGGAGAATCTTATTGTACCAACAAAGTCAGTTTGCAATCTTACTGAATAACAACCCATGAATATTACAGAGAGAGACTCTTCTTCATCAACCTATTCTTCTAGTTGATCACCAAAATCTCTTATTGGACTTTCAGGAAACAAAATAAAAGACAATTCATGATTACTTAGAAGACACCACTTTCAATTTTTTTTTCTACTGATATCAGTTTAATCAGCATTCAGCAGCAACCTTCCACTGACCCCCTTTGCCCGTGCCCCACAAGGCAGGTTGGCTCAGAAATATGTCAGTCACTCAAAGAAACATAAATTTTCTGACACCATGTCCTATTGTAGTGAGGCTCCCTTGTTGAGAAAGATATGATAAAAAATTACTTTTAACTCCAGTTGCGGTGACAAAAGATCAGCATGCCAGCCATTACTATTCCTATCAGTCATTGTATTATGAGATACAGGTCAAGAAAGAATGTCAGGAGCAATGATCTTCAAAAACAAGTATTCAAGCATACATTACAAGTAGAGTTTTGGAAAGCTCTTGGCAGCACTTATGATAAGTCTCAACAATATCCCAATGCAAATCAACAACCACCTAGACAAATTAAATGATCAAGGTAGTCAACCCAAAATAATCAGCAGTTTACTTGCAACCTTTTGACACTAAAAGCAAAGGTCTTCCTCTACATTAGTTAAAGAGAGAGAACAAGAGGCTTGCCTTCAAAAGTTCATAAATGTAATAGCGGATATCAAAGTCTGATAGTGTGGGATAGAGCACTTTAAAATCTGTGTTGTTCACATATTCGAATATAAGACTCGGAGTCTTTGACTGCTGATCCCTAACAATATCAAGCAACTTTACAATATTTGGCCCACCACAAAGATTCTGCAGAATCTTAATCTCCCTCTTGATCTGCAATGCATGACATATAAGTAAGTTTTACAAAAGGACATAAATTAAAGAGCACAAATGAGTACTTGTTCAGATACTCGGAAAAATTCAGTCAGATTATCCATGCTAAATATATCATGCTACTACCTTAGCAAATATAGTTTTCCTCGAAACTGCACAATACCCTCAATACAATTATAAGATAAAACAAAAAATAGTAATTTGCTTCTTTGGGATATGCTAGGAGGTAAATTAGATTGCTAAAAGCATTAGACGAAGAATTTTAACCGAAGCTCTGCTGCCAGTAGTGACAAAATCTATGCATTCAAAGTAAGTGAGCGAGGAAAGTTCTCTCCTTGTGCTCCTCTAACAAGTAGGCAATTGTGAGAAAGGACAATTTTGACTATGAATATTAATAAGAACATGATTTTCTAGAAAATTTTCTAATTCATTAAAATGCTATAGTAGAATGACTACCAAATCACTTTACATGTATTCAGCTACCAATACACGAGTTTGCTTGCAATCAAATTACTTATGCCAGCTTTTCCTCTTTCAGATAAATGAGGGGAATCCCATACTATGCTCCATTTTACAGAACTAATAGAGACTAAGAAGGAAAAAGAAAACATACAAGGATACTTCAGGCATTCATAAAATATCCATTAACAGGATTTCCCTTCCCTTTGTTTCCATTCGAAAATGCGAATACACTAAAATTTTGAATAGTTTACTTTAAACCTCAAATTTCATTTCTTATCCCCATCAATAATATCCACATACACAACACAGGATCCTTCCAGGCACCTCTCTTCTGTTTGCCTTCCATTTTTATCTAAACAAAGACGTCCCAACCTTTTCTAACCATGCACTATGAGAGACTAAAAGCCCAAATACTGACCAAAAACAACCAATCACAGGAGGCTTACGCATTACAAGGAATTTAAGACGTAATTCTCAAAGAAAGACAAGAGATTGGAACCTTAAATACGTTAAGAGGGCAGTCAGGAGATGCACCAAATAATTCTTCACAAAGAAAGAAGAGAACAAAAAATTGACCTTTTTCTTTTTAACAGGCTTAAGGATTTTGATAATGCATTTCTCATTGTTGGTAGTGTGAACTCCTTCGAAAACCTCACTGTATTTTCCTCTCCCCACCTTCCTTACCACCTCATAATCATCCTGCTCCCTATCACCCAACAAAAAAAAGCCCATAATCAATTAAAACAAAAAAAAAGGTAAATAAAAAAAGGTGACGAAAATAATCCAAGAAATTCATTAATTGTCACCCAATTTGCCCATAAAAATGATGGAGCAATATTTGTCACTTCAATACAATCAATTACCCCCATTGAACAGTGAGGGACTCATAATCCCAGTACTCCTTAGGGCGGATCACATTAATATCAGTATAAACCCGGGCCTTGGAGGCGGCGCCAGGGCGGCGGACAGACTTTCCGATCTTCTGCGACATGGTTTCGGATGGTGATAGCGACGGCCGGAGGCGAGTAGACGCAGGCGTAAGCTTGGGAGAATGTGTGAGCGGCGGTGATTGGGGTGGAGGTGGAGGACAAGTTTGCGAGGGTTTCTGCTTTTGCTGTTGATGAATAAGAGAGAATGGGGACCGGGAAGATAAACGGCGAAGGATGACGGTTGGGAAGGTCTTGGTTGGAGTAGGGAGAATCAAAGAGGAAGAGAAAAGGGGGCCGGTTTGAATATGAGGATGATGGTGACGAGCGATGGAGACGATGGATTGGAAACAAGGCCTTACGGCCATCAAACGGAAGAATTAACGGGGAGACTTCTTTATGCCCAGCAGCAGCAGCACAATCACCAGCATCCAAATCAATCAAGTGGAAATAGGGATAGGGAATCCCCCCCCCTCTCCGACAAACCCTTTCTTTCCTTTTCGTATTTTTTCCCTTTTCCCTTCTTATCCCATCTTTTCCTTTGTCACTCTTTTCTCTTCTTTTCTTTCCGTTTTCACTTTCAACTTTGGTTGGATGGAATGCTGTTGATTGGAAACGACGTCGTGCAGACGTTCATCTACCCGAGCCGGCCCCCGGTTGCCATTTTAGTCCTTACTCACCTCACTGCCCTTTTCACCTTCTTCTTCAATTCATCAATGCAATGCAGCTTTAGGAGTTAGGAGTCCCCATTATGAAGATTTACTGCTATCATCATCAATGTTGCGCATGTAGGATCATCACTCACTTCAAGGCGCAAGGGCAAGGCTAGACTGATTATTATTATTAACTAACTAATTAACGACCTTGTCCAATTTTTTCGCATTAATTAATGATGTAGTCATTAGCAACGCCTTTGCTGTTGCCCTCCGTTAAATTTTACTGCTTCTTATTTGTCACATTTCTTGTCATTTGGTGGGTATTTTCCAATTCAATAGAAACCCACATGTCCCATGATAGTACCCGATCATTCAATTTTAACCCTTTGGAATTTTTGTTGTATAGTTTTTTTTTTTTTTTTTTTTTGCATCAAGTGTAATATTGTCCCTACAGTATAAATCGTGATAGAACTTTTCAATCACTTTTTTTTTAAAAAAAAATCTTGCATATACATTTATCAGAAAATATTATATTAAAATTGTTCTAATAATACAACCACCCAAAATGGAGCTATAGTAACGTCAACATAACACAGGATCATTTCATATCTTAGCCAAAGAAGATAATGAGCACAACAATATGCTAGCCATAGTAACGTCAACATAACACAGGATCATTTCATATCTTAGCCAAAAAAGATAATGAGCAAAACAATATGCTATATAACGAACGAAAGTGTTGACGGCTTAATGTGTTTAGTACTCATTTAAGTCATTATTTTGCTTTTGTAAGGGATTGGAACGTGGATATGATTCTTGATGGTGACAATTTCTGTTCCAACCGGAAAACCGTGAAGCGGAAAATGACTTCGATTCCATATTTGGATGGCATGATGACGGAACCTTTTTACCTCAAGAAGTGACCAAGGAATCCAGGTACTCCTTTTTTTTTTCATAAAATCATACGGGTGCACCGTATTGTGATGAATTTAAAAAAAGTCACATATAATGGTACATTGATAAGAGGTACGGTTTGAATTTTTTACCTCTCACAACCATAATACATGTGATAGCCAACTACTCCAAAAGAAATTGATTGTGATATGGTCAATTAATTAGTTACTGCATTTTCCAAATATAATAATTGCCTGTTTGTCTTTTAACGTCAATTGCTCGGATAGTGTGACCTTGATCTAAAATGCTACCTTTTGAAAGCTATGCAAGGAGCAAATGTTAATCTTTGAAAGTTGCAGAATAGAATCACTATGTGATGCACAAAAGTGGCAGATAATTAAGTTAGTTTTCCAAAAGATTAAGAACCAAAGCATTAGGAGTGGTAGGTGCTGAGATTAAAAAATCTCTATAAAATAAAAAAATATCATTAGAAATCTCTAAGAGAAAATAAACTCTTACTACCAAACCAAACCTTACGAGAGACTTTTTATTAAAAAACACAAAAAAAAACAAACAAATGAAAGTATTGTTCTACTTCCCATGGAAGAAAGATGTTCTATTTACTAGGAAAGAAAAATGAGAAGGAGAGCTTAGATTTAAAATAATTAACATATAATGGGAAGGAGGGATGAGATATGTGATATAGGGAGGGAGTGAAGTGATAACCCTCAACTTACACTTAAATAATAATAATAATAATATTGTAATTGAATGGTATTTTTACACTACATGGAAAAGATACAAAGATATGCAAGTCTAATGTGTGTGTGGAAGTATATATATATATGACATTTAGCACTACTTCTACTTCTAAACTAACCTATACAAGGGAGGAGCTAATTGGGTTAGGAAGAACCAATCGGAACTGAATCATCATTGTGACCAAGGTTTGTAAAATCGGGATTCCACGTATGATCGATTTTAGTTTCACAAAATCGGATCGTAGGATCGAATCGTAGGATCGTAAGATCCCACCAAAAGCTCCTAAATTTACTAAATTAATGAAATTGAAATTCATATACCATTTTGTACATCCTAAAAGATATCAAATAAATAAGTTACTCATCAATATATAGCATTTTTTACTTACTATCTGACAAGTAATAAAAAGATGAAGAAGTTACAGCCGACAGCATTTCAAGAATGTTTTGATTGCCAATTGCCAATCACAAAAGATCAATAATATGTTTACAATTTCGAATTAATGAAAAATATGTACGTAGTTGAAGAATGAAATTTTTAGAAAAGTAATATTAATCAAAAAAGGTATATATATGAATATAAAAAAAGGTTATGCGTGTTAGAAGTGCATATACATAATAGGTGTGAATTGAATGTGTTAACGATCAAATATTGAACATTCATTACAAAAACTTAATATATATATATATAAAGCTCAAATATTAAATGGGCAGAAAAAGTTCTGGCATTAGATTTCATTTCATCATTTAATTCAAGTATTTAAAACTTCCTGTGGTTTCACTAATTAAAGTTGCCAAATACAAATTTCAATTATTGAGAAAAAAAAATAGGAGCACCATCCAACAGAATAGAATTCCTGGTATCATATAATTTCCTACAATGTAAACGAAAAAAGCTTGAGAAAAGGTAAAATTTGTACATTTCCATCCTAATTTCACACGCCATTAATTAGTCACTATTGCACTCATGTTTAAACGCTTACAAAGTAGTATGAATATGAGAGAGGAAGATGATGATTTTGCTGCTCAGCTTTTCACCCAATGCAGAAGATGAACTTTTTCTGCAATAGCTGTCGGCTGTAGCTTGTGGGTTCCTGGTAGAAGCCGCAGCGATTTGTCTTGTGGGTTCTTGGTAAGAGCTGTAGCCGAAGCTTGAGGTGGTTTGATGGTTAAAATTAGGGATTTGATTTGGGCAGCGGAGAGGAGAAGAGAAACGTCAAAGCTCTGCTTGAGGGGAAGATGAAGAAGGCCCGAAGCTTTTTGACGGAATCTTTTGACTTTGAGGCAAACTTTGTTAAAACATTGCAACTAAGGCCTGCAATTGAGTGTGAACTTACAAGTCTACCCCAAATGTCGATTTTTACTTGCAAAATGAACCTTGTATTCCACAAATTAGCAAAAAATTGTAGGATCGAAGTAGGATCGTAGGATCGTACGATTCTACGCGATCCTACCGATCCTACCTCGATCCTATATAGATTCAAGGAATTTGCGATTTTGAGTGCGATCCGGATCGATTTTGCCTTTCCAGATCGTAGGATCGTACGATCCTACGATCCGGATCGCGATTTTAACAACCATGATTGTGACAGTCCCACCTCTTCTCAGGGCGAACCCTAAGAATTAGCGAACTGCTTGCCCAACTCTCGTCGGGATTTAGTCAACTAATAAACCAGTAACCCAAAAAAACTAACTAAATATTTTCAAAGTAAAGGTTACAAACCATAATAAAAATATAATCGTCACACCAACTTCTTAAACTTATAATATAGAATTAAATGTCAAACTTACAATTTTAAACTTAATTTACATAATAAGTGCCCAACTTACAAATTCAAACTTATAAAACTCAAAGAAAAAATCTTCTAAACAAAAGAATTACAACTCAAAATACAAGTTCAAGATAAAATTTAAGACTACGCAAGTTCTTGACAGCAGTTCCATCACAGACCTGTTAAGGAAAACAAAATGGAGTGGGGTGAGCTAAAACTCAATGAAATTCCAAATAAACATGTAGGCATATACCCAATTAGAGGCGTAATATAAACAAATAAATACAGTATAATACTAGAACAATTTAATCACAATTCAAGAATACGGGTTGTGTCGCGCCCCATTTTTTACAAGAAAAATAAATATAAAGGTGATTTATAAAAGATGTGATCTTATTTAAAAATAAGTGACAGGGGGACCTAGAATGGGACTTTAAAAAATGCGACAATTTAGGTCCAAAAATTTAGTCTAAAAAGGGTTTTCAAGAAAAAGGGGAGTCGCCACTTGGTATGGATTTTTGGTGTACCAAGTCACCCAAAAAATATTTTTGACAAAAATAAAATAAATCAAAACCCTTTTTAACAACTCCAGGTCTTTGAAAACAAGAGAAAATAGGTTCGGGAGTCACGGTTGAAGAAAGGGAAGGCAAAGGTTTAATTGATTCAAACCTAAGGCACCCTTTCAACCTAGTCTAAGCTAGTTGCGAGGTTTAGTCAAAATTTTCCTAATTTAACCCTTAATTTTATCACGTTTGGATGTTTCTTACATGGATGCAAATCAAAATTTATAAAAATATCGAGAGGGACACAATGTTCATTCAAGGGTTTAATTGAACCAATCGCATTAATTGCAAAGGCCAAAATGATTCCTTGAAAGTGTCACGAGTATGCAAATGATGAAATTAAAAGAAAAGAAAAGAAAATTAAATTATATACATAAGGTATAAGTGAGCAAAGAAAAATGAATGCAAGCATAACGGGTACGGGGGACAAAAATTCGTGACATGATTTTCTTATGTAGGGATTAATGGAGTATTTAAACTAAAAAGTTATGATCACCCCATTTTCCATATTTAAAGAATAATTCTCCAAACATGAACAAGCAAATGAACTAACTTAAATGAGATGCAATTCTAAATGACATGATTAACGCCTATAGAGGGTAGGGGATAATATAATAAGAAATATCATGCAAATGAGAAAAGATCCTAAAAATAAAAATATGCATGAAGATGTAGTGAATAGCACACAAAGATGAATCTAACGCAAGACGGCCTAAAGGGTCTAGCGTTGGACTAGCCCATTTCTAAATATCCTTACTAGCGTTGGACTAGCAAGTAAGCGAAGAGAGAAGCCACAACTAGCGTTGGACTAGTGTGGTGACGTTATGCATTAACAATTCATAGTGAAGCAAATAAAGCATAAATTAAAACAAATAAACACATAAGAGCACGTAACACATAACACGTAAGCATAATATCTAGATGCCAAAATCCTAAGAAAAGCGGATAAAACACTTAACACATAAGCCACATAAACACGCAACCTATCTATTACATCGGGGAGCGCCTAACTACAATCTAGGAGGAAAAATATAATAAAACAAATCTAATTATCCTATCTATTACATTTTTGAGGTATTTAAATACCTCTCGAATCATTATAAAAACTAACTAAAACATATATAAGAAAATTTGAATGAATATTTAAATCAAATAAATAAATCATATAAAGATATATAAACACATAGGAACACATAAGAGCACATAAGAGCACGTAATTGACATTGAAATAATAAAATAGGAGTACCTCCCGTTTGAAGTGGTGACTAAATGGAGTCAAATTGTCCTAATTATACTCACAATGAACAAAAGGATCATGGCACCAATTTAATTGAAAAAGAAAATAATAATACAAGCACTAAATTCACACTAATATGTCAGACGTAAAGAAATTTAAGCAAATCTAAAAATTACAAGTTAAGTATATTCAAAAGTAACATAATTAGTAATTGAAGAAAAGAAACAATCATAATAAAGAGAGCCAAAATTTGTCAAGGACTGAATTGCAAAAATTGAAAACTTTTGGGGGACAAAAATTATATTTTCCAAAGTTCAGGGGTCAAAATTAAATGAAAGATAAAATTAAAGGACCAAAATGAAATTAAATTAAGGACCTTAGTGAAATAAATTTAAAATGTTCTGGGCCAAAGTGAAACTACTCCAAAGATCAGGGGCTAAGGTGAAAATTTCGGTTTCTGATTTGGGAGAAAAAGGCCATCGGACCATATTTTTATTTATTTGGGCCGGACACTACTTAAGCCCAGCCGAAACCCAAAAGAAACGAGCAGGCCAGCCCGTCTTTTTATCCCCCAAACCCAACCAAAAAAAACATGTGCTCCGACCTTCTAGCCCAACCAAAAAATAAGAAACAAGCCCACTAAAAAAAATTAACTTAGCCCAAACCCCTTTTTTTCTTTCTCTTTTCTTTCTTTCCTTTCTTTTCTTTCTTCCCCAATCGTTTCTTTCTCTGCTTCTTCGGCCAGCTGAAGCTTCTTCAGCTGGCGGCCATGGCGGCCGCCGGTGGCGGCGGCGCCACCGGACCGCCGGTCACCGGCGACTTTTCCAGTCGCAAAAATTTCTCAAAATACACCTCCCCACTCCATTTTTCGCGTAGGTTTCATTTCCGGAATTAGTTTTTACAAAAGATGATCCAGAAGTGGCCAAAATATCAAAATACAGTCCAGTTTTCATTTTTTAAAACACCCAAATCTTCACCAAAAAAATATAAAATTTATGCTAAAACACTCCTTATAGCTTCTACATTACAACTATAATCTTAGTTTGACAAATAAACAACAACAAAATGATGCATTAAGTCAAAACAGCCTAAAAAAATGAAGAAAATTATTTTAATGCTTATAAGGCTCAAAAATTCCAAAATATTTAGATAACCCAACATTTTCAGACCTACACTAGCAAACGGTCACCTATTTTGACAAGAAAAACATGCACAATGTTCAGCTTTTAATTCATTTTCCATTTTGGCATTTTTACAAATACCTAACATGCATTCACAGAAATCATCTTTTTTCTTAATATTTATTCATGGCTTGTCCCAAAAACTTCAACAACACCACAATAGCAATAAAAATCAGTGAAAGGAAGAGACAAATAGGTAGCCAAACATGCATTTAATCTAATTAATTAAAAAAGGAAAAGCTGGAAAAAAAAAATACCTCAATGAGGTTGTGGTCCCTTGACTAAAATTTTGAGGAAGTTCCAAGCTCTTTGTCCAACCGGCGGCTGCCTCCTTGTGTCTGGATAGTGTGTGGGTGTGTTGTGTGAAGTGAGCAAAGAGAGGGATATGGCCGAGAGAGTGAGGGAGCTTTCTTTCTTTTTTTGTTCTGTTTTCTTTCTTCTGCCCAGTCCGAGAGAGGGAGAGAGTTGGGGAGTGCTTTTTGTTTCTTTTTTTTTGTGGCTTCTCTTCTGTGATAGGGAGAGCCGAGTGAAGAGTTTTTTTTTTTCTTCTTGTTATGTCCGTCTCCGAGAGGCCAGAGAGTCGATATTTGGAGAGAAAAAGAGGAGCTTGTGTGTGTGTTTGGTCAAAATGATTATTTTTTACCAAATGACAAGAAAGTTGAGTGTAGGAATGGGTTAAGTGTATTTTGTGGGGAAAATGATGAAAATGTGTAAGTTTAGTAATAATTTGATTTTGACTTCATTTTTTATTTTTTTTATTTTTTTTTAGTTTTATTTTTGTTGTTGTTTTGTCTTCTTTTTTTTTTTAAACAAACCTGCAAAATTGAGAAAAATGCACATTAAAATGCTAAAAAATAAATAATTCATTAAATAGAAAATTTTGAGAAAATATTAAAAATCGACAGAAATTTGGTGTCTACAGGTTGTTTCTAAAAGCCAAATCCATTCAAATTTGATCGTATCGAGAATCCGCTGACTCTCCGCCAACGTTTGCATTTAAAGAATATAATGTTCGTAAAACATCACTTTCTCCAAATTTCGTCCACCAATCAACCCCTTTACTAGTCCCGAACACCTCAAATAATATAATTAGGTAATATTCGAGTATACCAGTTTTCAAATTTTGAGTAAATAGTTCTCCGAGTTCATCAGTCTTCTCGACCAAACTCTTACTGGCTCGATACAATCGACTCACCTACGATATTGGGTACCCAAATAGTCATATTAGTCTATGGGATATCACCCAAATGACGTATAGTCAAATATAGAGAAAACACATCTTAAATTATCAATATACAGAGTCTCAATAGAATCGAAAGAACTCGAGTGTGATAAAGTACACGTTCACCTTGAGTTTGTCAAATCAAATGTTTAGATCAAACAATCACAGACAAAATATTCAGATATCTCACATAGACAGGTAACATGCAGTGGAACACTCGCCTGTTAAGAAATATAGAGTTTGTCCGTCAAGTCTTGTGGTTACCCTCACTTTCGTTATCCAGTCCTAAGGTAACGAGTAAAAGTCGTTAATATTCTAGATTTATTTTTCAACCCAAACGTAAATTTATTAAGTGACCAAGTGGTCCGTTAATTGACTCAATTTACCATGCAAGTTAGACAAAAAATGTAGGAAAAGATCATAAGAAAATGAGTGTGACAAGTGCAAGAAAGTTGAGTAAAAGGAAAATCTCATTCAAATTCAAAAGGGTTTTCTCGGGTGTAACAGTCACACGCTCGCAGTCTCGAAAAAATGGCCATATCTCACTATAGAAAAATTGAAATCGAGCACCGTTGGCGACGTTGGAAACTAGACTCAAAGGGCTTTCCAACGGTATAAAATGCAAACTCTAGTTCATCTCCTATCAATACAAGAAGTCCGAGGAAGTTGACTGATTTTCCTGTTCTGATCAGATTAGGGCTTTGATAAAATCGCCCTATTCCTCCTTCTTAACCTCATTCATTTTGGCCCAAATTCATCAAATTCAATCTCTTAAAGTTAATATACAAAAGGTCAAGTTGTATAGCACTATTTAAACTTAAAATTCAACACACAAAATGATAAAATGAATCAAGGCAGTCCGGCCAACGAGGAAGAACAAAACAGTCCGCTACCTTGCCAAATCAACCAATTTACTTGCTTAATTTCACCTCAACTCACACACAAGGTTAAACCAATGTTTAGCCAAATTTCTTAAGTTTAATTAAGGTTCAATAAGTCACAAAGATTAAGAAAAAACCTCCAATCCATGGCCGGCCAGCAAGGAGGAAAAGAGAACAGTCCCAAGTTCACATTCACCACCAAATTTCATCCTTTCATTATTTTTAAGTTAAACAACATTTCAAGAGTTATTTCTAACTTTAAGAGGGTTCATAACATGCTAATATATCAAGAAAAATCACAAACAAAGTTTAAACAAAGAATCAAACACATGGCATGCCATACATCTAACCTTACTTCTACTTACTTAGTTCAAGGAATTAACCACAAACAACATCAAATCAACTTCTAATTTATCATTAATACCTTAAACACTTGATATTAAACAATAATGTTAGGGTTTAAGGATCATTCACCTTTTTTAAATGAAGTTTGAACCAACCAAAAGTCGGCTAATTTCTTAGATTATATGTAAAAAAAAAAAACTTCGCACAAATGTACGCCTGACAGACTCTGTTTCTAATTCTATACCGGCCGTGCTGAGTCAGCACGGCCGCAAAATAAATTGTCAGAGCCTTAGTCCTCTGCAACAAGTTCAGCACGGCCGCAAAATAAATTGTCAGAGCCTTAGTCCTCTGCAACAAGTTCAGTGCACTAAGCGGGCCCACCTTTTTTTTTTAATAACCTTGTCCCCAGCCGTGCTGACTGGACACGGCTGGGGTCACCAAGTCCAAAAAAAAAAAGGCGCTTTATCAGCCTTTGTCCGACGCACCCCCAACCCGGTATTTTTTATTCTAATGGCCAAAATGCAAATGCTGCAAAATCCATTTTTTTTAACTAACCTTTTATTCATACTCTACTCAAATTTAGGCTACTTAGACTACCAAAGTGATTTACAAATCTGCAAACAAAAGAGTATTCATACTAGTTTCATAAGTAGACTTAAATTCAATCGGATCCCAAACAAATTTACTTAAACCCCAGTTTATACCTAAAAAGTCAGAATTAATTCACCAAAATACAGATTAACATCATAAAGAAAGGCCAGGACTAAAAAATGAGAGGCATTCTTTAATTTTGTAAAAAGTTTATTGTGTTCTTATGCTTATTGATTTTCATCTAAGTCCATAATTTATATTTATAATTTGTCCCCTAACTCTTACATAATTATGCTAGGGCGTCAACATTTGCAAAAAAATGGATATAATTTCTCATTTTTGAGTCATGGCCTTTCTTTATGATGTTAATCTGTATTTTGGTGAATTAATTCTGACTTTTCAGGTATAAATTGGGGTTTAAGTAAATTTGTTTGGGATCCGATTTAATTTAAGTCTACTTATGAAACTAGTATGAATACTCTTTTGTTTGAAGATTTGTAAATCATTTTGGTAGTCCAAGTAGCCTAAATTTGAGTAGAGTATGAATAAAAGGTTAGTTAAAAAAAATGAATTTTGTAGCATTTGCATTTTGGCCATTAGAATAAAAAATACCGGGTTGGGGTTGGGGGTGCGTCAGACAAAGGCTGACAAAGCACCTTTTTTTTTTTGGACTTGGTGACCCCAGCCGTGTCCAGTCAGCACGGCTGGGGACAAGGTTATTAAAAAAAAAAAAGATCGGCCCGCTTAGTGCACTGAACTTGTTGCAGAGGGACAATTTATTCTGCGGTCGTTCTGACTCAGCACGGCCGGTATAGAATTAGAAATAGAGTCTGTCAGGAGTACATTTGTGCGAAGTTTTTTTTTTTTTACATATAATCTAAGAAATTAGCCCCAAAAGTCCATCAAAGCAAGAGTTCCAAGAATGAATCACAAGTAAACCTTGAAGATAGTTTACTCAAACTAAGGTTCCTTCTCTTTGGTTTTCCTCAAAATCTAAGTTAGGGTTTTAAGCAAGAAAAATGAAATTTTTCTCCTCTTTTTGGAGCTCAAGAAAGTTGGTCAAGTAAGGAAAAAAAATTGAGCCAAAAGATTTAAATTGCTATTTTCCTTGGTCAATTTGTTTGAGTGGTTGGGACATAGACACTTGGCCTAATCTTGGCCATTCCTTCTATTAAACTTTGCCAAATAAATGTTTCTTCCCACCAATTGCTTCAAATGTCTAATTAGCATCCTTAAACTTTCACATAAGGTTTCAAACACAATTAAAATGGTATTTGGTTTTAGTGTATATAGTGAAATAAAATGATGTCAATTCAAGGAGATGTTACAATTCATATAGAAAGACAATGCAATACAATACAAGGAAATGTTATAATTTATTTAGTCTTAGGGCAATGCAAGTGATTTATGAGAACTTATATTTTTTAGCGAGGGTTCTCACAATCATTGGATTAGATACATGCACTATACATATGTTTAAATTTGGAGAAAACAAATATTTAGGTGGCGTTTGGTAAAAGGATTTCGGAATGGAGAATTATAATAAATCTCATAATTGTTGATTGGATTACTACTATCAAAATTGAAATTTTGGAATCATATCTAAAACTTTGAAAATTCTTAATTCCTTAGTAACCTGGACGGTTTTGGATAAATCCAAGTTTGATTCCCGTTTAAAAACGGGTTCGTCCTGCCACCCTTAAAAAAATTAATATATAATTATATAGAATATATATTAATTATAATATTTGTATAATTATATAATATATTTATAATAATAAATATAATATATATTTATATTTATATTTATTATATACACATATATAATATATTATATAAATATATATTATTATTTAATTAAATATAATTATATTTATATAATATATTATAAATTTATTAAATTTATTAAATTTATTAATATTATATAATAATATACTTATATTATTTATAAATGTATATTATATATGCATATAATTATAATATATATGTGCATATAATAATATATTATATAATTATAATTATATTGTATATTAAATATAATAATTATTATATTTAATATATAATATACATTATAATTATATAATATATTAGTATAATTAATATTTCTATATAATATATAATTATAATTATATATTTATATTATAATATTTGTATAATTATATATAATATTCAATTTAATTAATCACAAACTTATAATAATGATATTATTATTTATATGTATTATATAATGTTTATTAGTATATGTAATATAATTGATATTATCAATTATACTAATAATTATACATGTTTACTAATAGAAATTATTAATTAGTTATACTAAATTTACTAATACATTTAATTAGTGAAAATTTCTTATATCCCATTTCGAAAGAATCAATGAATCTAACATTAACTATATTAATGATATACATTCCTCGTATTGAACCAAATAGATATATTTGAATAACTGATTCCATTCTAAATCCAATATGAATGATCCCAAATTTGAATCTGATTTCAAGGTACGAAACAAACGTCACCTCAATAACAAATGAAATGATAGGAGGCAACGATCGAAACTTTGACCTTCCAAGTTCCAACCAATAGAGACCTTTACCACAGTTTTGTCGTGGCAAACAGCCCAGGGCTGTTGGTTCTACAAATATATCCAATAGAACCTAAATGGGTTATCCCACAGCTTTTGGGCCGTCACGTGCTAAATTGTTAATTGAATCTATGACCAATTTACCAATTCGTTTCCCAAATTTGAGCGTCACGTGTTAATTGAATCTATTCCAAGACTTTTCCGAAATTGCAGGCGTTTTTATCAGTCAAGTCAACCTTTTGAAAAGCGAAGCCAAGCCAACCTGAGCCTGAGTCCCGAGAGGCCGAGACCTAACGCCTCACAAGTTGTGAGTCACAACTCTGAAACAAACAGAAAGCGGGAAACTCCAAAACAACCCAGAGCTGCAAGCCTTGGTCCGCATTCCCTTAGAATCTTCGTAATCCATTTAGGGGTTTTATCTTCAACGACATCCAGGAATTGCGTAGAACACGGAGGCTGCTATGGAAGAGGTGAGGGCCAGCTCAGCTTGGGTCGCCAATCACTCCTCTCACGTCACCGTCGACTTCTCAGGCATATTTATGATATTTCATTTTTGGGTTTTTGGTTATAGCTGTCACTTGTTTGATTTTGATGGGATGATTGAAATTTGAGTGTTTATGGTGTTGCATGTGCAAATGAGTGTGAATGAATGGGAGTAAGTATATTCTTGCAGGCATTGAGAGAGTTGCGGAAGCTATAAAAGATTCGATACCAAAAGTGGAGTGGGATTTTGAAGGGATTCATTATTTTGACAATGGCCCTCTTACTGTTCAGTACTTGTTTGTTTTGGATGCTCTAAATTTCTGCTTCTGGCCAGGTATCTTCGTCTGTATTTAACGGAATTCATTCTGTTTAAATTGGTATTCAGCTTTCTTATATTTTTGTCAACACTAAGTACAAAAAGGATTTAATTTTTAATTGCACTTCCGTTTTTAAAATGGTGGAATTACCTTGAAATTAAGCGCTCAGCTTATTAATTCAAGGTCTGGATTATAAGTGCGAAGACATTTCTCGTTAATTTAGTTAGACCACCTTTCTTGTCTTTTCTTTGGTGTCAAAAGGAACCCTTGCACCACAAGCCTTTTCAAATCAATTCCACTTTAGCAACAATGTTGCTGCAGTAAAGAGAAGATAAATACTGGTTCCTTAACTGATATTAACCGATACATGAGAGAAAATATTCAAAAGGCCTATAATTGTGACCTTGTATTGTTATTTTATCCTTTTTTTCAAATTTCTGTATCTCACTCCAGTATATCTTTTTACAACCTTGGGTTGTTCAGTTCTTCCTATTAATGGCTGACATTTTCTTTTTGGGTTTTGTTGCGATTTGATGTAGACAAGGAGATGAGCTATGAGCATTTAGCATCAGGATTGAAGGAAGCTCTTCAGAATGACAAAACTGCATTTGATGCTGATCGCCTGCAGAAGTACACTGGTAACCTAATTCCTTAAAAGGACTTGTCTCTTGGGGTGAATTCCTCGATATTATTTGGTCAACGTGAAATACCTCCGTATCTGTACTTTCTGTCTCCCACCTGTTAGAGATGGTCAAGCACTCGCTCAAATTTGTGTTGCAAACCAGTACGAGCCATATAATGCCTTCTCTTAAAATCTGTGTTTTTTTATTATTTTATTATTTATTCGTGAGACTTATAGACTGCAATCAAAATCTTGGCACATTTTAGTACGTTGTACTCTTTGTTACTGATATTGATATACTTCGAGATTTCCTTTTTCTGTAAATACTCATTCTGGGGGCATATCGTCAAATCCACTTCTGAAGATTTTCTAGCTCAAGTTCTTGGAGGATAAGCTCTTATTGTAAACTTTCACTTTAGATTCCCACTTTTCCCATTCATCATTGCCAACTGTTGCTAAGTGTAAGCTACTACGGGTATGTCTTGGCCGTAAAGAATCAGATTTCGATGGCCAATGATTGTCATCTCAAGCATTGTTTCAGGTCCTGAACTACGCAAGATGTTGAAATGGCCTAGGCCTCTTCCTTTGGAGGATGAAAGGGTGCGCTTAATGCATGAGGTACTGTTGCGGAGTTTTGATAGAAACAGGTTGGAGGGCCTGTTCTGTTTGTTCCATTTCTACGTAGCAAACCACGTTAGCTTTTTAACCTACTTTCTTGCTTTTTAGGTTGGATTAGAGTTGGAAAGAAATTTTGAAGGAAAAGCATTAAAACTTGTTGAGTCCTGTGGAAAATCAGCTGTCAAACTTGTGGCACTCATCACACGCAATTTCCCTGGTATGACTTGCCTGGTTCTTTATTCCTGTTTTGCTGAATAATTTTACCATTTTCTAACATGTTATATGTGATGCAAATGAACTTGTTTTAGGCTTCCGTGACCACACTGTATACAAAGGTCATCAGGTTTTCCTGTATAAAAGAGCCCAGATATTTGCTGCAGATTTATGGGGTGCATTTAAAGGTCAAGGATATGGAGAATTTAATGACATAGGTGCAATAACCATATTTGCTGATTATATTGTCCCAGCAGTTCTCCAGCAGCTTGGAGTGTTGAGATACAGTTCATCTCTAGCTAGTAATGTTGATAACCAAAGTGAAATTGGCTCAGGCACTGAGGAGGAAGTAGAGTTGCGGGCATGCTCTGTCTATGCCGTGGAGAAAATGAGAGAGTTAATAAGTAAAAAATGTGGAAAGCAGGTCTGTCTTGCTTGTCATTGTCTATTATGGTTTCCTCTGTTCTTTAGTTTCACGTTTAATTTACTTGAGTGCAATGTGTATGGATGAAGACAAAATGGATAGTGATTCTGTGATTGTACTTGGTTTTTGCTTCTTTACTTATGCACTGAACCATTTGTGGCAGAGTTCTTCCAAAGGCCTTGTCCTTTGAAGCGATCTGTATATATTGTTATTGCTGAAGTCTGGACTTATGTTTAGGCTACAATAGTTTGATAAGCATGTGAAATCTATAGTTCACAAAACTGTAAAATGTATATGAGGCTTCACCTCATGTAGCTTTGCTCTCAGAATGGCCACATTGTATTGTGTATGTGTACTACTTTGTATTAACCTTATTGAACCCTTCACCAGCAGTATATGCTTATATTGTGGGTCAGGGTCAGCGGTTGTAAGACTAAACTATCAAGTATTCATGTTCTGTGCAAGCACCCAGCATCACCAGGAATGGCAATTGACTTGTACTGTTCAATTTTGCCCATGCTACATGTCTTGAACTGTCTATATCTAAAATTCTGCGTAATTTGCATCTGCCCTATGGTCAGAATAGCATAAATTCTACTTGATATTTCTATGCCTAATGGTCTACGTGAGTTCCAGTTGAGCACAGCAAATTTTTTATTTGCATTTGCAACTAAGATAAGAAACTATCGGCAATCTGAATGAGAAGCATTTTACAAGTACATATTCAGTGCAACGATTTACATGTGAAATTCATGTTGTCTTTTGTTGCTTCCTTTTCTACTGTTGGCTTCTTTGCTTAGCGTGATCCTGTATTTCAACTTAATTATGCCTGACTAATATTTTCGTGTGTTTCTCGATTCAAACTTTCCTGTATTTCTGGTTTAATGTTCTTTTATTTATATCTTATATCTTCTTTTCTTACTTATTCAGGTTTTGAGTGTGGAACTGGATCTTTGGTTATGGTCTGTTGGTACACGATGCCCATCTCTTGAGCACCATCGGACACTTTCTATATACTATTGATGGACCATGCAATGAAGTTGCTGTTGTTTGGGCTCTTGAGTTTTCATTTTGTGTAGGATAGCCTGGGGTGGGTTAGATCAACAGAGAGAGAGAGAGAGAGATGATTTTGAGAAGCTGGCAAAAAACACGACAATGTACTTGTCTTATTGGATCTCTTTTTTGTTTTATGAAAGTTCCTCCGTCACTAGTTGAATTCTGGCTGTTTCTTGTTTTAAGACCTCCTTTTCAACCTCTACATGTGAAACATGCTTCTGTATCATTAACTAGCTTGAGAATAAGCAGTAGGAATCCGGACTATAATGCTTTTAATTTGTTGAAAAGTCTCAAAGTTTTTTGACTTAAGATTACAGTACTCCACTTCTTTCTTCATTCTGTAATCTTGCTTTTTAGTTTTTTCAATGCATTTTGATTGGTAGCTGTAGGTAGGAATCAAAGGTTTGATGAAAGCTCTTTGGGCCTGTATATCATGCCCTTAAAGATGCTTCTTTCATGTAAGAGTCTCCAAATTCTGTCTCTGCTTGCACATTAAACATACTGAAACATTTTCTAACTTCTCAAATAACGCTTCCACGAAGATGCTGCTTTTATTGTGGCAATTAAACTGTAGCACCAGGATTTTTTGTGGTTGGCAAGTTTCCTTCATAAGGACACTGTGGTATACCTGGATACCTGACAACCCGAGGTCCAGCAGGCACTTTGTTGGCTTTGGGACGGATATCCTGCATGCAAACAATTAAATCAGTTTCAGCGGAGTAGGGCTTTTGACACTCCAGGATAGGATATTGATGACTTATTTTGACATCTTTCTTTCTTGTTTCCTTTGCAGCCTTGTTTCCATGAGGTATTGATCATGCGTGCTTTGTTTTACTAGGATGACATCATGATTCCCACTTCTGAAAATCTTGGCTTCACCACTTTGTATATGTCTAAATCAACTACTCTTAGAGTAGTTGCCCTCTCTTAAGAGAAGTTTACTACTTTATTTGGATGTAGGTCAAGAGATTAAATGCCTTGACCTGCATGCTAAAAAATCCAAAACTTCTTGAAAGGTTTTGCCAGTGGATGTGTAGTCATCCGTCTGAATTAGTGGTGGTTCAGTCTCTTTCGAATTCACTCCTTGACCCCTTTGGACCCCCTCCCTTGGTCCAGAGTAGGAGTAGGTGTAGAATAAAATTTATCGTGTCTGGCAAAAAAAACAAAAAAGACTTTTTATATGTCTAAGTCCTTGTATATTTTAATGAAGATGACACTGCCAGTGGCACTTGGGTATTATTCTTGAAGTCATCCTGAGATAATTCACGCTATTAGTGGGATGCTCCAGTACTTCACACTTTGATTCTGTAAATGTATCTCCCATGGTCACTTTTACGCTGTCTGAATTTTCAGTCAGGTGTGGGTATCTCTTCAATGGGAATTTCTATATTGATATTAAGTCAATCAAACTTCTCTACCAGCTGCTGAAACATTGGCTGGTTGAACGGAGGTAAATTCGTTCTGAAAGACTTGCAACTATGACTAGTGGCTAAGACATCGAAGTAAGGTCCAGAAAACAAATGCTCAATGTATCTATGTGCACTTTCTAGGCAACATAATCAGCCTAAGATCATGATCCAAATTAGGAGTTGATGACAGGTTTTTTTTGTTGATTACTTGTTAGTGCCTTGCTGTTAATTCATCTGATTTTTACACTTCCAACTTCACTAGAAGAGAAGCTCAGGGGGACTATCATTACCTGGTCAAAAATAGCAGTTGGAACTGCAAGGGTGGCCAGAGCATTGGGGGAATCGACTATTCCCGAAATCCTTCCTTCGCATGGACAGCATGAGAGTAGAAGGTAGACCTAATAAGCAAAGCAATATCACTAGGGTCACGATTGCGGTACAATATTAGGCATTGCATTATGCTGTTGTTGTAGGAAATTGCATGAATAACTCTTATATTATAGAGCTTCTATTGATTTCTGAGTTTGAAAACTTGTTACCCATTAACTTCTATTGAAGGACCTCACCTGCTCCTTAGTGTACCCGAATTTTGAGATGTAGTCAATTGCATTCAGCACTGCTCGTTTATAAGCAACGCTGGCATCAAGGAAGTGTTGTCTCCCACTTTCATCCACGCTGATGCCCTCAAACACCAACCATTCAGAAAACCTTGGTTCAACAGGGCCTATCTCAAATATAGGATTGACATGCAGGGGAGTAGGCCCCATAGGAGTGAGGTACTGTTTCATGCCATCTCTTATGATCTCACATCTGATAGCAATTAACAAGATGCCAGATAAATTTGGAGAAAGAGGAAAAACATACATAACTGCATGGCCATTATCGATTGTTTGGAGGGTTTGAAGATTGTCTAAGGTGTCCAAAGCATGCAGTAACATATTGGATCTTTGGACAACTTTCAGGAATATCGACTCGAGTGTTTCGGTGCTATTTAGTGTAGATCTCCTCTATTGTGTTTACACTAGGGTTCTTCAAATTTTAATTTGCTATAGTTCTATTTCTTTAACTTCTTGTCTTGTTATTGCTGCTCCCTTGCCCTTTCCGCTTAAAGGAGGGGAATACTTTTTGTTAAATCTAGGGTCTGTTTGACAGGTGTTATCACCCTGTTTTAAAAAGACAAAATTTGTCTAATACACAATCTACAAACTCTGAAACAGACACAAGTTTTGGAAAAAAAAAACATTAAATAGGGGATCAATGGCAGAGGTAGTTGATGGTGGTGGGTGGCAGAACGGCAGGGGGAGGATCTAGGGAGTTTTGTGGAAAAATAGGTGCTTTTGAGTGTTTTGGACAAATACCAACATTTTCCTAAAACAATCAACAGCATTCTACAGTAAAATTTGAGACAAACATACCGACCAAACAAACCCTAATTTCTGAACACAATATAGAATTTCTTGTCTGGCAATTACTGCAGTTTAGACCAAAAAAAAAAAAAATTACTGCAGTTTATGATATATATCACCCAACAATTCTATTTATGTGTGTTTCATCAGTCACAAGTTTGCTGCCAATATTTGATTAATAATGATAATCAATCCATTGAGTAAGCTGATAATGGATGTTTTCACCTTAATCTCTCACTCTCCGTCTCTTAGATATGCACTTAGTTAATTGGAAATGAGCAGTTATTATCTAAATGTTATCAAGTATGGTTCTTATTTGCTTTAAGACTGTCAAACTGTAATAATTTTTATCTGTCGTAGTTTCGATGATGGCAAAACAGAAGTCATGAAATGGGACTCAAGCTACGGTCTCGAGTTTTCTTGTCCCAGGAAGCAGCTCCCCCCACCACCCCAACAAAAAGCACCCGAATTCAATTTGTATAAACTTCTTCTAAAATCCCTTCTTAACCGTTATTGGACAAAGTATTCTCTAAAAGTCTCAAGTTTGATGCCTGGATTTTAAGCAGGAAAGACTAATTACTGAGATCGAGCATGAAAGTACTTGAGTTCTAGAAAACCACTCATCTCAATTGCCCCGCAGAATGCCACCTCCCCATCACCTTGGGAGAAGTGCATATCTCCAGTACTCAGATTTGCTCCTTCTACGAAGACTGGAAGGTAAACTTTTGAACCTCTGCTCAGGTTTTTGATGTCACAATTCCCTCCATTTTCTCTTCCAGGAATAGTCCTTGCTGCTTCCCGAGCAATCTTTTCCCATTCAGGTGTTCCGTCTTGAATCTACATGCAATGGGGAGCCGGATTAGTTCTTTGCTATACGAAGCTATTTAGTTCTCATTTTATTTAGTGCTGACTAGCAAGAGAATGGACCTTAAATTTTTCAACACACTAGAAATTACATCAGAGCAAAGCAGACATCTTTAACTGGGGCTAAAACTTTATGGGACCTAACGTTTACGTTGGTTATATATCCATTGAGTCATACCTTGCCAAGAACGCAGCCTTTGGTTGATGGTAAGTTTGCCAGTGGTCGTGCATGCAATACCTCACATAATTTCAGAGAATGAAGACCAGTTTCTTCAAGGGTTCTCTCTCTTTCATTCCATATAGTAAGGAGTTCCATGGAGGGCGCGGTTCCTATTATTCCAGGGTGGGTTAAACCTGGAAACCTTACTCCTATGCTCGGTAAGTGCCCCATCAAACCGGAAATCAGTCATGATCAGAATACATGCCCGTGCTGGTCTTGCCGACAAATAAAACTCAAGCACGACATACCTGGTATATGAGGAGAGTAAGCATATATTCCTTCAAAGTACCAAATAGCTTTAGTTGCATTTGGAAAATGGTCAGTCAGAAATCCTCCGCCATTCTCTCTATCGAATATTGCAGTGAAGCCCCATTCATCGCCAGGAAGGGGACCCAAGTTGCAAATTTCAACTGCAAGAAGATCACCTGGCTTGGCTGGAATCCCATCTGCGTCAGTGACCTTGATTGGTCCACTAAGATAGTGTACCTGAGCCAGATCTCAACGAGCCATAACTAGTAAGTAGCTGGTACAGAATTCTGCACTGTTGTCTCTCATAGAGAACATCAGTTTCGAGATGAAAAATTTATAGGCGGGATCAAATCTGTAAAATCGTTCCAAGTGGCGAAGTACACTTTCGGGTACATATTCGATCATATGAAAGGAAATAAATATACGGTGGACGGATTTTCTCTTGATGTAGTACCTAGTTAGTCATTCCTGTTTTACTTGCCATATTAAGTTCAAACTGTTTTAAAATCACTTGTTTGGGGAGAGTTGTAGCGGCGTAAGCTGTGGTTAAACTAGAAGCTTTGTACTTACAACTGATAGGTCTAAAATTTTTATATCAACAGCAGAATTGTCATCTTTGATTGCACCTCCTGTCCAATCTAGCATCTCTATTGTGAATACCTCACCCGACTTGACCTCAGCCACCGGTGGTATCTCTGGATGCCAACGGTTGTGAAGGGGTTGCATCTGCTCCCCTGGTTTCTTCTTTAGGTCCACAGTTGCAACTCTTCTTGGAGTTGGAGGAGCCATGTATGAGTTGCTCTATAACTATCATGCACACTCAGGTGTAGTTTATTCTTTTAAGTTTTATCAACAGAGCCTTAGGTAGCTGAAAATTGTTCTCAAAGCTGCGGTAGCTGAGAGAAGGCAGGAGTGACAATTTTCCAAATGGTCCCCCATCAACCTTAGGGTAAAGGACAATGACCGTTGAAAATGGAAAAAATCTCTTATCGGTAAGCAGGATAATTAAAAGTTCATAGTTTTAAGTTTCTGTGATATTTTATCATTACCCTTTTACTTTAAAAAAAAAAAAAAAAAAAAAACTGTCAATGGCTTTTAGACCAGAACTGTAATTTAGCTACACAGTTGAGTCATGGGTTTTCTTTAAGAGATAACTTGCAGCTTATTGCTTCCAACAGTTGCTTTCACATGGTGATGAAATAAGTATGATACAAGAAAATCAGAAGGGGGAACTCACGCCTGAGGGATCCGCATGCTTGATATCATAAGCTGTATATTCTTTTGTGATCCCACCCCCGCTGAAATCGACCATCTCAACCCTGAATAGCTCTCCAGTTTTAACCTCTGCAACTGGCGGTATTGCCGGATGCCACCTGTTGTGAAGCGGAAGCTTTTGTTCCCATGGCTTCTTCTTCACATCAACAGGAATCACTAGTCTAGAACCGTGTGAAGTCATGGTGGTGCTTTACTCAACTCTAAACGTCTTTCACAAATCGGACACAGTTAAATGAAAAAAAATGTTGGTAATTTAATCAGCCAGTGGCGCGATTCATTGGATCATCTTAACGATCACTTTCAGATGTAACGTGTTGACAGCCATGATTTGGCACCACATTGAAATTTTACACCCTCCCCAATTTGTTGGATGGTGGACCGATTTTATTTCAGTTTGATATTTGCAACATCAATATTGATATTTTCTATCATTCAAGGCTGGACTCAACTACAAGTCTACAACAACAACAACAACAATAGTGACTGGTCCGTCCTACCACGCTACTACTCATTTCTAGTATCGGCACCCACAAAAGCTTTGCTAATCCCTTACGTGGGAATTTTAGCCGTTCCATCTTTGAAGGAATAATTACAAATCTAATTGACGGAAACCTTATTGTATTATGATCAGAGTTGGTTTGATTGGATCAAGGATTCCAATATTGAATTAAAAAAATGTGAAGACAAATGACGGATGGATGCTTATATTTATCTGAAAGGGTTGCTTTATAGTAACTTTATTTGCGCAAATGCTGGGGGAACAGGTGGAATGGCTTGATTTTCAGTACTCTCATCATTTTGGAAGGGAAATCGGTGGTTCGAGCTAAATCCAAATTACCCGTAGAAAGTACCCGCAAATCCCGATCTGATGGATATTGCCTAGATCCTTTGTCTTTTCGAACATAATTAGTCTAAGCAGATGATGATGCAATTGGCTTCTCTCTCTTTTTCCTTTTTTTACATCCTCGTAAGACAATATATATATATAGTTTAGTTGTTGATCTCCTCAAGGCAGTCTTGGTGGTGGTTTGATCATGTCCAAATTGTGATGATCGATCGTATCCACATTCTTACTATCCTGATTTTGAATGTTTTCTGCTTGCGGAAAAAAGGCAAAAATAAAAGGGAACCTAGCTATCGTTTCAAGCATTGACAGTTGACAAGAAGGATGCAGTGAACAGACCATGAATGATCCAAATGCAGTGAAGCCTCGGAGGCACGCGTACCAAACAGCGGATGCGAGCACGCGGTGGGGACATGCGTTGGTTTCCTGGGCCGGCAATTAAGAGGAAAGCCATCGGTTTTTGTTTTGTTAGAGTTAGAATAAAACATATTGAGGACTCTCGCGAAAAGCTTCACCGTTAGGTTTTTTCTGATGTACGTTCGTTTGCCGGCGGCCTCTTACAGTCGCAAAAGCACAAAGAAGATTAACTTAAATGGATAAGAGGAGACGACGTATACCATCAATGGTCCTGCGCGCAATTAGTTTACGCGCAGCATGCGCGCAGGAGGTTCTTGTGTTCTGTTATTTATCTTTATATACAGCAAACAGAGAAGAAGGTGGAAGAGGGACTTGGAGATGCAGGCAGCAAGTCGTAAACTTCTTCGAGTTTGAGCTGTAATTCTATTCTGATTGCAGAAGAATTAATGGTACTGGAATGATAAACTAAAAAAACAGTAGCAAGAAATGGCCTGTACCCTACCTTTATAATTGCGATGGGGTCTCGCTCATGTAGGATTCCAGTTACTAATCATTGACCAAAAGTCCAGGTCAAGCTCGAGTGCTGTGGCTAAATGAATCTTCTCCTCATGCCATGAACTACTCTCGACTCTCGTCATTTTTTTATTTTTATTTTTGGGTAAGAATTATTCTTGACTTTGCAATTGCGATCTAATTAATGACTGCATTTGAACTGAGAGAATCACCGTCCCCGGAGTGGCCAGGTCACAACAATAAAAGCTTTGAAATCTTTATGGAGCCACATATAATTTATTTAATTCTAATTTGAGAACACAATAATATAATATTATGTGCCCTGCCATGCAAATTGCAAATTGCAAATTGCAAAGCCAAGCGGGAAAGGGACGACGCATATTTTGGTTTTAGAATTTCATTTTCTCGAGTTGAGGAGGCCTAATTAGTTTAGCGAATGAGGTTGTAATTTTTGAATTTAGAACTCGTGTGTGTAAATTGCTCTCCTCTTTTTCCTCCATGCATCTTAAATTCTACCTCTTCTTTTCTTTTCTTTGGGGAGAAAAAAAACTCATTTTCTCAAGCGTGCTTGTTAGAAGTCGGGTACGTAATACCTAAAGCAAGCTGCAAATTCACACATTCTTGTCAAAAACTGGACTACGATATGCTAAAGTAGGGGTGTGCAAAATCGAAAAATTCCGATTTACCGACCGAATTCGAATTGAATTCGGAATTTTCGAAATCGGTAAATCGGAAATCGGAATCGAATTCGGATTTTCCGAATTCATATATTTCGAATTTGGTTCGAATTCGGTAATGGAGTTTTTCAAATCGGAATTTCCGATTTCGATTTCAAATTCGTTTTTAATATATAAATATATTTTTTATACATGTAATATAAAATTTATACTATATAATATTATATAAAATTTATATAATATAATATAATATAATATAATATAAATTTTATAAAATTTATATAATATTATATATTATTATAAATTTTATATTATATAATAATATATAAATTTTTCCGAATTCGGTGAAATCGGTGAAATCGGAATTTACCGAATTCCGAATTGAATTCGGTACGAATTCGAATTCGGAATTGGTGAATTCGAAATCGAATTCGGTCGAATTACCAGGTACCAAAATTTCGAAAAATTCCGAATTCAAACTTCCGAATTACCGAATTCGAATTCGATGCACACCCCTATGCTAAAGAACTTTTTTGGTCAGTGTATTGTGGAGCAAACATGGTTCGAGTTTATTCCAAGTACAAGAAACTTTGCCTTCGTTCCTAATGTGAATCTAGCTTTGTTTAATTACAAAATTCTTTGTCCAGTTGCGGACACAATCTAAGACAAGGTCCTTGTGTTAGCAAGAAGAAGAAGAAGAAGAAAAGAAAACGATGGGAGAAAGAAACCAAAAGGTGTTTTAGATAAAGTCTCAAGAGTCGGGACAAATTTCACGAAAGAGTAAATACTTTAGGAATTTAATCTTTTATTCATTTGCTAGTTATTTTAACGGCGGTTGCGGAAGGCGACGAAGGGGAGGGTCATTTTCTTTCGGCTAGGCGGACGTGGCATCCTTATCCATCCGGCCTTAGCCCGCCCCCCCCACTTGAGAAGTTGCAATTGACTTGTGAAGCATAACGACAAACTTCAAGTTGCAAGTAGCGGAAAGGGCCACAAGGGCCTAGCCCATAAAGCCAGAAAGTCACGCCTGTTTCTTTCAATTTTCATTTTCAAAGCCCAATCTCATGTTGTACAAGCATTGTACCCGTGATTTGAGAACTCAGAATAGACCGGCTTCTACAAAATTGACCGTCCGCATGGCATTTCATTTTTAAACTGGAATGACTGAAAACATTTGGCTAACTCCAAACGGACTAAATATACTCTCTGGTAGCAATAAGAATTCATGATATGTGGTGTCATCACTCCGTTTGGATTAGTTATTTTTTGGGGTGTTTTTGAAAAATTTTACTATAACAGAGTTTTTTAAGTATATTTTGAGATATTTTTAGAAAATATTTTGAAATATTTAAATGTAGTAGAGTTTTTAAAATATATTTTGAGATTTTTTTGAATATTAAAAAAAATTTAGATTATTTTTTAGAGTATTTTGTTAAAAACTTTTATAATATTTAAAAAATTAATTTTTAAAAAACTAGTGAACCCAAACAGAGAATTCATGTCTGCGGTGAAAAGAAACAACAAACGAGAAATCCAACACCCCAAGTGCGTTGCAAATACATCCACAGCGACAATTAATTATTTTGTGGCTTAGCTGCACTGAATCTATTGAGATTGAGAGAAGGGGGTGGGAAAAATAAATAAAAACATATACAAATATCCACTGCACCATCCTCCTCTCCTCTGTCAGATGAAAACTAGTGGACCTTGTCTCCCAGACGCGACACTAGTAGACGTACGTTTTCCACTAGAAAGAAAGAAAGAAAGAATGGAAGGAAGGAAAGGAAAGGAAAGGGAAAAAAAACCCATAAACAAAAGAATTAGTATTTTATTTGAAAAATGAAAGTGATTGGGTAGCAGTAGCATTACGTATTTTCCTCCTCTGGTCGTGGAAAGTGATAAGATATCAAAATCCTGACACGAGAAAGGGAATCCAACGGCTGAGGGACAGCCATCCGCGGAGACACGGAGCCGCTATTGCCCAATACTTTGGAATCTAACCCAACCACACGCACATACACCCAGCGTCACTCTTTCCTAGTGTCTTGCTCTCTCCCCACTCCCCGCTCAATTTCATTACCCAACGAGCCCCACCACCGTTTTTACCTAAACTTCCCACCTCTCTAGTCTAAAAGTTTAAAATTTCCAAGAATAAGAATAAAAACGCACACACTTACTGCTAAGTGCTAACAACTTCAGCTCCACACCTTCTCTCTTCTCCTCTCTTTATATACAACACGCCCCTCGTTTTCCTCTCCCTGCTTAAATCTCTCTCTCTCTTCCTGTTTCTTGCGGCCAACGCAGCAGTCTCTTGTATTCCTCTGGTGCTCAAATTCTACTTCATCTTAACGACTTTTAGTTAGATAGCTAGCTAGATAGCTCTAGCTAGCACACGATAATCGATCGCTTTTTTTCTTCCTTCTTCCCTCTCAAATTTATTTCCTTTCCTTTTCATGTCCTGACTCCTGAAATATACACCTACAAGTAAGGAAGCAAACATCATGAGCTGCAATGGATGCCGAGTTCTTCGAAAGGGTTGCAGTGAGAACTGCATTCTTCGGCCATGTTTGCAATGGATTGAAAGCCCCGAAGCTCAAGGCCACGCTACCGTCTTTGTAGCCAAGTTCTTCGGCCGCGCGGGCCTCATGTCTTTTATTTCCGCTGTCCCTGAAAATCAAAGGCCTGGTAAATCTTACTTAAATACTCCATTTCTGTTGTGAGTCGAACCCTCCTTCAAACAACTATCCCCGTTACTTGCTACTTCTTTTTAACATTTTTTTTTTCCTAAAAAGAAAAAAAAGAAATCATTTTTCCTTATATTTTGGTAGCAGCTCTATTCCAGTCGCTGTTATTCGAAGCAGCTGGAAGGACGGTGAATCCTGTGAACGGGGCTGTGGGTTTGTTAGGGACGGGGAATTGGCAGGTTTGTCAGGCAGCGGTGGAGACGGTCCTTCGAGGCGGCACCTTGCGGGCGATTCCGGATCACCTCGTTGGTGGCGACTCATCCGACCTTGACGAGACAGTATCTGAGTGCACCACCGACATGTTTAAGCTACACCGTCATCAAGATCCTTTCAGCATAAATGCCACCAATTATCTCTACGGAAGATCGTCGGACGGTAGTAAGATGCAGAAACGGCGACGCAAGCCGGATGAACAGGCCGTCAAAGTGATGCAGTTGGCTGATCTTGATCTTAGCTTAACACCCGGTTTTGAGGGGGGTAAATATCGATGCCTTTTGCCCGAGAAGCGGCGGCTCGGTAGTCCTTCCATGAATTCTGAAGAGTCCGGGACCACCACTTGCTTCGAGAGTAATACGACTGATCATCAAGCTGGAACTGGAAGAGAGCGAAAGCTTTTGAGCTTGTTCAATTAGGTTAATATATTAATTTATGCCTGTATCCTTTTTTTTAATTTTGGGGTATTTATTTTTATTTTTAGGTTCCTTACTCTAAATTTATTTAAGGGTGGGAAAGATTTTCCCGGAATTATTGAATTCCGGCGAGTTTTTGCGAACCATCGGCACAGGATTTCCCTCTCTATGTATCTTAGTTACTAAAAAGCATGTTAGATCCAACAAGACGGGGAGGGGAAAATGAAAGTTTGCCGATGATTCCTTCATTTCTGTTTTAGCTACTCTTCTCTCCCTCTCCCTCTGTTATCATGTCTGGTAATAACTGTAGAAACTTGGAACATGAATAAATCAACGACTACTCGTCTGTTTTTTCATTTCCGTGAATTTTTCACTGCAGATGCTGAGAATCGCTGGGGGATGACTTCTAGTCATCAGCCAAAAATGTTTAGCAGCTCATTTAGATTGCTGAGTTTTTTTTTTATTAGAAGAGAAGAATGCATCGTAATTATTTGATGTTTATGAAATACTAAGGTCTTGTTTGGATTGCGATTTTTCGTCGGAAAATTACGTCATTTTCCGTGATCACATTTCCCTATTACCTTTTTCCCTCACATACATCAAATCGCTACAGTAATTTTTTCACGAAAAATCATGAAAAATGCAATCCAAACAAGATTTAATACAAAAAATTTTCTTTAGAAAATGACGGTATGCGCTTCATGTTCAATTCAGGTATAGTTCTTGGTATGACACACGACACGACTATTAATCGTACTAAGGGGTACGAAGGGCGACAATAAAATATGACGATTTTTGATTTGATCCGCTTGCTTGCTTTTGTTTGAAAGAAATGTGTATGGTGCAGGCGTTTCACAGACAAATTTTGTTAGTTTTATTTGCCTGCCTATCCCCATTACACGATTATATTCATCGTATCACGGTCATGAAGATCCAAACGTTTAGCAAATGCCTCGGACAAAATTAGCTGGAGTGAACTTAGTAGGTGTATTTTCAATAGCAAAATTTTTTTAAAAATATTTATTTCATTTTCATTATAAATATTTTTAAATTATTATTTTATTTTTAATTATTTTTTTAAATCTAACACACATTACATTATTGAGAAAAAAGAAAAAGAACGAAAGAGAGAGAAAAGAGGGTGTGTTACAAGAATATTTTAAATGATCTCCTACTCAGACACATCTCAGTATTTCCTTGTGTGGTAAACGTAATGCAGGTTCAAGATTGACCTCCATTGCCGATGGAATCATCCCAAGAAACGAACAACTTAGCAACCTCCTATGCATATGGACGAGCATCATCGTAAATGATGTTAAAAAAAAAAAAAAAAAAAGTAAGGAACCAATCCAATCCACAGGGATTAGTAGTATGGAATCTCAGGCTGATGCAGAGTTTGACCTTGTTACAACAATACGACTGCTTAGAAGTTAGATCCGTATAAGCATTACGTGGAAGCCGAAATATTTAATGTCTTCATCCGAACCAAATCCTTCTGGACTGGTCCTCCATATCTCTAGGATGATGACCAATTCATCTTCTACTGCAATATATGCAAAATAAATATCTTTGAGAACTAATTAACAAGGAGAAAAACTACTGTAAGCCGTCAAATAAAAGAAGAAGAAGAAGAGGAGCTGTGGTGCAGTATCTCGGCCTCCATTACTTGGGAAGAGGACCTTTCGGCGGAGAGAACGGGCTGTTTAGGTCAGGACAGAGAGAGAAAGAGGCGGCTTTTGGGGGTGTAAAGAGGCGTACATTCCATGTACCCACCTTCTTTCATTTTATTTTATTTATTTATTTATTTTTTGGCTTGAACAAGTTCGAATCAATTGATGCTACTATTAGTGCCATTTTTTTACTTTTTTTTTTATGTAAATGAAAGGGTTTATATCATTCAATCTATCTAATCCTCCCCTACTATTAGTACTATTTGATTTTCTTCTAGTGATCGTTTTTTAATATATACTATGTATATATACGTATATGTGTGTGTGCGGGTTTGTTTAACATGAAGAATTAGAGAATCACATCAAATAAAACTCGTATGAAAATCGGTACTAGCTTGCCTTTCTGGTAAGTGATTTACACCCACAAAGCAATTTTTTAAAAATAAAAAGAAGCAAAATTGAGGTCAAACACAATCAATCCATGTCTAATTGTTCTCCCAAAGAAGCCCCAATGCGAAGGGTGATGTGTGGAACAGCAAGAACGTGGGGACATGCCCGCCCGTCACAAAGCATCCAGGACACAGCTTGTAGTTCCTGCGGCTCCTGGGCGATCAGCCAACAGACCATAGTGGTAGACGACAAGTACGGTCCACGTCAGCCTCGATTTTGGCTGTCCTAACATTTAATAAGTCCTAAAACAAAAATAGTATTTAAATATATCTTAATGCATTAATACGCCCATTATCTTCTTATCTCATAAGTATATTTTATATATATATATATACACAGCAGCAGCGGCAGCAGCAGCGGCAGCGGCTGTACTAGACGACTAGTCATTGATTTGGTCTCCTCTTCCGCCCACTTGGGGGATGATGGGGTCACTTCGTCATTGTTCCTATCTTTGAGGGCACTCTCTAGTGGGTTCCATATCATACATCATTCTTTTGTTACTGTAAACTACTCTAATTTTTTGCCCTTTTCATTTCTAGAGTTGGTTTTTTTTTTTTTCCATACTACATATTAATGGAGCGTTTTTGCTATGCTGCGTCTCGCCGCAATTGCTTAATTGCATTTTATAGTGGCCCCTCGGTTCCAATTCCACAGTTGCCACCAAAGGATTTGTTGCTTTCTTCCATCCTCTCATCTTTCTGTTAGAGACTCTGTGGTTTATTTGAACGTAGACTTATCTATATATATATATATATATATATATATATATATATATATATTTACAGAAGGTGATTAAGGGCCGTTTGGAGTTGCAATATTTTTAATAAAAATCACTTTTGGATGCTAAAATGTACTTTTGAGACGTTTAATAAGTATCATCCTATAAAATTAAAATCAGGAGTGAAGTTTTTTGTGTTAAAAGTACATTTAAGAAGAAAAATCATATTTAGTGCTTTTAGAGTGATTTTTATATTTTAAAAAATAAACTATTATATTTAACCATTTCATCCTCTATTTTAAACTAAATAAAGAGATAAATGCATTTAAAAATCAATATAATAAGTACTTATTGAATATAAACCCAAACAATATATTTAATAAGCGCTTCTATTAGGTGAAACGCTTTTCAATGAAGTCATCGCAACTCTAAAAGGGCCTGACCTTAAGTATATTAATGCAAAACGCACTTTCATAAGCAACTTCGGCATTCGTCAGTGTTCAATTTTAATCTTTCAAAAGTAATTCCACCTTCATTTTAGAATTATTTATCATTGCATAAAAGGTCAAACTTTGTCATTAGTACATCCACTTTAACAAGGAAATTGACTTATCGAGATTTGAGAGGGCTCCGTCCCTATTACAGTTTGTTTTGACTCTTAATTCATTCACTCTTTTACTCTTTTTTGATAAATAAATAGTAGCATATTCCTAGTTTCCACTCCTTGTATCAATTGACATGCAAACTCCTTGTATCAACTCAAGCAGATGGTAGCAAACGTGAATGCGTCTGCATCAATCTTTCTCCTCACTTTCGTTTAGCTTTCCTCTCCTGTCCCGTACATGGAGCTCACCGATCTTTTGCGTCTTATTTAAAGGTGGTGATGATACCATCTGAGATTGACTCGGGCCTGTATTAAATGCCAAGGGACCATGATATCATGTATCCATAAGTTAAACCCGTTTTTTTTTTCTTTTCCTTGGGAAAATAAATTCGAGGACCTGATTTGCATTTTTTGAGGTTATGTTGAATTTGGAGAAGAGGTGTGGAGCAACAGTTAATGACAGGCAAGTTTGAAGTGGGCTATTATTATACTCCTATAATTGAGAGGCCACTAGGAGTTTGAATGTATCCGATCCAAAACGCGGACAGAGGACATTGTGATGCGGATTTCAGCGCCGCTCCTTTTCATTGAACGTGGCCAACCACGACAAATTCCAAGTTTCTGGGTGCAGGCCTGCTTACATCAAGATAATTTATACGTTGCATTATTAAATGCTTTGATACTACTATATATATATATATATTCGAATCGCACTCTACTGTTTTGAATAGAAACTTTTCGTGATTTGCTTCATCCATTCGAGTAAAGCAAGCGTCTCTGGACTTTTCTTTATTCATTTTATGTTTTGCATGGCTATGCGAAACTAGGAGATACTGTTCTCGTAAATTAGTAAGTTTCTGTGTTAAACTATCATATTGGTCGCAGTTGTTAATTGTTGCTTGTATCTAAAGTCTACTTACTGTGGTTATTACACTTATTTTATTTTGTTTTACATTTTATATATTAATTATAAGTTTGGTTAACGGGTGTCCAAAT
Organism: Coffea arabica; assembly: GCF_036785885.1. Classification (NCBI taxonomy): domain Eukaryota; kingdom Viridiplantae; phylum Streptophyta; class Magnoliopsida; order Gentianales; family Rubiaceae; genus Coffea; species Coffea arabica. The sequence continues at coordinate 6,380,088 of NC_092323.1, read as the reverse complement.
CTTACTTCTTTTGTTAGAGTGTTATTAAATATAAAGGGTGAAATAAATATGAATGAGTTTGGTATATATTAAAATGTATGTTGGTAACCGTTCTTATGGTCTCCGTTGCAAGTAACAAGAAAGGCAGATTAACTGTCACCAAAAACAAATTCAGCATACATATTGAATATTCCCCGGGCTAGTGATCTCCCACAACTATATATGGTAAATGCAATTCAGAGATGAATATCAGTGCAATAGATAGAAAGAATGAGACCTAAGTTTTGTCACTGCTTAATTACCGGTATTTAGTAATGAATTTCTTTTTCTTGTTTCTAAACTAAATAACTTCGAGGGGTTGCCCCAAAAAGTACGTATAGAGGTGCCTTTTATTTGTCTTCTGAGGACAGGGGCTGGTGCGTATGATAAAGGAATATGATCATCACACTTGGGAAATATGGTCCACATCAAAATACAACTGATACAACCATGCTGGCGGTACCATTCCCAATTTCTTGATTTGCTCTAACCATCGTTGGCACCACTTCTGATTTCTTAGCTGAAAGTTTCTCTATGACACCTGATATACCACTTTGCTATTGTGGAGGCCAATTGTGTATTTGTTACCTCGACACCATTTTGGGGTTAAAGACCCTATTTAACCCTGGTTAGGGTCTTTAAGGTCGAATGCCTGGTTTAAGGTCGAATGCCTGGTAGCTCTACCAGGCATTCGACCTTAAAGACCCTAAGGGTCAAGGGTTTGAATCCTGGGGAGGCCCTCCAAGGTACATCACCAGGGTCTTAACCCTAAAACGGTGTCGAGGTGACAAATCCACAATTAGCCTCCATAGCTAGCTATCTTATGTTCTTGCACGTCAAACTATCTATGGATGGTATTCAGCGCTTCGGCGCATGCCAAACCTGACTCAATTATGGCCAAATTTGCAAATGTCCAGCCGGACCAACAGACCCAGATGAAATAGAAAGAAAAACTGGTTCTGGTTATTATTTCAATTTTTGAGTGTTTCTTTTTCCCCCCCCCCCTCCCCACGAAAAAAAGAAAGAAAAACAAATTTACTCGTGTGCGATCAAACAATTAAGAATCATTGAGTTGCCAGCTCCCATAAGTCTATAATAGATGACATAATAATAATAATAATAATAATAATATGTTACCACCAGACGCTTAAGCAAGGTCTAGCTAAGACGTTAGGACCAAGCTAAGGAAACCGGCCAAAGATGGCAAGTTCTTTTAATTTCGATGTTAGAGGGACGAACAACATTGATGATTGATCTTTTCCAAAAATTCTGTCCCGTCTGATGTTCTTCAGCTGATTGTGTACTAGTTTATAACTACTCTTTTTGACCAAATATTAGTTTCCTTATCTGTATAAACAAAATTGGTTAATTTTCAGAAAAAAAAAGATTTCTTATGTTGCAATTTTTTACACTAATAGTTATAGATATATACTACATGTGTATAATTTAAATTTTAAATTTAAATTCATTTTATGTGATATGATTTAAATCTGTTAGTGTAAAAAAATTGCACATGAATGCTAATATGTCAACCTTTAATTTTTTTTCACCCATCTTGAAACATTTAATGAACCAAAACATTTGGACAGACTACAGCGGTAAAAATCACCATTTTTGTCCAAAAAAAAATTAGCTTTATATTTCTAGTTACAGAATAGATTGGTCTTATTTCATTTAATATTCATTATTCATTAATAGATGATAAATATAAATTATGATACTAAATGTGAAAACACGTGTCAACTTTGTATAATGGTATGGGAAAGGAAAAAAAATCCAAAGTCAATAAACAGAGACTCAAATAAAGAACTGGAAGCAAACTCAAATGGCCCATGGGACCTCGTTCCACTTATCTTTGCATTGGGTTTCAAGTTCGAAATTCTCTAAGTGGCCGACTGATTGAATTACTGTCGGGTGAAGGGCTTAGAATCTAGACTCCTCCGGCGGGTAAGCCTTGTCCAACATACAAACAGCCAAACTGTTGCTTGCATTGAAAGGGGTCCAAGGCTTGGACTACTTACAGTGGGTTGTTACTTCTGTGACCCAATCAAGAACCAAAATATTTTTATAATTAGAAAAGAAAAAGCAAAATTTTGCTTAGTAACAGTGCAACATAGATCCTCCTAATGTTTGGACAGAGTAGGGATCGCAATGGGGGCGGTTGCCCGCGGGGGTAGAAATGGGGCGAGGGCAAAATATTTACCCCTGTCTTAAAACGAGGCGGGGGATGGGGCAACATACACTCGCCCTGTCCCCCGCATAAAAAAAAAATATATACACACATATATATGTATATATGTACAAAAGTAACAAAACCCCTTATTATCCCCCTTAGTTCCTCCTTCATTCCCTCCTTCGCAGCCACCGCCGTCGCCTCCCATTCCCCTCAGTTCTAATCACTACTCAATTAATTGCAGGCGCAAAGGAGAGAGGTGAACTGGAAGGACGCGTGACTACATTATTTAAGGACATCAAAAAGTCAGGTGTGCCCACTTCTTTTGATGCATTTGAAGTAAGTCGTCTATTGTGGCTTAACTTGTTGTGACAGCATTGCAAGCAATGTCATTGTTTTTATTGATGAGGTTCACACACTTATTGGTTCTGGGACAGTAGGACGAGGCAATAAGGGATCTGGTCTTGATATTGCCAATTTATTGAAGCCATCACTTGGATGGGGTGAGTTACAAGTAATATTTCTTCCTTGTTACATGCTTTAGTGTGCATTATGTTACTGGATACTCATTGATACCTGGACAAGAAATCATGTTACACTGGTATGATCATGGATATTGTAAACTCATATTTCTAATCTTAGTTTGGAATTAGTAGCCGAAAGTTTCTAATCTTTCCTCGCGGGGGACCCCGGGGGAAACGGGGCGGGGGGTTGGGCGAGGGACGGGAGGAGTTATTTAACAACCCCGCCCCATTGCCACCCCTAGACAGGAGATTATTTACTCAAATATATTTGCTTCTATCATCATTACAATTTCCAATACACCTTTTTATTTTTTCAATTACCTTTTTATCTCATATACATCACATCACAAAAAGTGCTACAGTAAAAATATCTCAAATAATTTACGATCCAAACAATATGCACCCAGAAAGCCCAAAAAAAAAAAAAATCCATTCTTATGCGATAAAATGACTTTGAAATATTCCCTTGTGAAACACAAGCCTTTAGTTATTGCTTTGCTCCCTCTGAAATAAAAACCAACATTTCTCAAATTTCTAAAAATTCTGCTTGCTTCCCTCTTGCCCTTAAATTTTCTGAAGCAATTAATTCAAATCATAATTGAATGTTCTTGATAACCATGAAGTATAACTTACGTATACCTTCCTTCCTCTCATGGCGCCACAATGTAGACTATAAGGGCATTGTGGCACTTACACAACTTCACCTTTCCACAAAGCGTGGTATAATATATAGTATATGATCACAACGGGGCATTTACATTTTGCACTAACATAATACTACATACAATTCTTCAGACATATTTAATTTCGATAGTTTAAGCAATCATAGCGATGTGGCTTATGCCTCACGAAGGACAACGATATTATTGTAGTTCAAAACTTATAAGGACGAGATAACTTATCTGTCATTTTTTTTCCGGTCATCCATGATGCTTTGCAATTGCACATTTGAAATTTAAAGCTGTGGGCTCCTTTAAAAACCAAGAACAATGGAAATAAGCATTTGTTTCAAGAAATGGTGAACATGCATGGCCTGCCTGGTGTGTGTGCGTGTCTGTATAGAACACGATTGCTAGCTTTCCGCCAATGCCTGTGCTTTTTTTTCCGGATCAGCCTTATCAAAGATGTAACTAATCAAATATCATCATTCGGATGCTAATATGAACTCCGTACTTTTGGTGGGCAGAACGAGGGCTTTTTACAGGTTAGATAGATGGCATTTGCTGTAAATTCTTTTTCTATACCTATTCAATAATTGGGTCGTAAGAAATTCTTCAGAAACTTGAAAAGGGATCATACTAAACCAGCTCCAGAAAAGAAAAGAAGATTAATCCTGTAAAATTGAAATTTTTGTCAATGTTTATCTCATAAGGCATTTTATTTAGTGTGTGGATGGCCATCTGTCTAAGCCAGTTCAAGAGGAACGGAGAAAGTCATTCTCTTAGTAATGATTGATTGATTGGATGACTCCTGCAATCATAACATGATTTAAATTCACCCTATAAGTTTATGAATAGACAGGTAGTCAAAATTACCCAAAATTATACTTTTTCTCCCGGCTCGTAATTCCAAAACCGTGTCTCCATGCTTTCGGCTTCCATACGTTTTGGGTAAGTTCCGCTTGTTTAGGCTATGCTTGGATTGCTTATTTTTGTCGAAAAATATTGTCATTTTTCGTGATTACATTTTTCTATCACATTTTTTCTTCACATATATCAAATCGTTACAGTAATTTTTCCATAAAAAATGATGAAAAATGCAATCCAAACACAACCTTAATTAGTACTACTAGACTACTAATAGTAGTACGTAATTCAGCAAGTAAAATATGCGTAAACTGAAACTGGAACTTGAACCATTGAAAAAAAAAAAAAATACAAACCAAGTGGAATGTCTCCAGCACATGGGGTTATATGGAAATGGAACCTTTTAGTTTCATGTCACAGGGTCTTCCTTGTTTCATGTGATGTCGTACGTCCATGTTACAGTAGCGGCTAGAATGAAATTAAAACCCAGAGGACATAGATGCCAGAGAATTCCTTTGCGAGAAATTCCAAAAGAATAATGCTTCGACTGTTTGCTATAAACAGCGGATGTCCTCTAGCTCTTGTACCTCAAGTTCAGGAATCCTCCTCAATATTCTAATCCAACAATATATTAAACTTCTCACATTTTTTGACCTTACTTGATTTTACCTATGTGTATCTCTGCGATTCTTCTTATTATATTTTGCTTCATCAATTTGCTTGACAACAACCAACACCGGGGCTAGGATCTGATTGCTCTTATTATAACAAAACAATAATAATAGAAAACATAATCAAACTTCTGGCTCTAATTAATTTGAAGATAGTAGTATTATATTGTTGGGCGTCGTCCTTACGTCATCCTCACCAAATCTAATAGAGTATCGATACATGTACTGCCTTTATTTGCAAGGAGAACGTTGAGTGCCAGAAGCGTCGCCGAGGGGATGAGGAATCGAATTTATTTACAGAGAAACACGTACTTAATTTGTATAAGCGAATTGGGCTATATTTTTTTTCTTTTTCTTCCCATGTCGTTGGTGTTGGGGCAATGTCTTAGTTTTGAAGAACGTTGACTGGTATACTTGGTGTGCCGGGCACAATTGATTTGTAAAACGTACCACTTTATGTTTGGAAAACGGGGTGATTTTGTTCAAGTAGAGAAAAGCCAAAATTCTAATTCATTTTCCCTGAGGTCTTCTTCGATCCACAGCACAAGCTAAATAAATTTGTGGCACAGAAATTAAGTCATCAAAGTTTTGCTTTGGGTACGCACGTAGTTGTAAAGATCTTCTTTCGGTAATTGGTGGGGTAAATGAGTGGGACAAGTGAGAAATTGGAGCAAGAAAACGTAGGGAGGGAAAGGGATGTGAGGATATGGCGAGTTCTGGGTCTGTGGTAGCACAGCCGAATGGTCTATTTAAGTGGATTTCGACGGAGGACCAAAGGGAACAAACGTAAGTGCATCACGTGCAGGGGAAAGAAGATCCAAATATGGACCCGTTCCATATGGTGCGATATTCACATGGTATAGGCCATTTCCAGCACTCTTCGCTCTCCAGTCGCTTGCATGCCAGGTTTCATGCATATTTTTGGTGGATATCAAAAAATGGTACAGGATAAGATAGTTGTTGTTGTTTGTACTATCAATACATATTTGGATATTACTGCATGTCTAAGTAGCTAGCGTGTATAGTGTGTGAGAGAGAGAGAAAGAAAGAGGGACAGTGTTGGTTTTGGAGAATGTTGTATTAGCATTATGAAATTCCCTTACGGGAAGTGAGCTTTTTTTATTTGTGTGTTTTTTTTGGGGGGCGGGGGGTTAGGTAAAAAATAAGAGAAGGCAGATAATTGATTCTTGAATTATTAGCTTCAAAGAGTGGTAAAAGGAAGAAGGGTGTTTCTGCATCGGGGATGGGGAGACTGGGAGTTAGGTAGACAATTCGAAATAAGAGCTTAGAAAGCTACATGTTAGCTTCACATATTAATTAAAAAAAAAAAAAGAAGGACTAGTTTTTCCACAAGTATGACTCCCCGATGGTGGTTAAAAAATAAATAATTATAACTAGGAAAAATGATCGGTTTCATCCTTCACATTTCACAAAAATATTCTTTTTGTCCCTCATTTTTAAAATGAACCAATTTCGTCCTTGACATTTAAAAACTGAAATTATTACATCCCTGAACCCAAATTTCAATCTGAATCAAACCACCAATCAACCTGATTACAAATTTCGGGAATGTAATTGGCAGATCACTTGGTTAACTCAACTTGATATTCATGTGAAATTTAATGAACCTAAAAAGAAAAAAAAAAATTATAACATAAAAAAGAAAGATTAATCTTTCCTACATTATTATTGTATACACTGACGGTTTTATGTACCGCCACATCATTTTAATTTAGATTTAAACACCAAAATTTATATTTATGATACACATCTAGATTCGCAAGCAGATATACTAACAGTGCAAGAAAAGATTTACCAAAAAAAAAACTCTACTATTTCAAGACAAAGAATGACCTTTTATGTTATAATTTTTATTTTTTTTGTTTAATAAATGTCATGTGAATATGATGAAGTTGACCGAATAATCTATTAATTCTATTTTCGAATTTTATTACTGGGTTATTGGATGGTTTGATTCAGATTGAAAATTAGGTTCAGGGATGTAATAGCTTTAATTTTTAAATATCAGGGATGAATTTGCTTCATTTTAAAAGTGAGGGATGAAAAGAATATTTTTGCGAAATATGAGGGATGAAACGGGTCATTTTCCCTTATAACTATTTGATGGCATGAGAATTTCTGGTGGTTTTGTACAGAGAGATTGATATAGGAATTCCATCTCCAAAACAGCTGCTACATGTGAGCTACCGAAATGATTCCAGGTTGCTGGTTTTTTTTTTTTAACCATTAGCATAAACTGTTAATTTGCAGTAAGTAAATACTGGCCTGTTTTACCGGTACTCTTGCATCATGTGGTCAGCGGTGGAGGAGTTTTGCAATTATTGCTTGACAATTGGAGTGTGCAGTTTCAGTTTGATGCAGACATTACTTGCAACAATTTGACGTTATTCATGCAATGATGCAAAGGGGTCTGAAAAATACAGGTAACGTTAAACTATGGAACCTATGGCGGAATGTGTTGGCAAGAAAGCCGGACGGAGAAAAAAGGCGGAATCAGTAAGGAGTCTATTATCCTCATTGGCTTCGACAATGATCCTTCCTTTGTCTTATTGATTTTAATTTTTAAATGGCATGAGTCTCGAATAGATAATAGAATCAGCTGAAGAACAACTCAGCAGACAGACAGATATTGCAATTTCTATTCATATATATATTTCAGATAAATGAATAGGTTTATACTATATTTGCCTCATAATTAATGTCCATTTTCTGAAAACTTCAGTTAGTTTACATCCAAAAAGCACATACAAGCAAGCATGATCAACTGAACCCTTTTAAATATGCATGCAGGAAAGGATTATATAATTTAATTCTTGCAAGCACAAAGGCTTTAAATTGCAAAGATTGATGAAATAATACACAATTATCGTGGAAGTGGAATCGGTTATATATATATATATAATGTATATGCGAGGCAGGGCATAAATGATTTGAGCATGATGACCCGTGAGTGAGCCAAAGCTGAACTTGTTTCAGTCTTATGCTACGAGGAGAGTCTCTGTAGTAGCTGACAAATCCCAACTCTCACATATCGACAACCCTGTGGCCGGCTTTCTCACATGCCACCAAAATCCGACACAACTCTACTGTCTCTCCTTTAATACAAAATATACTACTATAATTATGCCATATTATCACTACCATTCCCTTCTCTGAGTTCTCTCTCTCTCTCTCCGTCTCTCTCTTCCCTTCTTGTGCTTATGTGTCTCTGTGGAGCTGTAAGACCCTTTTGTAGCCTTAAAAACGTTCCTCTCTTTTGGTGTATCCATACAGCCCTTTGTTCCAGCTCCTTTTGTGAGTGTGCTGAAAAAGCCTGCAAACTGAAAGAAATCTCTCTTTTGCCTATTTTGACTTCGCTCACAAGTACCTGTCTTTGGGATGAGAGACTCTCTCACAACTCCTTTTACTCTCCATAGCAAAAAATTGTAGTATCAAACTTGATAAAGAGAAGGAAAAACAAAAAATTAAAGGCTGAACAGTCTCTTTTCCTCGATTCCTTTGCAGAAATTTTCCCAAAATCTGCACCAACCGTTCATGGATCGCTTCCCAATGGCCAGGTACCACTGCTAGTCTAGTCCCTTTCCTTATATTTGTATCCAGCTTTTCATTCTTCCCCTCCTTTTCTACTACTACTATAGAAAAACTTGGAGTTTGGAATTACAAAACAGCGGTCATTATACCGCTCTGATTAATTCGACCCCTTTCCTCTCTCTGGAATCTCAATCCTTTCTTCCCTCATCATGCAATTCACCGAGACTTTACAGTCACCACCTTTGCACCAAATCTCACCGTTTGTGGTGCCCTCCATGAATAAGAACCAAATTCATCGAACAAGGCCATGGCCCGGTTTCCCTACATCAAAATCATCACTTGGTGGTAGCTTTGGTGACGCCAACTGCATGGAACAATTGCTAGTCCACTGTGCCAATGCGATCGAGAGCAATGACGCCACTCTAACTCAACAAATCTTGTGGGTTCTCAACAATATAGCACCCCCCGATGGCGACTCAAATCAGCGCCTCACGTGCGGCTTCCTTCGAGCTCTGATAGCCCGGGCCGCAAACAGCGGAAACTGCAAACTACTCAGCGCAATGGCTAATGTAAACACGAATATGGGGATCGATACCCATAAATTCTCCATCATAGAGCTAGCAAGTTTTGTGGACTTAACCCCCTGGCATAGATTCGGATTCACGGCGGCAAACACGGCCATATTAGAAGCTGTGGAGGGATATTCGGTCATTCACATCGTTGACTTGAGTTTGACTCATTGCATGCAAATTCCAACGTTGATAGATGCTATAGCTACCCGTCTCGAGGGCCATCCGTTGGTGAAGCTGACGGTAGCCTGCATCACGGACGGCATCCCGCCCATGATTGATCTGTCGTACGAGGAGTTAGGTTCGAAGTTGATCAACTTTGCTAGGTCTAGAAACGTAGTATTGGAGTTTAGGGTGATCCCTTCGACTTCCGCGGATGGATTCTCTTCGTTATTTGAACAACTTCGAATGCAACAAATTGTTCGGGCAGACAATGGCGAAGCACTTGTTATAAATTGTCACATGATGCTCCATTACATCCCTGAAGAAACCCTGTCCGTGGTCTCCAGTTCGACAACATTGTCAAGTCATCAACTTGAATCTTCTCAAAACGCATCTCTTCGAACGATGTTTCTAAAGAGACTTAGGAGTTTAGAGCCAACAGTTCTCGTTTTGGTCGATGAAGATGCAGATTTGACGTCAAACAATTTAGTCAGTAGATTAAGGTCCGCTTTTAATTATTTGTGGATACCTTATGATACTGTGGATACATTTCTACCGCGGGGGAGCAAGCAGAGGCAATGGTATGAAGCAGACATATGTTGGAAAATCGAGAATGTAATAGCCCACGAGGGTCTTCAAAGGATTGAGAGATTGGAGCCTAAAAATCGGTGGGTGCAAAGAATGAGAAGTTCGAGCTTTAAGGGGGTTAGTTTCAGTGAAGATGCATTTTCTGAGGTGAAAAGTATGCTTGATGAGCATGCAGCAGGATGGGGACTGAAGAGGGAAGAAGAGGATCTTGTGCTTACTTGGAAGGGACACAATGTCGTTTTTGCTACAGCTTGGGTACCAACTTGATGCTCATCTAAAATTATTGCCATCAAATCTCTAATTTCTTTCCCCCTGATTTAATTACCCCCTATTAACTGTTTTTCTCCTGTAGCTTGGCAGAATGATTTTAGAAATGATGGAGAATGCTGATAATCATTTTTTTTGTTAGTGGAGTAGTTTTCTTTACCATTGCCGGTCTGGTCAGCCAACTCAACTGCATTGAATGTAGACAAAAATATAATTAGCACAAGTTTTTGGCCTCTGATGAGGATCTTTTGCAAATTGACGAAATCCTTCAATGGATACGGTGCTAATCACGTCATATATATATATATACCTTAAATTCGGTTCTCAAACATTTTCTTTGTGTTGCCATATCTTGTGTACTGATTTGCTGTGCTGGAATGGAGGTTCAATTATGAAAGCTAGGTTTCTTTCCCGAGAACAGATTAATCAATAAATGCATCCTGCTTTTCCACATTTTAGTTTTCCTTCCCGCCTTGCTGGTTGGCGACGTAGATAATACATTTTATTCTTGAATACACTTATACACCAACCAATACGTATAATCCAAGATATCTAGGTCCAAACCTCTTACTGATAGACTTATGTTGAAGGTTTGAGTGGATGAAAGCAATTAAAATGCACCCCCAAAAAAAAAAAAATTCATTGGACAGTAAGTACAATTTGTTTAATATTATCAATCATTTTTGTAAGACGTAATGAAGTTGGGAAATGCTAAGCGGTAAAAATAGCCAAAACAATACGATACAAGTTTTGAGGTTTAGCATTGACCAAGCATAAAAGGTTTGTTGTCTTTTGGAATCTCTGACTTCAATGGATGGATGTAGTAGTAGTAGTAGTAGTACAAACATTTGATTTACAGGCATTTAAATAATTCCTTGCTTCCATTACCCAATTTTCTGCGGATTTAAGAAGAATAATAGGACTAGATTGGGAAATGGAATATTTCTTGGTCCTTCCATTAATTACCATGATGAATTGGTGAGGTAACTTGTAATTGACCATTATTTATTTTGACTGCGACCATCAATAGGCCATGCATGATTAGCCATTAAAGTTTTCGTCTCTAATGGAAACAATTGAAAATGTTGCACGGTATGACCTCTCCCTCTCACTATCCGGACATGTTCTTAAAGGACTCGCGTGGAACTAGCTAGTAGTTTAAAACAATTTGCCTAAAGAAAAAAGACTACTTTTTTGGGCACGTCTCCAGAGAATAATTTAGGACCCAAATATCCTGATACCATCTGACATGCGGAACGGGAAATTGTTAGAATTCAATCAATCTGACATTTTGTCTTAAGATCTTAAATTTGTTCTTAGGAAGCAGATGTACATGAAATAGAAATAAAGGCATTATTGTCCTAAGAAGTACCCTCTTTACCAAAATTATACTACGGATAAAAAATAGTAAACAAAAAAAAAAAAAAAACTAGTTTCGTGCAGAAAAAACTTCGTGAAGCATATTTCCAGAAATCAAGCAGCCAGGAAAGAATGGAAAGAACTGCAAATGAATGCTACTCAAAAACGAGAGACTGGATGCCCCCGAGGTGTTCTAGCCTCCTCTCTGTAAATTGGTATGTATAAACTACATCAGGGATAAATAGGAAAACCGTCGTGGATTCAGGATCATATGAAATGACCTTAAACTGAACCCGCGGTTTTTGCTTCTTCCTTTCGATGACCCAACCAACGCTTAATTCCGCAGAAACATCATCCGTCAAGCACCTGAAATCATCGCAGTCCTCCAGCTTCCATGTAAAGTCCTCTTTCTCACCAGCACTGTCATTCTTGCTAAGCGTCCACTCTGGAAAATCGTCTTCAAATCCATGGCAATAGCAGTGAATCCTGTCGCTTGATTTCCATAAAGACCTGCCTAGTGGAGCACGTGGAGCCTCCGATAGCATGGTTCCTTTCCGGTCAAATTAAAATCGCATCAAGGATATAACCTTCGAGAATCCCAGTAAAGGCTTCCATTGAAGAATACCTTGGAACCGCTCAGATACTCCAAACTGACTGGCGGAAGCTTTTCCTCAATCTCCATCCATTCAGCTGTTTCTGAACAGAAAATTGACAATTTGGAATATTGCTCGTCACAAAATTTTGATCTGACTAAGCACAAGACTCTGTACTTGAGGCAATTATGATCCAAGTCGGCCATCAGAGCATAGGAGATCCTGTTGGTTGGTTTCCGGGGATGAGGAAGGGCGATCTTTTCCCTCGTCAAAGGATTGCAGACAAAACATGTTGTCACATTGCTTGCCCAAGTCGTATTGCTGCAGAGTAGAAGGCCGTTACATGAATCAATGATTTCAACCACATCAGAACAGTCGACTTGCCATAAGAATTCCAAGGACGGATCCGGAACCCCACCGGCTTCTGAATTGACCGAAATATAGTAACATGTATTCCATTCCCCAGGCCAAGAAGATGCATTAATTTTCTGGAAAAACAACCCTGTGTGGGCTCTCCCGGCGATAGCTTTACAATTACGATAATGTTGAGATGGAAAATCTGCTTGTCTAATAAAATTGCAAAAGTACTTAGATACACACATGAATCTAAAAAGCGTTTGAGGAGGCAACCGTGAAAAAACCTCTGAAAGAACGTCAGTTCGCTCACGCAATCTCTCAAACATCCTTTGCTCTTCTTTATCAGTAGTAGAATCATCATCGCTTTTAAAATCGCTCACTACCTCTTCCAGTTCCAATCTCGAAGGACCCGACCTAGTTTTATTTTTACGGCAGCCCATGTTTTCCTGTTATCAAGCTGACCAAAAGCACCCAAAGAATCAAGTTCAAGCGGCAGGAAGAAAACAAGGCTACAAAATACCAATCTCTGTTAGAAGTTTTTATTTAATCAAGGAAGCGTACGGTTCATAAGTTTATCAAGTCAATCAGGACTAAAATTTAGCTGCAAGTAGTAGTTGAGCCTTTATGGAAATCCTAGTCCAGGCGGTAATTTGGATCTGTCCATCATCAATTGTATACAAGATTCCGAGTTTCTGTGGGATTGTGGCCCTGTTTAGGCAACATTACAAGTTTCTATTTCCAAAAAAAAGGGTACGAGGATTCAAAACCCTCTAGTTGTCTGGAGAATTGAAGAAGATACCTAATTACGTCATAGCTTTGACTCCTTTTGAGGATTGAAAATTCTTTTAGACAAAACACAAGTTCTATGACCATAAGGTTTTCTTCCTGAGGACAAGTTCCCCTTTTAGTAAATAAAATTAGCTTCAAGCATTCAACTTGAACATCAAGCAGAAAGAATAACATAGTTGCTACCGGCTTAGCTAAGATATCATTAAATTGTTGCAGGATCGACAGTTCTGTGCAGAAAAATGAATAAGCCAATTCATACTGCCAATTAACACATCGGGGATAAGAATCCTGCAAGTACACAAAATATTGCAACTAGCGTCTGCAAAAACAGGGGATGCCAACAAACAGAGAGACTAATAAATCTCAATGCTATATAACCTTGGCAACGAAGCCCCCGCATCCCCTCACACCTTCTTTTAGTTCAATACCTGTTTCTGCTTCATCATTCACGCTCATAGTATCTTGGGAATGCCATTCCCATGTCTCCTTCTGCATCACCATGCCCTGCTTTCTTCTCAACAAGCACCATCCACCTAAACCAAGACACAACACTTGACATCGAACGTCCTTGTGCCAAATAGGGTGACAGCAACTGACATCTCTTCAGTCTCCTTTCAGTTAATTGATGTCAAGGATATAGAACAATTGCGATAAAGAAAAAAGTTCCTTAGGATTGTGGAGCATAAGAAAGTATCTTAAACTGAAGTCGAGTTTTTGTATTTCCGTGCTTAGTTCAGAAACATCATTGCTTGGGTGCCTGGTTTTTTTGGGGTCCTCCAGGATTCAGCAGCTTATAGTTAATTTTTTTCTCCAAATTCTGGTTATCTTGTTTGTATCTTTGCGATTAATTTGGTGTATTCTTCATATGTCCAGGCACCAATTGACTGCTGATTGATTACCCATTAACGATACCATTTTCTTTTCTTTTAGGATAGTTTTTGTCTCTGTCCTGTTTACCGCGAACCAGTGTGAGAAAATAAGTTGAATAAAAAGCATTTAATTGTACAACTTTCACCCACTGGTTACCTAATAGACCGAGACGCACATCATGATTAGTCATTCAAGTTTCCAACCAGAAAGAAAAAGGAAGGCGGGCATGAAATGTCCTTTCTGCAATCTGGACTTAATATTAAGCTTAAGGCATATAATATGGTAGCAAAGGCATTAAATGTCCCTGAAGAAGAGTAGTGCTTGCAACTTTGTATGCTTTGTTTCGACAGAACATCCATGACTCGAACATAGGCTATAGGGAGTAATTACTCATTAGTTAGTTGCTGATTTTGTCTGTCAGTTTCATATTTCTCTGTTACAACTTTTTTGTCAATTCGCAGCAAATGAAGAATTATAAGCCATACAGACCTGCTTACGCATCCTGGGGAAGAGTCTATACTATACCTCTTCTCCCTTAAAATAGTACTGTATATCTAGAATGTCACGTTTCTCAGAAGGCTACCACTGAATTTGAATCCAATCAGATGGCCAAAAGCACCTAGACTGCATTTGCAGATGGAAGTATTGACTGGAAAATAATGCTGGTACCATCGCTTTTAATTGCACTAATATTAGTGAGGAAATTCATCTCAGACCATTCATCTGGTTCAGTAGGCACTTTATCGTGTGAAAGTATCTATTGCTGACACTCCATATAACAGGATAGTAGTAATTACTCGCCATTCTTAAAAATCACGGTCAAACATTCACTGAAAGCAAAACTTTTGCTCCAAAAAACATGTAAAGCATGTTACTACTGCAAAGTTTTTAATCAGCGGTGGATAATATGTTTAAAGAACGAAGAAAAAACTGTAATCACTAGTGCAAAACTAGGGGAACACCGAAACAATCAGAAGGACTAAACCTCTAGGCTATAATCCGGGCATTTTGGCGTCCTCTTATTGTGTCTTCCTCTCACCTTCTTCGTTTCAAATCCTATATCTGCGTCATGATCAACTCTGCGATTTTGAATGGACATTGCAATACTTGTTCCTAGTCGATTTCCTGCTGTCTTTGCAGATTGAATGCGCACCAAGCTGTGCACGTAAGGGAAGACCCTATAACCACCATGAGAGGAGAAGGTCGTGTCTTCAAGGGGGTTCAAGCCACCAAGGTATTCCAGCCTCCTCTCGTCTAAATAATATATATAAACAGTCTTTCCAATACATAGGAAGAATGTCTTCGATTGAGGAGCATATGAAATTATCTTGAATTGAATACGTGGTGGTGCCTCCCACTGATTCCCGTATAATGCAGCAACTTGATCAGAAACATCAGCCGTCAAATTCCTGAATGTTTCAGAGCCCCGCCGCAGCTCCCACTTAGATTTGTACTCACCATTCATGCTAAGGGTCCACTCCGGAAATTCATCTTCAAATCCTTGGCAGTAGCAGTGAAGCTTGTCCTCTGATTTCCACAAAGACCTTCGTTCCGGAGCTGGTGGAGCGTCAATCAACTTATAGCAGGGTTCCCCTGGTTTCAAGTTTAGAGGGCACACAAGAATGTAACCTTCCAGGCAATCCCAGTAAATGCTTCCGTTAAAGAACACCTTAGAGATAGAACGCCGTAGAAACGGATCTCTCTTAAAGGGTGGAAGCTTCTCGCCGAGCTCCACCCATTGACCTATCTCTGAAAACCATATTACCAATTGAGGATAATTATCATCAGGAGTAGTAGTCTGGGGCAAAAATAAACACACGACTTTGTACTTAAGGTGGTGATGATCCAAATCTGCCATGAGGGCATATGTAGTGGCGTAAAGAACCTCCTCCTCCTTGCGTGACTTGGATTTGGATGTTGGTGTCCTGGGATGGGGAAGAGCCACCTTTTGCCTTGTCAAAGGATGGCAGACAAAAAGTTTATTCCCGTTCCTTCCGTAAGTGGTACTTCCGCAAAGTAGAAGGCCATTACAGGAATCAATGATGTTAACCTTATCACATCTCGACTTCTGTTTTAAGAACCCCAGCGAAGGATCAGGAAGCCCACCAGCTTCCCACTCGATTGTATTATTAAACTGGATTTTACCTCCATCAGTATACCAGGAACCGGATGTATAGTAGTAGAAAATTTCCTGAATGAAAATCCCGGTGATGGTTCTTCCGGCGACAAGTTTACAATTACGAGAATGAAGGGCTGCAAATTCTGCTCGTCCGATAAACTTGCATAAGCTCTTTGAGATACAACTGAATCTAAAAAGGGTTTGCGGAGGCAATCGGGAAAAAATCTCTGAAAGAATGTCAGTATTTCCTAGCAATTTTTCAAACATCTTTGCCTCTCCATCCCCAGAAGTGGAATCATCATTCTCTAAAACAAAAGTCACGGCTACTTCTTTCCCCTTTTTTCTTCCCGACACAGGTTTGTTTTTCCGATGGCCCATGCTTCTCTGCAATTAACCTGGTTAGAAGAATTCAAAGAAGAAAAAGAAGTACTATCCGAGAAGCTTATCGAATCAAGAGAGGAGGGGATGGTAGCGGACGATGGACATGAGAGGCGGAAGGAGGCCGTGGGAAAAGAGTAGGGTTGGGCATGGTATGGGAAGTGTTGTTTGCACAAAGGAAATCCGTGATGCTCTTGGTTTTGGGAATTTTGTGTCTAAATTGGAATTGGATTGACAAATTTGTTATAATTAGTGGGCTTATATTTACGATAATTCAGAAACCTTTCCTCAGGTTTTTAATAGTTTCATTGAGCTCCCCCGAGATTTAAAAAATTACATATACCTCTCTTGATTTGATAGCTTTAGTAACAAAATCTTAAAATAATATTGATTTAGTCAAATTTTTAAATAAACACCCAAAAATGTCCTTGTGTAATGAATTTTAATTTACTTCCTCATAAAATTATAAGATTACTAATGTAATTATAAGGTAAAGGTGCCGAATTTTTTATGTCCATTCCTACTATTTGATAAAAAACTATAATATAATACTTTTGATATTATTTTATTATAAATTTAGATTTATAAGATAGAAAATAAAACGTTGAAATAATTGATTCAGAATTTATGAATTTTTCGAGTAGTGGGATTATCATAATTTAGTAGTAGTTTTGGGCAAATTTTTTTATTTATTATTAATTTTAATACCAAAAAATAGTAAACAAAGATTAGCAAAAACATTGGATTATGTGTAAAGTTAACTCATAAAAAAAAAGCACTAATTCAATATTTGGTTACAATAAAAACTAGACATAACAGTGGTAATCTTATAGTTTTATTGGCAAAAAATTAAAATAAAAAAGAATAAGAAGGAAAAAGAATGAAAAAATAATTTCAAAAGTCGTTCTAAGTATAAACATATCAAACAAGGGAATTTCATTAAAATATTTAAGGATAATATTATTATTTTAATTGATAAGGAAGATATGTGTAATTTTTCAAATCTCAGGAAAACTCAGTGAAACTGTCAGAGCTCTCAAGGGAGGTTTCTGAAATTATCCCTTTATATTTCAGTTCAAAATAATAATACATATTTATATATTGTAATATAGGATAAAATATTTGACAAGGCTAAAAAATTATACTAAATTTATAATATAGATTAAAATTTATAACCATATATCAAAATTATACCCGTTTATCAAAATTTATAATATAAAAAACATAAATTGTGACTAATTTATTTTCCACGATTTTTGAAAAAAAAAATTCTCCTATCTTATAGCCTTAAAATTTTTGAGTGTTTGTAAAATAATGTTTTTCATAGATTTTAATATAGATTAAAAAATTTTGTGAGCTGTATTTTTAAAGTTCTTAGAATTGTTAAAAACTATAATCATTTTCATTCTCTCTTACTTGTTAGCTGGCTATCCATTGTCTCATATGACCTTCGCACCTTCAATGACAGTGCAATTCTTCCTATCATTTTTTACCACCCTTGTCATACTCCACAATTCCAAAGTATGTAGTTCACCTCCATTTTTCGATTTTTTCTGCCACTCTTAACTGCTTAGTTTTCCATTCCCCTCTCCTCTAACTTCTATCCCGCCCCCTAATTTTTCACCCCTTTTTCTTCATCACTTTCTCAAACTCTTGGACATCCCCTCCAACCTCCTCTAATTCCTTTTCCCTTATTCCTCTCTACTTCTTCCACTTGGTCAAACCAGAATAAAATAATATTACAATTTTTCATTTAAGATATATTATGCTATACAAAATCTACAGTTTTCTCTTATATACTTATGAGACTCATATGTGCACATATGTGTATACTATGTTGTGTTTTTGTTGGAATTTTTTTTAAATAATAGTAATTACGATTGGCATTTCCCATTTCTATTAGCCCAAGAGTCTTAATTTCTCTATTTTTTTTTATTGAAAACATGATTTAACATATTGTCAATGTTACACTACTATAAAGTAAAATTGGCGAGCAAAATATAAAAATAAAAATTCAATACAAAAGTATAAAAAAACCAAATTTAGTTATTTTTCATATTAATTTTGAATTGCTACACACAAAAATATTGAATTAAACGATTTCAAATTTCAAAGGAGAAATTTTGTGATTGAATCCATACTCAACCTCCAAATCGAGGGGTTAAACTTTGTCGTAAAAGAAATTTTTTCCATAACTTGTAATTTGGTTTTACATTTTAAAATGCACTTATATTTGTACTTTCAAAATAAAATTGAAAAGATAAAATTTGAAACAAAAGAAAATCATAACTTCCACTTTCGTTTAACATTTTTTGCAATATATTCAATTTTACCTCTCGTAATATGAAAATCATATAAAATTGAAAATTGAACACAATGGTTGCAAGTATTGGCATCTGAAAGTGCAAATGAAACACTGATAATATCTTACAATACCCCTAACTACTACACACACACACATAGTAGCTACATATTTTGATACGTTCCTCGATCAACACGTTTCGAGACACGTAGCACGTTTGCCCAAGGATCTAGCGAGGATGTCCAACGCTTGGAGTTGCGGGGTCTAAAACCAAACGGACGACACGATTTGATTCAAGACGGTAGACGACACTCCGATGAAGGTGAATACTCCAGGGGAATAGGTCGGTAGAACAATCTAGGACAGGACGCAAGACTGCTCAAAACCCTTGCCAAAGCAAGTAAAGGGGTCGAATCTCTCTCTCAAGAAGAATCGAAAATATGCAAAACTTTATTGATAAAACGTCTCCCTTAAACCTTACAAAGCAAGCCTATTTATAGGCTAAAGTGACTAAAACCCTAAAGGCTAGGAAAAGGAAAAAGTCGGCCCATGTTTTTGGAACAAGATGGGCCGGCCCATGCTCTTACTTAATCATTAACTAATTGCTAACTAATTGATGGGGCCTAAGGCCTTATTCGCTTGGTGGCCCGCTTGACTCTTCGTGGACTTGGATCATGGTGTAAACGACTCGATTGTCTCTCTCCAAGCCCTCAATATCTTAGTGAACTCCATGTTGGTCTTGAACGTTCCTTGAATTGCTTAGCCCGTGCACATGTGACTGGGCCCAATGGTACTTGAACTGGGTCATTGGTGGGCCAAGGTCCGTGCACACATCAGTCCCCTCCTCTTAAGAAGGATTTGTCCTCAAATCTAGATGGGGATGGAAGATACTAACAAGAGTTAGTAGTATGACAACTCAAATCGATAGTGCGTTTGGAAGTCAGCCACGTTGGGAACAAATGAAAGGTCACGAGCCAAGTTAAATGTCGTTTGGTCAGCTTCATTAGGCTCTCAAACAAGGACATGCGCCAAGATAGGAAAGAGCTTGTGTAAGGCTCGCGAAACTTCCAGGTAGCAATCCAAAGCGCTCTAATCATCCTTCGGCCATGCATTGTTATAGTGTCACCATTCTCATGCACAAGATAAGGATCTTCAGAATGATGCTCATGGGAGCAAGAGAAATTCCAAATCGGGTTTGTCAAGGTGGTATGACTCGTCCCTGGTTGTTGCTGATTTGGCACAACTTGCCTATTTGGAGGTGAAACATTGAACCAATCGGGTTGCACTTCCCTAGAAGTACGAACCAGTGATGTAAGACCAACGTTCGGATCTTTATTGACACATTTGTGGGTATCACCCGACAAAAGTGGCAGCAATGAAGTGAGACGCACTCCATACGAATCATATGAATTTGTGCAAGTTGGAGTTGGTGAAGTAAGCTCGTGGTGACCAGCTTTTGGACATGTGAAGAAGCACGAACATGCTCCACTTTCAGCAGGAATAAGCACGAAATCGGGTTGCAAGTCCTTAACCATAGTTGGAAAATTTTGGACAGCATTACAACCTACAAAAACAAAATAACCTTCAACTTGAAGCAATTCGGAAATCGGGTAAAGAACTAATGGTACATTATTAACTAGATGGTAAGAAGGTGTATAGCAAGATGGAAATGAGAAAACTCCCTTTGACACTTCAATATTCCTTCTACCAATTGATTCAACTTGAGATGCCAGTGCTAGTCCTTTACACTTCTCTTTAACACCTACATGAGAGCGACAAGAGTTAGTGCTAGTATCATGCTCAAAATAAGGCAAAGGTGAGGAATAAACCATAGGTAGAGAACAAGCAGTAGAATCTGAAATTTCCCTTTTAAGACGAGCTCGAATCAATCCTCCAATGGTGTGGACGGGTTTGAGTTGACATGGTTCCATGAATTGAGACCAAAGAGATTTAACTCCTAGAAGACAAACTCCATGGAAACTCGCAAAGTGTCCAAGTGACATGGGAATGGAACATGCCATGACCAACTCTACTTGACTTTGTTTAATCTGCACAAAAGAAGAGGTACTAAACAAAACACATGTTAGCTTGTTAGCAAACAACACGTCCAGACTTTCAACTTTTGCGAACATGGCCAACTCCTCCTCTTTACTCATCAATAAGGCCAAACTATTCTTGCCTTTTCCCACTCCATTTGTCTCGGACCATTGTCCATTCATTGCACTTGAGTTCGGATTATGTTCATGGCTTAGTTGCATCTCATTCATAGAGGGCTCTTCAATCGACGAGGGACTAGGATGAATATTTCCTTTGTTACCACCAGTCGACACATGATTAAGTTGCTCCAAGTGGGAATCCCATACTTGGCTAAGTCTTTCCATCATAGAATCAATCAATGCATTAGTCCGACTTCGGAATTTATCCTTTGATTCACGAAGCTTTGACTCAATTCGAGAATTCTCAAACTCCTCGTCTTGATTGTCAAGACACTTCTTAGATGCACCTCGTTTGCTTGAAGTTGACCTCGATTTAGATGCTCTACGCAGACTTCTTTGGTCCTTCTCACACTCATCACAATCTTGTTTATACCTTTCATATACACACAAAGCACGGTGGCGTTGCATCTCCTCCCGGAGTGAATGATACCCATGTTGTGAACTGGATTGCATGGAACTAGAGTACTTGTGAGTAGGCATCTTGAGACCCCTCCTCTTGAAAGGCTCATTCTCCAAGAATTCTTGGTTGTATCGGTAAGATGCAACTTCTCTAGGCATGAGTGCGTGACCTGCCAAAATGGTAAGCAAAGAAAAGGAGATTCCTCACGTCACACAAGCTCACGTGTATGTGCTCATCCCTCGTGTATCTCTCGAAGCGTTCTAATGGACTTACCAAATACCTTTACCTGTTGGATTAGGTAGTTGAGAAATGCTGCTCAAGTCCAACAACCGTTACCAACCTTTCCACAAGTGTAACCACAAGAATGTAGGAGAAAAAGTAGGAAAGTGTTCCTAAAATCTAGGAGAAAATATAGGAGCAAATGTAGGAGAAAATGTAGGAAAGTTTCCTAAAATCTAGGAAGAGAATATAGGAGATTTTCCTAAAGTGGATGAGAGAATATAGGAAAGGTCCTAAAAATGGATGAGAGAATTTGAGGAGAGTTTCCTAAAAAATGGATGAGAGAATTTAGGAAAGTTTCCAAAAAATAGATGAGAGAGTTTTAGGAAAATTTCCTAAAAATAGATGAGAGAATTTAGGAAAGTTTCCAAAAAATGGATGAGAGAATTTAGGAAAGTTTCCTAAAAATAGATGAGAGACCTTAGGAAAGTTTCCAAAAAAAATAGATGAGAGAGTTTGGGAAAGTTTCCTAAAAAGGTAGGAGAGAGAGTGTCCAAGTGAGTACAAAGAGTTATCCAAGTGCTTTACTTAGTTTCCTAATTGATTTTGGAAACAAGTTAGTTTTTGGAAACCCTTTGAAAATCCTTTTCCTCTTGAACAACTTTTGGTAACCTTCTTGAAACAACTTTTGGTAATCTTCTTGAAACAACTTTTGGTAACCTTCTTGAAACAACCTTTGGTAATCTTCTTGAAACAACTTTTGGTAACTTCCAAATTCTACCCCAAGAAAGATTACACAAATCAGATTTGGTTCCCTATTCAAAACAATTCGATTGCCACTTTCTTTCCTTTCCTTTTTTTTTTCTTGCCAACCGATTCCTCTTTTCTTTCTTTTTCTTTTCGTTTTTGTTTTCTGTTTTTTTTTTCTTGACTACAACTATCAACCACGACACAAAACAAGGAAGTCCACAAATAATAACTACCAAAAACTCCAAGATCTTTCAAGAACTTTCAAGGAAGTTGTCAGGAACTTCAGAAATTTCAAGATTGTGGTCAAGAATTCAAGAAGCTCAAGATTATTGTAAGTTCTCTTCAAGATTCACAAAATTCCAACAAGTTTTGCCAAAATCCAGATTTGAAAACCAAGTAAACAAGTTGGATAACACAAACAACAAGGCTGGACAGATTTGTATTCGGATGAACAGTATCGGTGAACAGTAACGATGAACAGTGTCGGGGTGAACAGTAACGATGAACAGTCGGTGAACAGTGATTTTTTTTTTTTTTTAACAAGGCAGCGGAAAGTACTAATAATTCTACGACACAACTACGAAAAATATGGATATAACGAAAGATACCTCTACCAAAGCTCTGAAGCCAACTGATACGTTCCTCGATCAACACGTTTCGAGACACGTAGCACGTTTGCCCAAGGATCTAGCGAGGATGTCCAACGCTTGGAGTTGCGGGGTCTAAAACCAAACGGACGACACGATTTGATTCAAGACGGTAGACGACACTCCGATGAAGGTGAATACTCCAGGGGAATAGGTCGGTAGAACAATCTAGGACAGGACGCAAGACTGCTCAAAACCCTTGCCAAAGCAAGTAAAGGGGTCGAATCTCTCTCTCAAGAAGAATCGAAAATATGCAAAACTTTATTGATAAAACGTCTCCCTTAAACCTTACAAAGCAAGCCTATTTATAGGCTAAAGTGACTAAAACCCTAAAGGCTAGGAAAAGGAAAAAGTCGGCCCATGTTTTTGGAACAAGATGGGCCGGCCCATGCTCTTACTTAATCATTAACTAATTGCTAACTAATTGATGGGGCCTAAGGCCTTATTCGCTTGGTGGCCCGCTTGACTCTTCGTGGACTTGGATCATGGTGTAAACGACTCGATTGTCTCTCTCCAAACCCTCAATATCTTAGTGAACTCCATGTTGGTCTTGAACGTTCCTTGAATTGCTTAGCCCGTGCACATGTGACTGGGCCCAATGGTACTTGAACTGGGTCATTGGTGGGCCAAGGTCCGTGCACACATCATATTTACATATGAAGAAAACAAAAATAATAAATAAAATAATGAATAAGAGTCAAATTTGGATCAGATATATACAAATTACGTAGATGTAGTTTAGGGTCAAATGTTCTATATTTTTTCCATGTTGAAAGGCCAATAGGAATTCATTTTTTATTTAGTGATTTCATAATTTAAACTTCATGAATAGTACCATTCTTGAATTTTTAAATATATGACTAATGAATATTACTTCCTTTTTGTTTTCTATATAATTTGCCATTTTAGTTAAAATTACTAAATTAAAGGGTAAAATATTTTTTTTACTTTTTTACTTTTAATAGGTGTGGTAATGTTTCCTCTTTATTTACCCACATATTAATAGTTTTCAAACCAAATTCCTATATAAGTGGAATATCTTCTTACATTTTAAATTCAAATGGTGGGGAAGGATATATAATAGTTAAAAATATTCAAAATTCTATATAAAAAAGAGTGAGGAGTTCGAAGCATTTGCATTTAACCATGCTACAAACCCTTTCTCAAATTTTTATAGATATAGATAATGGTTAAAAAAAATTATTACATACACTAAATGGATTTATTATATACACTAAATGGACTTTGCCCTCTCAACTCATTAGATAGGCATACATATCTTAAGATAAAATTGCCTTTGCTTTTTTATTTTATTTATTTTTTCTATATTAAATCTCTTGATTTTTCTTTTCCACCATATTCTTTATTTGTGATGCCTTCCTTTTTTTACTTATGTCATCTCGCTCTTTTGTTTTAATTTTCTATTAGTATTACCAATTTGTATGCTTATTATAATATTATAATTATCTTTTACTTATAATTTTATTTTTATTTTATTTATGTATTTATTAGAAAATTCAAAACACATTGTATAGGTAAAATATTGATATATGCCTATTATAATAAAAAAGTGTATGTTACTAGCAGTTTGACTATTTAAAAAGATAGCAAATTAGAACTTTAAATTGCTTAATATTTAAAAGTGTATTCCAAAAAATAAAGTAATTAATATTGTTATTTACTTTTTATTTATAGTTGATTGACCATTATGTTATTACAATCCCAATTTGTTACTGTTGTTATTAAAAATTATTTTATTCTAAACTCTAGATATATTGGTTTAAGTAATATCTTTCTGTATATAAAGTTTGAACAAGATTTGGTATAAAAAAATGTCATTATTTATTTTGTCAAATACACTCTTCCAATATTAACTATTATCAACTCACATCTTATCTATTAAACTTCTCGTCCCTATATAACTACCAATATAATAGACACACACAAGCGTATACCCATAACCCCCTCCCTCCCTAGCCTAACAAAACTTCTAATGAGGCAATAACTATCAACAATTTTCTATCCAAAAAAATGAAAAAAAAAACATGATTTTTCCATCCATATTTCTAATCCAAAAACCAACAACTACTAAAAATTTTAATAGATTTTTAAATAAATCCTTTTTAAATTTGCACACACATAAGGTATGCCATTCTCACCAGTATTAAATAATCTATGTTCATGGATAATATATACTTTGTTATAACATACATTATTCTTCTAATAACAAAATGTAGAAAAGATGGAAATAAATAAAAAATATTTTAAAATGATTAAATTTAATATCTAGATAAGAATAGCAAAAAGAAGAAAGTATTTGATTATATGAGAGAATGATTAAAAAATTGAAAATATCAAGAAAAGGAACAAGTAGGAAAAGGCAAAAAAAGGAAAAAAAAGAAATAAAATATTAATTAATATAGAAGAGGCATTTTTGTCCTGGAATATAAAGTGGACAAGCAAAATACCCATTTATTGAGTTGAGGGGGTAAAGTGCAACTAAACGTAAAGTTAAGGGGTTTACTATATTTAAACCTAAGAAAATTACAAGAGTGGAACAATTGATTTTTTTTTTTCCTTTTAGGGTTGCACGGGTAAATTGTGCAACCTAATATTGGATCTCATTTTAGTCATACTTGCATGCAATTCCAAGTTAATTTCTTCGCCTTATATCACATGGTGTGCACTAATCAAATTATGGGACTTGAACTATTAATATGATAGATTAATGAAATACAGTCGACCCAACCAACAAATTAAAACCGTAGCATTATCTAATAGAGTTTGATAAAAGATTTAAATAAGTAACTAAAGCATATGGGAGGGATATTGTACAATTGAAAGGGCTGTTTCATATGTGCTCCTTTTGTCTAGTTAATAGTGGTAACAATCATCTAAGTTCTAGGATTAGTCTATATGCCTTAGGCATCACAATCGATGAGGAACTTTTGTTTCCTCAGTGTTAAACACACTGATTGTAAAGTTATCTCGAGCCTTTGCTCGCACTTGTACATGTTTTGGAAGTAATATAATCAAATATCGTTTCGGAAAAAAAAAAAACTAAAGCATATGGGAGGGATTACGAGTCAATCAAGATTCACCATCAAGGGAAGGAAGTACTCAACCTATTGCTATTCCTAATTACTGCTAACCTATGTTACTAAATCCAGATCGGATCGATTGATTCAACCATTGAATCGAGAACCAACAAGACTACTGATCCAAGTTAGTACTAAAAGTTGGATGTTGTTTTGATTCAATCAAGACCGGTCAAAACCCCGGTTCAACCAGGAACTGCTATGAACAAACAAAACCGATTTTTCTAATCTTTGTTTTTTCACCTGATTCCATTGCTTGCTTCCTTGCCCGCCCCTATGAATTGTCAACTTCCATATTTTAAGCCCGACTCTATCTCAACTCTCAAGCTACCCTTATATATTCATAATTGCTAGATTCTTAAAAGCTTTGATCTCTAATATGAGAAAAAAGAAAGACAATAAAGAAGACAATATGAGAGGAATATTGTGTATTTGTGTGTGTGTTTCGGAAAAAATTGTGTGTGTAGGTATGGATATCAATGAGCGTGACTGTATATGTGTTTCATCTCTGATTGAAGTTTTTTTTTTCCCTTTTGAGAGTCATCTATGATGGAAGTTTGGTAAGATGTGGTGCGTGTTTAATCTCTGATGTAGTTTAATAAAGAAAATTAATAAGAAAGAAACAATATGACTGCGGTTAATAAGGATGGATGACAAAGGGATTAGGTTTCACTTGTTTACTTTGCTATTAATGTCCTAACACTTTTTTGTATTCATATTTTAGCTCTTCATTGTTTCAAGAAATTATAAATTCACCCATAAACATTTCTAAATTACATTTACAACCTCCTTTTTATAGAGTTCTTTGATAAATTGACTTGATTCTATTACTTTATTTTTTTTTTTGTAAAATATTTTAGAAACATTAAAAACACATGAACACGCCTTTCCTGATATTAATATATGTTTAGAAAATTTACATATTGTATTAACTTTTAAAATTAAATATATTTATAACATCACGATGATGTTATTCATTTTTTAAATGGGTTCAACTCCAGTCGAACCATTAACCCTGATCCCTGATCGAGTGGAGTGCCTGGTCTGAGTTACAAAATATAACTGCTAACTGCGATGTGCTAGAATGACTAGAAGACAGAGCTCAAACCTTCAAAATTTGGCTTTTCCAAATTCCTGTAATTGTTCATCTCTTTCTCGGTATGTTTCGCAGCCATGCAGCCGCAGACGGAATAGATACGAATCCCCTTATGATACTCTCTCCTAGCTGGAACCTTGAGAAGGCGCGTGGAGAACATGGAGTGAAAAAGAACATAAAAGAGAGGAATTGATAAATGTATTTCATACTATCATAATGGAGTAAATCTTTACTACGTCGACAGTGTATACACGGTACACTATCAGCATTGAATAAATAATAATTATATAAAATTTGAATTTAAAATTAAACTTTTACACATATATCATTAATCCAATGATAATAATATATATACAGTTAGTGTATATAAAATTTATTGGTAGTATGAAATCAATTACTCTCTTTCCATCTGGCAGCACTTATGGCCAAATTTCGCACTTCAGAAAATTTTGAAGAGAGAGCGAAGTCCCCAAAAAAAAAAAAAAAAAAAAAAAAAGCGAAGTCGGGACACGGTCTGATTGGATTACAGCACGGTTTGAACATTTGCAACGATCTTGACAGGCCTATAAAGATTATCACAGCAACAGATAACGGGCACCCGCATACTGACGAGGACAGGCGCCCGAGTCCGTGACTGCAACACAGGATGAGATGTTGAATGGCGCCAATGGGCTATCTTTCCATCTCGTTAGTTATATTGGCACGAGGCGAAACTTCTAGTATAATGTTATACCAAGTTAAGCTGCAAATAATAATAGCTCCAAAAAAAACAAACGAATATGTACTATGACAAAGTATTTTTGAAGGTTAAATTCCCTCCCAAATGCCAAATTAAGGGGAAAAAAAAAACTCTTGAAAACATTAAATAATTTACTCATTTAGCGAATGAGCTATAAATCAAAGTTTCACTTGGAATAAAAGTGACATTTGAGAAATGCAATTTACATAATACACGGCTTATGATGAAAATTTATAAATTTTTTGTGCTCAATTTATTTCTGATGTTAATTGGAACGTGCACGAAAATTTAACTTAAACTAAAGAACATTGGAACAAGTTTCTGCTAACGTAACAAATCAATTTGTTTGTTTCACATCAATGCTCATCCCTTATTTATAGGTTAAATGTCGAATTCATAAAATGCTTAAGAGCCCTCACACTACTATTGCCAAATCTTCATCAAAATTAGTATTCATTAATCCGTGTATTACCATCACAAATATGTCTTATGGCCGGGCCGTTTTAATTAGACAATTAAAATACCACGCTATGTCTCATTGAAGATGTTTTTTTTTTTATATATAAAAAAAGGGAGATTACTGTAATTTCAGAAAAGGGAAATATGGTGGAAGATAGAAGTAGTTCAATCAGAGGGACTGTTAATTTGGTATCAGGAGTGCCTTCTATGTATATTTTCTTTTCATTCTTTATTGAAATTTTCATCTCTCAATACTGAGGGGGAACATAAAAACGTAACGGGAGCGCGTGAAGTGTGACCCCTGCAAATGCAACGCAAAGCTGCTGCTGCTGCACCACCTTCCCCCTACGGGTCCCACAAGATCCTGAATCCTCTCACACAAAACCTCTCCAGCTTGTCTTTTTCTCGACTCTAGCTTGCTTAAAACGTCCTCCCCTCGCCATTTTGCTTGGAGGACAAACTTTGAAGCTTTCATCAGTTTAGGCTAAATCCCAAGCCTCAGCAAATTCCAGAAGAAATCTCCAAACGTCAACCCCCGTAAGTCTCATTTCCTTTTCTTTTTTTTTTTCCTGTTAGTCAGGTTAATTTGTGGTTTCATTCTTCTGATATCTTAGAGCGATCCCTATGTATGTGATTGTGTCTTTCCCATCTTTACTCATCATTGGCGGACTGAGATCCCGCTGCTGCCCCGGTCTGTCATATGTTGGGATCGCCGTTTCCAATAAGTCTCTTTTTTTCCTCTCAGCTAGTTCGATGATTCTTCTTCGCCTTAAATTAAAGGCTTGAGACCATGTTGGAGCACGCATGTTAGCAAAGAAGGCTTCCCGACCGAGTTCTCTCAAGCGCCGAGGGCTAGGTCCCGCTTCACCTGTTCTTCGACGGCATTGAGAATTTGAAGCCCCATGCCATCAGGGGCCGTATCAAGATTTAAGGTCATTTCTTCAAATTGTTCTCCATTCTTTTCTCTCCTGGAAGTCTCACTAGAAAGAAAATACCCCTGCCATGTATGAGGCAAAACTGCTAACCCGTAAGCTTCTACAAGATATCTTATTGTTTCTGCCTATTAAGATGCGGATTGGGCTGTCTTCGGGATTTTATTTTTTCAAGTATTGATTTTCTTTCCCTAACCTATCAGTGAGTCTTCAGTTTTACTAAGGACCTGTAACTGGACTCGGAACGGGAAGGTAGAGGAAGGTCATTACATTATTTTTCTACTATTCTTGAGTTTATGAATACGGAGACGTCCATGCTTGAAAAAGTCCCGATTGTTTTGTGAAAGCTGTCTATAAATATGTGCCATCATTTTGTTTATGTACTGAAAGTTTTAATGTGTTTAATTTACTGTAGATGGCAAAGAAGAACGATGACTGCTGCAGGAAACTGTCACGGATCAGTACAGACGAGTCACTAGAGCGAGTTAATGACTTGTGCTCTGAGATAGTAAGTGTTAGTTATTTTTCTTTTTAGTTAATTTCTTGTTACCTTTTCTTTTCGATCATGTTTTTAACTTATTTCAATTTTAATTTTAGACACTCTAATATTTGTTAATTGTGAAATCTAGTCGCACGGAAAAGTAGTAAAGAAAGGAAAACATCCGCATAGATATGGATTTGATCAAGTCATGTCACATACATCTGAGAATTTGTCACACAACAAGAAAAAGGTAAATCATAACTCTCTTTCTCATATGGTATTTAATTTAGTGATCACTTAAGTTTCGAGTTGGCCTCATACTGTATCAATAAAAAGTGTGTCTCCCATGTCGTTTTAAAGGAGACTTTTTTTTTTGGTATCATATATGTGTAGAACTGGGTTACACTGTAACACAGTCGTATAAAAGACGTCTGGAAAAACTTAAAAGAAAAGAATCGGAATACTAACCGTAGTTCCTCTTGAGGCTTTCTAAAGTGGCTTGTAACTCTCTGATTGTAACAAGTTTGATAATGGATTTTTGTCACATTAGCATGTTTTGGATAAGTTTCATCTGAAGATCTACCGTCACCTTCTGATTATATATCTAGTACTTTCACTCCACCGTTTCTTGTTGGTATTTGTGTTAATTTTAAGCTGTTACCTTCTGATAGACAGCAGTGGATGATTTTCATTCATTAAAAGAAAAAGACACCTTTCTGACTGTTGTTTTGTGATCTATTACCTCACAATTTATTCATTTTTTAGTTCAAAGGTTATTAATTATAATGCTTTTTCTGTTTCTTGTTATTTTCCTAGAGATTTACACTGTTTTGATTTGTGTTCTTAACTAACTGTACCACAACAACAGCTGGTTTGTTTTCATATCATTTACTTTCTTGCTAATACTACTAATGCTGTCTTGTGAAGAAACTAAGACGGAAGAAAGGCATTGATAGTGTGTGGTTTTGTAACTGGTGCAAATGTTACTTTCGAGATCTTACATTGCACCAGTTCTTTAATCACGTCTTCATGTGTTCTTTTCCGGTACGTGTATTTATGATAATTTCTTTAATTAGAACTTTTTTTTTAATTTAAAATTTTATTACATATTTATTTTATTTTTGTAAAAATTTTGATTTTAGTCTATGAAGAAGGGCAGATCAACAGATATTGAAAAGAGTGGCCCTATTATCTCTCGGAAAAGGGAGAAACAAGGAGAAAAAGGAAGCAAAAAGAATGTTGAAAAAGGAGAAAACAAAGAATTGGTTGCATGGGATGCTCCTAGCGGTATTTTTGCTATAGACTGCGATGCGTCAGTGAAAGGAAATATTGGTGGATCTGCGTTCGTTATTCGAGATAATTTAGGATATTTCGTTCTAGCCGGCGTGGTTGCGAGATGGCGAGTGAGCGTTGTATATCACGAGATGGATGCAATTAAGAGTGGGTTATACCATGGGGGAAGAATAGGGCTCAACGATGATGTAGTAGTAAGGTCAGATTCAAGATGGGCAATTGATAGTATTCTGGGCCAAGCTAACCCTGCCTCCACCAGAAGTTAAACGATTGCTGGCCAGCGTGAGACGGTTGCAGCGTTCTTTTGTGGGCCGCCTTTCATTCAAACATGTCCAGAGGGAAGCTAATCGGGCTGCAGACCAATTAGCAACCGCTTTGACAAAAGAGCTTATCGAAGATCTGCCTAAAAAAGCAAAGAACGAACCCAAAAAGTATCCTAGCCGCTTGCCCTTCGAGGTCATATATCAACAACCCATTGACTTACCAATTCAAGCATTTAAGATCCTCAGAGAGGATAGGAGCGGGAAAAAGATCCCTAGAGGTGAAAAATGAGAGAGCCAATCTGTTTGCTTTTCATTTTTTACAAGAATTTGTCATTTTTATTTTGTCTATTTTACTTTACGGATTATCGGAGTTCAGGCAGGCAGTCAGAGCTGGGTTACTGTGAACAGATGTTAATCTTTGCCGTTTTGAATCAATTTGGATATATTTTTCCTTTTCCCTGTCGATACCGAATTGTGCTTGATATTTTCTATCTTTATGAATTAAAATTGAACCGGTGAGTTCTCAATTTTGGCAAAGTTAGGGCAAGGTGTAGCTATCGTGTTAGTCACCATGGTCGGCTGATGAGTAACTGTGCAAAAATAACATAATTGGTGATGGAGGGGGAGGATGACAAAAATTCTTCGCAGTCAATACTTGAATAGGGTGGGTATTAAGTATTGAGTTTCTACAGTTAAGTTCTATCTGTCTACTTTTCAATCCACTTATTTTTAATTGGATGAAGAGATGACAGGGTAATATGAGAGTAAGAGTTCATGTTTCAAAACGAGACATGTTTGATTCGTTGTGTTGTTTCATTTAATGTTCCAGCATTACGTGATTCTAGCTTCTGCACACGAATATCCTCAGGGCTCGATGAAGTGTGAGTTTTGTATGTTCCCGAAATACACTATTTGTTTAGAGCTGAAGTCATAGTAGTATCATCTACTGTAAATGCAGCTATAATGATCCCTAACTCTGAAGTTTATTCTTGACAAGTCTGGTTAATTTTCTCCTTTCCAAATAAAGTTGGGTTCTTTCCGTTTTTCCTTCTTGTCTTGTTTTTGAATTCGACTCCATGGTCACTCTCTGTTTCATATTTAGATATTGATAGACCACTTCTGTCATTGATGTCCAAATCTCTAATTTTTACAAGGCCTTTTTCCCTTTAGATTCATGGCGATCAATATCTCTTTTTCCTCGGGTGTGTGGTGCATGTATGAGGTTTTGCTTCTAATTTTGATGCTGTAAACCTCTCTTTGTTTGATTATAGAACATAATTTTCCTTTGCTTTTTTCTTTTTAAAAAAATTATGGTCAAGTTTTGGCTAAATATGAATTTTTTTTGCCTAACTTATCCACACAATTGGTTTTGAAATGAATATTTATGCTCTATATTTATCGTTTTAATCTCCCATTTGCTACTCATTTTTTTTCTATTGCATGTGTTTCTCTTTACAGCTGGTTTTCTCTGTTCTTCAGCCACCAGCTATCAAGTAACTCTAAATACTTTTCCCTAAATTTATTTAGTTTAAGTATGAAGTTTTAGTGTTTTTTTCTTGGTAAAAGTCTAACTGTTACAAAAAAAATAGCAAGTTCTGTACGATTTACCAAGAATTTGGGTTACTAATTTGTTTTTTGCACCATAGTTTCAAATTCAAGCTTGAAGCTTGTGGAAGTCATTAAAGATGCTAAGAGTACATAGCTTTCCATGGATTTTAATTTTTTTCATCTTTTTTTTTTATTGATTTGGGTATGTTTGGCAGCCTCTAAAAATTGCCTATCCTCGGCTGCTGCGCCAGTTTTTTGATTTGACAACTTTAGCTCATATGTAGCTTACTATATTAACGGTGTGCATCGATATGTGCTTCTACATATTGTAATTTTTGTTAATTAGGCTTTGCTAATTGTTAAAGGGCTAATTTTGTAGTGATCAATTTGGCGATAAAAGTGTTTATTGGTGTTTGATATACAGAATAGAGCTACAATTTTGTCTAGCCTATGGACAGAAAATAACACTACTGAGAGCCAATTTTGAATCTAAAGATTGTTTCTGAAAATTAAAATTTTCTGATCTATCATGGTAGAAATTAATAATTGTCTTTTCTCGTGATCGAACCTAGATTGGCTCTTCCAAATAGGTAAAAGGGAATATTATGATTGGTTCTTCCTACTTAAAAGTTTCTTTGTTAGTGCATTAATTAATCAACTCTATTGTCATAATTTCAGTGTTCACTCCTGTGCTAAAGAACACTTTCATGCCTCCCATCAGTTTCTTTTGCACGTTAGTGTTTATGCAAGTAATGTGATGTACATTTTCCTCTCTGGATTTCATTCTTCATCATTTATTGACTACTGCCCTTGATATAGCTGCTCCGTTCTATATTTCTATCTTCCGCATCTATCGTCTGAAATACGCGTGCGCAGTCTCCTTGTGCGTTGTTTGGCTGAGCGAAAAGAAGAGGGAGGGTGGCTTGCATACTGTCAAATATCTTATATTGCGATATCTTCTATGACTGGTTCTTAAACCTGATATGCATTTTTGGTACAGGTAGAATTAGTGGATAGCTTTTTGCAATCCCCGGGGCCTTGAAATGTACTCGTATTACATTTCAAGCTGAGGAAATATGTACTGTAACGTACCTAATCATTAGTCTTGCTTTGAACAGTTTTACCTTCAGAAAATTACCGCTTGCCTACTTTTGCATGTTGATGTGACTGCACGTTTGTACGTAGCTGATGAAGATCTCAAGGCAGTGATCGAGTCTCTTTGAAGTTCAGATCAAAGTTCATCATTTTTTATTCTTTAGGAGTCATGATTAGGGGTAGTTTAGGAACGTACTTTTGTTTGGATGGGAGTGTTTTTCAAAAATTAATTTTTGAAATACAATAAAATTTTAAAAAAATACTCTAAAAGGTAATCTAAAAATTTATTTACAATTTTTTAAAATTTTTAAAAATATCTCAAAATATATTCTAGAAACTCTTATACTCTTAAATATTCCAAATGTTTTCTGAAAATATCCTAAAATATAATCTAAAAATTCTGCTACAGTAAAAAATTTTTAAAACATCTCCAAAAACAGCTAATACAAACGGATTTATGTTCTGCTTTTGACTGGTCAGGGTACAAACTATTGGGTTGCTGTTCATGAAAACGAAGCATAAGATGGGTACCAGAAGCTTAAAACCTTCTGTCTTTTTTTTTTTTTGTCGCAACGATAGATGTCCTATAACCTAATCTAGTCTAGTCTAAGGGGAAGGGGAGGGGTTCGATGTGAGTACAGACTCCATCGATGAAGGTCAATTAAGACCGCCACAAATTGTGGCAAATTTGTGGGAGGCAGGGATTGAACCCCTGACCTCCAGCATCACCTTTAATGGTGATGACCACTGGACCAAATGGCCAGTGGCTAAAACCTTCTGTCAATGTTCTGAAAATTTGAACATGAGATACTTAATGGACGGGATGGTTTCCACGAAATTTTAACTGTCAGCCTGCTATTTTAAGGATAATTTCTTGTATTTCTTCAAAATTTTCTCAATTTTGTAATGAAGCTTAATTACTTTAGCCTGATCTAAATATTCTTGGTATGCTAATATCCATCAAATTAGAAACTTGCAAGCTCTATTTTGTTGGCTTTTTCTATGCCAATTCCATAGTATACATGTTTCACAAGAATGTGGCTATTAATTAGTCCCTGTTGCCATCATTTTTTTCAAATTCCATTCTGCTTCGGTTTGCTTCGTAGATCCAACTTGTTTTTGAGGGTTTGTTGGTCTTTGTATTTTTCTCCTTTCAGTACTGTAATAGAGGAAATTAGTTTGCAGAGGTATCATACTGCTGGGGTGCATGTAGAATTTTATGAAAAGTTTCTTTTGTCTAAAAAAGGTTTAAAAAAGTTTCCATGGGGGGTGCTATGGTCTACATATTCTACCAGGTTAATTACAATTAGTTTTATCTTGGAAAACAAAGGCTTTCTTAGCTTTTCAGGTTTATGCTGCTTCAGCAACCAGCGAAACAACGAGAGGGAGGGAGTCGCCCAAAAAAACTTGAATCCCTGCTGTTGTTTCCTACTGTTTCGTGCTTTCCTTTAATTTCCTTTTCATCCACATATTCCCTTGCAAATGTCACTAAAGTCTTGTACTTTGTTTATGCATATCACATTAGATCGTCTAACAAGACTAGAGAAGAAAAAGAAGGTCCCGAAATGAATATGGCTAGTAACATATTGCATTTATATTTTTGCTGTCCAACAGGAAATCACAATGGCTAGAACCTATATTCTCTGGTTATTGTTGAGACTCCAGCGTATTGAACTTGAAGATATTGAATCACTATATATTCTATTCAAAGGATGAAAAACTCACTATCTAAATATTAACTTTGGTCCCTTTTTTTAGAATGGAAAATCGTTCAAAACGTCATTCACATTTTGTAAAATAATTTTTTTCATCTCTCACTATTAAAAGTATAATTTTACATCTGTTACAAATTCATATTGGTCAAATTTGATTTCTATCTAGGTATTTGACTAGTTTTTTGTTGGAATTTATCATGTGTCTTGAAAGGCAAAATTATCAAATCAAAATTTACATAATTTAATTCATAGTCTCTCATATTTTATAAAATAAATTTTTTTGTCCCTTATATTTCACATATTGAATTTTTTTGTCTTTTATATTTTACAAAATGAATTTTTTATCTTTAATTAATCATGTGTACAAACAACTTTCTTTTAAACCCATGTAAATTTTTATTTGATTTCACCTGAACAGTATGAATAACATATAATATATTTCTATTTGATATATATATATGAGTTTAAAAAAATTGTTAATTTTTCACTCATGTTTTATTTTCTTTTACTCAAAAATTGAAAACAAAAGACATTTATTCCTGAACGTTATCGAATGTTTATATCGAATTAAATTCGGACAGAAAAAATAAATAAAGAAAAAGTATGATAAAAAGAAGGAAGTGCTTGGCACTTTCAAATTTTAAAACAAATGCATGACAAGTAATTCAATTGTTAGTCTTAAAGGTGGTGAGTAAAAGATTTAGATTTAAATTGCAATTTGTTAGCATGATTGTAAAATTTGATTTATGACCTATTAATTAGATGGTTTTATTATACAACTCAATAAATGAATTATTACCAAAAGATAAAGGGTCACAAATATTGAATAGATTCACATGGTGAATTAAATATATATATATATATGGGTCTAAAACAAAATTGTTAGTTTAAATCAATTAGATAAAAGGTCACAAATATTATTAGTTTTAAACCCATGTATATATCTATTGAATAGTATGTGTACAACTATAATTAACTTGTTTATGTGAAATCAAATATAAATATATTACATGCTATTCGTACTGTTCAAGTAATATCAAATTAATATATATTTGTGTTAAAAAAAAAATCTAATCGTACACATGGTCGATGAATGATGAAAAATTTTATTTTGTGAAACGTGAGGAATAAAAAATTCTTTTTACGAAATATGAGAGACGAAATAATTCATTTTGTAAAATGTGATGGGCTATGGATCGAATTATATAAAATTTGATGTGACAAATTTGTTTCTCAAAAATGATCACATGTTAGGTATGTGGTAGATTCCGATAAAAAACTAGTCGAAAACGTAGGTAGGGACTAAATTTGATCAATGTGAATTTATAAAAAATGTAAAATTATACTTTTAAAAGTGATTGACGAAAAAAGTCATTTTATAAAATACGAGGGACGTTTTGAAAAATTTTCCTTTTCATAACTAATATTCAAAATTGAAACCTCTTGTCATTCTATGCATAAATTTATTTTCACAGTTGTCTTTTATTGTATGGCGTATTGTCGTAGCTCTATATAGAGGAAACATCAAAACAATCGTCGCCAAGTGGGCACCTTGCGTGCTTGTCTTCGGAGAAAATGGAGCTAGAATGCTAGACAAGCAATAGCAGATGACACCAATCGTACTTCTCTTCAGAGAAAATGGAGCCGAAAAAGTAACAGCTGTTTGACACATGAATTAGACTCCAACCCTATGCGTATGAAAGGCACTGTGAACATCTGGATGATCTTTTTTATGAGTACTTTTATTTAGGACATTATCAATAGGCCAAGACATTATCAATAGTAGCCTCCATTCTATCAATTTACTCTTCAAATTGTATTAAAATTATGGCACCCATTTTCCCATCGATGTAATATAAGTACAAGTATCATATCTCTTAACAAAAATTTCCAAACCTGTATATTGAAACAAAGAATATCCATTAGCAATCGATAGAAACCCCAAATTACCAAATAAAATCCAAAAGGGGCATCTCAAGAACCACTCGGGAAACCAAATTGGTAAATAACATTAATTTATTTTATTTTAGATGCACACTATCAAATATAACTTAATATCTAACTAATTTTTTCATCTGCAATTGCAGGAGATACCTTATTTGTTCAACCTGTTCTTGATGAGAATACAATCCAATCAGTATATCTTACTATTACAGGTTGCAAGACAATCAAATGCAAGATCACATGAGCATACATACAAATGATCTTCTTATCTTCGTACCAAAATAAAACAAATGTATAATGTTTTAATATTTGAAGGCAATAATCTAGAAAAAACCTATCAATGATATCTTCAATAAATGATATAAAAGTATGATGGTAAATGTTTTCTTCTTTTTGGGTAGATAATGAATGTCTTTCTTCCATTATACGGCCAATTTAATGACTACAGGGGCATCCCGAGCGTTGCTCGAGGACTCAATCCTAGTCACTACTTTATACGGCCAAAAAATAGTTTTCATGAATCAAAACCTAGACCTTATTTGACAAATGAATTTTTAGGTACTTATCTAAAATTTTATTGTAACTTTCTTTAGAATTCGTAGAAAAGCTTTTTAATGTACGTTTAAAAAACTTTCCTTTTTAACAAAAAAAAAAAGGAAACTTTCCTCTTTCCCTTTTCTTTTAGCAAAAAATGCAAGTTCACTTACAATAAGTTTTTTTTAGGACAATTTATTTATTTTATTTGTCTTTTGTGGATCAAAGTAAACAAAATTAGCTGCAAGCATCTCGAAAGTCAAGTAGAAACATTAGAATAGTTGCCACTAGCATAGCGATCATGGTCTAACATCTGCTATAATCGACAATTTTGTGCAAAACAAAGTGGAGATAAGAATCCGGTAGGAACAAATGAAATTAGAAACAAATGTCTGCAAAAACAGGGAACACAACAAACATCACACTAAACATCTAGGCTATATAATCTTGACAACAAAGCCCTCACCTTCCCTAGTTTCAACACTAGTTTCTGTTGCATCAGCCACTGTCCTAGTACTTTCAGAATGCCACACTTCTATCAAAAAATTTTTTTTTTTTTGGGTAGCATTATCGGTCCGCTTTCTTTTGGACATGTGCCAAAATATGCACTTAAGACATGACACTCAGCAATGAATGTACTAGCTCGAAGCAACGACTTTTACTAGTCCCTCGGTGGATTAATGATGTGCATAGGTTCATATAATATCTTGAACTTGATCCATGGGGTTTCTAGCTGAATACTGCTATTGTTAAGGACAAATTACAAACAGCTAGTGTCAATTGTCAAGCCCCTGAAATCTTTGTAGTTGTAAAGAGTCCGTTTCGTATGTCACCTTCATCCTCTATTATATTACTCTAATACAAGAGAGAAGGATGGGTTTTATACTTCAGAGGGAAAGAGTGTAAATGAGAATTTCAAGATTTGAATATTTTCACTTATAGTATAATAAAAAAATAATAAAATACATATTATCGAGGTGAGATGAGCTGAGCGATATGAGAAAGGAATTGTAAGCGAGAGATTTCGAATTCAAAACCTTCCACTTATACTGAAAAAAAAAAACGTATATATTACAGTAGCAATGAAATTGGGCCTCTGATTCCAACAAACACCTCTTGAAGCCCTCTTACTATATCAACAAAACAGAAAATATATCTTAATGGCAGAAAATGCAAATTGTCTCTATATTGTGCTAATTATTATGTAACAATTATTCAAAAATTGATTTGTCCTTGTTCAACAATTTGGAAGAATTCATTTTTTAAAAAAGCAAAAGAAAGAGAATGGAAGAATTTTATACTTTTACATTGTCTGAAGTTGGGCTTAAGGGCTGAACCTTACTAAAAACATGAGTTCCAGTTGGGCCAAATCTCAATAAGGCCCAACTCATCAACCCCACTAAAATCAGGAACCCACCTCGTATTCGAGCGTTTGGTACAGTTCATGTAAACAAAGGAAGTGGTTTTAGCTTTTTAGGCTTAGATCCTGTTTGGGGTTGGCGGTGCTTCTGAAAAAAGTTTAAAAAAAACCCCTTTTGAATGATAGAAGTACTTTTGTGATGTTAGATGAACATTATCTTATAAAATCGGGAATAAAACTTTTGGTATTAAAAGTACTTTAAGTAAAGGCTCAATTTTGATGCTTTATAATAACTTTTGTATTCTGAAAAATAAAACATTAAATTTAATCATTATGAACTAAATAAAGAGATAAATATATTTAAAAATTTTTAAATTACACATTATCCAATATAATAAGTGCTTATTGATCTATATATCCAAATAATATATTTAAAAACACTTATACACCTAATAAGTGCTTTTATTTAAACTTCTATTAGTGAAGTATTTTTCAATAAATTATTGCAACCCCAAACGGGGCTTAGTATTTGTGAGCCTATTCAATCCTAATTCAAACCCTTCATAACTTTCTTCAAAAAAAAAAAAAAAACCTTCATAACTAGAACAAACATATGTCACTTGTCCCATACCAATGATTTAATTCAAAAATATGACACTGATCCAAAAATTATGGGTGTGTTGAGGAACTGCTTCCTAGTTTGACAATGTGGTCATAAAAGTTTATAGGTATTTATGGTGATGTTCTCAAAAAATGCCACACTATGTGGTTCTCAAAAAATCCAGACGGGTGTGTAGTGCATCCGTTTAATCTGATGGTGGTTTAGTCCCTGTCGCCCCCCCTCAATTGGCCCAGTCGGGCCCCTCTTTAAGCTAGAGTAGGAGTAGGTGTAGAATAGATTATTACCGATTGTCGAAAAAAAAAATTTATGGTGATGTTCTGTTGGACCAGCGAAAAACCCATGGTTTTGCAGCGTGGTTGCAATGATAAAAGAAAGACAAAAATAATAGACTTCACAAGCTAATGAAAATGTATTGAAACACAGACCGTTAGTTAAATCGGTGAAATGACCGAGTTGAGATTCAACAGGTCGGACCGATTTAACTTCAGTTCAATGATATATATATATACACATACATATATATACACACACACACATAAATACACACACTTGTGCACATAATAATTGTTTCAATTGTTCCAGGCTATTATCCCATAGACTAATTTAAGACATCACTTGTTTTTTAATTAAATATTTTTAAACACAAATAAAAATTTTAAATTTTAAATTCAAACTAATAAATTCATCTCAATTGTACCTACTTGGTAAAAATCTTAAATCCTATACAAAGTACAGCCATATTCTAAAAATAAACAAAATGCATTTGAACTTTTTGAAATTAAACAAAATCTAATAGAACTACAAAAGAAAATGACAATCTTTGAGTTTAAGGGTGAAAAATATAGAGAGTTTGGTTAATTTTTTAGAAATTAGGGTTGGGAACAAAAGATTCTACTAATAAGTTTTATTATGTTTAAAACTTTAGGTTCAATTAAAAAAAAGATGTAAAAAATGAAAAAATCGCGGTTCACAGTTCAATTCAGGTTGAACAATCCAATTGATTTTTTTTTTGTTTTGACTGATTTTTACGAAAATTAACACTAGTAATGAACCGGACTAGAGACTTGGTCAGTTCACAGTCCGACCAATCGAAACGGCCGATCCGGTCCAGTTTTCAAAACATTGGTTAATGGATAAGCATAAGCAAAGAGAATGACATATTGTGTGGTTTTATTTCCATATAAACTGTCATCTCTCATAGATTGCTCACAATCTGCTGGGATTTAGATTAAGCATATAAAGTTAATGTTGAAAATTTCCAAAACGCAAGGCTGTATGAATCACGATTGCCTGAAGGAACAAAGGAGATACTACGAATTATTGTGTTACTTAAAAGAGAAAACGAATAAATATTTAACTGGATCTAAGCTCTTGAGCTTGATTTTATGTAATCATTTGTTTAGGATAATAAGTAAGAGAATAACTTCAAACTTAGATGATTATTTACAAAATAAACTCCTACGTTGGTTTGAAGACAACGCAGAGGTACGTATGCATTTCAGAGGAGAACTAAACTACATCTAATTGTCTGAGGACAACACAGAGGTATGTATGCATTTCAGAGGAGAACTCAACTATATCTAATCTAATTACTATATATATATATATACACACACATTTGGAGGACAAAATTTCACCTTTCGAAGAACATTATAATTAGTACCTACTACATTTTTTCAGGCTTGGTAGAGAAAGCGTAACGGTTTAGAAATTGAGGTCATCTTTTCCTAAAAAAAAAAAAAAAAAAACTTTTGGCGTCATCTTGTCCCACCGCCATGCGTTATCCTTGCCACTTATCCTAGGACTTTCTTAAAGAGCCATGGGGTTAATGAGATAATCAATGATCATCACCCAACTCTGAACTGATGATGATGATGATGATGCTGTGGGCGAAGGCTTCAGATCTTTTGCTTGTATCACTTGCTAGTTATAGACGGGAGTAGCATATCACTCTCTCGGACACGAACGCTACAGACCTGTTTGGAACTGGAACTGGCCCGCTGACTTCCGACTTTCAGAGAGTACACTCCGAATCGTAGGAGCACAAAATTTTGGCGTGCGGAGTCCTAATCTTATGATTGGAAAGCCAAACATCCAAACAGGACCTCCACATTATTCCGGTGACAGCAAAATTCAGACACAACTCTCGCGAGTCTTTCACTCGCTGATCGCCTCTCGCTAGTCACTACTACTACTACTACACTACTTAAATAATCCCACGTGCCTTTTGACTCTCTTATGACTACTCCAACAAAAGAAGCTTCGAAAACAAAAGCCAACTCCAAAGCCCTAATTGTCATCCCCTTTACTTCTCTCTCTTCGGACAACCAACGAGCCCACCTCGATCAACAATCACTGAACTTTCCCCAAACTCCATTGTCAAGAATTCAGACTCGGAACAATTCAATTTAGTACTTCACTTAATCAGGTTTGTTCTTCTTTTCTTTTTCCTGTTTAATTTGCATTGCTTACATTCTTTTTTTTTTTTTGGTTGCTCCTTTTCCAGTTGTGTTTGGGGTTTGCTGCTCAATTAGCTTTCCGGGTTTTCATTCTCGGTCAATTTAGAAGCTTAGATATCTTGATTTTCAATTTCGTTTAGATAAAGTTCACTTCTTGGCATTGATATCGAGCTCTTGACTTTATTTAAGACATTGGATTTGATACTTCTGTTTTTCTCAAAAAAAAATAAAATCGGACGTTGCTTTTGCTTGATTATTAGTAAGTGATTGCAATAATTCTTTTGCTAATTAGTGGTGGAAGTTTACTTTTCTGCACGATATTTACTGGGATTTGCTCATTTTGACAGACATGCAATAATTCAGCCGTAACAGGAAAGTGAAATTGGGAGTGCTCATGGAGATTGACTTTCCTATGGAATGACAATGGCTAGGGTTTTGGTTGAGAATTTAAATTAGGAATTGTTTGTTGGTTATGTGCTTTCATGTGATTGCTTGATTGTTACCGTTTTTGTGGTGACAATGAATTCGGGTGTCAGAATGCCGGGACCTCGGCACTGCCCCCGGATCAGTACATTTGAGCTAAAGCTTCAGATTGAGAGGAAGATTGGTCGACAGAGAGCTGAGATGTATTTTGATCTGTTGACTAGATATTTAAGTAGTAAGCTCAGCAAATCAGAGTTTGATAGCCTCTGTGTTGGTTTGGTTGGGCGAGAAAATATCTCCCTTCATAACAAGTTCATTCAAGCAATCATTAGAAATGCATGCGTCTCTAAGACTCCCCCAGAAAAGTACAGCAAAATGGAAGGTTTGCTGAATGGCAAAGTGCCAAATGGATACCAAATTAGTAGCCTTCAGTCAATTTGTCGGGATGCGTTTACTCAGTCTCCTAGGAAGGGCAGAACGCCAAGCTTTCGTGATCGCAAGTTCAAGGACCGTCCAAGCCCTCTTGGTCCTCATGGGAAGTCCCATAATCTTGCATGTGAAGATTCAGTACCCAAGGTTCAGGAACAGCAAAGTGCTACTGAACTACTGTCCTTAGGTAGCAGGCCTCCTCTCGAAGTAAACTCTGTGGAAGATGGAGAAGAAGTTGAGCAGGCTGCTGGAAGCCCAGGCATATACAGTAGAAGTCCAGTTACAGCTCCTCTTGGAATCTCATTGAATAATAAAGGAAGAAGGAAACTGTTCGGTCACGGTTCAACCTCTTTCCTTCGCACTGAAACCTGTTATTTTACTGGCGAGCTACCTGATATGAATTGTTTGAAGAAGAGGTTGGAACAGAAGTTAGAGGTCGATGGCTTGAACGTCTCCTCAGATTGTGTTAACTTGATGAATAATGGACTAGATGCATATTTGAAGAGGCTAATAAGACCATGTCTGAGTTTGGCTGCTTCAAGGTCAGAGCAGAAGCACCATAGCCAAGTTCATCATCAGGGAATATCTGTTCCAAATGGGATGATGCCCATGACATATGCACAAAGGGCAAACAATTCCTTTTCTGTGTCAATGTTGGATTTTAGGGCTGCAGTGGAGTTGTGTCCCACATTGCTTGGAGAGGATTGGCCCATACAGCTTGAGAGGTTTCCCTTGCGTGCCCCTGAAGACTCCATGGATCAATGGAAAAGGATTTTCTAATTGTCGACTTCTCGGTCCATCTCGAAGTAAAAGTTTGTTTTGTGATGCTAGAATCCATTCTAACAGTGATGACTCCGTATACATAAGCAATGCTGATATCTTCATGGTTTAGAGTTGCTGAAATTTTTGAATCAGGTGTTTAGGTTGTATATACATCTCAGAGCTGATTATTTCCGAAGTGGGATCCCTTACCTCATAAAGTATAAGGACATTGATACTTGTATAATTTCAGCCATTAAAAATGTTTCATTGGCTACTGAACTAATATCAATAGCTTGTTCATGATGTTAACCTTTTAGCTGTCAATAAAGTTTATTATTGTGGAATGTTCAGATTTTATTTTCCTGTTTCTTTTCTTTATCTTGTAGCTCCTTAAACACAAATATATCTTTTGCCATTAGGCTTTAATTGTTTGCATGCGAGTCACATGTTTTGATGTCCTGAAAAGTTTTCTTAAATTTGATCCTCCATGTGATCTTTGCTTCAAAGCTCTAGTTTATGTTGCCTTTTTGTGCTTATTTGGTTTCCATGTTTTTGTTGTTTTTTCGTGCCTGTGTGTTTTTGTTTTGTTTTGTTTGTGTACATGTGTTGCCTTGTTCAGGCATATTTTGATACCATAAAACTGCTTGAGCACTGGAGCTT
This sequence comes from Coffea arabica, assembly GCF_036785885.1. Lineage (NCBI taxonomy): Eukaryota > Viridiplantae > Streptophyta > Magnoliopsida > Gentianales > Rubiaceae > Coffea > Coffea arabica. The sequence goes on along the minus strand of NC_092323.1, from coordinate 6,335,127 downwards.
TGTTGATTGATAGCTCAAATGAGAAGAAGAACATCAAGTCAAGCCCTGCCGTACAACTTGACAGTCTTTCTTCTGCAATTGTGTTATAGATAATCATCCAATTCTTGCAAAGCCATATTACAAGGAAAGCAGATCAAAGGGTATGATTTGTTCACGATATAATTTGAACTGACTGACTTGATGCGAAAGCTTTTGATTGGTTTTCAGGGTGTGCTTTTGTGTCTACTAATCGGAATAAAGACATCTGCCACTGGCTGGCCCGCAGTTTACTATCCAGGTCCGAAGTGAAAACCTTTTAAGTTTTTAAAGTTTGTGTCCTTGCAAATTTATGGATGTTGAATGTTAGATGCAGCAAATGCTTTGGGAAGCTCTATAGCTGATGCATTTAAAGGTTAGCATCTGCCCTGGTTACAGTTAGTTGTTTGCACATCAATTAATTACTCTGTCATAATATGTATAATGAAGCAGAGAAGAGGTTCTGGTCAATGTGCTTTTGCTGTTATTCCATGTTTTTCTCACTTATTTACCAGTGCTGTGACTCCTACTGTTCAGCAGAAAGCAAAATCTTTTTGAACGTAATAATAAATGGTTTGCTCATCTAATAAGAATTTTCTGTTATAAGCTTCAATTAGGTTGGCTCGTTGCTTTACTGAGTCTTTACCAATCAATCTTTTATGTTGGACTCAGGTTCTGGCAGTTTTGGCACCTTTTTTTAACATGATCTTCTCTACAGAGCATGTAGTAGCTAGATGATGTTCAGTAGCAAAATGTATTTTCCATAAACTAGCTTCTTAAATTTTATATTTTCATGTATTTAGTTTTATAAATTCAAAGTTCTAGGGAACTGCTATGAGAAGGTGACCAAAAAGTTTTAGTGCTTGTCTTTCTGATCTTAGGTTTCGTCGTCTGAACAGTTCAAATTTCTTTATTGGAGGTAAGAAGTAGGTTTGGTGTCAGATAAGACTGTTAAAGATGTTCCTTTAGGTGCTATGAAAACAGAAGCGCGATGTATAAGCAGTGTCTGTTGGGTAGAAACTGTATATGCAGTAAGGTTGGGGTTGATCTACTCTGAACAGATTGTAGTAGTTTAAGAAATAAACAGTAATGGAAATGATAAAAATGTTTCTCTCAGTTTCCTATGTTTCTTTAGGTGCTCTTTCCATATAAAGAATACCTTGCAAGTTATCAGAATGTGACGTAAAGGTACATAAAATGAACTTTTACCACTGGAGTACTAATCTAATAGGCATCTCCTACTCACAGTCAAGGAGATGCTTTCCATGCTAATCTGGAAAGAACGTAGAAGGTTCATAAACATGTAGATATACATTTTCGTTTCCTTGATTAGTATTATGTGGATTGAGTTATCCAGGTGAACTCCCTCTCTGAACTACTGAATCCCAAAATATTAAATAGATACATGTGCAAAACTTTGCATGGGTACTATAATGCTGCCTATGGTTATTATGCATGTATAGCACAGATAGTTGGAGTGATCATTTTTTTGCATGTCATATTAAATGCATGCTCAGTTTTGCATGTCTTATAAAATTGTTGAAGCAGACATGTACGCAGGGTTTGGAATATGAAGAATCTTTGCATTCAGTTGGGATAGTTTTTTTAAGCACAGAATCTTTGCATTTAGTGGATAATTTGTTGTTAAGAACAGAAGTTATCCAATAATTAAGGTTTCAACATGTTTTTTAGGGATATCTTTAAGATGGTGGAATGGGCATGCCATAACAGCTTTGACATTTTCATGACCATAGCTTCAAGGATAATGCAATAACTATGCATGTGACTGGACATATCTTCAAGGGTGTGATCAATCTCTTTCCGTATTGTTTGGTTATATTATCTCTAAAAAATGATTTGACCAGGTATTATTAAGGCATAATAAATGGTTTCCTTTATGCGATATGATTGGCATTTCTTGGAGTTTTTCTGAAATGCTACCTATTTGTTGAAGTTGAAATTCTACCTATCTGTTAATTACCATCTCCTCCACTTGATATGTGGGTCGGACTTGTTATAGACTAAGTTTTCCAGCAAAAGTTTAAGGTTCACTTGTTAAATGTATAATGTCCAACTGAAGGATAGAAACAAGATAATTAATACGTATTATGTATATGAGCAAATTTGGCTTTTCAATTAGCTCCATTACCTCTGTTACTTGTCATATTACTTGTTGTGATTTCTTAAGACGGTAAGATAATCAAAATCTCATTGATGTTTCTGTAACTGGTTGCAATCAATTTTGAATGATAATAATATCTTTTACATCTTTCGTTTTACAAGTGTATAGTCTCTGTGTGCTTAGTTCTTTGTTTTCCTCCTCCTCTAACCTAACATGAGGATACAGGTTCTGCCAATCCTAGTGTTGGATGAAATAGTGATAGCTGTGGTAAGCAATCTTTCTATTAATGTCCTATTTGGTTTGCAGAATCTTTTTATCCGAATGCAGATATACGGTGTCGTGCCAAAGATTTTAACTCTTCCATTTTTTTACTGTCTGCAATGTGCGACAGGGTAATCATTCTGAATATGATGCAGCGGCCATTCTATACATCTGTTCTGCCTTGTAAACATGAACTGTAAAAAGATATTTTCTTGGCATCTGATATATG